>NC_062218.1:94944282-95689282 GCF_902686445.1 Sciurus carolinensis
ATTCTACATATTGTAGGATCAGATCAGTCATGTAGTCATATATGACATGAAGTAATAATGTCTGTTTCACTCTACTGTCCTTCCTACCTCCATACCCCCTCCCCTAATGTGTTTTTGTATGTGTTTTGCCAATATTTTAATAAGAATTTTTGCATCTATGTTCATGAAGGATATCAGTCTGATGTTTTCTTTCCTTGATGTTTCTTTGCTTTTGTTATCAGGGTGATACTGACTTTGTAGAATGAGTTTGGCAGGGTTCCCTCATTTTCTACTTCATGGAATAATTTGAGAAGCATTGATATTAGTTTTTCTTTAAAGGTCTGGTAGAATTTAGCTGAGAACCCATGCGTTCCTGGGTTTTTCTTTGTTGGAAGACTTTTGATAGCTGCTTTAAATTTGTTATTTCATATTGACCTGTTTAGGTTTTCTATATAAGTCCTTCAATTTGGGTAGGTCATATGTCTCCAGTAATTTCTTAATATCTTAAAGATTTTCTAGTTTATTGGAGTATAAATTTTCAATATAGTTTTTGATGGTCCCTGGATTTCAGTAGTATCTGTGATATTTTGTTTTTCATCCTAGGCTTTGTTAATATGTGGGGTTTTTTTCCCCCTCTTCCTTTTGATTAGTTTGGTTAAGGGTTTATCAATTTGGTTTATCCTTTTGAAAAGCCAATTTTTGTTTTATTGATATTTTGCATTATTTTTAACCTCAATTTCATTGATTTTAGCTCTGATTTCAATTACATCCTGTCTTATACTGATTCGGGTGTTGGTTTGTTCTTCTTTATCTAGGGTCTTGAAATGTAATGTTAGATTATTTATTTGGTATCTTTCTATTCTTTTAATGTATGAGCTCAATGCTATGAACTTTCCTCTTAGAATTGCCTTTATATTCTCCCAGAGATTTTAATATGTTGTCACTATTCTCATTTACTTCTTTTCTTTACTTTTTAATTTGTTCTAATTAGTTATACATAATAGTAGAATGCATTTTGACACACTGTACACAAATGGAGCACAACTTCTCATTCCTCTGACAGTACATGGTGCGAAGTTACACTGGTGTGTAGTCATACATGTGTATGGGTTAATAATAATATCTGTCACATTCCACTGTCCTTCCCACCCCTACACCCCCTCCCCTGCCCTCATTCCCCTCTGCTCAATTTAAAGTTCCTTCATTCTTCCGTACCCCTCTTCCCATTATAGGTCAGCATCTACTTACCAGAGAAAACATTCAACCTTCAGTTTTCTGGGTTTGGTTTATTTTGTTTAGCATGATATTCTCCTCCATCCATTTACCTGCAAATGCCATAATTTCATTCTTTAAGGCTGAGTAATATTCCATTGTGTATTCCATTGTGTACCACCTTTATCCATTCATCTGTTGAGGGCATCTAGGTTGGTTCCATAGCTTAGCTATTGTGAATTGAATTGCTATAAACATTGATGTGGCTGCATCACTGTAGTAAGCTAATTTTAAGTCTTTTGGGTATAAACCAAGGAATGGAATAACTGGGTCAAATGGTGGTTCCATTTCAAGTTTTCAGAGGAATCGCCATACTGCTTTCCTTACTGGTTGCACCAATTTGCACCTCCACCAGCAGTGTATGTGTGTACCAACTTCTAAGAATTTTCTTTTATTTTTTTCCCTTGATTCTTTTGCTACCCGTTCATCATTCAAAAGTGTATTATTAATCTCCAGGTGTTGAAGTAGTTTCTGTTTTTAATCTTATCATTGATTTCCAATTTCCCATTATGATCTGGTAGAATATAAGGTATTATCTCTATTTTTTTAATATGTGCTAAGATTGCTTTGTGACCTAAAGTATGGTTTATTTTAGAAGATGTTCCATGTGCTGCTGAGAGCAAAGCAAACTGAATCATTGATGGATGAAATATTCTATATATATTTGTATGGTCCATATTATTAATTATATTTTTTAGTTCTATAGAATCTTTACTTTATGTTTGGATGATATATACAGTGGTGAGCAAGGCATGTTAAAATTACCCCATATTATTGTATTGTGCTCTATGTGATTCTTAATATTGAGAAGGGTTTATTTCATGTACATAGATGCACTGTTATTTGGGGCATAAATATTTACAATCATTGTATCTTACTGATATATGAATTCCTTAAGCAGTGTGAAGTGAACATTTTTGTCTTTTCTTATACATCTTGGCTTAGAGTTCACTTTATCTCTTATGAGAATAACTACATCTCCTTGTTTGAGTCCTATATGAATGGTATTTTTTCCCATCCTTTCACCTTCAGTCTATGGATGACTTTTCCTGTGAGATGAGTCTCTTTCAGACAGCATATTATTGGTTCTTTTTTGTTTTTGTTTTTTAAATCCACCAACATGTTTTTTGATTGAAGAGTTTAGACTGTTTACATTCAATGTCATTATTGAGAGATCACTTTATTTCTTGCCATGTTGATTTATTTCTAATGTTTAAATCAGACTTGATTCTTCATTAATTAATTATTCTTCTAGTGTAATTTCTCCCTATGCTTGTTTTCATTTTTGTATTTTGTTTCTTTTTCATGAAATATTTTATTGAGTATGTTTTGTCCTACAGGTTTTCTAGTTATGAATTTTTTTTAGCTTCTGTTTATCATGAATGTCTTTATTTCATCTTCAATTCTGAAGCTTACTTTTGCTATGTATAGTATGCTTGATTGGCATGCATTTTCTCTCAGAATTTGATATATATTATTCAAACCCTCTTGGCTTTTAGGGTCTGGGTTGAGAAATCAGTTGAAATATGGATTGTTTTACTTCTAAATGTGACCAGTTTTTTTTCTATAGCAGTTTTTAAAATTCTACTTTTATTCTGTATGTTAGGCATTTTTATTATAGTGTGTCTTGGAGTGGATCTCTCTTTCTTTTTTTTAATTTGAAGTTCTATATGCCTCTTTTATTTGAATTTCTATCTCATTCTTAAGGTTTGGAAATTTTTCTGCTATTATTTCATTGAAAAGATTGTGCATTCCTTTAGCTTGTGTTTCATAGCCTTCATCTATTCCAATTAATCTTAAATTTGGCCTTGTAATGTTATCCCAGATTTCTTGAATATTCTGTTCATGGTCTCTTAACGTATTTTATGGTTGACTTTATTTTCAAGATTATGTACTTTGTCTTCAAGGCCTGAAAATCTATCTTCAAAGTGGTCTAATCTGTTGATGATGCTTTCCATTGACTTTTTAATTTGGTTTATTGAGGCTTTCATTTCCAGATTTTCATTTTGTTCCTTTTCAGAATCTCTTTCTGTTATTGAAGTGATCTTTCACTATCTGTATTTTTTCTCTGATTTCACTCCTTCATCTTCTTTTAGCTTATATAACATTTTAACTAAGAACTTTCTAAATACCTTTTCTGACATTTCCTACAATGTGGGTTGATAAAGTCAGTTGTTGAAGCATTATGGGATTTGGGGGTGGTTAGTTCCCTGATTTTTCATATTATTTGTATGTCTACCTACCTATTGGTGTAGTTCTCACTTCTTTTAAGTGAAGAACTATTATGAGATCTTCTTTCTTTTAAGAACCCCTGGGTGGGGTGAATATCCATATAATGATATTTTAAGTCAATGTGTGAGCTCTGCTGATCCCAGTATCAGCACCACCTTAAGAGATGCCACTGAATAGTATTTACTATAATCATTTTGAAACCAAGCCTCATTCTATCCAACCTTATAAGAAACCAAAACTGGTTACTATTGGTCTCCACAGTTCCTCAAACCCAGGTATAAAATTGTAATAAAGTTCTGGAATAGGTCAAAAGAATTAGTTCTTAACTCAAGTAAACTTCCTATAACCTTTAATGAAGGCATAAGGGGGAAAGGAAGAAAGATTGGACACAAAGGAGGGGAGAGGAGAGAGAGAGAGAGAGAGAGAGAGAGGAGATGTAAAATAATAATTTACATCAAAGTAGAAAGGAGAACAGATGAATGTTGGTTATTTGAGGTAGTAATAGATAATGCAAGAGGATAAATGGGGGTAAGAGGAGTAAGTGCAAACTAGAGCTAGGAAAACAAGATAGGAAGATTGATTCTAATTAATACTTTTAAATCATTAGATGAAATACATCCAAATTGGTTGAACTTACAGTGTTGGCTGTTGGTGTAACAGTTATTCAAATTAGAGTTATTTATATGATTAACATTGACATTGTAATTCTTTATAGTATGAGAAGGTGAAGAAAATTCTTGTTGAATCTTGGTTTGGATTTCATTAGGGTTTGAACATTTATCAGATGTCCATCAGTCTTTAGTTGGGGATCTCACCAGAGTCACATGGACTCAGAAGCCAATTCCTACCAGCAGCTTCTGGTTTGTCAGCTCAGGGCCCTGCAGGTGACTGCTTAGAGGGTGCAGTGCTGTGGCTGCTGTGGCTTGTCTCTTTCTACTCTGTGTAGGAGTTCAGTATTCAGGCTCTGGAATGTCCCTGTGATTGCTGAGTCACCATGTACCCTCTCCCCTCCACAGGATCCTTTTTGTGGTAGTGAAGATCCTGGTGGTTGTCTCTGAGTTCAGGACTCTGGTCGTGGATTTTCTGTGGGTGTTCTGTGGTGCAGAAGCATTCCCCCAGCTGATGCTGCTCTCTGGGGCACTGTCTGAAGGGACTCAAGTGGTTCATCTGGACTCTAGTTTCCACTGCCAGAGGTTGTGAATGGTGGGCACTGGTTCCCTATTTACTGAGTCTGATGCAAGTTCCCACAAATATCCAGAGAATGCCTTTTCACTCACCAGTTGTGATCATGGGTCAGGCTGTGCACCAGTTAACTTCCTGTTGCCTAGGCTCTGTTGATTTTCTGCCTTAATTGATCTCCCTCTGGCTATCTTTGTGGGTGCCTGTAGCTTAAATTCCCCGGAGTATTCACTGAACTTATCCTAGCAGCCTTCTCTTTGTCACTGCCACCATCCAGAAACCAGGTTTCTATGTCAGTATTCAGGCAGCTTTCCTTTGTATGCCCTGTGATCCTGAGGACTGTCCCTAGGCTCCCCACTGTGCTTCCCCCTAATGTCAGTGGTCAGGACCTGGTGAATCTGCTTTCCTTTGTTCAGGGCCAAAGCTGCTTCACTGCTGTCTCTAAGTGGCTGCTGTACAGAAATTTCTGCACTTGCCTGTGTCATGGAGGCTGAGCAGGGTTAGGTGCACTTCCCAGCACAGGTCCCCACCAGCCCATTCCCCTTGTTGTTACTGATGAGGGGGAGGGGAAGGGGGTTTCAGCAATTTTTGACTGGTAGTGGTCCTTCTAGAAGTTCTTTCTGGCCTGATTCTTAAGAGGTCGCACTACAGGGAACTTCTCTCTGGTGTAATTTGTAGCCTTCTGGGTGTGGGAAGATGTCCTATTGATTTAAAGGGGTGACTGGTTGACAGAGGGCTCCACAAGGGGACTGCAGACCTCTGGCTCAGTTTTCTTTTTACAATTTGGATTTAAGTTGTTTCCACTGTTTTAAGGACCCTGCTATGACTGTTGTGCTTAAATTTTGTCTGTCTTTCCAAACGTTTTTAAGTGGGTGAGCTTAAGAGATTTTCTGCTCTCCTCTTTATTTCTCTCTCAGTTGCCCCTCCCACTTCCCATACCTTGGTTTGGGTTCAGGTTTAGGGGACACTTTTTATTTTTAAAACTATAAGATGCTGCTGAGGGAAATTTTAGAAAGCCTAAATGGAATGTTATAACCCATAAATGGATTGAATGAATCAATAACATTCACACATCATTTCTTTGCAAATTGATCTATAGATTCATACAATCCTAAATTAACTTTTGATAAACATTAATGAATAGGTTCAAGAACTTGTAAGAGACAGTAAAATGCCTAGAATAGCGCAGAGATCTTTAAAAATTAGATCAAAGTTAAAAAATTACACTGATTTCAAAAATTACATAAAACTTCAGTAGTAAGCATAGCAAGGCATTGACAAAAGAATAGAGAGATGGAGAGACACAGAGACTAGGTCCCAGACACAGATCCTTAGATACATAGTCAACTAATTATTTGGCAAAGATGCTGAGCCAGTGCAGTGGGTAGGGAAATCTTTTCAACCTGAGGTGGTAGAATAACTAGATAAATACATGGGGAAAATGTTCTTTAATATATACATTGAAGCGCAAACATAGAGTAAATGAAAGTGTGTTATATACATGATCATAAAAGTTAAAATTAGAAAAATGGAAGAAAACTAGGATATTTTCATAAGGTGAGAATGAGCTATGGTGTCTTAGGACACAAAAATCACTTATAAAAAATTGATAAATTGAGCTTCAAAAAAGTTTAATGATAAGCTAAAAGCTTATCATTATTAAAAGACATCATTAAAATCTGTGACATGATCCATATGCAACAGAATGAAACTAAACCTATATCTCTCACCATGCACGAAACTAAACTCAAAATGGAGTAAGGACTTCGGAATCAGACCAGAGACCTTGCATCTTATAGAAGAAAAAGTAGGTCCAGAGCTTCAACATGTCGGCTTAGGATCAGACTTCCTCAACAGGATTCCCATAGCACAGGAAATAAAAGCAAGAATCAATAACTGGGATAGATTCAAACTAAAAAGCTTTCTCTCAGCAAAGGAAACTATCAGCAATGTGAAGAAAGAGCCTACAGAGTGGGAGAAAATCATACTTCAGATAGAGCACTAATCTCCAGAATCTATAAAGAACTCAAAAAACTCTACACCAAGAATGCAAAGAATCCAATCAACAAATGGGCTAAGGAAATGAATAGACACTTCACAGAAGAAGATCTACAAGCATTCAACAAACATATGGAAAAATGTTCAATATCTCTAGTAATAAGAGAAATGCAAATCAAAACCACCCTAAGATTCCATCTCACCCCAATTAGAATGGCGATTATCAAGAATACAAGCAACAACAGGTGTTGGCGAGGATGTGGGGAGAAAGGCACACTCATACATTGCTGGTGGGGCTGCAAACTAGTGCAGCCACTCTGGAAAACAGTGTGGAGACTCCTTAGAAAACTTGGAATGGAACCACCATTTGACCCAGCTATCCCACTCCTTGACCTATACCCAAAGGACTTAAAATCAGCATATTACAGAGATACAGCCACATCAATGTTCATAGCTGCTCAGTTCACAATAGCCAGATTGTGGAACCAACCTAGATGTCCTTCAATTGATGAATGGATAAAGAAAATGTGGTATATATATACAATGGAATATTACTCAGCCATAAAGAATGATAAAATTATGGCATTTGCAGGCAAATGGATGAAATTGGAGAATATCTTGCTAAGTGAGATAAGCCAATCTCAAAAAACCAAAGGACAAATGATATTGCTAATAAGTGGATGATGACACATAATGGGGGGTGGGAGGGGTTAGTGTTAGGGTTAGAGTTAGGGTTAGGGAGGGGGGCAAGAATGGAGGAAGGAGGGACTGTATAGAGGGAAAAGAAGGGTGGGAGGGGTGGGAGGGAAGGGAAAAAATAACAGAATGAATCAAACAACATTACCCTATGTAAATTTATGATTACACAAATGGTATGCCTTTACGCCATGTACAGGCAGAGAAACAACATGTATCCCATTTGTTTACAATAAAAAAAAAATCTTTGACATGATAAATATAAACTGGGAGAAATTTTTATATTTTATATAATACTTATATATAATAGTATTTGATATACAAATGTCAAATAAAGTGCTAACTTGACTGGTTCATGGTGTGGCCAGATATTTGGCTGAATATTATTTCTGTGTGTATTTGTGAGGGTTTTTCTGGATAGGATTAACCTTTAAATCAGTAGATTGGTTAAAATACTTTGTCCTGGGTGAGTTTCATCTAATCAGTTGAAGGTCTGATAGAAAAATGACTAAGAAAGAATTTCTTCTCTCTCCATCTGTCTTCATACTGGAACACTGGTCTTCTCATGCCTTTGGATTCAGATTTGGACTCAGATTTGGATTGGAACTTACACCACCACTGCATTTGCTTCTCAGTTCTTTGGACTGGAACTTACACATCGTCATTTCTCAGTCTAGACTTCTCATCCACCATAACCCACATGAACCACTTCTTTATAATAAATAAATAAATAGGTTGTGTATGTATGTGTACACACATCCTATTGTTTCTGTCTCTTTGGAGAAACCAATATGTAGATAGAATACCACTGAGCAATAAAAAAGTGAACTCCTTGTGCAACAGTATGGATAAATTCTAAACATTGGGTTGAGCAATGAAAACTGAACAAAGAGTCCATACTGTGTGATTCCATTCATATAAAGTTCAGGTGCAGTCCAGTCTAAACCTTAATAACACAAATCAGAACAATCATTCTGTATAATTGATGATTGACTAGAAGAGACATTAGGAACATTGTATGGAAATAGAAATATTCTAAATCTTGAAGGCATGGTAGTTCCCAGGGGTGTACATGTGCCAAAACTCATTGGATTGAACACTGAAGAACTGTACATTTTATAGCATATAAAATTTACCTTGATTTTGAAAACCATGAGAGAATAAGAGAAGAAATAAGCAATAAATCAAATTTGGGGCCCTCCAAGGAATTGTATCTAAGAATGAAAACAAATTTCGAAAAAAGAAGGGTACATCCTCAGATAAATTTATATCATGAAGATTTCCTTGATGAAGGAGGTGGTAACCATAAAAGTCCTAAGAATAGTGTAAAACCTGTAGTCTAGTTGTTAGAAGTACATAGGTGTAACATCAGAGTCAAAGATAATTAACCAACTGATATTTGTGTTTTATTGTTGACTTTAAAAGTAGAAGCAGACTGTACAATAACAGAAGTCATGGGATATAAACATGTCATTTAGAATAATGACATCATGAATGAAACTAATGTCTCATCCTGATTTACTTTCTGCATGCTTTTGGAGAAGCCTGACTAAGAAAGAAATAATTGTGTTTTGCATTTTGCTCCGAAGTTATCCATGTCTCCGGAAAAGGATATTCAACATTGTTCAAAGTCTATTATGCTTATGTCAGAATAGTATCATCTATGAGGAATGAGATAGCATTGTGCAAATTATTTTTCTTCAGTTAAGAAGAAAAGATTTGCAAACATGTTGAAGATTGCTAAATCATCTTAAGAGATTTTTATTAGTGCATTATAGTTATACATAATAGTGAAGACCATTTTGATATAATCATTCTATGAATGGAATATTATTTGCTCCATTTCAGTCCCCAGTACTTCCTACTTCCCTCCCTTTCTTCCTCTTCCTATTCTCCTTCCTCTACTCTACCAGTGTTCCTTCTATTCATTTTTTAATTGGTGCTATATAGATATACATAAAGGTGGAATTCACTGTGGTATATTCATATATATATATATATATATGCTTATATATATTGCATGTATATAGCATAATTTGGTCAATTTCATTCCACAGTTCCCCCCTTTCCCATTGCTCATCCCTCCCCCACCATCCCCTACCTCTACTCCACTGATCTCCCTTCCTTTTACATGGGATTTCCCCTGCCCTTATTTTCCCTTAGCTTCTGCACATGAAAGAAAATTGTCAACCCTTGACTTTCTGAGTCTATCTTATTTCACTTAGCATGATGTTCTCCAGTTTCATCCATTTACCAGCAAATACTATAATTTAATTATTTCTTTATGGCTGAGTAAAACTCCATTGTGTATATGTAGCACATTTTCTTATCCCTTCATCTGTTGATGGGCACCTGGGCTGGTTCTATAACTTGGCTATTGTGAATTGTGCTGATATAAACATTAATGTGTCTGCATCACTATAGTATGCTGTTTTTAGTTCTTTTGGGTAAATACTAAGGAGTGAGAAAGCTGGGTCTTTAGCTACTGTAAAGTCAAAAGCTAATTTTGCCTCCCTTCTGCATGCCAGATAGTTTTCTAAAACACTTCTCTAGTTACTCACCTCATTCTCCTGCTCAGAAGTTTTTAATATCCCTCTTCATATACAGATTGAAGTTTTCAATCTTCAATTCATATGAAGATTGAAGAATTTTATAGTCTAATGTGTGTAGTCCTTCAAAACAGACTTGCTATTCCAAAGAAATATTCCACTATATATTCTTTACATTTTCCAGATAGACAAATAAGCCTATTAGGAATATAATACTCCATGAACTCTCCCATGTTCCTTGAGGCTGCAGTAGGCCTTATACTTAGAACACTTGCTAATCTATTCTCTTGCTTTTATTAGTCTCTATTCACTTCAAAGATAAATTTAAATTTGCCTTTTTATAAGAAGTCTCCCCAGCTCACTCCTTCTTAGTCCTCACAATAGGGAGACTAAAGGTCCCAGTTTGCTGAAGATAGCTCTGATTTATGTGTAGGTTTTGACATAATGAATTAATGTCTTTCCATCCCACTCTCAAAGTCATTCAGGCTTGGATAATAAATTATAAAGTCCTGCTACCCAAAACCCCATAATCTATTCTTTCTTAGTATTTGGTCTGCTTTTAAAAATTATATTTTTACACTTAATTTACTTGTTTCCATATTATTTTGGAAGTCCATTAAGGGCCAAAACCATCCTTATCATCTCCCAAAATGCCCAGTACAGTGCTCATACGTTTTTACCGAATTAATTCAACTCTGCTTTAAGGGAAAAAAAAAAAAAAAAAAAAACAGTGATTTCAAATTCTTTTGAAAATGTAACCAAGTATTGCTCACACCCACACTACTTAGGCTTTTTTTTTTTTTTTTCCAGTGCTGGGTATATAACCCAGGGTGCTAGGTAAGTGCTCTATAGCTGAACTATGTCTCCAGCCCTATATACTCTTTTTCCATAGTCCTTAACAGCCTCATCCTTATGATGGAGTTAACTACAATGAAGTCATTTGCCTTCAAAATTTATTATATTTTATCCTTAGTCCTATTTGTAAATGTAACCATAGTTATAGGGCAAGGTTTCTAAATGGTTATATATTACATTCTCATTGGGTTGACGTGGTGCATTTTTATGGTGTGCTTGACTTCAGGGATTACAACATTGGTGCTCTTACTTAATAAATCAAAAGATTTGTCTTGTAAAAAAAATATAGGCCAACTAAGAAATTGGAAATAAATTGTGGAGAAACTGTTATAAATATATCCATTAGATTTTTGATGGAAGTTGCTAAAAAGTTAAATGCCCATCAAAGCCATACTGAATATATAAAATTTGGTATGTTTGTTTAGTAGCAGCAGTTAAAAGGACTCATTAAGATCTATATTAATCAACATTGTAGATCTCTGAACATGATTTTCTGTGGAAAAAAGCATGCAAGTTGAGGGCTTAGGTATATGGTATAACTAACACTTCCATAAGTTATGATAAATAGTATATAAAGACAATGGTACATATTCCTTATAATATAAATAAGCTTATTTGAAGGCGTCAAAGTTGGATTGGATGGATATACATTAAATATATTGCAATGTATAGTGTGGAATAGCAGGGAACAGGACTGAGGATGGAGGGTGAAGGTGAAAAAGAGCTGCAGTTATTCTCATAATACATTAAGACATTAATTGGTTGATCAAAAATTCAATTTGTGTGTATGGCATGCATATGCACACATCCACTCAGAGAAAAGAACAATATTCACAAAAAGTTTGATTAATTGATACCAAAGATTAACAATATGAGACATTAAATATTTTGAAGAAAACAGAGGACTGATAAGAGTATTCTGATCCTTTATTCCACAATTTTTGCTGTTATATTATTTTGTGATTGAGTATAAATACTTAAACTAACATGATGATTTGAGACTGATTTTGCTTTATTTTGTGGCAGCTAAAATTCAACATTTTAATTCAAATCTTTGAAGCTTTTATCTTATCAAAGTATAGAGTCTTTATTAAAATTTTAAAACAAGAGGAGTCATTTTAAAGTCAATCTTTGCAGAGATTCCAGCATTAGGACCAAAGTCACAATTAGATGCTAAGAGGCAGCACCTTAACGAAACTGTTAGGCAGGCAAGCAAGGCTTTGAGAAACTGGAGCCACACAACAATAATGGTTCAAGGCTCAAGTTGGCAATCAGAGTGGAAGAGTTAAGTAGTTGCCAGCGGAAGGTCTTTCAGAAGGGAGTGTGGGTCAGGAATTAGACGTATAAGACAGAGTATGTGGAGTAAGCTGACATCAGGATGAAGCAAGAAATAAGGAATCTGATACAGAGACAGTCACAAGAGTCAAGACGAGGCGCCAAGTAGAATGTGGGATGACATGGAATGAGGAATCCTTGCTCCCAGAAGGATTCAGCATGTTAATGAAACCAAGAAAGGAAGAGTGTATTTATGGATGAACTCTGACCCTAGGCTTATTAAAATCTTTGGCTTGGGCATTTTTTAAGATCTGGGGTTCAGCATCATTCCTTGACGTGATATTTTTGAGGTTTACTTTAGGACTGTAATATTTAACTGTTTTGGAATGCTTCAGTGTCTAATAGCAACTTCTGAATTCTAAAGGTTAGCCATTTTTCAAGTTGTACATTGAAAATGCCAAATCAGTAATTAAATCACTTGAGAAGTTTTCCTCCTGTTCTTCGTTTGATTTAAGGTTCAGATTTGGAGTACGTGTGTGTGTGTGTGGGGGGGGTGTTCTTTGATGACTTTAGAACACCAGGAAGCATTCTAGTGTTAAAGAGCATGGAGGAGTTCCTGGCTGACAGAGATGGAAAATGAAACAATGAAAAACTGTCACTGGCAATGGAACAAGATGTATGCTGACATTAAACACTTATAGAATTTGTCTTTTTTCAGGTCTGTGTACCTTCATGTGACTCTACTTTCACACCAAAGAAGAGTCAAATCTTAGTAATTCATCTAATCTAAAAATCAATGAAAAGAATAGGCTTGTTAATAGCAAGTCAGTCACTTAGGAGAAATGCAATGGATGTAGCGTTGCACACATTATGTTCTCAAGTTTGATGAGACCGCTTTTAGAAATCACAGCTTTGCTTTTAGAGCTTTTCAGAAAGAGCATTTGGAAGAACTTTCCACAAGCACATACACATAATAAAAATTGAAAATTTTAAAATCAAATTCAAAAACAAACAAAATTAAATGCTTTGAAATGTTTAAGAATGATTAATATTTGGCATCACTCTTCTTTAACCAAGCACCTTCAACATTAGAAGAAGATTAAAGTGTTCTTTGGTTCCATCTCAAGGGGGAGAAAAGCAAAACTCTAGTAATTTATGAGACCTCATAACTTTAGCAAAGACAATTTTACATGGCTATGCAATGTATCATTGCAGAGGCACAGCTGAAACCAAAAAACAAAGATGCCAACACTAACTCCAGGCTAGTATGTTTCAGAAAATTCTGTGTCTGAAGTTCTCTTACATTTCCAAAGAGCAAGAAGAGAAACCAAGCTTTGTTACTGTGACCCAAAGGATCACAAATGTCCCACTAGGTACCTCCCAGAAAAAGCCAATCTAATTTACAACCTCCCTTGATGGGAGAAGGACCTTACTGCTAAAATGTCTTAACATTGTGCAATCTCATCTTACTTCCCCAAAGCATTGATGTGAATTCAGACTTAGGAATTTCTGCTTCCATTTTGAATCAGATTTACTCTCTACTTGACCCTTTGAATGTATTTGGGTATCTGTCTCTCAACTTGAGTGGGTGGTTATGTCAAAGCATCTAGATTCAATTTGGAGTGAAAATTAAAATTTAAAAAAAATTTCTTTCTTTAAAACAACAAAGGAGGGAAGAAAAGAAGAGCAAAGGGATGAACTAATTAAAAAAAAAAAAGGAAATTCATGTATCCAGATATGGATGAAAAAGATTTTGATAGTTGTCCTTAAGTTTTGGGTATGAGGAACATGTGAAGATGAATTCCAGGATAAAGAGCCCCTTTTTATGCTACATAGTTCTAAGTGTGCCAACAAAGGACTTTATATTTGAAACATCTTAAGGCAAATAGATAATTACATCTGAAGCTTTTCACCACATCCCTAAATTTTGCACACAGTACCAGATACCAACATCAGGTGTTTCTCAATAGCTTTAATGGAACAATAATTTTTGTGTGTGTGTGTGTGTGTGTGTGTGTGTGTGTTTGTGATATACTGTATTGTGTAAATATATTATGACTTGTACACAGTATTATATCATCACACTACACAGTTTTAGAAACGTTACAGATTAGACTATATTCTCTTTCTATTTGGTGAAAAATGTGGTGGTCTATGTTTTTAATTTTTTACCTTAACATGTTTTTAAAAGTAACCAGCCATTTAGACAAGGATAGAGCTTGGAAATAACTTTCCTAACATTTCTGTTAAAGAAAACTAATTTTAAAGTCAAAGTCAGGCTTAAACTTCAAGAGTATTGATTTCCTTTCTTTGTCATAAAAATCATAGCAGAAAAACATCTCACTGGAATAATTTTTATACTCCTTGGTCTTTTTGTTAAAGAACATGTTATAAATGACTAGACATGAAAAGGGAAGCATTATTTTTTTACTGAATAACCCCATAAAAATAATATCTTCTGATATATAATCTCCTATTTCTTTTGGATCTCGGATAATTTTTGATGATTCTCTCTACTTAATATATTTTGAAATGAAGATGCAAAATGTACAATATGGTTTCTGTATTAAAACTTAACTATTAACATATTCTATGTAAAAACACTATTTTTATATATACATACTGAAAACATGATTCCATTTTTATATTTACACACTTAAGCAGTCATTTAATTTCAACAAAGAATATAGGTTATGTTTTTGAGAAATAATTTCTAAATTTTATTTACTAAATATTATATTTAATAAATAATCTATTTAGGTTATTCTTTTATTATTTTCAGCCTTTAAAATGTTATTGCTAGTATACTTGTGGCTTTAGAGTTCGTTAATTTTTTAAAAAATATTTTGCTAAAACAAGAATTGATACACTGAATATTTTATCAATGAGTTAATGGGATGAGGAAATTAAGTAATAGATGCCTTATATTTTATTTTACGTGAATTATTAATATTAATTTTTCAATTGCTTTTTCGATCTTTCATAAAAATGAAAATTCAATTTTTTATTTTCTTCAATGTTTGCAAATAGCATTTTCTTAAAATTTTCCCCTCTAAAATTTCATCAGTTACCTACTTTTAGGTGAAAATAGAATGGGACAAATGCTATAGGCTATATTTTGGTAATTTGCTTTTTACCCTTGCCTTTGAACAATATGGTTCTCCTATAACAATGGTTTGCTTACTTTTATTAAGGTATAATTTAAATTATAGTAAATTTCACCTTATCACACAGTCATGCCTTTTTGACAAGTTTATATGCTTGTGCAAATACCACCATAAACAAGATATAGAGTGTTTCTATTGTGAGAAAAAAATTTCTCCATATTTACTTGCAGTCCATATCTCCCCAACTTGTGAGCCCCTAAAAACCACTGATATATTTTCTATCCCTGTAATTTGTCTTTAAAATATTACACTAATGGGGGACTGGGGTTGTGGCTCAGTGGTAGAGTGCTTGCCTAGCATGCATGAGGCACTGGGTTGGATCCTCAGCATCACATAGAAATAAATAAATAAACGTATTATGTCCATCTGCAACTCAAAAATTTAAAAAAAATTTTTTTTAACTATTATACAAATGGAGCTATGCAGTATATTGCCTTTTGAAACTATCTTCTTTCACTTGGGATGTTGTATTAGAGACTCATCCCAGTTGTTAAGCACAACCTAGTTTATTCCTTTTCATTTTAATAGTAGAATTAAATAGTATGATAGAATTTTATAGTATGATATATTGTAGATTGTTAATACATTTCACAGTTGGATGTTGGAGCTGTTTGTAATTTTTGATGAATACTAATAAAGTTGCTCTGGAGATATGACACAGTTTTTATCTCATTTTGGTTAAATACCTGCCAGTGAGACATATGGGTCCTAGAGTATGTTTAACTTCATCAGAACCTGCTAAGCTCTTCTCCAAAGTGACTGCACCGTTCTTCATCCCCACCAGCAAAGCATGAGAGTGTTAGTTGTTTTGCATCCTTACTAGTCTTCTTATTTTAAGTCATTCAAATAGGTGGTAGTTACCATCTCCTTAGGGTTTTAATTTGCATTTCCCTAATGATTAATGATGTTGAGCATCTTTCCATGTTCTTATTTGCTGTCCCTATATTTTCTTTGGTGATATATACGTTCACTATTTGTAATGTTTTTAAGGGCATTATAGTTATACATAATAATTGAGTTCATAGAGACATAACCATATAACCATATATACATGGAATTAAATTTACTCCATTTCAGTCCCCTTTGGTCCCCCTTTCCCTCTCATCCTTCCTGACCTTTTCCCCTTCCTCTACTCTACTGGTCTTCCTTCTACTCATTTATTTATTCATTTTAAATTGGTGTTTTATAGATATACATAAAGGTGGAATTCACTGTGGCATATTAGTATGAATACATAGCATAATTTTGTCAAATTCATTCTTCATTTCCTCTGTTTACTGTTCTTCCTTTCTCCCCAATGGTCTCCTGCTTCTGCTCCACTGACCTTCTCTATATCTTTGTGATATCTACCCTCAACCCTCTTGTTTTCCCCTTACTTTGCTCTAGCTTCTGCATATGAGAAGAAACATTTAACCCTTGAGTTTCTAAGTCTGGCTTATTTCACTTAACATGATGTTCTCTAGTTCCATTCATTTACTTGCAAATTCCATAATTTTTTTCTTCTTTATGGCTGAGTTAAACTCCATTGTGTATATATACCACATTTTCTTAATTCATTCAGCTACTGATGAACACCTAGGCTGGTTCCATAATTTGGCTATTGTAAATTGCACTGCTACAAACTTTGATGAAGCTGATTTTAGTTCTGAGGAGTGGGACAGCTGGGTCTATTCCTAGTTTTTTTAGGACTCTTCACACTGCTTTCCAGAGTGGTAGTATTAATTTGAAGTTCCACCAACAACGTATAAGTTTACCTTTTCTCCCACACCCTCTCCAGCATTTATCATTATTTGTGTTCTTCATAATTGCCATTGTGACTTGAGGGAATTGAAATCTCAATGTAGTTTTGATCATATCTTTTGTTTATAATAAAAGTTACATATTCTGATGGTGTAAACCATGATGTTTTGTGATATACATATATTGTGATATGGCTAATTAAACTAATTAACATATGTACTACTTCCTTAGTGATTTTCAAGAAACATCACATTGTTCTTGTCTCCTTTGAGCGACATCTCCCAAATCCCTCTACCTCTGACCATTCTACTTTCAGTTTCTACGAGTTCACATTTTTTAGATTCTATATATGAGTTCATGAAATATTTGTGTCTGATTTATTACTGTCTTCTACCTTCATCCAAGTGGTTGAAAATAACAAGAATTTCTTGTTTTTAAGTCTTAGTAGTATTCCGATGTGTATATATATCACATTTTATTTAGCCATCCAACTATTAATGGACACTTAGTTTGACTCCATATCTTACATCTTATGAGTCATGCTATGATTACCTTGAGAGATCTCTTTGGCATGCTGATTTCATTTTCTTTGAATATATAACCAGTAATGGGATTTCTGGATCATAAGTTCTATTATAGTTTTATTTTTTATTTTTTGAGTAACATTCATATTGTTTTTTTCCACAATGGCTATACAAATTTACAATCTTATCAACAATGTACAAGGGTTCCCTTTTGTCCACACCCTCAACAACTCTTGGTATCTTTCATATTTTTGATATTAGCCAAATTAAAATGTAGAAAAAAAGATACTTCATTGTGGTTTTGATATGCTCTTTTGATTACTGCATTTTAGATTTATTATTGGTTCATCATTGATTCTTCTTTAAAGAATTATTTCAGCCATTGTGCTAGGTCATATAATACAAACCTTTAGTTAATCAGGGCCTATTTTAAAATAATATCATACACCCAACATGTAAAGACTTAACAGTAGCATTTTACCAATTTCTACCTCCCATCCTTCATATTACTATTGTCATACATTTTACTTTTATATATGCTTTGAATACAATTTGTTGTTAATATTCTTCTTTAGTTATCTTTTAAAGCAACTACATATAAGAAAAATAAATTTTATATTTATTGTCACTTATTTTATTTCTAGAACCCTTTATTTGTATATATGTCATTTCTTACCAAAGATTTTGAAAAATAGTAAAATTTTTCTTGGCCATTGGTAAATAGAAACCACCAGACCTGACTTCTCTTGGCTGTTTTGAAAATTTATTGTTCTTAGATAGCTAGATATGTGTTTGATTTTTATAATTCTTTGTGCCCACTTAGAATTTCAGAACCATAGGACTGAATATATCACAGGAAGTCCTTTGGCTTGATCTTCAAAGTCTGACAGGTTTACTTCAAGCTGATCTTGTTTTAAGATACTTCCAGATATTCTCCTTCTGAAGTTGAAACTTCAGCCTGTTTGGTCTGTAGTTCTCTTTTTGTCTGTCTCTCTTACTCTCTTGCTTTGTGCGTGGTGTGGGAGCATACCACACTGTCCTGCTTTTTAATACTCCCATTTTAGTAACCTTACAAACAGAGGAAAATAACTATTTAGTGTCTTCCTATCATTCTCCTTGATAGGTTAAAAAAGAAAGAAAAGAAAAGGAAAGGAAAGCAAGAGGTGGGGGTTCTCCAGCTCTCTTGCCAAGTAACAGTAGCAGAAGTGCACACTGTCACAATCCTTACAAAAGTCCCGAACTTAAGCCTCCTCCCTGAAGCCATATGGCTTATTTCACTCAACATGTACCTTTAAGAAACTCTGGGATTTTGATTTGGATGGTTGTTCTTGAGAAATTATGTTTACCTGAGGGCTTGAGTTACTTGAGTGCCTACTGAATGCAACAGCCCTATTGTTTGTTACTTGTGTAGGTAGGGATGGGCAAGAGGAAAAGAGGAGTCTAAAGAGCACTCTAAAAAACCTAGAATTTTCTAAACAAATCATATTCAATTGTGAGAAAAAAAGTACTCCTGCCATATAGGGCCAGAACTTATAAACACTTGTCATTTGTGAGGGTAACTGCAAGAGACCCTTATTTTCAAGCTTTCCCCTTTAATTCATGTCCAAAGCATAACATTTTCTTTTTGTCTTTTTCCCCCTCAAGGGGTGCTACATCCATTGTGTACAGATGCAAACAGAAGGGGACCCAGAAGCCTTATGCTCTCAAAGTGTTAAAGAAAACAGTAAGTTTATTTCATTATATAATAGCATCTCTGAGGGACCTGTGACCTGGAGCAGTTCGAAGGACAAAGGGCCAGGGAGCCGCTTTGTGCATGACTCCAGATGGGGAGAGCAACCCAAGTTGGTTGTGGTCTGATGACATCCTTGTGGCTCTCTGAAAGCCATGGGATGTTGAAGTGGATGTGGTTTGTGGGAGAAGTGTACAAGGAAGATACAAGAGAGTTGGCAGGGAAGCCTGACTTTCTGTGCCAGCCATGGTCTAGAAGATGTATATACATAGATGGCACATTTTAGCATTTCCATATTAGAATCACATTTTAATATCCTAGAGAAGCTTGCCATTTAAAAGAAGCTGAAATGAAACACAAACATCTGTTTGTGAACAGAGTCATTAGTTTCTAATTTGTCTAAACTTTCCATGACTGGGTTGGCTTCAGTATTCAACAACAGGACAGATGCTAATGTTTCTAGCATTGAGACTTTGTTTGGGGTTCTCCTAAACTGACAGGCAAGCTGGAAGAGAGGCAAAGGGTCTCTAATAAGTTAGTGCCAGCACCCATGTAATACTCTGTGTCCGAGAGAAGTGTGTAATTTTAATCCTTCACTTACACTTTCTGTCCTTAGGTAGTTTCCACTCATAAATCTGTAAAAGCCAAGATACTCTTTAAAAACATATCCTTCCTTATTCAAATTTTATGTGACCAAATATATATATATATTGGAAAACTTGTTTGCAAACTTTGCTGAAGAGAGAAATATCATATATTTGGAAGTCAAATAATACCTCCGTTAGGTCAAGGAATTTTTTTTCCCCTGAAGGCAGCTTAATATCACTAGATGTTTATGTATTGTCTTTAGCACAGGGAAATTTCAGAGCTTCATATAATGAACAGTATAATGGTGCAGGATTTTCAGTCAAATGGAAATAGAATGACATTTTGAAACAATCTGTTGGAATTTAAAGCCATGTCAAAATAACAACAACAAAAAAAAAAAAAACCTAGGTAATAATTCACATGGCAATTGCTTCTAATAAACTCTCTATATATTTATTTATTATTATTTATAAGGTTTGGAATTGTCCTTTAAGTCAATTTCTTATAGTTATAAAACTTATCTGAATTAAAGATTATTTTAAAAATTTATGGAATAGAATTTCCTGTTAAATATCTACTTTTTGTGAAAACAAATTGTGCTTTAGCCAGCAGTCTTAAAATATCGTTAAACTTAGTTGTATCTTCTGTTGATCAAAAACATTGTGGGTAAAATTTGTGTGTGTGTGTGTGTGTGTGTGTGTGTGTGTTTGTGTGTGTGTGTGTGTTTTGTTTTTTGTTTTTTCAACTGAAGAAATTTTACAAGGGGCTAGATATTTGAAAATCTAGGAAATAAACATTCAGAAATTACTTGTGAATGCTCAAGAATCCTAAAGGACAAAAGGCTGGTTTATGTCAAAAATCTTTGGAGTAAGAGATAGGTGAAGATGTGTGATGAGCTCATATTAATTGAAAAAATACAGCTCTTGTTCACCCTTACTTCCTTCTCTTCTCCACCTCTGTTGTGAAAACATCTTCCTCAGAAGACAGGCAGGAAGAGAATGTGGACGGGAACCAAGTGTCAGATGGAGCTGTAAGGCAGATGTTGTCAAACACAGTTACTGCTGTGCCAAATGGAATGAGAAAAAATCCCCTGGAGGAACCTCAGCTTTGAATGTGAATGAGATGGAATCCCCAGTATTGTCTTGAAGGATAAACTATGCACAGCAATGTGTAAATGAGAGAGAGAGCAGGCAAAACCTTACAGAAGGATTGCCTCTAGTGTTTAATTCTATATGGGTCATGGAAACTGAACCCTCCTTATCCAAATGAAATGAATGGATGCTGAAAATCTATTTACAGAGGGAAAGTGATGCAGGGGAAATATTTTCCTAGACAATTCAGCAATGGGTTTGCTGCTGAAAAGTGGTTTTGGGAAGCTTGAATTATTTATGTATCTGTCTATTAAGTTGAACATAATAAAATTTGTCTATTAACTCATTTTTGCCCTATAAAAATGACAATTGTATGTGATTCACTTGAAACCAATAGGATCACTATACTACTTAGGTCTATGTCTAGTCATAAAATGAGTTCTTCATATCTTCATTTTATGACTACACGTAAACCTAAGAGGCCCAAATCTTAATCTTAGTCTGCCTACCTCTGTCTACTATCTATCTATCTATCTACCTATATCTATCTATCTATCTATCTATCTATCTATCTATCTAATTATCTATCTTAGTTTCCCAGGGTTAGTATACGAAATACCACAAACAATGTGAATTTATCCTCTAGCAATTCTGGACGCTGCAAGTCCAAAACCAAAGTGGTGGAAGAGTTGGTTTCTTGTTCCATGTCTCTCACGTAGCTTCTGAAGAGAGTCAGCAATCCTCAGTATTCCATCAGTCTGATCTCTGCCTCTCTCTATTGTAACATGGCCATCTTCTTTCTATGTGTCTACCTCTGAATGTCTGTGTCCAAATTTTGCTCTTCTTATGAGGTACCAGTACTATCGGGTTAGACACCTATTTCTTCCAGCATGACTTCATCTTAACAAATTACAATCTGCAATAATACAATTTCCAAATAAGCCTATACTCTGAGGTACTGGGAGATGTTAATATGTATTTTGGGAGTAGAAACAATACCCATAGTACTATCCATCAGGCGGGACCTCTATGGTGAATTCAAAATGATATATGAATATGTTATATGGAGATGAGTAAAATATATCACATTAAAGAAAGGTAATAAACACAAGAAAACTCATCTCATTTGTGGTGATAAACTTAACATAAAAGTTTTCCTTCCTCTCCCCCTTTCCCCCTAACCCATATATTGAGGATCAAACCTAGGGCCTAGTGCATGCTAATCAAGTTCTCTAGCCCTAAGTTACATCCCTACCCCTCCTATCTTTTTTAAAGTTAATTCTTTGATAATGTTAATTGTCTTTCTCAGGATCTGTTTAAGTACTTTTTTATGGAGTTGAGCAAAATTTTGGTAAATTTACTAGTATTAAATTCCCTTCCTCACTGCTTAATATTTTAAGAAGTTTTGGTTTACACTAGCAATAACAGACTTATTTTCCCATTTGAAAAAAAAAAAGACCTCATCATTGAGAATCAGTTAGGCATTCAAATATCTGACTGATAGACAAATGCTCTGACTTATCTATTAGAATACAGACCAAAGCATTTGTTCATAAGGAGAAATTCATGTACATTGGTGGTCAGGTAGGGGATGGAGTTAATACTGATAATGAACATGAATTAATTCTCATGTTAGACCATGTTGGGTGTTTTGACCCAAAAAAAAAAAAAAAAAAAAAAAAAAACTGGTGAGAAATTAACATGTAAAGTAAATATGAAAAATGTGTTTGTGTTAATATTCATTTTATGTGTGGATGTTACATGATGTACTTTATAGAGAGATACAATTTAAAGAAATAGAATACATTAAAATACATATCAGTCAGCATCATATGATTTGCTTTCAACTTATTTAACAACAGAAAGTATATTATGTATGAGGGTGGGAACATATGGGGAGAGAAAAAGGGAAAACAAATGTGGGAAACATCAACAATTATTTAATATAGGACAATGTTATCATTTCCATGATGATATTTTGACATTTCCATATATATGAGCATTCTCACAATGAAAAGTGTGGAAAACAATAAACTCAACAGTGAGATCATCTTCAACTAATTGAACTTTTTTTTTTTTTTTGGCCATTCAGAAATAATTTTAAGATCTTACAACCTCTCAATGTTATGATAAACATCAGTGACTCTCTGTTATAGATGTATTGAAGTGCCAGAAAATAGAAAATGAGAGGTGGACCAATATTTTATTATAATGGAAAAACCTGGACATCTCCTATAATAATATCCATTTGTCTCATCGCATCACTGGTGGGAATAGTTTTGAAAGTTTAAAGATAAACAAGAGAGGAAAATGGATCGAAGTGCTCTTTTGGTTGGTTGGTTGATTTTTTCCACTTGACTCATAGTGAGGAAGTTGCCAGATCACAAGGTGTGGCACTCAACCTCTCCTACATGATGGTGGCCTATTTTTCCACTTTTTATATTAAAATATTTACAGATTCATAGGAAGTGCCATTTTCGTTGCTCATATATAACCTCATTGTCTTGTACAGATGACTAACTGGCTTGCAATTATCTGTGGAATTTTTACTATGCATTTGTAAACCATGAAACAAGTGTGAAGGAAACAGAGCTATCTTTTCTCCTTCATGCATAAGTCCTCATTGTCTTCATTTTATGTGATATTTAGAAGACACAAGCATTCAGTCCACAGCAATTGCCAACCTGCCAAGCATGGACAGCCTTAATTAATGGTACAGGAACAGTTCCATTAGTGAAGGAAACCATCTACTCCTGCCTCACAAATTGACAACAAGTGGCCAATCAATATATGAAAAGATTCAACTTCACCGATTATCAGGGAAATGCAAATCAAAACCACTATGAGATGTCACCTTAATCTTGTTAGGACAGTTAGTATCCAAAAGTTGAAAGACACCAAGTGCTATAGAGGTATGGAGAAAAGGAAAGCGTTAGTCAGGAATGTAAATTGTCACAGTTGTTATGGAAAACAAGATGGAAATTCCTCAAAAAATTAAAAATAGACCTTCCATATGATCCATCAATACCAAATTCAAAGGAAATAAAATCAATATCCTGAAGAGGTACTTGCAATCCTATGTCCATTACAGCATGATTCATGATAACCAAGATCTAGTGACAACGTGTCCGAGGACTGATGAATGAATAGAGAAAATGTAGCATATATAATGGAATCTTCTGTCTTAAAAAGGAAGGAAATTCTGCCTTTTGCAACAACCCCAGAAAGCATTATGCTAAGTGAAATAAGCCAGTCACAAAAGCAAATACTGCATGATCTCACTTACATGTGCAATCTAAAAAACTTGAACTCATAGAAATAGAGAGTAGAAGACCAACTTTGGGGAAAGGGAGACATTGTCCACAAGGTCCAAAGTTTCAGTTATAAGATAAATTAGAGATCTAATCTATAACATAGTGTCGATAGTTAATAGTAATATATATTTGATATTTGGTATAAGAACAGATCTTAAATATTCTTTCCACTATAGAAGGGAATTATGTGAGGTGATGGATATGTTAATTAGCTTGATTGTGGTAACCATTTCACAATGTATATGTATATGAAAATATCACATGTATACCATATAAAGTATATAAATATACATAATTTTATTTGTTAATTGTACCTCAGTAAATGTTGTAAAATTTTAAAATAAATACATAAATTACAAAATAAATTTGACTCCTGGCTGAGAGGAGGACGTGTACCTACCCTCTAGTTTTAAGAGTGGGAGCCTCTAACCTCCCTAGAAAGATCCTCTACAATTTGTCACTAACCCTCAACTGCACAGATTTTGGGGATGGAAGATGAAGGTTCCTGGCTCTTTCTGCCTAACCTTCGGTAAGATAGAAAACTGACCATGAATGATACATTTTGTAATTGTGTGATGTACATAAGAGAGATGAATGGTCCACTCTGGTTAAAGATATGCTTCCATTAGACACTGCAGCTAGCCACTTTTCAACCACTTGATTGTGTGCTCTGGAAGGACAGGCAAAGTCACTTGGATCAATGATAGACAGGAGAATAATAAATCACTAGCTCAAACAGGCTTTTTTGGGGGACCCTATTGAGGTCTCAGAACACATTAAGAAAATAGCTTGCAGATAACAAGCCGTGTCAGGTGAAGTGTAACTTCTTCAAGCATCTGTCAGTTGGAACTTATTGGTTTTCGTAGGGACTATTGAGCCAGGTTTCCTGGAATAGGAACAGGGATATTTCTATTCAGTTTGTAACAAGTATATGTCTACTAAAGAGAGAAGGTGGCAGAGTAGCACATTTAAATCTTGGCCTGATTTGTATGCTTTACCATCTGATGGTCCACTTGGAAGTCTGAACGTTCTTATAGAGAGCTCATTGTTATGATTTTATTTGCTTTCTTTTTTGATGTAAACATTGCTGGGATGTATTATAATCCTGCTTGCTTATCCATCTTCTCATATATTGAGCTTGCATATTTTATTGCTGCTGCTGCTTTTTTTTTTAATAAACACTGTAATTTAGAGGCAAGCTGATGAGAGAGAGAGAGAGAAAGATTTCAAACAGTCCTGAACACGGTTGGCTGACAAACCATCTGCTTGAATTACCATGTTTATCTCCTGGTACTTTTACAAGGCATGTGTGGTTGGATCTAAAATGATCTCCACCATCCAGTGAAGTCAAAGAAGCAGAAAAAGGACATGTGTAATCAGCCAAAGACAAAGGACATCACAGAGGGAGAAACTTCTCAACTCCTTGAGTAGGAGATGCCTTGTGCCCAAAGGGAGAGCTGAGGCAGTGGGGTGGTGAACTCAGGAGCTCAGAGTCGGGATGCGAGAACCTGGAGTGCTGTTCAGTGAGCCACAAGCCAGAATGTGGGGAGAACCAGAAGGAAAGTGACCTGTTGGCCCCGGTATTCACACCTTAGTGAGCAGAGGGAAAACCACAATCCTAGTGTCAATAGAGAAAAATGTTTTAAGAAAATTTTAGTTATATATTCTTCATGATACAGAGACAAATGATGGTCAAAGCTATATCCAACCACACAACAAAAGAAAAGGAAGTTAAAAAGAGATCAAGTCATGAAACTTCAAAGCCATTAATTTGCTAAAGGAGGAGAAATTAATGAGTATGTACCAGAGGATTTTAATTAGAAGATACCCCAAATAGTTTTCAGGATTGAATTAATTTTCAATTTTTTTTTTAAATTAAGCACTCTAAAACACCCATATGTCACTTCAGTAGTTTTAATGTTTTAATAGTAAAGGAGCATAATGCTAATAAGAACAGAGTCCACTTTAATTATGAAGCCCAATATACTATCCTCTTTCACATTAGTGAAAAATTCTCTGTGGGAGTGTTTTACTTATGTGAATTTTAGAAAACTGACTATCCAAAGTACACATGGCAATTAAGATGGAGCCCTGGTCTTTTGGGTCCCAGAAATGGGCCTTTCCCATTCATGCCATGAAAACCCGAGAGGGAAAACAGCAAACAAGATGTCAGGAATAATCTTGGCCCAGATTTGGAGCTGCAACTAGATGTTGCTCCTTGCCAAGCTGATAAAGGATGGCAAAGCCTTTACTGACCCAGACACAGGGAAGCCTAGTTCAGCTCCTAAGTCCCACTGTGAAACAAGGGCAAATAATATTTTCTATGTGTAGAGAATTTGAGCAACACATTTCTTCTCCAAATTCTCTAAGAACTTTAGTTTAATGAGCCTCCTCATGTAATATTAACTGCTACAGTTTGGATATTGTTTGTCCTCAATGGTTCACATGATGGAATCTTGGCTGCTAATGCAACAGTATTGGTTTTGGGGGATAGGGGGACCTGTAGGAGATGATTAGATCATGGAGACACCATCATCAACGGTGATCAATGTAGGTCTCACAGGACCAGGTTACTTGTCTCCAGAGTGAGCTATCATAAAATGAGGCTACCACTGCTAAGTCCCTTTCCCACGTCCTTTTTAACTTTTCTTCCATGTTGACACCACCCAGAGGCCCTAACCAGGATTCTAGCACCATGCCTTTTGGACCTTCCAGTTTCCAGAATCATAGACCAAATAAACTTATTTACTTCATGAAATACTCAGTCTCAGGTGTTCTGTTATGGCAACACAAAATGAACAAAGACATTCATTAACAAATGAAATAACAACAATGGGGTGTGTGAGATATACAAATTGCACACAGGTATTGGTGTTAGTCCCTTAATGCTTTGACTTAATGGTTGATGGCATGCAGTGATGTCCACAGGCTGTGTACATCAGGATTCAATTTTCCCTCTGTAGAAATATCTAACACAGGATAAATTCAGCTAATGTTGCTCAAACTTATCTCTACCTCAGAAGTCTGTAAAATGTATCAAATGAGTAGTTATATCTAAACTTTTTTTTCCCCTCACACATACTAAGCTGTCACTGGCAATATTTTTTCTGAGATTTTGGGATCAGAATAGTCTAGAACTGTTCCTCCCATCATGGCATCAGGACATATTGAGTGTTCTGATCAGTTTCAAGGTACAATATACATGATAAAGCACTATAAGCTGTAAGTGGCATCTTTTATTGATTGATAAGTAAAAATATATGAAAGATTACTACCTTTTAAATTTTTCTCATTTTTATAAAGGGGAATGTGGGTGTGTGACAAGTTAAAACTAAACTTCCACACTTATTCTACAAAAACAAAAATGTAAAAGTATACTCTTTCTATCACAGTAATTAAAATTCTTCCTGAACCTGGTACCTCTGAGAATCTTTGGGGAAAATACTTCAAATTTCCAGTCAAAGATTTCTTAGTTTCTTCAGGTTTAAATGCGATTCTTTAGGGTAATATTGAGTTTCTCTAAATGCTGTGTCTCCGTTGCCCTGTTCTTCAATGACCTCCAGATTCAAAAATAATCTTAGTGCCTGGGAGTGTGTTCTCCCTAAAGAGGATGAAGAGGCCCCACACTAGGACCATCACGAGAGGACACCTGCAGCTACGGATTGTTTATCATAGATCATAGGCTTCACCAGCTTTGTGGGAAAGGCCAAAAAATACCTGACAGATACTCTGGGACCAAACCAGCCTGGCAGCACAAAATCAGAGACTAGTCCAATTACATGTTTATACAGGCCCCTTGGCCTCTGCCTCCTCTGAATCCTGACAGTCCACAAAAGTGTCATGAAGGGGGAAGTGATAGAGTATTAACATGTAATGCATGCATACCTACCCAAACACATGAAACTTAAATCTTGAGTTCTTTAATGCAGGGAGGATTAAGGATGTGCTAGTGAGAGTGCTTTGAGGGTAATGCATTTCATTGAGTGAAAAAGGATGCTGAGAAGTACTGAGCTAGAGCACTTTCATTTCCAATTTCTGGAAGTATCTGGTCTTTTCAAGAATACTAAAGCTTTGGTGTTCACTCAAGCTTTTGGTGCTTACTCAGCAAGGATGGCAAATACAGACTTTCACACCTAGAATAATGGAATATTCCACTGTGGAATAATGTCGACAATGAATTTTTTCCCTCAAACCTTAAGTCATTAAGATCTGTCTAGAGATCTCTTTCTGACTCTAGCCCTGAAGAATGATTATATACTTTTCACTCAGCATTGTTTGCCTCTGTATTTTTCTGACAATGAATAGCTCTAGAAGAATTATTTAAAAGCCTTTTTTCTTCCATAGCCCATTTTAAAAGGAAGTTTTTTGTATCCTTGTACAATAAATACTAGGGTCTTTGAAGAAGGTCTTAATTGTCCAGACAAAGTAGGAAAAGAGTTAAAGCTTTTTTCCACAAGCACACAGGTATTTTATTTTAGTTTTATATATAAATACTCTCCGTAAGGAATTCAAACCCAAGATGTAATATAAGAGTCTTAAAATGCTAATAATTCCAGGAGTGTTCTTTATTTTTATTATTTAATAGGTTTTAAAGTCATAAACTTTTGGAATATAATTAATTACTTGGTTTTATAACTAATAGCTAATCACTTAGTTTGAAGAATCAAAAACAAAAAAAGAGCAAAGGGATATCTCAGGGCTGTCAGGAGTGTAAGTTTCACCTTTCACTTCAGATTGGTTGGGAATCATGCAAGTGAATCATCATTTAACTGAAAAATATAAAATGGAAACTAAATGTGCTGTCTGTATGCCTTCCTGATAATTTTAAAAGCACTTTAAAAAATACTGTCTTGATCATATGAAAATTACTGAAGAAGAAAGGATGGTTCTATTAGAACTAGAATTTAACCAGGACACAGCTGATATCCCCATTCATAATCAACAGAAGTGTGACTTTGGTGGTCGGTGGTAACCATAAAACATAAGAAATCGTCTTAAAGCTTTCCTGAAAATTAAACAAAATAGTGCAGGATTTGTCACAATCTTCAGAAAAGGTGAGGGAAGGTAGTCACTTAATGCAAATGGCATCTGTTTCTCTCTTTGATTACCTTCAAGCTGGTAAGCTTCTGTTGAGCTGTAGTTTGGATTTTGATTCAGTTATCTTCTATTTTGTGATGGCTTCTCTGACATGAAGTAGGAAATTGGAAACAGACTAGAACAAGCTTACCTTCTAAATGTCATTTGAGAAAAGGCACTGACATTTTCTTATCATTTACATGGACCAGGAAATTTCACACATGTGCTCATTTAATCCTTACAACAATAACAATAAATGCTTGCAATTATTGTCCCCATTCACACATAATGAAATTGAAGTAATCCTTGTATAGATTAAGGGAACTAATAAAGAACTCAGAATAGTTCAGCCATAGAATTGAATTTTTAAAAATGTAAAATCAAGGATGTTTGTTACAGAATTATTCTTATTAATAACAAATGGAGAAAAGGCTTTTTAGTTTTAATCCATCCCATTATTGATTCTTGCTTTGATTTCTTATGCTTTGAGAGTCTTGTTAAGGAAGTCTGGTCCTAAGCCAACGTGATGAAGATTCAGGCCTACTTTGTCTTCTATTTGGTGCAGGGTCTCTGGTCTAATTCCTAAGTCCTTGGTCCATTTTGAGTTGAGTTTTGTGCAGGGTGACAGATAGAGGTTTAATTTCATTTTACTGCATACAGATTTCCATTTTTCCCGGCACCATTTGTTAAACAGTCTATCTTTTCTCCATTGTATGTTTTTGGCTCCTTTGTCTAGTATGAGGTAACTGTATTTATGTGGGTTTGTCTCTGTGTCTTCTATTCTATACTATTGGTCTACCTGTCTATTCTGGTGCCAATACCTTGCTGTTTTTGTTACTGTTGCTCTGTAGTATAGTTTAAGGTCTGGTATTATGATACCTCTTGCTTCACTTTTTCTGTTCAGGATTGCTTTGGCTATATGAGGTCTCTTACTGTTCCAAATGAAGTTCATGATTGCTTTCTGTATTTCTAAGAGGAACGTCATTGGGATTTTAATTGGAATTGCATTGAATCTGTATAGCACCTTTGGCAGAATGGCCATTTTGACCATGTTAATTGTCCCTATCCAAGAAATGGGAGATCTTTCCATCTTCTAAGGTTTTCTTTAATTTCTTTCTTTAGTGTTCTGTAGTTTTCATTGTAGAGGTCTCACAGCTCTTTTGTTAGATTGATTCCCAAGTATTTTTTTTAAGGCTATTGTGAATGAAATGGTTTTCCTAATTTCTCTTTCAGAGGATTCATCACTTATGAATAGAAATTCATTAGATTTATGAGTGTTGATTTTATATCCTGCTACTTTGCTGATTTCATTTATTAGTATTAGAAGTTTCTAGTGAAGTATTTTGGATCCTCTAACTATAAAATCATGTTATCAGCAAATAGTGATAGCTTGAGTTCTTCTTTTCCTATTTGTATCCCTTTCATTTCTTTGGTCTGTCTCATTGCTCTGGCTACTATTTCAAGGACCATTTTGAATAGAAGTGGTGAAAGAGGGCATCTCTGTCTTGTTCCAGTTTTTAGAGGGTATGCTTTCAGTTTTTCTCCATTTAGAATGATGCTGGCCATGGGTTTAGCATAGATATCCTTTACAATGTTCATGTATGGTCCTGCTGTCCCTATTTTTTCTAATGTTTTGAGCATGAAGGGTTCTGTATTTTATCAAACACTTTCTCAGCATCTATTGAAATAATCATGTGATTCTTAACTTTAAGTCTATTGATTTGATGAATTACATTTATCAATTTCTGGATGTTGAACCAACCTTTTATGCCTGGGATAAACCCCACTTGATGGTGGTGCACTACCTTTTTAATATGTTTTTATATGCTATTTGTCAGAATTTTGTTAAGAATTTTTGCATCTATGTTCATCAGGGATATTGGTCTAAAGTTTTCTTTCCTTGATGTGTCTTTGTCTAGCTTTGGTATCAGAGTAATACCAGCTTCGTAGAATGAGTTTAGAAGGGTTCCCTCCTTTTCTATTTCCTGGAATACTTTGAGGAGTATTGGTATTAGTTCATCTTTAAAGGTCTTGTAGAATTCTGCTGAGAATCCATCTGGTTCTGGGCTTTTCTTGGTTGGTAGGCATTTGATGGCTTCTTCTATTTTGGTGCTTGAAATTGATTTCTTTAAATTGTGTATGTCTTCCTGATTCAGTTTGGGAGGATCATATGTCTTTAAAAATTTGTCAATGTCTTCAATATTTTCTATTTTGTTGGAGTACAGATTTTCAAAGTAGCTTCTAATTATATTATGTATTTCAATGGTGCTGTCATGATCTTTCCTTTTTCATCATGAATTCTAGTAATTTGAGTTTTCTTTCTCCTTCTGTTCATTAGTGTGGCTAAGCGTTTATCAATTTTGTTTACTTTTTCAAAGAACCAACTTTTTGTTTTGTCAATTTTTTGAATTGTTTCTCTTGTTTCAATTTCATTGATTTCAGCTCTGATTTTAATTATTTCCTGTCTTCTACTACTTTTGGTATTGATCTGTTCTTCTTTATCTAGGGCTTTGAGATATAATTTTAGGTCATTTAGTTGTTGACTTTTTATTCTTTTAGTATATGAACTCAATGCAATGAACTTTCCTCTTAGAGTGCCCCAGAGATTTTGATATGTTGTGTCATCATTCTCGTTTACCTCTGAGAATTTTTTTTATTTCCTCCCTGATGTCTTCTGTTATCATTGCATCATTCAGTAACATATTATTTAGTCTCCAGGTGTTGGAGTAGTTTTTGGTTTTTATTTTATCATGGATTTCTACTTGCATTCCATTATGGTCTCATAGAATACAAAGTAGTCTATTTTTTTTTTTTTTTTTTGTATTTACTAATGACTTCTTTGTGGCATAGCTTATGGTATATTTTGGAGAAGTATTCATGAGCTGCTGAGAAGAAAGTGTATTCACTCAATGATGGATGAAATACTCTGTACATGTCCGTTAAGTCTGTATCATTGGTTGTATTATTTAGTTCTATAGTTTCTTTGTTCACTTTTTGTTTGGAGGATCTATCCAGTGGTGAGAACAGTGTGTTAAAGTCACCCACTATTATTGTGTTTAGTCTATTTGATTCTTAAAATTGAGAGGGGTTTGTTTGATGTACATAGATGCTCCAATCAGTAATGTGAAAAGAGAGCCTACAGAGTGGGAGAAAATATTTTCCACATGCTTCAGACAGAGCACTAATCTCCAAAATTTATAAAGAACTTACAAAGTTTTACACCAAAAATACAAAGAACCCAATCAATAAATGGGCCAAAGAACTAGACAGACACTTTACAGAAGACATACAGGTGATTAATAAATATATGAAAATGTGTTCAACATCTCTAGTAATTAGAGAAATGCAAATTAAAACAACTCTACGATTTCATCTTATTCCAATTAGAATGGCAATTATCAAGAACACAAACAATTATAGATGTTGGCGTGGATGTGGGGAAAGAGGCACATTTGTACATTGCTGGTGGTGTTGCAAATTGGTCCAGCCACTCTGGAATGCTATGTGGAATTTTCCTCAGAAAACTTGGACTGGACCCACCTTTTGACCCAGCTATCCCACTCCTCGGTTTATACCCAAAGGACTTAAAATCAGCCTACTACAGTAACACAGCTACATCAATGTTTATAGTAGCTCGATTCACAATAACTAAATTGTGGAACCAATCTAGATACCCTTCAACAGATGAATGGATAAAAAAATTGGTATATATACACAATGGACTATTATTCAGCCATAAAGAATAATATTATGGCATTTGCAGAAAAATGGATGGAATAAGCCAATCCCAAAAAACCAAAGGCTGAATGTTTTCCCTGATAAGTGGATGATGATATATAATGGGGGTGGGTGATGGGGGTTGAGAGAAGAAGGGAGGAACTTTAGATTACATAGAGGGATGTGAGAGGGAGGAGGAGGGATATGAAAAATTGTGGAATGAGACAGACATCATTACCCTATGTACATGTATGATTAGACAAATGTTATGAATCTACATCATGCACAACCATAGAAACAAAAAGATGTACCCCATTTGTGTACAATGAATCAAAATGCTGTCTGTAAAAATAACAAAAATGATTTAAAAAATCACAAATTGAAAGGTATCATGAATGTCCAACATTTGAATTAGTTGTTGATGCCATTGGGTGTTTCAGAGTCTGTCTGGTAATCTACTTATAAATATTAAGTGTCCATAAAGTTTTATAACGTTTTTCATGAAAAAGTAGATCATATTTTCCTATTTGAAAATATGGAAAGAAATAGATAGTTTTAAAAGCTGGAAGGAAATAAATCAAAAATACTGAGATCAGTTGGGTTACATTGGTGAATATGTTTCTCATTTTTATTTTTATGTTTCGCATTTTAAACGTGGCTATATGTATGTATATATGAATATTACATATATATGAATGATATGTTTGTTTTCTTCCATCTCTGACATCACGAGACTTAAAAAGTAATTTGGAGGCTTAATATCACTCTCCTTTGATCACAGGATATCAGTGTCCTTTTTGAAAGGATCTGACCATCCTGGTGCTCCCATCTTCTTGGGAGCTATGGAGAGCTGGTACCCAGCAAGGCTTTGTGTCCCTGCAGGATACAAAGACAAAGTAAAGAATTCATAACTGCATACCTAGAATTCTCTCCACTTACTGAGGGTGACAGAGTTCCTTCTTTGGGGAGGGATGACACATTCCAATTCTGTTACAGTTTTCATTTCTCTATAATTTCATTTTCATTTAATCACTTCCATGGTTGTGTCTGATGCAAACATGGATCAGTCTAAGTAAAGACCAGGTATGCTGTTCAAAGAAAAAGAGCAGGACTCATTTCTGGCGGCTATAAAAGTTCTACATCCAGCAATGGATGTGGGGAACAGGCAGGAATTTCAGTATATACTCCAGTAGATTTATAAAATCAGAAACTCCACCTGAGATTCTCTAAATTGCATTCTTAGACTGTCCCTCACTTACCTTGGAAGAACTCAAATGTAGATAAATAGTGGAGTGACCCTTTGAGACTCATGATTTGGAAATCACAAGCAACTATCCCCTCAGGTTCCAGATAGATACTCAGTTCTGCCTGTAAGACAGTCATTCTCCACTCCATCAATGTCAATAAAGTGAAAAAATGTCAGATTGTCCCCAAATGACAGGATGAGGACTGAATAACAAATTTTGATGTCATCTAACCAAAGTTTTATGCTAACCCAGGATATCTTTTTTCTTCGAGCCATTAACCTTTTGTATCTAACCACTGTTTCCCTTACCTTATTCATCCATTCGACAAAAAATTATACACTGAGATTGGGTGAATGTTGCTGGAGAACAATGTATAAAAAAATAGATAAGACTTTTTCTGTCATAGAGATTATGATTTGGTGGGAGCAAAATATAATGGAGTAGTAATTAAATGATAACATAGAGTTGTATAAATTTTTAAAACAAACCAATGGTATGGCTCATGGCATATGTGTGCAGCTACTTTTGAAGGATGGCCAGGAAAGACCTCTCACTGAACTGAGTGAAGAAGAAAGACTGGAGGAAGAAGGTGTAGCCAGTGTAAAGGCATTGAAACCTGGTTTAGGAGCTGAATTGTCTGTGTGGGGAAGAAAATGACATCAGACCAATAGGGTGGGACCAAGCCAACATGCATTTAATGGCACATGGTAGCATTTACATTTATTCTTAGCACAGTGGGGCACCAACCGTGACATGATCTGATTTACATTTTAAAGACATCATTCAGGCTGCCGTGTGCAGAGGGAATGATATAAAGGTTAAGAATCAAAGCAGAGAGACAAGTTAAGAAGTATTAGAGAACTGCTGCAGCCTTTAAAGTATAAGAAAAACCAAACCAGAATAGTGACATAAGAATGAGCAATTTTATTTCTTTCACTCTCAGGTGAGAAAGTGGAGAAAGAATGCTTCATTTTCATTGGAGGGGGACAGACACATGCTTTGGAAGCAGAGGGGGTGATGTGGGATTGAGAGAGGAGATCTTTTTAAGATGAGAAACATAGATCAGGGTTACTTGCATATATTCTCAATTCGGGGGAGAGAGGCAGAGATGAAAGAAGCAAGAGAAAGGAGTGCTGTGTAAATGCTGAAGGCCTTTTCTCTTCCTATATCAGGTTTCCTCTCTGTTCTCCCTCTCTCTTCTAAGGCAAACCTGATTCTAATGAGTCTGGCATCATTCAAATCTTTTATATAAACTTTGTTCTGCCTATTCTCTCCCAGGAAGATTAAGGCTGTTTCATTCACTGTCAAATAAAAGACTGTTCCCTGTGACAAGAATGTCCAGCATCTGTAAGCATGAGGATTTGTACTGAGGATCTAAGTAAGAAGGAGCAGAGATGACTTCCCTTGGAGGAGTTGCCCTGCTCTGCAGCTGCCTGTCTTACAGAGGTTTCAAGTTCTCAAATACAGGTGCTTTTCTTTCTGGATTAAACTTCTCAAAGATATTCTTGTCTGGTTTCATTTCCATTCCAATCCTTGGCTTTCTTCTCCACTGAAAAACTCTGCTTTTCCCTTTTGGGCCTTCCTAATGTCTTAGGATCTGCAGAGAGTAAGAGGTGGTTAGTAACGGAACTACCAAAAATATTAAATTTCACAATTTTCAAAGCCAAGATGACTTGATTGGAATGCTTTTCTAGAGTCTGTCTTCCCATACTGATCAGAACAAAGTTTTCTTTATGTTAGACAGTGATAGATGTAGAATAGGATACTCGTTTCTCTCACAACCTGCATCTACCTACTGTCCCAGCCCACCACATCCACCGTCTGTCACTCTATCGTCTCTAAGCCATCGCCTCTTCTGTGTAACTGCATCTTCCCTTTTCTTCTCCATGAGACCAAACCCACAGTAAAAGTCGTGGGAGATGAACATTTGAGACAAAGGACAACCCAGTGCAAAGTGAGAGTACCACAAGAGGAAATTCTCTTGGTTTCTTCAAAGATGATCGGTGAGCTGAAACAAAAGAAGGGAAGAACAGCAGCAGAATTAGGTACAATGCACTTCTCCCCATCTTCCTCCCCTCAGTAAACAACAATTTTATTCTTCCCATTTATCAGGCTAAAATCTTTCTCTTATACCCCATAGATGGCCCATGTTTTAATTCGGATGACTCTTCCTTATAAAAATGTCGATTCACTTCTCACCTCCTTCATTACTCCCACCTGGGCCTGCCCAGGCTACCATCATCTTTCGCCTGGATTAACTTCCACAGCCTGCTCTTGTCTCCTTGATTTTACTCTCCTCATCATCCTCCCCTCTATAAGGGTTGGAGTAGCCTTTTAAAACTTAAGATTATATCATTCTTCTCTCCAAACTTCTGACTGTGCTTTACCTCCCTCATATTAAAATACTAACTTCTAATCATGGTCAGCACGGTGTGTTATGCCCACAAAGAGCCTCTGCCATCATCTGCTACTTCCTTCCTCCAACACTTTGCCCTGGTACACTGACCTAGCTGTCAGTTGCTCCAGGCCCTACACATAGCTAAGAGCCTTTACATTTTCAGTTTCTCTATCTTAAATATTCTCCCCCTGATCCATATGGCTAGATTGCATTTTGCTTTATCAGAAGGAGATTCCCTGACTCTCCAACTCACGTGGCACCTTTCATTACTCTGTTTCCTTCACTTTGTCTTGTTTTGTTTCCTTTCTATACAGAACTTACCAACTTTGGATATTTTATTTATTTATTTGTTCACATTTTGATTCTACTCTTAGGGACAGAAGTCTGTTTTATCGTCATGCCCAAAATAGCATCTGTACATGATGGGTTCTCAAAATTATTTATTAAGTAAATTGATAAAAACCAATAATAGAATACAGTGCAGATGGATTGGCAAATGAGTGAGGAGAAGATAATGTTCTTCCTGGACTGTTTATACCTTCTCAGTGATTTAGAAGCAAGAGCATGAGAGAAAGATAAAGGGATGGGGGTGTACCATAAGTTGGAGAAGAGAAGGTGTAAAATGTTCTATTGCAGAGTGCAGGAGCTGATCACACCTTAAGACTTGGGATCCTAAATTGAAAATGGGACCAGCCAATGCGATTGCACACTTTCTTTCAGACACTGCAGTTCAGGCACAGACAAGGAGTAAAAGTGGAGTTTAACCAAATCAGGGTTTTGTGTGGAAAGTATAACATATAGAGAGAAGGCAAAAAAGTTGGGGGAGAGCAATGCTTGTACTAATGAACCATGGAATCTAAGCTAAGTAAGAACTGCTAAGATAGCAAGTAGAAATCAGAGTGTGTAATGTTTGCAATCATGGATTTTGAGATGGTTCAGTTGATGGTAATCCTTAGATTTGAGATGTGACCGGGGAAATAGCTTGCTAAGGGAAATCAGAGGTAGAGATAGGAGGAATGAAATAAGTGGTAAAAAAAAGAAAAAAAAAAAAAAAAAAACAACAAAAAAACGAGGTAAGAATGTCCAGTGAGTAATCACATGATGGTTGAAGTTATTGAGAATGATGATAGTAATAGTTGAGATAGAGAAATATAGGCTAAAATCCTCAATGTAGGTGTGGGTGACATAAGCATAGGAATATGACCACAACAGGGAGAAGATGAAGGTCTTATTGACTGTAGACATTTCAAAGAAGATGGGATTTTTACAGGGAGAAAGGAGCAGAAATTATTGGGACATAGCAACATTGAGCAAGAAGGACATCTATCGGATACGTCCAGATAGTGTGGTATATTTCCTACTGGGACAAAAATAGATCAGCACTTGAGACTGTATAAGAAGCAAAATGCTCATGAGCTACCCAGATTGCTATTAGATGAAGAAGATGAAGGGAATAATCAGACTTGGTTAGAACTCTGTAGTTATTGGAGGTACTCACTTCATGTAAAAAAACCTATTTATAGTGTCCCACATTTGATTTTTGCATGTTCAAATAGCAATTCTAAGCTTTCAAATCCTTGTAGACTAGAACCGGCAGTCTTAAATTGAACAAAATGCGCTGTCAAGTCTTTCATCAAGCATGTTAGTGTCAACATATACTTGTTGATTGTCAAAAACAGGATGCTAAATTAAGCATAACCTAAGCAGGACAGAATCATTGTGAAATGTGAAAGCCTGGGTTGTTTATTTATCCATTAACTATTTATTTTATGTCTGGTCTCATAAAGGATGTGAGAAGCACAATTCTGTATTTTGCATCATGTTCCTTGTACATCATTCAAACCAAAAATGATCCAAAGGAGGAGGATAGAGAGACAAAATGAGATATATGGTCTCAAATCCTGCAGGGAAAATGAAATGAGGCTGAGCATTTTATGCAGAAGTGTTGCTGTACTTGACCGAAACATTACAAACAAGAACAAGGGCTGAGAATGTAGCTCAGTGCACTTGCCTGGCATGCAGAGGAGAACAGCAGCCCTAGTGACATAGGTCATCCCAACTTGCCAAAAGGATTTTAAAGTACAAAGTCTAGGTCTAGGCTGCATTTGAGATAGCCAAGTGGCACTGGGCATGGTGGTACACACCTGTAATCCCAACAGCTTGGGAGGCTGAGGCAGGAGGAGGCAATTTTAAAGCCAGCCTCAGATAGTTAGCAAGGTCCTAAGAACTTATCAAGATCCTCTCTAAAAATTAAAACACAAAAAGGGCCAGGGATGTGGCTCAGTGTTTAAGCTCTCTGGGTTAAAAAAAAAAAAAAAAAAAAAAAGACAAGTGGCTCAAGTATGACAGAAATCTAGTGTGATATTTATATTCCTCCTTTTCTCCAGTTCATTCATCACCCTTTCTACATTCATCATTCCCACCATGCAGACAAAGGTTTTCTTTTTTTCTTATTGAAGTCCTAAGTCTCAAGTCCTTCTTCACATATATTTCAATCCTTCCTTTTTTCTTCAATCATCTCAGCATCAGCACAGGCATACATTAACTATGAATCTTAATGAGGTGTTATATGTGATCAGCCCCATTCAATGATGGGAAAATTTTTGTGGTGTTACTCTAAGATTATACTTTTTATCCACTTCTTTCTACCCCACCTCCCATTATCAGAATGGATATAAAATTGGGATTTTTTTTGGTTCTTGAGTTCTATGGAGTTTTGAAATTGTATAAATCTGTATCATTTATTAAATGACTTTATTAATTTTTCCTTTTATAATCTTCAAAAAGTATGTTTAATATTAAAAGTATATCAAAAGCCCTGAATATTGGCTGTTTCAATAGTGATTTTATGAGAATGAAAGAAGATATTGCTTACGGTAATGCTTAAGGTAGTTTAAGTAGAGGAGCTAAAATAAAGTGCTATAGAAAAATCCCATGTGCCCAAGCCACTTGTTTATTAATTTCATGTTGGCAATTAGTGCAAATGACAAAGAATGCAAGTGGGAGACAAAACTTTCTGATAAGCAGTAAAACATTATAAATTACAAAAGCAGGAGGGCAATTCTACTGCTGTCAATCTACTTTATTTGGTATCAAAAACTCCAAAAAGCTCTGTGACTGAACAAAACTATTAGAGGCCTCCTCAGAGTCTGCCCACCTGCTACCCAATCTGGGAGATGGGGTTGGGGTGGGAAGGGCTTTGGCCACTCCAGGCACCAAGTTCAACCATCCACACCTGAGATTTCTGGGTCTTCCAGCCACTTTTATATTTGACTGAGATATGACATCTCTTGAGGAGAGATATAACACATCATAAGTGAAGGCCAAAAAGAATGCTTTTTCATCCAAGGAGTATGCAAAAGTTAACATGTGAGTCCAAATTTCACTAATTGGAAATAAGAGGAAGTTCTTGGGTAGTTAAGCTCCTTTCCCTCCTCCTTCCCATGGGCTGCTTGAAGGAATGGCCCCGGACAGATCTCAAAAAGAGCTGTGTGCTACTTGGACACTATTGCCTGATGACCTGCTGGATGTCTTTATAACTCATTTTGATACAGAAGCCAGTGTGCTGACTACATTGTGGTAGCTCCTACCTTTGGGCATTTACTTTTTCCCTTTCACTGCAAATGGGTTTGCACCTGTCAGATAAAATATCAGAATGTTGCCCCATGTCTGTTTTCTTGGGAACCTAATCTATATATCCTCTAAGTTAGGATTTAGTAAAATTAATTTTTATAATTGAAAATTGTTTGTAACAAAAAAAAATCTACTGTTCTTCAAGATATTGTGAAGATACTGAAGTTATGTCTTTGGGGTTTCAATATTATTATCATGTTGGTTTGTTAAAGCCATCTGTTTATGTTTCTCAGGATGCTAATTATGGTGGTACTTGGATGCTAATTTCAAGTGGCAGTAATGACTCTTCAGATAGTTGTCCATTGACTTTTGTGGCCTTCTTGACAGTTATTTTCTAGGAAATGGTTATTCATATTGAGTGGCAGTGTGAGGGCTCAGACTCTACTGGGATCCCTGGGAGTTCAGAAGGGGAATTCAGCAGTGGAAGGAAAAGAAGAGGAATGTTGTGAAAGTTGAGAGGAGATGGCTGACAAGGTCCCACTCTATGTGACCTCCAAGATATAACATCTTTGGAGATAACTGCCCCAATGTAGGGCTGTCTAGTAAACTCTGAGACATCCTTTCAAAAAGACAAGGAGTGGTTCTTTGCTTAGCCCTCTGGGAAGGGTCTTGTCCTTGGCTTCACAGGCACTGATCTATCTGTTTGCCTTTTATCCTTCTCTCTCTCTCAGTTTTGTCCTTGACTAGTTTTCTTGATCATCATCACTTGACCTTCTTTGGATGGATGGTGGTTTTTCTAAATTCCTTCTTCTAATATCCTTATTTGCTTCAAACTTCTCAGCCTCCCCTTGAATCATGACCTGCACATCATTCAACCTCAGCTCCAGCATTCAAGGAAACAGAAATGAGCCTGTATGCACATTTTTCTGTCATTTAAATTGCAGTTACAGAATGTTCCTTTCCTTTCTTTTTATTCTATTTTTAAATACTATAGTTTTAGGAGTCACAGTCCTTAGATTTTGGTGGGTTTAGGAATGTTTTAATGTATTACATACCTCAAATAGATATAGATATTTACTGTATTCTATATTAAAACTGAGAAAGTTTTAAATATTTATTAATTTTTAAACAATAAGCCTATTATAATTTAACATAAATATTATTTGTAATGAAAATACTTTCATTTTAGTGAAAATGATTTTATTATTATATAATAATGTATACATATTAATATATAATATGGTACAGTTAATATTTGTAAATCCAAAACAAAATGCTTAGTGAAAAAAGTGACATTATTTTACTAATCTCTTTGCTCTCTAACTTAATTCAAGACAACTTGACTTCATCTGCTTCTGCATTCGATTTCTTGTGATTCGTTCTTTTGTTTGAAACATATGAAACAATCTGAATTTACTTAGATATGAAATTGGAAAAGGGGGGAAACTCACAGTTCCTAGAGGACCCTTCCAGGCTCCTGAGACCACATTTTGAATTGAGAAACAAGGGTATAGAGTATACTGGGAAAGTAATTACCCTTTTCAAAATAGTTTTTAAAGAAAAGTTAACTCTGAATTCAAAACAAGTGATCACACTAGAAGATTGCTATTCCAGACTTTTTGCAATCCAATCTGTTCTGAATATTTCTGGAATTCATATAATTTAGCTCTCAAAGAACTAAAAGAGAAAGGCACCCTAATATGTAATATGTTCAATATAACATTAAAATAAATGTTTAGAATTCATATTTGTATTGGAAAATATTTGTTTAATATAAAAAATACCTTGTGAAAAAATTTCATGGTTCCCTCTATCTGTTATCATTTACATTCATCAGCAATATGTGACAATAGGAGGGATGACCCTATATTACATAAACCCTAAATGTACAGGCAGAAAAATAGATTCTAATACCAAAATCACTGTTGACCTGAAGAGACAAACTGCATAAAAATAATTTGCATCACAGAGTGAAAAAGTCTGGAGATTTAAAGTACAACAAGATCACTATAGTGGGCAAAGTTGTACTGTATATGGGATTTGTGCTATAAGAGTAGATTTTAGCTGCTCAGACCACAAAAACAACAACAACAAATGGGTAACTATGTAAATGATTCATATGATAATTTGCTTCACTACAGTAACTTTTATACTATATGTTATAATGTCATGCAGTATACCTTAAATATATACTAATTTTTTCAAAAATAATCATCTGTATCAGAATTTTCTTCAGCAGCATCTGCAGAAATTGAAAAAAAAGTTGAGTCAAGAGCTTTTTAGAAGAGATCTATTAATGTCATCTGGGTGTTCTGGCAATGCCTCTGTTTTTCAAAGATTCCTCCTTTATACAAGTGGGCATCTATTGCTTACTGGGATATTTTCACCAGTTTTTTGTTCACAAAGTCAGTGAACTCTCACAGTCTCGTTTTATCATTCCACTCTCTCCCAGACCATGCTGTCCCATGGATTGAACTGTCTGACGTCACTGGCTGTCTGTGGTCCACATATTACACAATCTCCATGTCTCCTGTGCACACTCTTCACAGTTCAGTCTTCATTTTATATTGACAATAGTGTGAGTTTTTAAATGGATAGCAATGTCAAAAGTCTTTTAGGATATACCCACTTTAAATATTAGCAACTCATAGAAAATGATCTTCCACTGAACTTTAAAAGCAAAACTTATGTTATTTCTTTACTCTCTTTCATTATCTTCAGATGGCATTATGTAGAGATATCTTATCCCCCAAATTAGATTGTAATATTTCTCTGGGAAAGACCTTATTTTGTTTGTTTTTTCATATATCCCAAATGTATAATATGGAGGTGACCAGATAAAACCTATGTTAGACCCTTACTATGTGAAGACTCTATGTTCATTACACACACATTAAAAAATTAATTCAGAGTTCTCCAGTTCCATGGACCACATTTTCTTGTTTTTAAATAGATCACATTTTGTTTTCTGTCTCAGGGTTTGAGAATGTGACAAAAGTTGTGGATTGTTTTCTGTTCCCTGAAGCACATAGCTTCTGGAACTCTTTCATCTGAATCTCAATTCCAACCTTTCATGTTGGCTAGAGCCATCATTGTTCTAGACTGCTTTAGCTTCCTCCAATTTATATCACCAGTAACATCAAAACAGTTGACAAAGTTACTGCTCATAAGTAGCAAATAACCCACCAAACTCAAGGTACAGCTGCTACTTAATCTGCTAGGTTCATTTACCAACTATGTAATTACCCTAAATCAGTTTTTCAGTATAGAATCAAAAGTGTTTCTGGGAATAAAATCCTAACTTACTACTTTATAACTCCATGTGGATTACTGCTAAATGGTAAAAAAAATTGAATATTAAATCTACTTATATCAGGGCTTATTGTAAATTAATAAGTATTAATGATTTATTGATTAATCTGGGACATGGAAGAAGCAGAAAAGGTAATACTTCAGGATTTTCTGCAAATATAAAAGGGAGGGATCAAATATTGAAAGCAATCAACGAGGGAAACTTCAAGTGTCCACCAACATTCATTTTTCATGAGAACCAACCCTCCCCATCCCTCTCATCCTGCTGAAAGGGGAGGGCCCATGGCCCAAGCTCAGTCTTCTCATAGTTACACATTTCCTACATACAGGAGTAGGCACAGAAAACAAGTAAGGCCAATGAGAGTACTACTCGAGATCAGCATATAGATATAGAAAGAGAGGCCTCTCTTCCCTTTGATGTGAGACTGAGGAATGTAGACTTGGAGCTTCTGTGGCCATGTTTCCTGCCATTTGGAAAAAAGAGGAAGACACACAGGACACCAACAACATAGTGTGGGTGACAAGGAGAGATACACTGAGCCTGAACCTCTGGATTTGACCGTACCTTTGTATATCTTTAGATAGATCTACTCTGACTTCACAGTTACGTGTGCCAATAAATTGCTTTTTGGCTTAAGCAAGTTCAAGCTAAGTGTTACTTACTTGCAACTGAAAAATTTTTAATCAATACATAGACTGTCTGAATCCTGCAATATCAGCTGTCCAGAAAAGTAGCTATACTTTAGTATCTGAGGAAGACTGTTGAAACAGCTTCCAAAGTTTTTAGTCTCAGAGCCCAGAATGTATCAAAATGCATGTCTTTTTTATTTCTTTACTATGAAAACCCCAGAATCTGTCAATGTAAGGTACAGTCATTTGAGCTACATTATTTCTTACCAACTTGTTTTCCACTACTCATAGTTAATCTGCCCTCACAAGGAACTGTCTGTATAAAGTGTCAGGTATTAAGATGGACAGCTCATATCTTTCTCCTTTCTTTTCAGTCAGAATTTATAGCTGATGCTGCATTTTTAGGTGGGATATTCATGCATATTTTAAGAAGTATGTTAGGTTTTACAGACTGGCATTCATTCAACATAAGTAGAATACATTTTGTTTTGTTTTATTTGTTTAAAAATAAAAATAATTTTATATTCAGTCTAATTTTCTTTGGCAAGAACATGTTAGAATACCCTGAACTTCCTAAATGATCGCATAAATGACCAACACTTTTTTTTAATAGTTTAAGAGGCTTTACCATGACTACCAACCAAGAAAAAAAACACACATGAAACGTATGAAATTCCTTCGAGTATTTCTTATTTATTTTCAAAGAACGTGTCTATTTCTATTAATATTTTCATTAGAAAACAAAAATTAATTTAATAGGTGTGGTTCATCATCCTGAAAGTTGTCATTGGTTGTCACCACTGAAGGGGGATTGGGTTTCTATTCAAGCCCACAATCTCTTCCTCAGGAGAAGTAACTTAATGGGTAGAACCCATTCTTCAGGAGGCTCTTGGATATGCCCATAGTGTGGCTATACATTGCACATAAACCCCTTCACACTCATTTCTAAGCTCTGTGAACTCTGCTAATCCAAGGGTTCTGACAGCTCATATTGCAGAAATCACAGAAGGGTATAGGATATGTATGTATGTATATGTGTGTGTGTGTGTGTACGTGTGTGTGTACATTTATTTATTTAGGATTTTAGCTGGGAGAAAAGTACACTCAACCTCTCTGTCTGCATATGACTTTTAGAGAACCAAAATACCCAAAATACCCACTCATTATGATGAACTAAAGTTAATCATGGACCTAGAGAGGGGGAACATTCCTAATTTTGAATATAGTAAATAAATGGTCATTATCCCCAACATGGAAATCAAGCAGTGAACCATCTAGGGTTCCTTTTTTTTTTTTTTTTAACTGTAAACAAGTGGAATACATGTTGTTTCTCTGTTTGTACATGGAGTAAAAGCATACCATTTCTGTAATCATAAATTTACATAGGGTAATGTTGTTTGATTCATTCCGTTATTTTTCCTAATTTCTCTTTCTGAAGATTCATCACTTATGTATAAAAATGCATTGGATTTATGAGCATTGATCTTGTAACCTGCTACTTTACTGAATTCACTTATGAGTTCTAAAAGTTTTCTGGTGGAATTTCTGGGTTCCTCTAAATATATAATCATGTCATCAGCAAACAGGGATAGTTTGAGTTCCTTTTCCTTTTCATATCCCTTTAATTTCTTTGGTTTGTCTAATTGCTCTGGCTAGAATTTCAAGGACGATGTTGAATAGAAGTGATGAAAGAGGGCATCCCTGCCTTGTTGCAGTTTTTAGGGGGAATGCTTTCAGTTTTTCACCATTTAGAATGATATTGGCCATGGACTTAGCGTAGATGGCCTTTACAATGTTAAGGAATGTTCCCACTATCCCTATTTTTTCTAGTGTTTTGAGCATGAAGGGGTGCTGCATTTTATTGAATACTTTTTCTGCATCTATCAAAATAATCATGTGATTCTTAACTTTAAGTCTGTTGATATGGTGAATGACATTTATTGATTTCCAGATGTTGAACCAACCTTGCATCTCTGGGATAAAACCCACTTGATCATGGTGCACTATCTTTTTAATATATTTTTGTATGCAATTTGCTAAAATTTTGAGAATTTTTGTATCGATGTTCATTAAGGATATTGGTCTGAAATTTTCTTTCCTCTATGTGTCTCTGTCTGGTTTAGGTATCAGGGTGATATTGGCTTCATAGAATGAGTTTGGGAGGGTTCCCTCCTCTTCTATTTCATGGAATACTTTGAGGAGTATTGGAATAGCTCTTCTTTAAAGGTTTTGTAGAACTCAGTTGAGAACCCATCTGGTCCCGGACTTTTCTTAGTTGGTAGGCTTTTGATGACCTCTTCTATTTCATTACTTGAAATTGATTTAAGTTGTGTATGTCCTCCTGGTTCAGTTTAGGTAATTCATATGTCTCTAGAAACTTGTTGATGTCTTTGAGGTTTTCTGTTTTGTTGGAGTATAGATTTTCAAAATAGCTTCTAATTATGTTTTGTATTTCACTCGTGTCTGTAGTGATATTTCCTTGTTCATTCCAAATTTCAGTAATTTGAGTTTTCTCTCGTCTTCTCTTTGTTCGTGTGGCTAAGGGTTTATCAATTTTGTTTATTTTTTCAAAGAACAAACTCTTTATTTTGTTAATTTTTTCGATCGTTTCTTTTGTTTCAATTTCGTTGATTTCAGCTCTGATTTTAACTATTTCCTGTCTTCTACTACTTTTGGTGTTGGTCTGCTCTTCTTTTTCTAGGGCTTTGAGCTGTAGTGTTAAGTCGTTTATTTGTTGATTTTTTTCTTCTTTTGTTGAATGCGCTCCATGAAATAACTCTTCCTCTAAGTACTGCTTTCATAGTGTCCCAGAGATTTTGATATGATGTGTCTTTGTTCTCATTTACTTCTAAGAATTTTTTTATTTCACTCCTGATGTCTTCTGTTATCCGTTCATCATATAATAGCATATTATTTAATCTCCAGGTGTTGGAGAAGTTTCTGTTTTTTATTCTGTCATTTATTTCTAATTTCAATCCATTATGATCTGATAGAATACAAGGTAGTATCTCTATCTTCTTGTATTTGCTAACAGTAGCTTTGTGGCATAAAATATGGTCTATTTTAGAGAAGGATCCATGTGCTGCTGAGAAGAAAGTGTATTCGTTCTTTGTTGGATGGAATGTATATTCTATATGTCCGTTAAGTCTAAATTGTTGATTGTGTTATTGAGATCTATGGTTTCTTTATTCAATTTTTGTTTGGAAGATCTATCCAGTGGTGAGAGAGGTGTGTTAAAATCGCCTAGTATTATTGTGTTGTGGTCTATTTGATTTCTGGAATTGAGAAGGATTTGTTTGACGTACATGGATGAGCCAATGTTTGGGGCATAGATATTTATGATTTTTATGTCTTGCTGATTTATGCTTCCCTTAAGGAGTATGTAATGTCCTTTTTTATCCCTTCTGACTAGTTTTGGCTTTATGTTCACATTATCTGAAATGAGGACGGATACTCCAGCTTTTTTGCTGTGTCTGTGTGCATGGTATGTTTTTTCCCATCCTTTCACATTTAGTCTATGGGTATCTCTTTCTATGAGATGAGTCTCTTGCAGGCAGCATATTGTTGGATTTTTATTTTTAATCCAATCTGCCAGTCTATGTCTTTTGATTGATGAGTTCAGGCCATTAACATTCAGGGTTATTATTGTGATATGATTTATATTCCCAGTCATTTGACTCATTTTTGTTTTTTGACATGATTTGGTTTCTCCTTTATTTGGCTATTCCTTTAGGCTAGTTCCTCCCGTTGCTAATTTGCATCGTTGTTTTCATCTCTTCCTCATGGAATATTTTGCTGAGAATGTTCTGTAATGCCGGCTTTCTTTTTGTAAATTCTTTTAGCTTTTGTTTATCATGGAAGGATTTTATTTCGTCGTCAAATCTGAAAGTAAGTTTTGCTGGGTATAAGATTCTTGGTTGGCATCCGTTTTCTTTCAGGGCTTGGTAAATGTTGTTCCAGGCCCTTCTAGCTTTTAGGGTCTGGATTGAAAAATCTGCAGATATTCTTATTGACTTCCCTCTGAATGTAATTTGATTCTTTTCTCTTGCAGCCTTTAAAATTCTGTCTTTATTTTATATGTTAGGTATTTTCATAATAATGTGCCTTGGTGTGGGTCTGTTGTAATTTTGTGTATTTGGAGTCCTATAAGCCTCTTGTACCTGGTTCTCCATTTCATTCTTTAGATTTGGGAAATTTTCTGATATTATTTCATTGAATACATTGTTCATTCCTTTGTTTTGTTTCTCTAAGCCTTCCTTAATCCCAATAATTCTTAAATTTGGTCTTTTCATGATATCCCATAGTTCTTGGAGATTCTGTTCATGATTTCTTACCATCTTCTCTGTTTGGTCAACCTTGTTTTCAAGATTAAAATATTTTCTTCAATGTCTGAGGTTCTGTCTTCCAGGTGTTCTATCCTATTGGTTATGCTTTCTATGGAGTTTTTAATTTGGTTTATTGTTTCCTTCATTTCAAGCATTTCTGTTTGTTTGTTTTTCACTATCTCTAACTCTTTATTGAAATGGTCTTTTGCTTCCTGTATTTGCTCTTTTAACTGTTGATTGGTGCGATCATTTAATGCTTGCATTTGCTCTTTCATCTCATCCTTCAATACCTGCATTTGCTCTTTCATCTCCTCGTTTGCTTCCCTGATTGTTTTAATTATGTACATTCTGAACTCCCTTTCTGTCATTTCTTCTGCTGTGCTGTCATTGGGTTTTATTGATATAGTATCTAGGTTTGTTTGGGACATTTTCTTCCCTTGTTTTCTCATATTGGTCAGATATCGGTGGAACTCTAAGATATTGCAGATTTCCTGTATTGGTTTATAGTGTCCCTGTAGATTTCCAGTGTATCACCTCCCAGCCTTCAGTAGCCTGAAGTCTTGGAGGAACTTGATAATGCAGTGCTTCCGAAGAAAGCTGCCCCTAGCCCGCTATTGGGTCCAGGGCTGGGGGCTGGTTCTGTATGGAAATTCTCTCACTGGGCGGTCTGCTCCTAGAAGCTGGCTGTAGACAGGGCCTGCCATCGCAGGAGGGAGCCAGGCTGCTAGGGAAAACCTCTAGCTGTCCTTCCCTGGTCCCAGAAGCCACCTGCAGGCCGGGACCCGCTGCTGGGTTCAGGGCTTGGGGTTGGCTCTGTGCGGAAAAGCTCTCACTGGGCGGGCCTGCTCCAAGAAGCTGGCTTGGATTGCGCCTGCTGCCAGAGGGAGCAGGGCTGCTTGGGGAAGACTCTTGCTGCCCTGCCCTGCTCCGAGAAGCTGCCCACTGTCCGGGTCTGCCGCCCGACCGAGCTTCACCCTGTGGGAGAGAGGGTGAGTCTCACTCACCCTGGGGCTCTATGTTGGTCCGAGTCTCTCAATACCTCCCTTTCTTGAATCCTGAGTTCTGGAGCGATGGGAGATGCAGTCACCCTCTAGTCCGCCATCTTGGATCTTCCCATCTAGGGTTCTTTAATGACCTGCAATAGAAACTGAAAATCCTAAAAAAGAAATTTAGTGTCTCATACAATTAGAAAGATCAAAGGACAAACTAATTTATGTATAACTGAATATAGGGAATTAAATTATATCAAGAATACGCTTTCTTCTCATCTCAGCAAACTTTTTTTTCCCTTGTTGGTTTCATGTTCAATGCAGTGGACTCCATGTGGTGTAAAAAAATGATCATGATAGCTGCAGAGTCCATCTTCTTTGCTCTCACAGTTTCAGAGAGAAAGAGAATACCTCATTCTTGATTATTTGAGCACAATTTCTGGATAGGACCTCTGGAATGACTTGGGTCTGCTGAATGTCTTTGATGCCATCACCACATGACCAGGGATCAGGATTCTCTGATTGCGTAGGCTTGGATATGTGCCACCTCTGTTTGAGGAAAGCAGGTGAAGTGATTGACAGTTCCACTGGGGCCGAGACAGAAAAATTCATGAATGAAAGGAAGAGAAGGATGAGGGATAGGTTAAGATGAATTTGTGCCATAGTGGTAATAGTGATGATGATGACTTTTGATAAGAAAGGCAAGAAGATGACAAGAAAGAGGTCTTGTCATCAAGAAAGAGTTGTGGTCCTTCTTAGTCACTAGCTCTAATTTATGTCTGAAGCAGGAAGGTGGGACATGCAGTTGAAAAAGCAAGGAAGGAAAGAGACATAAGCAAAAACCTTAGGGATTACCCTCTCCCAATTGCCTAATTCACCCAGGTGGTGAATGTTGTTTCTGATCTCTGTTATAGTGAAGACTTTTCTAAGGTAGGAGTTTCAGTTTATCTCTTTTTATTTTGCCTTTTAGGTGGACAAAAAAATCGTAAGAACTGAAATAGGAGTTCTTCTTCGACTCTCACATCCAAACATTGTAAGTGGTTTTTAACCTATTATTTCAAATACTTTCAAGCTACATAAAGGGATTATTGCTTTTCACTGTCTGTGTTAATAATGAGAAGGGGATTCTTCTACCTCTGGGAGCCACTGGGTCTAGTTCTAGTCCTCATCTCATCACATTTCCCTTTCTTTGACTGAATAAACCTTGCAAACGCATTCATTCATTCCAACGTGAGTGGATTAGCAATATATTCCACCTTCATTTCCATGCATAAAAGTATAAAACTTGGAGAGTTTTGTTTCATTCTAATAAAACACTGGCTATCTCTCTCTTGTGCCTGTCTTATTAATATGCCATTGACGACAAGGCCAGTGATGAAAGTGCATTGCTTTCCAGAGTCATTTCAGTCTCCTTTGAGAGAGTATCTGCTTCAGAAACAAAGTGAAGATGCAAATAGATGATGTACTTGAATGCGAAAAACAAAATGTCCTCAGAAACTCTGCTTCCAGCTATGTCCAGACAAAGCTTCTGAGAGAAATGCCTAGTGAAAAGCTTCCTTAAACCAATGGTGTGCAAAAGAACAAAATCATTTTCTAAGCCATAACTTGCTTTTATGAATTAAGTCATCTACTTAAAGAAATGTGTTTTACCCATTTCTCTGAGAAAGTCATGCTGTCTGAAGGAATGCACTGCAGTGCTCGGCCTTAAGGCAAAGTGCTTACAACTTAATATATGAGTTAGGGATGCATTTAGCCACAAATCTGCAAGTAATTTTCTCATAAGAACCACAAGTCAGGATATGTGGTTGTGACTCAGTGGTAGAGTGATTGCCTAGCATGTGTGAGGCACTGGGTTCAATCCTCAGCATCACAGAGAACTAAATAAAATAAAGGCATTGTGTCTACCTATAACTAAAAATAACTAAAACAAAGAATCAGAAGTCAGGCAGTTTCCAACATTGATTCACCTCACTGACACCATCCAGGACCCAGATGCCACCCATGCTTGGTCTTACCCTCCCCTGTGCATTGACTTTTATCCTCGTGCTTTCCCTTCATGGTCCCAAAATGACTGCTGCATAGTTTTCACAAGTCCTCAGTTTAGTATTCAAGGGAGAAGTTTGGAAGGGTCTTATCAGCTGAGTCACATGAGAAAAGTTTTCTCAGGAACTGCTATAGCAGAATTTTCTTCAAATTTTATTGTTTAAAGCTGTCACAAAATCACCCTTCACTGCATGGATGCTGGTAGATGGACAATTGGGATTGTCACAAATCACTTAGACCAGTCATGATCTCAAAACAACAAAATCATGATCTTATTCACAGAAGCCTAGGTGTTCTGTTCCCCTGAACAAAATCAGGGGTCTGTTTATAATAAAGTAGGGGGAAAGAGCTTTGGGGAGGCAGTTTAAAATCTGCCATACCAAATCACTACTTTTACATTATCTATCTCTTTTTCTTTCCAAAGAGAGGTCAATGTGGAATTTTCTGCAAATGTAGATCAGTCATGGCTGCTAGGTTCTCAGATATATGAAGAAAAATATTCAAAGCAGTTTGGATTATCTGAATGTAATGAAAATACTGATGTAGTCAATGACATCTTTACCACCACTCATTCTTAAGGACCCCCTTTGCCCATTAGCAGCTGTTAAGCTGTTGAGGAGATTATCCATATTCAAGTTTTAACCAGTCCTATGCTGACTTAGGCCCCTAATTCCAAGAGAAAGAGGCATTTTACATCTCTAGCAACCATGGTGTTTTCCAGCTGATTCAGGAAGATTGGGTTTTGTTTTTGCTTCTAAATGTATTTATTTAGAAGTTGGAATATTTTGGCAAAATGTAGGCAGTTATTCTTCAACTGCCAAAAAGAAAAATGTCAAAATTGAATAGAACCCCTGAAAAAGATGATGTAACTAACAAAATAAACAACTCAAAAGGAGAGTGACAAATATCTGCCTGATACTAGAAAGAGGGACTTTTACCAACTGTGATCCAATACTACTATTTGCAGAGAGTGTTGCTTTAGCTATTGTCTTATATTGTGTCAAGGAAGATGAAAATAAGGAATTTGTGATATTATTGACATGTGTATATTTTTCCCCAGATAAAACTTAAAGAAATATTTGAAACTCCTGCAGAAATCAGTCTGGTCCTAGAACTTGTCACAGGAGGAGAATTGTTTGACAGGTAAGGTAGACCTAACCACAGAAATGCTTGCTTTGGGCAAAAAAACCAAAAATGATAATCATCATCATCATCATCATCTAAGGGAAATTCTCCTGAAATTTTTCATAATAAAATCTCATGCTACTCGATAAATTTTCCTAAAATAAATTTTAAGATGGATGTTGAAGAAAGGTGGATAGTATTTAACCATATATAGATAGATGAAAATTGGGGATAAATAAATACTATAACATCTATTTATCTTTGCAAACACTTCAATAATAAAAAATAGAATTTATAAAGTCATACTAAATTTAAATAGTAATATTTATGAAAATAATTTATGAGAAAATATTTGCAGAAAACCATAGGAATTTAAACCTATACCTAGTGTTCTTTATAATGTTCCAAAAGCTCATCGAAATCAATAATTTTCAATTATTTTTGAGCCTACTTCTTTAGTAAAGAGTTCCATGTTTCGGGGTAAATCATTTTCTGTTTTTGCCAATTATTGCCAATCTTGGTCATCTGCTTGTAGTTCATCTCAAAGCAGAGGTTTGAGAATAGGGGAGGGAAGGATGCCTTGAAAACTGGCAGAACATAAGACAGGCAAACAAGATTTAAGTTTCCACAGTTTTTCCACCTTCCCCACCTACTCAGGAACATTCCCTGTTTGCACTGCTGGGCTCTTGGGAGTCTTCTGCTGTGTTTATGAGGGTAATCAATGGAGAATGGAATTGGAAGAAGGTAAAGAGACTAAGCAGGTACACATAAGAAATGGTAAGAAGCTTGTACTGATGGATGGTGCCTGAAGTCGGGGAGAATCTGGCTGTGGCTTAAGGGGAAGACAGAAAAGAGACTGAATGCCTGAATATGGCAAATGCTCCGTAAATATTTGCTGAGTGAATGAATGAGTAACTGCTACAATAAATGGACTCTGAGGAGAAAGATATCTAAAGGGGATTAGTTTTGATTGTGTAGAGAGAGGAACCCTTCTCCCTCCTACTATGGCCTTAATGTCTTTGTTGCCCCAAAGTCGTATATTGAAGCTCTCACCATCAAGGTGATGGTATTTGGAGGTAGAGTATTTGTGAGGTGATTAGGCCAGTGCCTTAATGAATGGGATTAGTGCCCTTATACAAGAGGCTTAAGAGAGACACCTCCCCTTTCCTCCATGTGTGGAACTCAGTGAAAAGGCAGATTGAGGAAGCCAGCACTTGCCAGACCCTAAATTTGCTGGTTCCTTCCTCCTGGACTTCCCAATCTCCAAAATTGTGAGAAAGAAATGGTAGTGGTTTATCATCACCCAGTTAATGACATTTGGTTATAACAGCTGAAATGAACTAAGACACTTTCCTTCTCATCCTTATTCCACCCAGTTGAATTTGCTGCCTCTTCAAAAGTGTCCCAAAATATTCAGATTTTTTTTTTAATTATTTTTAACCTTACCCAGTAAGGATTTTTTTAAAAAATATTTTTAGATGTTGACAGACCTTTATTCATTTATTTCTATGTGGTGCTAAGAATCGAACTCAGTGCTTCATACATGCTAGGCAAGCGCTCTACCCCTGAGCCACAACCCCAGCCCCCCTGTAAGGATTTTAATCTTTAAGTGGGAAGGAACAAAATGGGCCTGCTCGATTATAACTACATATGTGTGTTTAACCAAAGTCTAATTTTGTTCATATGTACGTTGAAATTTCCTTAGAACAGGTGGATTTTTAAAATTTTTTACTCTTCATATTTTAAGAATAATGAGCCCATTACAGAAACTGGACATCAGTAGCCTTCCGGTGATGGCTCTTTGTTTAACAGTCAGACTCACAGTTCTGCATCCAGACTGCAACACTCAAGGGTAAATAACTAACCTGGAGTGATTTACTTAACTTCTCTGAACCTCAGGACAAATTTGAAGCTACTCTATGTTACTATGAAAGCTTAACAACCTGAATACACTTTAAGAATATATAATCTTGTTCTAAAACCATCAGTTTCCCACGTGCTCCTCTCGACCCACCTAATTGAGTATTGCTGAAATTTGCTTATTAAGGCTCCATTTTCCACACCTCTTTAGCTGACTCTTTTCCATGCATATATTTCTTATTTAGATATACTACTACAGTTAGTTTATAGGCAGATCCTGCTGACTTTGGATCCATGGGTTCTCTCTGAGCAGAACTTGCATATTTCTCTGCTAATTATGGTTTATTGGAGAGAAAATTTACATTCTTTAATAGTAAATAATTGCAGATAGGAATGACATACTGGAGCTATCATCTACTAATAGCACTATTTACCTTCCTGCCTCTATTCATTTGAATTAATTTGGAGTCAAAAGTCTCTACGTACTTCTGTGTCCCAAAATTTCTTCCATGAAAGAATTTGGGGTAGAATTTAATTCAGTTCTAGGGGGGAAAATAACCTAAATGCAATTGGTAAATTTCATTTGCAGAGGTAAATGGATAAAATATTTGGATTTAAGAGAAGACATCCCAAATAATGGCAAACAGCCAGTAAAGCACTCAACCAATCTACAAGCTCTTAGTGGTTTTAGAAGACAGAATTTTCCCCCTAAATATTGTCCACATCATTGACATAGCTCAGATGAATTTGGCATCTCCGTTAAGTTACTTATTTCTACAATTATCTTTAAATTACATCACACTGAAAATACATCCTGCTTTGTTATACAATCTATTGAGTTCTTTTTTTTTTTTTTTTCCTTTGAGAGTAAAGAAATCATAATATGGTCTCTTTTCCCTGTACTTAGGTCAAATTCAAATTTATTTAATTGTGATAATAAGAATTCATTCCTTGTCTAATGATGACTCTAATAGCACCTAATGAATGAACTAATGGAGCAATCAGGGAAGAGAGAATGATGTTAGTCCATTATAGTCAAGCTGGTTGTATTTTATTAGCAAAAGATCTATGATACTTATAAAAAATTAAACATAGTCAAGATCCAGGTGGAATCTGCTATTTCATGTAGAAGTTAAATAGTGAGTTATATAGGACAAATGATTAGGAATTTTGGAATAAAATCAGTGCTTTTGATGTTTAAGAAAAAAAATCTAAAATCTTTTTATCTATATAAATGTACACAATTATGCCATCATTGAAGAAGAAAGTGCCCAAAGTTTTTCTTCAATCCTTCCCAATCTGATCATAATTCTTAAAACCTCAACATCATTTTCACTGAACCTTTTAAGTGGAGAAGGTATGAAGCTGTTTGCTTTAAGAGCAAATTTTCAAGTTTTTTTTTTTTTTTCAGAAAATGATCATATTTACCACAAGTAATTTAGCAATATTCTTTGTCTTCTGATTAAATCAAAAGCATTTTTCCTGATTTTTGTCTGGTAACTCTATTATCCAAACATCTTGTGAATTTCTTTTCTTGTCTTTTCTGCCTTTTTGTACTTTTGCTTGCCAATGCCACATATTATATATGAAAGGTACTAGAATTTGAAGCTTTGGATGTTGTTTTCTTCAACAAGAACAGGTTTTCTTTTGTTCTGACAGACATTTAAGGTACAAAAGAGATCACCTTTTTCAAAGCTGGGCTTCCTGAGGGCTCCTCTATATCATGTCAATTCTTAATCACAGGCTTTTGCTCTTTAAGTGTCTCAACTTTAAGCCAGGGAATTTTACTGGGGTTCCTCTTCCTTGATAAAACTCAGATTCTGCCTTCTGTCCCCTCAGCTCTGAGAGATGGCCAGAAGCTCTTCTAGCTTCTCAGCTGTCAGCTGCTGCTTTAGAATCAGTGAATGCCTTCACAGGGAAAGCAGAGGCAGCCAATGGCAGTTTTGCTTTGCTGGGTTTCTTTTCCTGGATCAAGGTTGATGAAACCTTTGCTTACCTGGTAACTCTCTAATGTCTTCAAATAGATTTTTTAAAAATACTTTATTCAGTTTTTTTTTTTTTTTTCTTTTTTTCTTTTTTGGCCTGGAGGCTTGTCTAATCACCCCTGCTAATGGAAAATTTCACACATAGTTTTAAAATTCTTTCACAGACCCTAGTGTGTTTTCCTCCTTTAAAAAATCAACCCTTTGGAGAAAGCAGAATGGAAAACATTTTCTCCACTGTGCAGATGTGGAAACAGCAAGTTGGTAAAAGTAAATGTTCTTCCCACATTAGCAGCCAGACTGCCGTTGGTCCAGCCCTTGCCTGCTTGTATGGCTGTACTTTTTTCTTATTAAATCCAATCAGTTTCTTTTATATCATGTACAAGAAAATGAACTATTATTTATTATTTATTTTATTTTCAGAGAATCCAAAATGTATTAATTGGTCCCATGCAGAGTTGTGTTTAGTCTACTCAGTAACTCTTCAAGTTTGGGGGTTGTTATTACTCACATTATTTCAAGAGTATAAACTTAAAAAAGATATTTACAGGTCCAAAGGTTAGGCTTGAAGCTCATGTCTAAATGTGGCAAAACAAAACAAAACGAACAAACAAACAACAACAACAAAAAAATAATAACTCATGCCTGACTCTAAAGTTCTTGTTTTTAAATTTTCAAAACTTAAAATGTTCTTTTTGTAAACTACACATTGTCAATATTTGAGGGAATCAGTGGTTTTATTTGAGAACTATGCATTTAGCCTTCTAATTACCTGATCAAGTCCTAGCATATCAGTCTTAATAGTCTTCTATTTCAGCATTTCTGGGCTTCTAACTCATGATGAAAACCAATTGAATTTTCAGGGCATTGCTATTGGGAATGTGTTCCAGCAGTGGGACTTAGGCTATTTCTTGCTCCAGTCTTCTTAGGGTTGAGTAGTGGTTGATATTCAGGTTAGCCAAACTCAAGAAAAGTATGGATTTGTGAAAACTATTGTGCTAATTTTTAATCATTAATATGTCTAAAGTAAAGTTCTGCACTATCTGATAATCCAGAAAGGGTAATCAGTCACGATATTTGGGCCATTTTTGAGTTCCTACTGGGAACCTGGTGGTGTGCAAGGCATTTTATTACTATCATCTCATTTACTTCTCACAGTAACACATTTGCAAAGTAGGTCCTACTACCTATGGAAGGTAACTGAGGATCAGAGACATTCATTAACTTTTATTAAATCACTTAGCTTATAGGTTCTAATAAGAACAATAATTAAGTAAGATTGGACTCAATTATGTCACATTCCAAAGTGTGTGGATTTTCTATCATATAATGCAGATGTTGATACCCTATACCTAAAAATAAAACTCCAGCTGAAGATATAGTTCAGTGATAGAGTGCAAGGCCCTGGGTTTTGCCCCTGGCACCAATAAATAAATAAATACAACTTCAGATTAGTGATCTAACATTTTGTCCAAAGTGAGTGTTGGGTTAAATTTGTGTGTTAATATGTAGAGAGTTGTTTTTCAATCATGAATATCTATTTATGTGGCTTTATGTGGCCATATATGAGGAAAACATACTTTGAACAAGATGTATAGTCCGTTTTTTTTTCTGAAAGCTTGATTATAAGGGAATGGATAAAGGTAAGGTAGTTGAAAGGGGACCCAGGATAAAAGGAGACTGGTTATTTTAAGGTGGAGCACTAGGGACACATGGATTTTCTGGAGGAAGAAACCCACAAGGAGAATCAGGAAATGTCTGTGGAAGAGAGACTTATATTTGGAACATCCCAAAGCAGGCATAGATGGAATGAGATCTACAGTCAAATAAAGGAATTTGTTTAGGGCAAAATAAGTTTTTATCTAAGAAGCAGAAAGAAAAAGATAATATGCCGAAGAATCAAAGACCTAGATTAGTCAAAACAATTTTGAAAAAGTACAAAGTTGGAGGAGTAATTTTTGGGACTGAGATATAATTCCATCTTACTAGTAAGCTACTAAATAAGCCTGTTACTCTTTTATGGATGCTGGCAAAATATCTGAGGCTCCTGGGTGAGAAGCCAAGGACTTTATTTCTAATAGTTCAGCAAACATTGTGGGCATCAGCAAGTTCATATCAGTTGTCCTTCTCCTTCAAGTTCCATGGGGGCAGTTCAGCACCATATGGATCTCTGCAGGTAGAGTGGGGCATGTTAGAAGAGAAGAAATGATTCAAATGTCATCCACTGGTGAATGAATGGACAAAATGTACAATGCAATGCCATTTGGTAATAACAGGACTTTTCCTTTGATCCATACTACAGCATAGATGAACCTTAAAAATGCTAGAATAAGCACAAAAAAAAAAAAGCGCCAAACATGGAAGATTTCATACATACATATTTCATATATTATATGATTCCATTTATTTGGAATTTTTAGAAGGGGAAAATCTATGAAGACATAAAGCCAAAGTGATTGGTTCCTGGGGCTAAAGTGGGAATGTATTGAATTATTAGGGGTGTAGGTAGTTCAGACTTGATAGGTTCTAGTTTCCCTAGATTTTTGAAATATTGTTGAAGGTTAGAAATTTATCTCCTAACAATGACTAGGAGAGAATGAAGTAGGTCACTTGGGGATGGAAGCACTAAAGTTTTAAAGTGGGAATGTGAGAACAGACAAGGGCATAAAAACTTCTGAGGGGCACCAAGTGTCTGCTAAAGCTGAAGACTATACATTTTAGAGACACGTATCTCCAAGATGTGTAGTCTTCAGCAACTGACACATACATGGTCTGTATCATCTTGTGTTTTTTGGCCTATACCTCTCCATATCTCCCATGCAGTTTTTGACAGCTTCTGTTCCCCTGGATTTTTATCTGGCTTTTCAATTGTCTCCTCCCTGGTCTTTTTCCTGAGTTCCTCTCCCTTTTCCACCTCCTAGCGGTCCACATTTTCCCAAAATGTCTTCCTGCATTCTCTGCAGGTGTATCTGACACTTACCTGCAGCCTGGGTCACTTGGTGGCAGTCTCCTCAGCAGAAGTGAATAGTCCATCAGGCATTTTTACCAAAATGCTCCTTTGGCACCTGTAAATTAATATGTCCTCAAATGAACTCAGCATCCTCCTTCAACTCTTAATCTTGTTTCCCTTCCCTACTCCTGTGGACTGATTCACCAACTAAACTAATCAACATGGACTTTTTTTCTCCCTCTTCCTTTTATTTCCTACCGCCCATAATTCTTCCTCTGAGTGGCACTAGAAGTCTGCTTTTCCATTGTTTCTGCCCTTGCAGCCTTCGCATTTCCTCCCGTAGCAGTAGACTCCTAACTATAGTATTAATTTCACTCCCTTCCACATTGATAGGTCAGTCCAGAAAATCACTCCCTCCTTGCAGTTCAAGTTCATGCTTTAAAAAAATGCAAATAAGACCGACCCTGTGGTACACACCTATAGACCCAGAAGCTCAGGAGGCTGAGATGGGAGGATCACAAGTACAAAGCCAGCCTCAACAATTTAGCAAGTCCCCAAGCAACTCAGTGAGACCGTGTCTCTAAATAAAATACAAAATAGGGCTGGAGGTGTGGCTCAAATTGCCCCTGGGTTCAATCCCCAATCCCCAATACCAAAAAAAAAAAAAAAATCTTCTTACAAACTGTGCTCACCCCAGTGTTCTAACTTCACTACCCACTTTATTCTTTCCTCACTACTGTGTTATCCACAGTGCATTGTCACCAGCCTCAAGGAACTCACAGTCTAAAGAGAAAAGAACACTATGTTATGGATTCTAATAGTTTTAATACTGCTCTACATTCCAAAAATGTGAATTGGGGCTCATAAAGACAGCCATAGTATCAAAAGATAAAAATGAAATGAAATAAAATAAATGAGGAGTAGGATCCAAAAAGAAAATAAGGAGGGGCTGGGGTTATGGCTCAGTGGTAGAGTGCTCACCTAGCGCATGTGAGGCACTGGGTTCGATCTTCAGCGCCACATAAAAGTAAATAAATAAAAATAAAGGTGTTTACCTACATCTAAAATTTAAAAAAAAAGAAAATAAGGATAAAAATCAATACACAGAGGACATATCATCATGTGCTTTGCATTCACTGGCCCTTGGCCCCAAATTTGGCCCCAAATATTCATGTGGGGCTGATAAATGCTCTAACTGAGATATAGCAACTGTGCGTGGAGTCTGCAAAGGCTTCAGAGAAGAGTAGAATTTTTGAACTAAATCTTACAGAGAAACTGACAATTAGCAGGTGGAGGGTAGAGCGATGAACCTTCCAGAGGAAAGTGATATCCAAAAGCACAGCACGCTTTGCAGAGGCGAGGATGGTTTTTCAATCTCCATTTTAAATGTTGGGCTAGGCAGAAAGCAAGCAGTTGTGAGATATTTGTCAAGTGGATGATTGAATAAACAGCTGGCTCTTCAGCAATTTATATACAGTCTTTGGGTCAGGCTTTTCATTTATAGTATGAGAGAATTGGACAGGAATCCCTTAGGCCCATTCAAATGTCTACAATTTGATTTGGTTTCCTGTTTCTCCTGTACAGCAACTCCCTAACCAGCACAGATCCACCATCCCTGACTCCCTCCCTAGCTTTCAAATATAACAGGTACTAGTAGTGCCTTTGAAATTATTTTTTAAGAATATATGAGTTTAGAACGCTATGAGAAAGTTTCTTAGAGAAAAAAGCAAAATGAAGATGTTGTCAATGAAATGAGAAAAAGCATTAAATGAAGCTTATAGAGGAGTGGTGGACTTATACAGGTACGGCAGAATTAATTTAATATAATTTTGTGTGTGGCAACATAATGGTGTAGTGGCAGTTCTTAAGACTTGGTTTCTGAAACTTATATTTTGGGGCTTCCTCTGACATTTAGTCCTTCAGTACACGTTCTCATCAGACCAGGTCTTTCTCACTTAAGCCTACAATCACGTAATAACACAGCCATTTGAGAAAAAGCGGCAATTAGGGGACAGAGCAGTACAGTTCCTAATCTGCATGCCAGGAAGTCTGGGGGCCTCAGGAAATGATCAGATTAGAGCTTCTCAGCTGCAGGGCCTGTGCTAACTGCCTGGATGGAGATGTGCTCAATTCAATTTGCAGCAATTAGAGTGTCGAAGCAAATGCACAGTCACGTATTAAAGCAGACCCATGGAGAGAAAGAGGCATTACCCATACATGTTTTCTTATCCTACAATTTTAAAATGATGAGAAAGAAAACAGACCAACTGAGGAGAAGAGGCTTGTGTGGCCTACCACAGCAAAAAGTGAAAGTAAAAGGCACAGTTGAGGCCTGTTGAGGCTGGAGGATTGCAGTGAGAAGGCTAGGGAAATGTGCTGTCCCCCCAGAATCTCCAGGCAGCTGCAGAATGGGGATCCCAAGACAACCTTTTGGGTCCATTTTTTGTTTGTTTGTTTGTTTGTTTTCCCCCTTTCTTTTCTTTATAGATATATATGACAAAAGAATGTATCTTGACATATTTTACATACATGGAGTATAACTTGTTCTAATTAGGATCCCATTCTTGTGGTTGTACATGATGTGGAATTACACTGGTTCTGTATTCATACATGAACATAGGAAAGTTATGTCTGAGTCATTCTACTGTCTTTCCTATTCCCATCCTCCCTCCCTTCCCTTCATTCCCCTTTGTCTAATCCAATGAACTTCTATCCTTCCCTCCCCCACTTATTGTGTGTTAGCATTAGCATATCAGAGAGAACATTTGGCCTTTGGTTTTTTGAAACTGGCTTATTTCACTTAGCATGATAGTCTCCATTTTCATTCATTTACTGGAAAATGCCATAATTTCATTTTTCTATAGCTTAGTAATATTCCATTGTGTATACATACCACATTTTTTTAATCCATTCATCTGTTAAAGGGCATCTAGGCTAGTTCCACAGCTTAGCTATTGTGAATTGAGCTGCTATACATGTGAGTGTGGCTATATCACTATAGTATGCTGATTTTAAGTCCTTTGGGTATGGGTCAATGTTCTGATTAAAATCCTGGGAGACATTTGTTTTTAGCACTGAGCTTCTAAACCAGCCCACAATGGAAAGCTGTGGAACTATGTGTACAGAGACAAATTATATGACTCTTGGCCTTTGAAAATGATCTTAAGATGCTGGTAGCACCTTAACTGATTTTGTACTATTTTACAAATCATGAAGAGGAAATGAGTTTCCTAAACTTGAAGATAAATATAGCAATAATTATGTTTAAATAGAAAAAATAAAAATACAAACCAAAATTATCTATTTTTATAGCTTTAAAACCTCTACAATGATTGCACACCTTCATTGCTTTTAAAAATCACTTACTAGTATCTTTCATATAAAGCTATATATAAACCCTTGACCATCTATCCCTGGTTCAGTTTCATTGACAATTTTTTTAAATGCCAGCCAAATTGTGTTATGTGTTACTTTCATAAAACAAATACTCTATTTTACTGAATTTAAGTCACTTTGATCTTATTTACTTTAAATTTTGAAAAAGATGTATGTTATTATATTAATCTCTAAAACTACATAATGCTGAATTTATATCGAAGCCCAGCAATAACCCTTCTGCTTCCTGCATTCACCTTTGGGAAGCCTGGACTGTGGCTGTTCTCCCTTGGGAGCCACAGCCAAGGCACTTGTGATGGGCATTACTTCCAAGTCTAGCACTTTTGTTCCACCATGATAAGGAAGTAGGCAAAGAATTGTCAAGATGTTTATGGTCTGAAATGTTTCTGACATCCATTCACTTGGTGGTTAGTATTGATGCCACAAGTATTTATTGACTGTCTACCATGAACAGGGCTCACAGGTAGGCTCTTTTCAGTGATCCAAGCAATGATCTTGTGAGAAGACTGAGAATGTTACCACAGCATCTTGCAGAAGATACTGAGCAAACATACCTACTGTTCATTATATGACCTAAATGGACAGGAAAGGATTACAAGACTTTATTTTCCTTTGCTCAGTCACTAATACCTTCACTTATAGTCATAGTTCTAAGTTATAAACCTATGTTTGTGACTTGCGAAGTTCACTTCTGTTTATCTTTCTAGTCACGATTCAATGCCAATGGTCTGGGTGTGTGGATTGTGCACTGAGATAAGGTCAAGGAGGTGTTACATTTGGTGTCCTTGCTCCACACACCTGCTTTAGGGATGCTGTTTCTCACTACAGAATCAATCATCAAACTAACTAAGCACTGCACAAGCACTATCATAACATGTATCATAGTATCATATCTTTGATAATCTTTTTTTGTTTATAACTTCCTTTTCTTTACAATTTGTGGTCATACCTGAGTGAGAAGCCAAATCTTTTTATATCCAGCAAGTACCTGGCTCACATTAGATGGTCCAAAATATTGATGAATGTTGACATCCCACCCTCGTCTTGAACTCTCACTATAGTTTTGTTCTCTCTTTTTTTTTTTTTTTTCCAACCAGTTTCCCTCCTGCCTGATGGCATGCTCCTCTTCCTCACCCATTCCCAGCTCAGGTCTCACCCTTCCCATATCTGGGAAACTTCTTTACACTCAGGTCAGATCTGAGAAATCTCTAGAATCATTCATCTACCCTACAAGGACTCCACAAGATTACTGCCTTTTCTCAGACCTCTTAGGCTGTTCCCTAATTCTCCTATCGTAGCATTTAGCACACTGTGTTGATTATTGTCTACCTACTTGTAACCAGAAGAAACCCCAGGAGTGAAGAGACCATATCTTGTTCACCACTGAGTGCCCAGCACATAATAGTCACTCCATAATATTTTTTGAATAAAACAATGAATGGGCATACTTTTGGAGTGCATCTTCTTTATAATTACATGTTATTTTACTAATCTAACACATTTTGAGGGAAATTAGTGAAATTTTCATTAACTGTTTTTATACACTTACTCTTCACTCCATTTTACCTAAAAACAACTCCCACGAAAATTCATTCCTACGTCCAGCCCATTCCCTATTCACACAAGGGCATGTTCTAGGCCTTCATCCATTTATGTTGTAACAATTCCTTGGACTGGGTGACTTGTAAACAACAGAAGTTTATTTCTCACAGTTCTGAGGCTGGGAAGTTCAAGATCAAGGTGCCATCAGATTCAATATCTGGTGAGAAGATTCTTTCTGGTTTATAGATGGTGCCTTTCTGGTGTGTTCCCACATGACACACAGGAAGAAATCATTCTGAGGCCTCTTTAAGAAGTGCACTGATTCCACTTATGAGGGCCCCACCCTCAATACCTTCTCACCTCCCAAAGGCTCCATGTGTTACTAGGGCTTAGTGCATTGTGATCAGGTTTTAATATATGATGTTTGGGGATACATAAACATTTAGTCTATAACAGGCATTTAGCCCTAAATTATAGCCAAATAAACATACACAAATATCACATCTAAGTCAAAGCTTGAGACTTCATAATAAACCAAAATATAGAGAGGAACTTCTACTGGATGAAATATTGCCTCTCTAAATGATATTCATGCCCACAAGAACTGTGCATTTAATAAACGATATGGGGAAATGACTCATGGTTCTGCAAGTTGGCTCTGTTAACTCCAAGATATGCCATTTGCACTAAGACGTGCATATCACCCCCAGAACAGGTACCACAAAACAATTGTAGTAAAGCTCTAGCTGGGTAAGTGACTATGGAAAAAAATCCACAGGGTTCTTTTGCAAGCCTGGAAGTAAACAATTTTATCTTCTGGGGAGAAGGTATGTTTGCAAAGACAGTTAACCATTGATCAGCCTTTTCTATCATTTTCATAACAATTCGTCTCCTTTAGCAAGACTACAGAAAACCAAGCACCCAAGGCTGCAGGTGCAGTGCACAGAGGAGGTGCTAATTGTGCTTATGCTGGTTGATGGATGTAACACAAAATCTACATTTACAGCAAAATGCAGAACATGGCGTAATGGCCACCCAAGTACTCCACCTACTCTGTCACAATAGTCTTTCTTTTCCTTTTCTCTCATAGTTATTTTAAAATGTTCAGAAAGTGTAGTTCAAATTATTTCAGTTGAAGTTGTAGTGAGTAGACTAATCTAATCATGAATTGGAAGAATTTATAACCTCATAAGGAAAATACCTTAAGCAGAGGGTTTTCAAGAAACCACTTAAGAACTAACCCCTGGATTTTATAGTCCACCTTCTCACTTTATTTAACCTTATGCATAACAGTGTCCAAAAAATAAATAAATAAAAAGATGAGGACGGATATTCTGTCTCTCATCCTTTAAAAAGATGATGAGTCAGCATTTCTTGTCAAAGTTCTAAATAACTGAATGGAAAAATTAAATAATTGAATTTTTTGCCTCATCTTTTCAAAGAATGAGAGAGAGAGAAAATAGCCCTCCTCATCTTTGTACCTTTTCTGATAATGTTACACATTAGGTTAAATAAAGTGAGAAACTAGATTATAATAATAATATTCAGGGATGATTATTAAAATTATTATTATGATTATTATTGAAAATCCTGTCTATATGATATTTGCCTTACAAGACTACAAATATTCCAATTCATGTTTAGGTTAGTTAGTCTATTCACTAAAGCTTTTGTTGAAACTTAAGGATAATATTAAGGAATTATAATCTATGGGTATGATATTTTCATTTATGATTGTGACTTTAAAATATATCCTCTTTTAAAGATACCGCAAATATGCAGAAATAAAGTTACACAATGAATCTGACATTTCCTTCAAAATACTAAGGGAGGATGCAAAATAATTAAGCAGACAGATAAAATAAGATTACCTTGAATTAGTCATTGTTAAAGCTGTGCAACAATCATCTTGGAATGTTTCATCGTATAACGTCAACTTGGCGTGTTTAAAATAATTCACCATATAAAGTTTAAACAAGAAGAACCTTTTTTCTCCTCAAATAGGATGGATAGTTCAAGCTGAGGCAAAATAAATGTTTTTCATTTTCCTAAATAAAGTTAAATGTTTCGAGTGCCAGTTTATGGGACTCTCTCCCCTGGTGTTATGGTAGCTTGTTGCAATTGTTTAGATGTATCTTCTTTGACATTAATTTAATTAACTTCTCTTAACATCTACTCAACTAAATGTATGTGTCTGAGAAGCATTTCATGTTTTTTTTAGGATTGTGGAAAAGGGATATTATAGTGAGCGAGACGCTGCAAATGCCGTTAAACAAATCCTGGAGGCAGTCGCTGTAAGTAAGAAATAACAGCAATCCCGTGCTTGGCTCTTAGTCACCTCTTCCTTTTACAGAATCATTAGTTAAGAAGTGCAGACGGTAATAAGCTATACAACTTTTTCTTTCCCATTCCTTGAGTTTGTTTCCTTATTGTTTTGTTGTTTTTTAATTTGGTATGGAAGTGGAGAAAGGTTGAATGAGATAAATATAGACCCTGGAGCATAGAGATGATTGACTTTTTTTTAATATCAAAAATATATTTTATTCAGATCTGATTCAGATTACAGTTGTCAAAGCAATACAATGCAAAGGGAATCTGCAACAACAACAAAAAAAATGTGCCTAGAAAGGATAAAAGGGTCATTGGGGACAAATCATTGTGATGTGGAACCAAAATACATCATAAGTGTTATTAAATGGTCCAGGATAGGATATAACATCTATATCAGTCTTCTTTACACAATAATCATGAAAACTGAGCAACAAAGTTTTTTAACATGTACAAAAAACTGTCATGGCCTGGTTTACACTTTTGCAACAGTTTTAAAGTTAACTGGATAACTAAAGAAATGATGCAGACATTTTAAATCAGTGCTATAAGTAGGCTCAAAGAATTAGACCCAAAGCATTTGTAAAAATCAAAATGAAAACATATAGCTACAATGTCAAAGTCAGAAAGGAGAAAATTACTTCTGTATTCAAGGATTACAGAGCTACAAAATGCAGTCTTCCTGTTTTTGTTTATAATAAGATGGGTAAGTACATCCGATTAGATACAACATGCATAATGTTTTCTTGAACTTATCCAGAAATTCCAAAGACAACATCATGAAACAGCTTACTAGGAAAAAAATATGCCCTATTCACCCTGCTTCAACACTGTTAACGAAAAGACAGAAATAAAGAATGCTATTAATACGTCAGAACTACTGATATAAGTGGGGATGGCTGACTTTGCTTTCAGGATGAGAAATAAGTGAATTAGGGGGAAAATGTGACCATTTTATTCTTTTCAAAGAAAAAAATACAAATTAAAAATTTACACTGGGATATACATTTTATAAAGTTATGGTGGAAGCAAATGCATACACATTCACATATATGTAATTTTGAGAAGCTTGTTTGGATTTCAGGTCATATTTGCCTGCATAAAACAGACTACTCTGGTTAAAACCTTCCCATATGTTTAATGGTGTCTAACACATGGTGGGACCCCTTGGTGATTCATTTACTGAATATAAATCAAAAACAAATTATTTCTGAACAAAGAGAACAGGGCCCAAGGGAGGATGGTTATCAGAATCATTTAAAAAGACAAATCCATAAAATATGCCCAGAATTAAGATATATGATATTATTCAGAGTTAATTATCTAGCTAAAATTCAATACCTTGAGAAATCATCCATTGATACAAACTCCTGTCCTATTAATTTTACCCACAGCAAAAACAAAGGAAGCAAAGGAAGAAGGAAGGGAGGGAAAGAGAAACAGAGAGCAGGAGGGAGGGAGGAAGGAACCAGTGAAGGACCCTGATATCTAACTAGCTTACATACCAGTGATGAAAATGAAGAATCAAGCTTCACAATCTTTGCATAGAGCCATAGAAAAAACCAGAGTGTGTTCTAACCAAATCCATTATTGAACTATCAAAGTCAGGTTTAACTGACTTTATAGCTCAGTCTTTCCAAATAGCACCTTTCTATATAAGTATTCAATCTTTTTGCTATGGTAAGGGATGAAAAATTTGAAATAAGAGTAAACAACTCTGGAAAGGATGCCACAAAATCTTACCTTAAGTATGTAACAGTTCCTGATTATATGAGTATTGAACATCAAGTTCATATTCTCACTATGCCAATTCATTCTAGAATTTTTTTTATCACCCTAGTTTCCTAGACTTGCAAACTTGTGAATGATTTCAACTCTTCCATTCCCTTCTCTTCTCCCATCTACCTTTCCAACTTCATTTGAATCTTCCTTCAAATGTCCATAAACCTAATCTTACTCCTTATCATGCTATGAATATTTCTGGCATAAAATTAAAAAAAAACTTCAATTTGCTTCCAATTTCTATTCTTAAATATGTAAGTGTAGAATCATCTCTTGCAATCCCTATTTTTATTTTGTCACTTTTTATTTCAATAGTGGTAGTTCATTTATCTCTTAAATATCCATTTTAGAACTACACTTTTCTCTACTATTATTCACCATAGCTTATCAACTCAAGTAAACTTACTGGCTATGACCCACACCATGTTGTCCAAATCTGGCAGGCAGCAATTAAGAGCACTTTGAGAGTCAAACAGAACTGAGTTCAATTTATACACATACATGCATGGACACATCACTAAATACCCTTGAGCCTCACATTTCTCTTATAAAATAAGCACAAACATTCAACCTTACAGTGTTGTGGAAAAGATTAATTGAGACAATGTAAGGGAATCACAGCAATATTCAACAGAGAGGGCAAAAAAGGAAAAGAATCTTCAGACTCAGTATATTAATTTAAAAATTTATCTGATGATGCAAATCTATTCCAAAATTCCTACTCCCTAAGTACTAAAATAAAAAATAAAAGCAATTGTGTGATTCTGTGTTTCATGATCTGGGTGCTAATTGGACAGATTAGTTGTGAAAAGTCAATAGACTTTGTTTACTGTTCTCTGTGTATATTATACCAATACAAAGTTTTATATAGAAGTGTGCTGAAAACTTTGTATGAATGTGAAGTTATGACAGGTCATCAATCCTCAAGTCAGCATGCTGTGAACATGTATTTGCAATTTACCTGACCAGTCATGTACTTGCATGTTTTAAATAATATCACGTACTATTTTTCAGACAAATTATTTTTCCTCCTGGGACAAAAATGTGTTATGCTCTGATGCTACATGAGACAGTAAACAGGGAATGTGATAGGAGAGGAATAATTGCCCCTCAGGCTGCAATCTTCTCTCCTTGTGATATTCCACAGACAAGATATTTCAGAATGGGGTAATCTTCAGAATAATTGTTCTGAGAACTTCTAGTTTGCTTATCAGTGCACCAAACAACACTGATTGTAAATCAGAAGGGATTTATTGTAAAGACACAAAGTTACGTGAAGAATACCAACCAGTCAGGCAGCCTGGACAGTAGTCAGGACTCTCCTCTTCCATTGCTGCTTTCTTCTCATTATCTGCTTTCCTCTTCTCTCTTCCAACCAACTCTCTCTTCTTCTCAGACTCATAAAGTGACATACAGTCAACTTAATGTTCCTGTGTTAGCACATTATAATAAAAACTCAAGTCTGAGTTTTTCCTCAGAATGGATATAAATATTACTTGATCTTAACTCCAAATTTCAAGGCAGAAACTACATTTGGCTCAACTTTACCTAAGCATCCTTCCCTACTCCAACCAGTTGTAAATAGGATGGGGATTTTACAGCATAAAAGTGGCCAATGAGACCAACCAAGATAGGGAGAAGGGCAGTTATTTCTTATGAGGGAGTCTGACACACCAAGAAGACATTTTTGCTACTATCTGTTCTGGTATTTCTTTGTTACTACTATTTATTCATGTTCCTCTCCATTCCTGAATTTTCACTACATTCTAAAATGGTTGGTAATAATAAATATCTCTCTATAATAACACTAAATATAAATGGTCTCAACACCCTAATTAGAAGTCAGACTGGCAGGGTGGATTAAAAAACAAGCTCCAACTATATGTTGTTTGCAAAAGACTTGTATTACAGGCCAAGAAATCTACTGACCAAAAGTGAAAGGATATAAAGAATATTCCATATAAATGGAGACCAAAAGCAAGCAGGTATAGCTGCTGTTATATTTGACAAAGGAAACTTTGAGGGTGTCTTGAAACAGAGGGTTACTTCATGGTGATAAAAGGAACAATCTAACAAGATGATATAATGATGATAAATTTTTATGCCCTAAATTCTGGCACATGTAATTACATAAAACAAATACTAATCAATATAAAGACTCAGATGGACCCCAGTATAATAATATTAGTTCCTTTCAGCATACCTTTCTCACCAACAGATAAGTCATCCAAACACAAAATCATTGAAGACTCTTCAGAACTAAATAAATATAAATTACGTGAACCTAACAGATATCTATAGAATATTTCACCCAACAACAACTGAATTCACTTTCTTCTCATTGGCTTATGGAAACTTCTCCAAAATAGACCATATTTAGGACACAAACCAACTCTCAATAAATAAAAAAAATCAATATAATTTCTTGCATCTTAGAGCGTAATGGAATGAAATTAGAAATTAACAGCAATAAAAACCACAGGAATTACATACATACATAGAGATTGAATAAAACAGATTTGAACAATGAAGGGACAATGAAGAGAATTTAAGGAGAAATATAAAAATTCTTAGAATCAAATGAGAATAGAGACATGCCAAAATCTGTGGGACACAATGAATGCAATTCTAAGAGGAAAGGTCATAGCTATTAGTACCTGCATTAAAAAAGCAACAAATAAAAAAATAGTGCATCTCAAGTTTATAGAAAAACAAGAACAAATTATTTCCAAAATCAGTAGAAGGGAGGAAATAATTCAGATAAATTCTGAAATCAATGAAATAGAAAATAAAACAATAATACAAAGAACCAATGAAACAAAGTTTTAGTTCTTTGAAAAGATAATAAATTGATAAACTCTGAGCCAAACTACCCAAAAGAGAGAGAAAACCCAAATCAATAAAAGAGATGAAAAAGGAGGTATCAGCACAGACATCGCTGAAGTTCTGAGAATCATTAGGAAAAACTTTGAAAAGTTATATGCCAATAAAATGAAAAATATAGAAGAAATGGGTAGATTTCTGAACACATATGGCCTACAAAATTGAATCAAGAGGATATAGAAAGACTAAACAGACCAATAATAAGCAATGAGATAGAATGAGATAGAAGCAATAATAAAAAACCTTCTAACAAAGAAAAGCCTAGGACTGTATGAATTTACCACTGAATTCTACCAGACCTTTAAAGAAGAACTAATGTTAATGCCCCTCAAAGTATTGCATGAAATAGAGAGGGGAACACTCCCAAATTCATTTTAGATTTATTTTTGAATGACAGTATGTTGTTTGCCATTAAAGCATTGGGATTTCATTTTGACAGAAGCCCTAATTATTTGTCATGTAATAACTAACTTTTCTGTGAATGACTAAGTCATTCCCCACATTCCCATATCATTCTCTTATAAAGCAAGCTGTTTTACAGTAGATATATATAATTATTTTCTCATTCGCGGATGTAAGAAGAGAACTCTTACAATGGCCCTTCAGTCTCTTTTGTCATGGTGAATGTTATTATCATGTAACAATTGTTGGCTAAAATTCTAGAATTCACCCTCCATTTGTTTATTTCACATCCCAATAATCTCCAATTCACAACATAAATCTGACCATTTTTCCTCATCTTCACTAAATCCTGGTTTTAGTCCCCATCATCTCCCATTTATAATGCTGTAAAACCTTCTAATTGGTCAACTTATATCCATTAACTAAAGCCCGTTCCCCTTATATCATTCAGAGTTATTATTTAAATCACAAATCTGCCAAGCATGGTGGCACACATTTGTAATCCCAGTGAGTTGGGAGACTGAGACAGGAGGATTGCCAGTTTGAGGTCAGCCTCAGCAACTTAGCAAGACTCTGAATGACTTAGAGAGAAGCCCTGTATTAAAATTAAAAAAAAAAAAAAAAAAAGGAATGAGCATGTAGCTCAGTGGTAAAGTGCTTCTGGGTTCAATTCCTAGTACCCCCTTCCCAAAAATCCTAAATCAACTGGATCATTTCCATGCTTACACCACCAAGAGCATACTATTAAAATAGAATAAAATCAGAATTTCTTAGCATATCTTGGACTCTCCTGCACATTCAGGTTGCTTCCTGCCATCTCAGTCTCACTACAAACCACTCCTTTTCTGTGCTTGACCTGTTTTTTGTTGTTGTTGTTTTGTTTTGATTTTTTTCTGACCCTCAGAGAGATCCAAGTTTATCTTCTTCTCAAGGTACTTGTTTCTGTGCCTGCAACCACCTTTTATCACATCTTTTATGATTTGCTTTCTTATTTCTTTCTGGTCTTTACTGAAGTGTCACCTCTCTAAGAATGAGCTTCCCTGACCCCTCTAAAATAGTGCCCACCACTATCTCTAAGCCATCCTCAATTCTTTGGCCGTGATTTATTATTGTCTTTGACACTTACGATTATTTGAAAGTACACATTATTTTGTCTGTTTGGTGTTCACTGTCTAACTCCATAAAAGTAGGAAATTTTGTGTTGTTCACTCATATTTCCAGTGCCTAAAAGAGTACCTGAGGACAGTAAATGCTCAATAAATATTTACTCAGCAAGTAAATGGAAATGATTAAAGCACTCCAAGATAGCCACCATCTGTCTTCTCTTTTTAGATGACATATATATTGAACATCTTTACTATCGTATTTCTATTCATTTTACATGAATCAAAGTGTTATAACTTGTTCCCACTCATGAAATTATTTTTCTGCTCCTGTATTATCATTTCATTCTTTTCCTGTAATTCAAAACTTCACCTTCTTCAGTATGTGCATTCTGTTTGCCGTGGTATCCATTTAGATCAGCTCTTGACTCTTGATTTATCACAGTGAGCATTTTTTATTTTTGATACCTCAGGTAGCTGACAGAGAAAACTCTATTCTCATTCAGGAAATGAGAAATTTAGAAATGGATGTTTTCAGCATCAGATTTTCCACCTATTGGAATTATACCAATTAAGAAAAAAAAAAAAAAATACCCAAGCAAGGGTGCTCCAGATACAAGAGGAAGCATTCCACATCTGCAAAGATAAATGGATTAATAATCTGCCAATTCTATAATTTTAAATGTTATTTTACCTATTCACAAAGCTCCCATTTAGGAACTAGACTATCACATTCAAGGCAAACACTCTTTGAAAGAAGCTTCAGAAAAATCAGATTTTCTCTGGTTACTGCCACTAAGGGTTAATTCTAAAAATTAAAAGAATTTCTCTAAGAATTTCACAGGTAGAAAGCAAGGCAATTTAAAACTTATGAGAAATGGCTGACATTTATGAAACAGTTTATTGTCAACTACAAGGCTATAGATAGCTATAGAAAATGGGACAGTTGGGAACTCAAAGTAATCAGTGATACATCTCACATTTTTCCAAATCACACAGTTATAAGGCTCTATCTAGGCTGGTTGTTGAAAGCATAGAAGCAGAAAGCTTAAAGATTGAAAAGTTTGGTGGAAATATGTTGCAGGTATAATATGCCCTTTCTGCAACACAATCACAATCCACCCCTCACTCCCACTCATCCCAGGTCTTTCCCCATGTATCGTACAGTATTTATCCAGTGGTAACCTTGCTACTTCTGATTTTGGGAACTTCAATAGCATTTGCAAAAGCTTTTAAAGTGAATTTGAAAGACGATTTCCCCTTCAGATCTGAATTCATTCTATTAGCCCTTCAAGGCAGATCCTTAAGCCTTCTTGAGTATTATTTCTTGAAATGAATTCCTGTAGTCCCAAGTCAAACAGTCTAGGTCACTCTGGACATTCTGGAAGGGTCACCTTGCCCTAGCACAATGTCACAATTAAAGGACCCTTTGCCAAAGACTTGTAGTGATAACTAGGAAATCTCCTCTGACATCTCTCGCTGCTACTGTGACCTCCAGTTCTTGCCTTGTCACCACTAATATCTTGCTCTGCCTCTGTGCTCTAAATGTCATCATTTTTCTCATTTTCCCACCACTGGTATAGCATTTCTTCTCTCCTTTTTAGTCACAGTTCTCTTTGGTATGTCTCAATATTAAAGGCATGAGTTTGGAGCATGGAGGAACTTGTATGTATGGACTATAGTAATAAATTTTTTAAAAATACAAGTAAGTAACTGGGCATGGTGGCACATGCCTGTAATCCCAGAGGCTCTGGAGGCTGAGGCAGGAGGATCACGAATTCAAAGCCAGCCTCAGCAACTTACCGAGGCCCTAAGCAATTTTTCAAGACTCTGTCTGAAAATAAAAAATGAAAAGGGCTGGGGATGTAGCTCAGGGGTTAAGCACCCCTGTGTTCAATCCCAGGTTCCAATAAATAAATAAATATAAAAATAAACAGTACAAAGAAGTGATCGAAGAACTCTTAACTCTATATGCTATCACATCACATAGATTTTTAGTTAGAATAATGTTAGAACTGTGATATGGTGGTGATGAGTTGCAAACAGAAGTACCAAAGAGAAGCACTGAACCCTTTAAAATTATGGAAAATGATACTATATTGAGCATCAAAGAAAAGCAGGAAATGAACATGATATAAGGAATCAGGAAAAGATGAAATAGCAAAAGATCTTTTGGGTAAGAAATGTTTTTAGTCTATGACTGTTCCCCTAAGAAACAGATTTCACAAATTAGAGAATGACTTGATATTGAACTGAATATTGAAGAACTGAAAGGGCAAAGAGACTCTCTAAACTATTGTAGAAGTGGCAGTGTCAGCAAAGAGCCCGCCTATACCGGAGAAACAAAATGAAGAGGTTGAAAATATTAAAACTTACAAGACTGAAGGAGATGCTCTGTGGATCTATGATGAGGACTTACTCCTTGGTGCTGGTGTCACTGAGCTCAGAAGAACCCGTGAGACTGGAACTCAGATCTCTGAGGATGATGCTCCAGCCAGTTGGAGCTAGAGTTACTGAAGAGGGGCAGGAACATTAAACTGTAGAAAAAACATAAGATAGAATCAACAGCTGCCACAGAAGGACCTGCCACGGCAAGGGGAAGGAGTGTTTTGGACTCACATAGGAATAACAAGCAGAAAAACTGATTCAGAAAGCAAACAGAAAGAAGCTTCCTTCATCCTCCTCCAGCCTCCCACCCTTTCTCCCTTATGCGCTCAGATGGCAGATCAAACAGGGAGCCAGCAGGTAAGGCAAATGTGACTTGAATTTCGAATCTCAGCATCATAAAGTAGACCATAAAGGGGTGAGTTTAGTCAGGCACGATGGTGCACACCTACAATCCCAGCAACTCAGGAGGCCAAGGCAGGAGGACCTCAACTTCAAGGTCAGCCTCAGCAACCTGGTGAGACCCTGTCTCAAAAGAAAAAACAGAAAGGCCTGGGGATGTGGCTCAGTGTAGAGAGTACCTTGGTTCAATCCTCAGTGTGGAAAAAAAAATGTGAGTTTAAAAATTATTCGAAAATAAAAATAAATTGTCAAAGTTCCTATTTTTATTCAAAGAGTTTTCTGAAATGTTAATTATCTACTAAAGTACATGAGACGGTTCTATGAAGTCAATGAAGTCAAAGTAAGAGAAGCAACACTAGTATAAATTATCATCTGTATTTAGTACTGAGTATTGTGCTTAGTAATATTTATACATTTAAGAAGCATTGTGGGGCTGGGGTTGTGGCTCAGTGGCAGAGCACTTGCTTAGCATGTGGGAGATACAGGGTTCGATTCTCAGTACCACATATAAATAAGTAAAATAAAGGACCATTGCCAACTAAAAAATAAAATAAAATAAAATAAAGCATTGTACTATTGAATGTCACATGATTTAACAGGTTAAAGCCATCTCCCACTCTGACTTCTTATTCCTTGTCAGCAGAGCCCTTTTAGAAAGATGGAAAATGCCAGAACTCCATTTCCCAGACTTCCTTGCTTCTAGGGCTCAGGCAATGACTGATGCTGCCCAGTGGATTCTGAGAGGTAGGCTGCTTATGAGTTCTGGGGAAAGCCTACCATGAATGAAGGGAGACCCAGGGCGAAAGACTATTTCTTTATTTCTGCCAGACCACACTGATACAGTTGGGTCAGCACACAATGCTGGGAATCACTTTCCTGTCGTGTAATTTGGAGGAGCAATATAACTCTCGTTGAAGAAGGCAGAGAAAAAAGCAAGATGACTCCACTGGACTTTTCCTCCTCCTTGATATCTTACAGAGGAAAATAATAGTCCCTCCGTATTTCTGCCACCTTAAGTTGTTGAAACAATAAGATACTGAACTCCTTTTGGATAAACTTTTGAATATAATAATGATTCTGCAGTATGATTTTCCATTCATCTGAGCATACCACAAAGGGCATACTCCTAGATAAAAAGATTCTGATCCCACAGACTTCCACAAACTGAGTTTCACTGTATCTCTAGCACCCACACATCACTAAATCAGGATTAAGTATGATGTGAAGGGACGATGAGGTTTAAGGCTGTTAAAATGAAGCTTGCTTCTGACACTTGTTTCTGTGACTATCATTCCTGCTTTGATCTGCTTACTGTCAATAAAAAGGTTAAGTGCAGTCAAGCCATGAGAGGCTAAAACAAAAAATATAGAATTTTTTTTAATATTTGTTTTAACTCTGTCAGTTCCTATGGGCTTTGCATCTTTTCTGGGGAAATTTGATCTCTTGTTACTCAAATTTGAACACTAACATCCAGAGAATAAATTTTAATTAAGCATTGAATCACTACAATGAAAATTTTACCAGTAAAATATAAATATGGTTACATATTTTTACCACGAATTGAGAGATCGTGGTAGAAAATAAATAACAAAGTTTCTACTCATATTCTAATATTTTGATTTATAAACATATAGTAAGGTAGACTAGTGCTCAATAAAGCATAGATATTTATCACAAAGTTTAGATCAGAAATATGATCTACCTTCTGAATTATAACTCAATATTGGGAAAGGGGAGATCTAAGAAAAATTTCTGGGTTTGAGTAGCTTTCTCCTTAAATGTTTCTGCATATCATTTTCAGCAGTAACAATGATATCAAATGTTTATCCAATTCTATCTTATGTGGCCTCTTCTCTTTTAATTCCCAAGAGAATCACAATAAATTCTAGAGCACATATCTAGGAATTTTCCAATTACTGTGCACAAAATATTATGTTGATGGTTACATCTACATATCTTTTGTTGTTTCAGGGCTTTGTAAATGCTGGATGACGTCAGCAGGTCTGTTCAGCCATTACTGATTCCCTGGGCTGTGCCAGACTCTGTTCTGGATCCTAGGATTCAGAAAGCAAGAAACTCACCAATATGCTGGGCAGACAGACACACAGACACAAGACTCTAAGAGTGTATCAGTGCACCAAGTGACCCAAAAGTACTAGAAAGGAGAAAGCTATTCTGTATGCCTAGAGAGAAAGTAATTCAGAAAAATCTTGCCAGGGGAGGTTGTAACTGAATTGGGGTTTTAGAGAAAAATTGTCAGTCAGTATGGAAGAAAACAAATTCCAGGAATAGTCCTTTTGTACCACAAGTATTTATGGAACATAATGGAGTAAAAGTGGAGTTACTAGAAAACAAAGCACACATGGGGAGGCCTGGGGCTTGAGGGAGAAGCAGTGACCCTGTCCTCAGAAGCTTAGGTGACTGACTAAAAGGGTCATGTGATTCTGCCGAGGAGGAGATTTGGAGGGACTTTCACTGGCAGAGGATCACCCTGTGGGCTTCAAAGGATCAAAAATCAGTGAGGCAGGTTAAGAGGGCATTAAAATATTCAGTCAAGAATCTAACTTAACCTTTCTTGGAAGGAAAGCCTCAAGATTGAGATGAGTGTCTTCACTTCTGCAAAAACCCAACCTGTCATGAACTTGCAGTTATTGAATGGATATGACCTGATTTTTGTTTGATGTCTCTGGATTATGGTCTTCAGAAGGACTTTCATATCTATCCTGCAAGGTTTTAGGTGATTAGGGAATGAGAGTCCCAGAATTATCAGCTTTGGAGTAGGATAGTTTGGCAACCTCAAGTAAGAATGAGACATATAGTATAGTTAATGGCAGCATGAAAGAAGAGGAAATAACATAGGCACGCACGGTGTCTTTGAGTTCAGGAAAGACACACATTGTTTCTATTTCCATAGATCCATAAGATTATTAGGAATAAAAAGAAGGGAAAAAGGTAGAGAATCAAGGTATAAGGAAATAAGATTTAAGGGTACACATTTTAATTGCATCTTAAAGCTGCTACTTCTAAGCACATGTGCATAGCCCAGGAGAGAGGATAGTATCACAATACTCTTTTTTTTTTCCAGTTCTGAGGATTGAACCCAGGGCCTTGTGCATACTAAGCAAGTATTCTACCCCTGTACTATACAGCTAACTCTGTGAGACCTTTTTTAAAAAACAAACCTTACCCTAATTGATAATTTTGCCTATTTTCTTTCCTTTGATACTGGACTGCATATATATGTAGTCTGTACCTCTGACATTTAATGCTCTGAAAAATTGAAATCCTGTGCAAAGAATTTTGCCATCCACAATGGGCTCCCTAAGAGGACAGTCTATTCTTTGTACATATACAGTTTGTGTGGGACAGCCTGCACCTACCTACAAGGAAAACGCTCCTGACTGGCAAGATTCCTTTGACAATGATGCTCTTTTAAGAGAGAATTACTGTTGTTTGAGAGGGAACAGTGATTCTTTCTCTTTATGTATATTTCTCTCCCAGGATGGTAAAGGGGAAATAAGGTTAACCTCTGGCTAATTATTTCTATATTGTCTTTCATTGATTATTTCTTGTAGGATGAGGATGGGGCCATGAAACTTATTTCTTAACTCTTTGGCAATAGTTGTTTGCCAAAAAATTGAAATATTTCCTGCCTTGAGGGCATGAAACCCTATTTTGTATTATATGGAATGATGTAAATCTGGTGTTTTTGATATCTTTGACTCATAAAAAATGAATTTTTACTTGGGAATGACTAATTCAGGAGTGGTGTTGAAAAAAATCAACAATTCTTTGAAATAATTAGCTAGAATATATTCTATTTCTGGGTCAGAATGGGAACTTTTGAGTAATATTATAGTATTCTGTTGTTAATGAAAGTTTAGTTTTATTATTATTAAATAATAGCCTCACACTTCCTAGGTTTGGTAGTAATATGCAAAATGTAGGTGTTGACATTTCCAGGTGAAGAAAGAAGTTACCTGTTAGTGCTTTATTTCTTTTCTCACAATTTTTATTGTGTTCAGTGAAAACACATAAAAACAATACAGTTTCAAAACTGGTGGGAACAAGAAGTATTTGCCAACATGCTTCCAAACTGTAAAAGGGATCACCATGGAGTAAAGTAAAATAAAGTGAAGATAGGTCCTAAGTCAATACAGAGGAAAAATCAGGAGGTAACTGGGACCCTCTCACCATGTCCACTGAGACCTTTTACGACAGAGACTTAGCAACACCATCTGACTTTATGTTAGTTATTTTCTCTGAGAGTCAATTCCAACTTCTTTGTTCTCCCAATAACTAAGCTTGGACTTCAAGTTTCGTGAATGTGAAAAAGTAGATTAAGGAAAAGCTTGAAATGTGACAGTAGTTTTCGGTTTGGTGAAAAGCAGTTGGATCTTTGGAAGTACCTTGAAGAGCTGTTGGCCCTCATCTGTGATGTTCTCCTCAAGAAAAGATAGCAGATCACTCCAAATTACTATTCAGAAATAAATTTCTCATTGTTAAGTGTAGTACAGATGACTTCTCTATGCAGCCAAGCCACATCTGAAAAAATTGGTAGACGCTAGAAACCTGACTAGAGTAGATTTATTGGACCTTCAGCACAGAATTAAGAAGTGGATGGTAATTATTAGTCACAAAGGGAAATCTACTTGTTTCATCTGTTGATAGACACTGAAGTTGAATCAGCCCCTTTTAAATAAGTTTAAACAAGAAGAAAAGCAATAATGAACACACGAAAATATAACAAAAGCAGAGAGAAATGTCTTAAAGATATAGAAGTAACTACATACTTAAAATATATTAAAATGGTATGAGGTCTTTTTAAAACATATACTTTGTTTATTCAAAATTTCATGTACTTTGACACGGAAGCAAGCTTGATATTAAACAAGTTATCAACAAATAACAAACCTGAAATAAAACTGAAGCTCTGCATAAGTATTTGCATAAATGATGAGGCTGCTTCACAATAACATAAGGTTGCAAAAATCAAACAAAACATCAAAATTTGAATTAAAAATAGTAAAGTGGGAGAATTAAAGTTGTACGTAATTGAGCAACTTCATGGCTCATTTCTTTAATCAAATTCTGAAAGGAGTTACCCTCCATCTGAAGTCCTACCCACTTCAGTGTGATAAATTCTGAAGGTAAATGTATGTATTCATCTTTTGCTTTTATCTTTTTCTCTTCCTAAGAGATTTAAGTTCAAAGGGCTTAAAATAATAATAAAAAGTTCTGGGGATTTAGCTTATTGGCAGAGTGCCCCTAGGTCCAACCCCCAGTCTTCCCCAAAGCAAAATGACAAGCAAAAAACCAATGCATTTAAGTCCAACTCTAAAATATTTCATGCTTAAAATCAGCATACTATGGTGACATAGCCACATCAATGTTTTTAGCAGCTCAACTCACAATAGCTAAACTATGGAACCAACCTAGGTGCCCTTCAACAGATGAATGGCTAAAGAAAATGTGGTATATATATATGATGGAATATTACTCAGCTTTAAAGAAGAATGAAATTATGGCATTTGCTGGTAAATGGATGGAGTTAGAGAATATGCTAAGCAAAATAAGCCAACCCAAAAAAACCAAAGGCCGAATGTTTTCTCCGGTATGCGGATACTAATTCACAATAATGGAGGGGGAATAGGGAGGAATAGAGGAATAGAGTTACTTTATATTGGGTAGGGGGAAGTGCAGAGAGGGGAGGGGTATGGGGGTGAGAGAGATACTTGAGTGAGACAGACATTGTTACTTCGTGTGCATGCGTAACTGCGTGGCCAATGTGATCCTACAATGTGTATAATCAGAGGGGTGGGGGTTGCGCTCCATTTATGTATTATCGATCAAGATATATAACTACATTCTACTGTCATGTGTGGCTGATTAGAACAAATAAAATGTTTTCTTTAAAAAAAAAAGAGCGATTTAAGTTCCAAATTTCAAGAAATTTTCTCTGAGCTTCCATGGCACTTTGTACCATTTCACATCACCCTCTTATACTATCATTAACTGCCCATAGTTCCCTCCTGAGATAATTTGTATTATCTCTAGACCAGGAATGATGACTTATTCATCTGTATCTGTCATCCTTTCCCCTATCATCCACACCCTCCATATGCCTCTTCGTATTTGTACTTGGAATAGGAACAATATAACATTCGTTGACTGGACTCAAGTTATTCACAAACATGTTTAGGGTTCCAGCATTTTGTGCGCTGGAAATATTTTAGAGTTGGACTTAAATGCATTGGTTTTTTGCTTGTCATTTTGTTTTAGGGAAGACTGGGGGTTGGACCTAGGGGCACTCTGCCAATAAGCTAAATCCCCAGACCTTTTTATTATTATTTATTATTTATAAAATTTTTTAGTTGTAGATGGACACAATACCTTTATTTTACTTATTTATTTTTATATGGTGCTAAGGATCAGAACCTAGTGCCTAACACATGCTAGGCCAATGCTGTACCAGTGAGCTACAACCCCAGCCCCTAGGCCTTTTTATTTTGAGGCAGGGTCTTGCTAAGTTGCTGAGGCTGGCCTCAAGCTTGTGATCATCCTGCCTCAGCCTCCTGAGTTGCTGGAATTACAAACCAGTTTTTAAAAGACAACCAGACCCCAAATATGTTAAATAATTCAAGAAAATATTTAATCATATTATTTCTAAAAATTATAATACCAATCCAAGGGCACTTTTCATGGAACACAGTGGCTTCTAAAAATTAAGCAGAGATACAGCATATTCCCCCACATTTTGGAAAAGGCATCTAACTTTATAGAACTTGACATGGTAAATACAGGGGGAAATCTGCAATGAAAAACCTTATTTTTCACTTTGCATTCTAGTCTTGGTTTCTACTTCTCAAAATTTAACCTTGAAACACTTAAATATCTAGGATTAATATGTTGAACATGCTATCAGTTCCGACCGTCTGTGCAAGTTACCCTTTGAAATATTTCCTCGAATATGGGAACTGATCCAGAGCCATGCTATCTAACTTGTAAATTATCCTCCTAACTTTTTGCCTGTGAAATTATGTCATAGAAACTTAGCCACACACAAGGCTTAGTGACTCTGGATTCTGTAGAATTCTGGATATACTATCTTATTTTAAGTTAAATATCCCTGAGGAGGAGACTTTTTACCTATTTACAACATTCAGACCTTCTGTTTACTCATAGAATGGGTCATTTGACATAGGGGCTAAATGGTCTACTCTACTGAAAATAACTGAAGATAGATACAGTCCTGGAGGAATATTTAAAGGGAATACATGTGACAAAGACCCAACAATAACAATCTCAGTAATGATTAATCTCAGTTGTCACTACTATGAGTTATTAGGTACCTCATGTGGAACGACCCTTAGCTAAAAGCTTTATGGACATCATTTCACTGAATCTTCATACCTACAAGGCCACCAGACTCATTATAGAGGTTGATTTCACAGATGAGGAAATTGAGTCAGAGAGATTTTAGTAACTTTCCCAAGATAGACTTAGTAACTTTTCCATTCTTCATGGAAGAATCAGGATTTGAACACCAGATAGAAGATGCCTTCATGCTTTATACCCTAACCTTCTGCTATCTTCTTCCCACTACCATACCCTGCTATATATAGACTGTATTGGACCAAAAACCATAGACACAGATGAGCAGACAGGGGCCTAAGCATGGCAGGAATTTGGGGGCCGAGACTGGAACCAGACATGTAAGATCCATCTAAAAAAGTATGCAACATGGAAAAAGTCACATGTTTTTCTAAAGACAGGCGCATCACCACAGCAAGTGTGCCTATTTACATATTCCTTTGCTTTTTTTACTCTTGAATTCAGTTCTAGGAAATTACTTATTTGACACAACAAGAGAGAATCACTTTACTTGCTATAATTAAAAAATTAAATCTGTCTCAAATAAATTAAGAATATGTGAAAAATGCAAATTCTATTTTTTAGGGCAGGAGGAGGTGAGAATACTAATAGCTCCACAGGTATGACTCTTTCAGGTGCCCTTAGCTCTGTAATTTGCTCAATATTTAAAATGATGGAAAAATCAAAAGCTGAAATCTCTGATGTGAGTCAATAATAAAAGATGGTGTAGAAGAAGTTTTCATGTATTTGTAGCCAAAGTAGAAGAGGTAGGTATTCATACATTTGTAGCCAAATTCATCTTCTATTCAATTACTGTATTTCCTCACAAGTAGCTGCCCATCTATTCCTATTTTGTGGGATCGTAAAATACAGTGCAGCCCTGTGATGATCATTCAGGTTGTTTTTACCCAGCACAGGTGGCCCTACAGCCTGCTGCTGATGCCTCCCAGACAGTAGATCTCTGTGCTTTCAAATGCATCAAGGACCTCCCAGCTCCTCCTCCAACCTTTTATAAAATAGGTCTTTTTTAAGTCTAACTACGAATAAAGAGACTAAGAACACATAGAATTCAGGACTTTATTTATTCATTCAACTTCTCTTAAGTACTGGGAATGATGAGATAGGCTAAAAGGAATTAGTATGGTTTCTTATAACTACAGCCAACATAGTAGAAATATAATCATTTGGTATTAAAGAGTGTATTCCAATAAATCATTAACTTTTTTTACATTTTTTAATTTGTTCTAATTAGTTATACCTGACAATAGGGTGCATTGTTGCATTTTCATAAATCATACATAAAGGGAGTGTAATTTCTAATTTTTCTGGTTGTACGTATTGTAGGATCACAGAGGTCATGCAGTCATATGTGTACATGATATATACAATTGATCAACAAATATATGAAAAATGTTCAACATCTCTAGCAATTTGAGAAATGCAAATCAAAACTACTCTGAGATTTCATCTCACTCCTGTCAGAATGTCTATTATCAAGAATATAAGCAATAATAACTGTTTGCAAGGACGTGGGGAAAAGGTACACTCAGACATTGCTGGTGGGAATGCAAATTGGTGCAACCACCATGGAAAGCAGTATGGAGATTCCTCAGAAAACTTGGAATGGAACCATTTGACCCAACTATCCCACTCCTCAGTTTATACTCAATTAACTTGGAATACAAATAAATCTTATTTCCCATAAAAACCATAAAACACAGTTATGTTCACATAAAATTTCTATGGAATGGATATATTGCCATGCATAAATTTGGCTTTAATATGACATTTCTATCTTATTATATTTTCCACATACAACTAAAAATTTTTTTTTATTTTTTATTTTTACAGACTGCATTTTGATTCATTGTACACAAATGGGGTACAATTTTCATTTCTATGGTTGTACATGATGTAGATTCACACCATTCATGTAATCATACATGTACATAGGGTAATAATGTCTTTCTTATTTTACCATCTTTCATATCCCCACTCCCTCCTCACTCTCATTTCCCTCTAAGTAATGGCAAGTTCCTCCATTCTTCTCTTACCTCCTACCCCCCACCCCCATTATGTATCAGTATCCACTTATCAGAGAAAACATTCAGTCTTTGGGTTTTTGGGGATTGGCCTATTTTACTTAACATGATATTCTCCAACTCCATCCACCTACCAGCAAATGCCATAATTTTCTTCTTCTTTATGACTGAGTAATATTCCACTGTGTATACATACCACAGTTTCTTTATCCTTTCATCTGTTGAAGGGCATCTAGGTGTAGTCCACCATCTAACTATCGTGAATTGAGCTGCTATAAACATTGATGTGGCTGAGTTACTGTAGTGTGCTGATTTTAAGTCCTTTGGGTATAAACTGAGGAGTGGGATAACTGGGTCAAAAGGTGGATCCAATCCAAGTTTTCTGAGAAATCTCCATACTGATTTCCAGAGTGGTTGCACCAATTTGCAACTCCATCAGCAACATGCAAGTGTGCCTTTTTCCCCACATCCACGCCAACATTTATTATTGCTTGTGTTCTTGATAACAGCCATTCTAATTGGAGTAAGATGAAATCTTAGAGTTGTTTTAATTTGCATTTCTCTAATTACTAGAGATGTTGAACACTTTTTCATATATATGTTAATCACCTATATATCTTTATAAAGTGTCTGTCCTGTTCCTTGGCCCATTTATTGATTGGGTTCTTTGTATTTTTGGTGTAAAGTTGTGTAAGTTCTTTATAAATTTTGGAGATTAGTGCTCTATGTGAAGTGTAGGTGGAAAAGATTTTCTCCCACTCTGTAGGCTCTCTTTTCACACTATTGATTGTATTCTTTGCTGAGAAAAAGCTTATTGTTTTGAACGCATACCATTTATTGGTTCTTGCTTTTATTTGTTGTGCTTTGGGGATCTTGTTAAGGAAGTCTGGTCCTAAGCCTATAGGATGAAGATTCGGGCCTACTTTTTCTTCTATTTGGTGCAGGGTCTCTGGTCTAATTCCTAGGTCCTTGATCCACTTTGAGTTGAGTTTTGTCCAGGGTTTAATTTCATTTTACTGTATATTCCAGTTTTCCCAGCACTATTTATTGAACAGGCTATCTTTTCTCCATTGTATGTTTTTGGCTTCTTTGTCTAGTACAGGTAACTGTATTTATGTGGGTTTGTCTCTGTGTCTTCTATTCTGTACTATTGGTCTACCTGGCTATTCTGGTGCCAATACCATGCCATTTTTGTTACTATTGCTCTGTAGTTTAAGGTCTGGTATTGTGATAACTCCAGCTTCACTTTTCCTACTCAGGATTGTTTTAGCTATTCAAGGTCTCTTATTGTTCCAAATGAAGTTCATGATTGCTTGCTCTATTTCTATGAGGAACGTCATTGGGATTTTAATAGGAAATGCATTGAATCTGTATAGCACCTTTGGTAGTATGGCCATTTTGACAATGTTAATTGTGCCTATCCAAGAAATGGGAGATCTTTCCATCTTCTAAGGTTTTCTTTATTTCTTTAGTGTTGTGTAGTTTTCATTGTAGAGGTCTTTCACCCTTTTGTTAGATTAATTCCCAAGTTTTTTTTTTTTTTTTTTTTGAGGCTATAGTGAATGGAATGGTTTTCCTAATTTCTCTTTCAGAGGATTCATCATTTATGAATAGAAATGCACTAGATTTATGCATGTTGATTTTATATCCTGCTACTTCATTGAATTCATTTATTAGTATTAGTTTTCTGGTTGAGTTTTTTGGATCCTCTAACTATAAAATCATGTTGTCAGCAAATAGTGATGGCTTGAGTTCTTCTTTTCTTATTTGTATCCCTTTCATTTCTTTTGTCTGTCTCATTCCTCTGACTAGCGTTTCAAGGATGATGTTGAATAGAAGTGGTGAAAGAGGACATCCCTGCCTTGATCCAGTTTTTAGAGGGTATGCTTTCAGTTTTCTCCATTTAGAATGATGCTGGCCATGGATTTAGCATAGATAGCCTTTACAATGTTGATGTATGGTCCTGCTATCCCTATTTTTTCATGTTTTTTTTGAACATGAAGGGTACTGTATTTTATCATATGCTTTCTCAGCATCTATTGAAATAATCATGTGATTCTTAACTTTAAGTCTATTGATTTGATGACTTACATTTATTGATTTCCAGATGTTGAACCAACCTTTTATCCCTGGGATAAACCCCACTTGATCATGATGCACTACCTTTTTAATATGTTTTTATATGCTATTTGCCAGAATTTTGTTAAGGACTTTTCCTCTATGTTCATCAGGGATATTGGTCCAAAGTTTTCTTTCCTTGATGTGTCTTTGTCTGGTTTTGGTATCAGAGTGATACTAGCTTCATAGAATGAGTTTGGAAGGGTTCCCTCCTTTTCTATTTCCTGGAATACTTTGAGGAGTATTGGTATTAGTTCATCTTTAAAGGTCTTGTAGAATTCTGCTGAGAATCCATCTGGTCCTGGGCTTTTCTTTGTTGGTAGGCTTTTGATGACTTCTTCTGTTTCGGTGCTTAAAATTGATTTCCTTAAATTGTGTATGTCTTCCTGATTCAGTTTGGGAGGATCATATGTCTCTAAAAATTTATCAGTGTCTTTGATATTTTCTATTTTGTTGGAGTATAGATTTTCAAAGTAACTTCTAATCATGTTATGTGTTTCAATGGTGTCTGTCATGATCTTTCCTTTTTTATCACGAATTCTAGTAATTTGAGTTTTCTCTCTCCTGTTCATTAGTATGGCTAAGGGTTTATCAATTTTGTTTACTTTTTCAAAGAACCAACTTTTTGTTTTTTGAATTGTTTCTCTTGTTTCAATTTCATTGATTTCAGCTCTGATTTTAATTATTTCCTGTCTTCTACTACTTTTGGTGTTGATCTGTTCTTCTTTATCTAGGGCTTTGAGATATAATTTTAGGTCATTTAGTGGTTGACTTTTTATTCTTTTAGTGTATGAACTCAATGCAATGAACTTTCCTCCTCTTAGTACTGCTTTCAGAGTGTCCCAGAGATTTTGATATGTTGTGTCATTGCTCTCCTTTACCTCTAAGAATTTTTTTATCTCCTCCCTGATGTCTTCTGTTATCATTGCATCATTCAATAGCATATTTTTTAGTCTCCAGATGTTGAAGTAGTTTCTGTTTTTTATTTTATCATTGATTTCTAATTTAATTCCACTATGATCTGATAGAGTACAAAGCAGTATCTATATTTTTTAGTTTTTACTAATGACTGATTTGAGGCATAGCTTATGGTCTCTTTTAGAGAAGGATTCATGAGGTGCTGGGAAGAAAGCGTATTCACTCGATGATGGATGAAATACCCTATATATGTCTACTAAGTCTAAGTCATTGATTTTATCACTTAATTCTATAGTTTGTTTGTTCAGTTTTTGTTTGGAGGGTCTATCCAATGGTGAGAGTAGAGAGTGTTAAAGTCACCTAGTATTATTGTGTTGTGGTCTATTTGTTCCCTGGAATTGAGAAGGATTTGTTTGACATATAGGATTCACCATTGTTTGGGGCATAATTATTGGTTTATGGTTCCCTGAAGCAGTATGAAATGTCCTTCTTTATCCCTACTGACTAACTTAGGCTTGAAGTCCACTTTATCTGATATGAGGATGGAGACTCCTGCTTTTTTACTGTGTCTGTGTGCATGATATGTTTTCCCTCATTCTTTCACCTTTAGTCTGAGGATGTCTTTTTCTGTGAGATAACTCTCTTAGAGGCAGCATATTGTTGGGTCTTCCTTTTTAATCCAATCTGCCAGTCTTTGCCTTTTGATTAATGAGTTTAGGCCATTAACATTCAGAGTTATTATTGAGATATGATTTGTATTCCTGGTCATTTTGGCGTATTTTTGGTTTTTAACTTGACTTGGTTTCTCCTTTGATTGACTTTTCCTTTAGGGTAATTCCTACCTTTGCTGACTTGCATTGTTGTTTTTCACTTCCTCCTCATGGAATATTTTGCTGAGCATGTTCTGTAGTACAGGTTTTCTATTTGTAAGTTCTTTTAACTTTTTTTTTATCATGGAAAGATTTTATTTCATCATCAAATCTGAAGGTTAATTTTGCTGGGTATAAGATTCTTGGTTAGGGCTGGGATTGTGGCTCAGTGGTAGAGTGCCTGCCTAGTACACCTGAGACACTGGGTTCGATCCTCAGCAACACATACAAAACTAAATAAAGTTTAGAAAAGATTTTTAAAAAGTACTAAAAACACTTATAAAAAAAAAAAAGATTCTTGGTTAGCATCCGTGTTCTTTCAGAGCTTGAAATATGTTGTTCCAGACCCTCCTTAGCTTTTAGGGGCTGGGTGAGAAATCTGCTGATATCTGTATTGGGTTCCCCTTATATGTAATCTGATGCTTTTCTCTCACAACCTTTAAAATTCTATCTTTATTTTGTATGTTAGTCATTTTCATTATCGTGTGCCTTGGTGTGGATCTGTTGTAATTTTGTGCATTTGGTGTTCTGTAAGTCTCTTGTATTTGATTTTCCATTTCATTCTTCAGGTTTGGGGAATTTTCATTGAACAGGTTATTCAAATGGTTTTTATCTCTGTGCCTTCCTCAATCCCAGTAATTCTTAAATTTGGTATTTTAATGACATCCTATGATTCTTAGAGGTTCTGTTCATGATTTCTTACCATCTTCTGAGTTTGGTCAACTTTATTTTCAATATTAAATATTTTGTCTTCATTGCCTGAGATTCTGTCTTCCAAGTACTCTATTCTGTCTTTGCTTTCTGTTGAGTTTTTAATTTGGTTTATTGTTTCCTTCATTTCAAGTATTTCTGTTTGTTTGTTTGTTTCAGAATCTCTATCTCTTTATTGAAATGTTCTTTTGCTTCCTGCATTTGCTCTTTTAACTGTTTATTGGAGTGTTCATACATTGCCTGCATTTGCTCTCTTATCTCATCCTTTGCTTCACAACTTATTTTAATTATATACCTTCTAAACCCCTTTTGTGACATTTCTACTGCCATGATGTCTTTGGACTCTATTAAAATAGTATCTTGGATTGTTAGGGACACTTTCTTCCCCTGTTTTTTCATGTTGTTCCTGAATCTTCCCTTCTAACAGTGAGGATATGAGGTATTGCAGTTTCTTCCTTGTAGGCTTATTGGGACCCTGCCATTTTCCAATTCCTCTCCTTTGAGGGGGAGACCAATATTAGCAGCACCCAATACAAACAATGTGCAGCCCTAAACCAGATAGCCCCTATGAAGATGTTAGCAGTATTGTAATAAACAGATAGGATGAATTCAATTATTATCTACAGTATAACCAATTGACTTGCAATGAGATCTACAATTTCTAATGGTGGACAAAGCGGATGGGGAGGGGTGTAGAATGTAACTGTTAATGGGATAAGAAATGAGTATATAGAGGTACTAGATCATGGGAAGAGTGAGAGCAGGATCAAAAGAAGTTGGTTGTTAGCATGAGAAAAGGGAGAAGAGAATCCAAGGAAATGGGTAAATAAAAGGAAAATAGAGTGAGAAAAAATGAAGAAATAAAAAATTAAACATTAAAAGAAATAAAATCTATGGTATAGCGGTAATTTACTATTCAAACCTCCCAGTCTTCAGTATCCTGATGCAAGAGTGGCACCTAGCAAAGAGTTTCCAATCACCAGCAGGCGTCTCAGGATGGGAGTTGCCCCACCTAAAGATGGAAGCTTCCCCTTCAGGGATAATTCAAGATGGCTGCACCAGCTTCTAAATATGTTGGGGAGCTGCAGCACAGGTGCCAGGGCACTGTGTCCACATGGGGGGTGGGTGCCAAGTCCACAGCAGGTAATCTTATGCATGCCCATGTCTGGAAGCAGCTCTACGTTATTATTGACTCAACAATTTTAACTCTGTACCTCTTCATATGAGTTCTAACAGATTAGATTTTTTTAAAAATGTCATTTAACTTGAATTGGTAATACTAGACAGTGTAAAGAAGAGCATGGTATTTAACAAAATGACTAAACTTTGTATTTTTGACTCTTGTGTTTCCAAGAGATGAGTGGACAAATACAACAAAGCTTAAAAACAAGCCTCCAAACAATCCAACTATTTCCAAGAAATGTAACTTAACTGCATCTAAAACAAAGTTTTAAAATACTATAAAATATTTATATCTGCATTTATCCAGCTACCAACAAGATAAAATTCACACTGTTAATTCTCAGTCAAAAATCACAAGGCATGCAAAGAGACAGGAAAAAAGTCAATCAATAGACACAGGCATAGAAGTCACACATACAAAAATAGAGCAGGCAGAACTCTATTCCACATATTCAAGAAGATGGAGGGAAAGCTGAACATGTTGAATAGATTTATAGAAGAAGTTTTTTAAAAAGACTGAAATAAAACATCTAAAGATGAAGTTATAATGATAATTTCCAAGATGAAAAATATGCTGGGCAGAATTAATAGCAAGTTGGATACTTCAGAAACAAAAGAATAGTGAACTGAAAGAGCATTAAAAAATTTTCCCAAGTGAAACATAAAGATGAAAAAGTGAACAGTGTCACAAAGCTGTGGAAAACCTGAACATATAAAATTATGGGAGAGTTATATTTAAAGAAGTAATATTCATAACTTTTCAAATTTGATGAAACTTATAAAACCACCCATCCAAGAACCTCAAGAAATGTCAACATAAGGAACATGAATAAAATGAGTCCAGGAAGATCATATTCATTTTTCTTAAAAGACGAGATAAAGAAAAGAAATCATGAAAACAGGACATAAAAAAGACATCAGAGGGGAAAAGTGAAAGATGGTGTCAAGTTTTCCATCAGAAATGGTGCAGGAAGAGATGGTGGAATGACATCATCAATGTACTATAAGAAAAGAAAAATAGGAATCTGATAGTCTAACCTCAATTAAAATAGCTTTCAAAACTGCAGGGAAAAATGACCATCAGACATACACAATCTGATGCAATTCATCACTAGCAAACCTACGATACTGGAGGGAATTTGGTTGTGCACTGCAAAGTAGAACTGATTGATTTATGTTGCATTTCATTTCCCAGCTGGTGACCCAAAGCAGGTATTAATAATGCCTAAACAAAGAGCAAGATGAGTTGAGTTTCCTGTTTCATGAACACAGAGCTATGAAAGTTTAAAACTGGCATGGACAGAGGACCTCTATTCTGATCAAAATATATTAGGAGTTATTCTGTCCCAGCTCAGGCAGTCCTGTCATTTCAGTTATTCAATAAACATTTGTTAGTGAAAATATGCGCTAGGCCTCTGAGCAAACTGTAGCTATTCCTGAGTGTTTTGTGTATCTTTGTTATGTCTGCCATAGAGGCTTATTTAGTCCATAATTCTGCTCATGCACTCCTTCTTTCATGCATTATTTTCCCAAACATTTATCAAGAACCCACTACATACTAGTCCTTGTACCTAGATTCTACAGATACAAAGGTGAATAAGACAAATCCTGCTCTGAAGAAATCTCTTATTTTTATAGACAAGCACATACTTAACTATGATATCATCAAGGTATTATACTGTGGATGTGAAGACAATGCTATGGGAGGCAGACAAAAATGATTCATTTTTCCGTAGGGTTAGAAAAAGATTTCATAGTGAAGGTGGTATTGATCTGGGTTATTAAATATTCCAGATACTATTGCTATAAACAAAATATCCACAGCCCCTTCAACAACCATTTTATTATCTTCATGTATTCTTTGGGTTAGGACTTCAAACAAGACACAGTGAGAATGAGTTATCTCTGCTGCATAACGTCTGGGGTTTTAGCGGAAAAGACTCAAGCGTTTGAGAGCTTGATGGCTGGAGGTGGAAATCACCTAGAATTGTTTCCACTCACATCTCTGAGAGTTGATCATGTCTGTTACCTGAGACTTCAGACCTTTCACATGGTAGCTCAGGGATCCAACTATGAGTATAAAGGGACAAGGCAGAAACTGCACTGACTTCTATGATCTAACCTTAAAAGACACTGTTATGTCCCCTGAATTCAATTGGTCACCAGGTAGTTACAATCTTGCCCAGATCCAAAGAAAGGAGAATTGGATTCTACCTCTAGATGGGGGAATGGCAAATTCTGGAAGAGCATGTGAGATGACTAAGACTGTTTCCAGAATCTTTAGAAGATACATTTTGGCACACAGAAGATTATTATTATCTGGAAATCTAGTGGGAATATGTTTAGCATGAAAGGAATAATAACTAAGGTTGTGTGACTTGCTTGTGGGAAGAATTGTCTCAAGATGGTGCATAGCCAGAAGTGAGGGGTGAATTTTAGAGGGCTTTTAATTTTTATCCTGAGGTAATTAGACTTTAGGTTTTAGGCAATGAGGATTTCCTAAAGTGACTTGTTCTTATTTTCAAACCAAACATTGATATGAGTAAAATCTGTGATTTGGAAAGGTCACCTAAATGTATTGGGTATATGGGGATGGCTAAAAGATAAACACAATAATGCCCTTAGGGAACATGAAGGACTATACCAAGCAGTTCACAGTGTAAATGAAAAGAACAAATGAAATGAATAGATAGAGTGGAATTATGACTGATTGGTCAAGACTAGTGAGGGAGAAGGGAGCAATGAAGGATGACCCTGAAATAGGTAAGAATACCTGAAAGGTCCAGAGCTTGGCCACCTTGCCTGAAGTTGATTCCTCTGGGCCTGGGACACAGTACAGATCAAGGCTTACCATAGATCGCACCATCAGACAAGCCTAACCAGACCTGTGGACCTAATCATGGGCTCTGTGGACCCTTTCAAAGCCATCATAGAGTAGGGGTCAAGGATGAAGAAAAGAAGAGTGGCAGGTCTCCAGATATGACACGAAACTGAAGTATTCACGCTTAAGTTCTTACTTAAATTTATATATATTGAGTCTAAATTTTCTGAGTTATAGAAAAAAAAAATTCATGCAGTTTAATTTTTCTTGCCAATAGAAAAACTGAAGCTGGAATACCGTTTTCTTTTTTTAATGACTGGTTCTTCCTTGTCCTGTTAGATTTTTAAAGAAATTCAAACTTCCTCCTACCAACTCCTGAGACATTATCAATTAACTACACACAGCCCATCGAACACAGCATACTGGTAATTAAACTAAATTACTATGTAGTAGCTTTCATTACACAATGACACAGTTTTTGTTAGGACCATAGAGAGAGTTTAATTACATGTCTAGACACCCCCTGAATTCAGAGCAGCCGTATTATCTTTGTCTCTTTAAAAAAAAAGAATTTGAGCTTTTGATTTTTGCCCTTTAAAAAAGACTAAATGGCAAGTTAAGTTTGGGGGTTTTCCCTTTTTTCCTTTCTTATCCTACATTCTGTTTTAATGCATACTTGACTTAGGAATCGTGTATATATCTGTGGATGTGTTTTTCAAGGCAAATGTTCCAATTTTCACCCTTTATCATGTTTACTATATCTTTCACTTGCATCCAAAACTGTTTTCTTTTTATAATACATCCCAAATACCAACTCTCATTCTAATGTATAAAGCGTATCCCACAGTCTAAAGCACAATCATCTTTAATAACATTTTGCCAGCTTCCTCACCCTTGTGAAGAAACTAACTCTCTGACAATGAAGCGATTTCCCCATTCACCCTCAGTCCTGCCCAATCTGTTTCTCTGGGCAATGTGCAGAGGTTGGGCTCTCTGTGGGGCCAAACTCAAGTTCCCTGGGCCCTGCTTGGCCAAACTCTGCACACTCAGGAGCTCCCTTCATTTCTTTTGTGCTCAAACATGATCTCTTCTTTTCCGTTACAAAAATCTGCATGCTGCTTCTTTCTCTGCAATACAAGTTATTTGTGTACCTTTTCCCAAGCTACACCACATCTCCTGAATACCACCTCCATTTAATTTTTCAAACCTTTCTGTAGCCTCCAATACTAAAAATCTCCTCTTTTCTGAAACACGTATCACATGTATCAAATGTGACTCCTTCTTAACCACTCAAAGTCCTCTTGGATTGTTGCCTCCCAACATGCACTTGTTCTAATCTTATATTCAAATATGTTTTGTACATGTATTCATTTGCTGACTATATAGTCATTGCTTCTGTTTTCTTTGTGTATTTGTATTCAGTCAGCAAGAGCTTTGTTTGTTTAAATCAGGACATGTAGCTTTATTTTATTGTTTTTTTGCCTGAAACCTAATTTAAAATAACCATTCACTTAATAATGATTTCTACTGAAATCAATGATAAGTGCTTCATTAAAATCTAAATTGAATGAATGTCTTAGTTTTCAAGTTGAACCTAAAGAAAAGAGTACAGATAAAATGGCATTTTTCACCACATTCATACATCTCTCTTATAAATATGCATTTAATAAAGTTTTATCCCATGTACATATCAAAATAGGAAAATGAATTTCTAACCTGTTGAAAGTATCCATTTCCCCCCACGCTGATTTAGTAGACCAGGAGACTCTCACCACAAGCAAAAACAAAGTACTGTTACTTGAGTGTTTGTGACCTCTTCTGTTGACTGTTCTAACCTGACACTCCGAGTTTCACTAATCAGCACCATTCCTAATTAACCTTTCTGCCAGCATTGTCTTCTCTTCCCCCATGACACTGCCACCCCAGCAAGAATTTCTGGTGATATTTTACTTTCTCCAGGCACTCCTAGGCCACACTAGTCCTAGAGCTGCAAGGCACACATACAAACCTTACCTGCAAGGTCAGCAGCTGGACTCTATCAGGTCCCTTCATTCTACAAATGGAGGCCTTTTAGCTTGCCCACTGCTCACTAATGTATTACATCTGGTCACATGAATACGCCGTTAGCCACTTGAAGCTTAAGTCACTGCATCACTTCCATTTTATCACATTGGCAAGCATAGTTACATGAATGTTTCAGACATAAAAGAGAGGGAAGAGTAAACTAACAGATGAATTTTCAAATTTCTCCAAACTCCCAAGCATTCATTAGTGGATATTCTGATCAACTTCAAAGGATGTAAGGAAATTAACTCAGCCACAACTACCAATTTAGTGCCACTACAGAACAAAAACTAATTATGTAATTATCCAGAATGTCATTTGGAAGATGAAACTCTTCTACTGGATCTTACAGTTAAAATGCTTTTCCTGGTTTTGGGCTCTTCTCAGAGGGACAATGTCAGTCTCATCCATCTAATATTCAGCGAACACCTTTGAGGTAACTAAGTATTATTACCTAACAAGAATACCATATGCTTTATAAACATACAGATGCGAAAACCCTTAATTTAGCTAAATGTATAGAAGTGATGTTGCTATGGAAATATATTGCCACAATGTAAGCAAAAAAAAAAATTCTACTTAACAACTTTAACTTCCGTTACAAATGAAAAATGGCAAATGAATAAAAGGTTCAGATGACCATCATTCTTTGACTAGCTATGTTAGTCACTAAAAATTAAAACAAAATTCACGTCCATAGGAAAAGTTAGTTATTTGTGAATCTTTCAAAACCACTTATTGAGCACAAACAGAGCCAGGCATTTTGAAAGAAACTAAGTATCTGGGGAACTTTTCTGGTCCTCATGGAGTTGTCCAGTCTATTGAAAGAGACATCCTGAATGGAAAGGCTACAAAGAAATCTACACGCTGTGAAAAGAATCAGGAAGCATCCCCAGTTGGACATAACAATGGACACTTACATCCGTTTGGAAGGACAGGTACAGTCTCCCTGAGGAGGCGACATTCCAAGTGATTTCTGAGGATGAGAAGTGCTGGCCAGGTGATTAAGAATGAGGAAGGATTCAAGGCAGAGGGAGCAAACAGTGGTGATAGTTTTCTTTTTCTTTTCTTTTCTCTCTCTCTCTCTCTCTCTCTCTCTCTCTCTCTCTCTCTCTCTCTCTCTCTCTCTCTTTGTACTGGGGATTGAACCCAGGGGAGCTTAATCACTGAGACACATCCCCAGCCCTTATTATTTTTTATTTTGAGATGGAGTCTTGTCAGTTACTGAAGTGGACAATCCTCCTGTCTCAGCGTCCTGAGTTGCTAGAATTACAGGCATGTGCCACCATGTCTGGCTCTTGTTTCTTTTTGATGAACATATTTATGTGATGAAAGGTAAGAAAGAGGGAGCAGAGAGGGAGAGGTGAAGAGAAGTTTAGAATGAGTGACAATGCCTCTCAGGAAGCAGGAGGGTGTGGGATGAGATCTATGTAGCACTGTGCCTGATTTTTGAAGAACTGCTGAGAATCCTGGGAGAACCCACCAAAAACAAAATAACAGGTTCTGAAATATGACTATTTATCAATGACAAATAATGTGTATCTTAGAACTTCTTTGTTCTGTAATTAACAAAATCATAACAAGAATGTTTCAAATCCTGATTGCCACAAATTTTGTTTCCTTCCTAACTTCTAAATTTTCTTACCATAAACTATAAGTATATATAGCAAATTCAGTACATATTTCACTTAGGGCTATTTCAAAAGTGAAGAATGAAAACCTAATATATGGTATATTATATCTACACATAAGTTAAATTGAATCTTTTGGGGTGGGTGGGTCTCTGGTAAATCAAATGAAAAAGGCATACATTTCTATTCATGTACAAAAAGGAATAAAAAGCGAGTAAAGGAAGAGAGATGCAAATGCACACAAACTAGGTTAGCTATTGAAATTGAAGCCTTTTGTCACTGCATTTTTAGGCAGTAAACAGAAGGAACAAATATAATGAACTATAAAGTAAGTATTTTCTTTTTTTGGGGGGGGGGGTGATGGGGATCAAACCCAGGGCCTTGTGCTTACAAGGCAAGCACTCTACTGACTGAGCTATCTCCCCAGCCCCTAAAGTAAGTATTTTCTGATCAAAGTAAACTGTGATACTCCAGGAAAGAGCAAGTTTTCCAAAACTTTCTAAATGTGATTTTTTTTTTTAACACAGAACACAAAATAACAACAAACAGAGTCCTAATAGCTACATTTATAAAGTGGAATATCCACAACAAGCTCACAATGTCTCTGATTCTCACTGCAACCTGCCAACAGCACAATGCAGATGAGAAAACTGAGAGGTAGAGAGTAGACAAATGATTTAGGGTCACATGGCTAATAAATGATACACTGGCTATATTACCCTGAGCACCTCTCATGAATTGTTCTTTAAAACTTGCTTCAAAAATGCTAGAGAAATCTTAATATGTATACTTCTTATATCAAACCTTCATCAAGACTGAGGGCATGACATTGAAATGAAATTCAACAACGGTGTGCCTTTAGCACACTAAACACTAAATTTACTAATATATAATCCTTAAGCACATGTCTGTTTCCTATCTTGGCTTCTCTTAGGATAAGCTTTTATTTTCTCTATATACTGTGCTTTTTTTTTTTTTTTTTTTTTTTTTTTTCCAACACTTCACTTTAAAAATTTGAGCCAGGAATTGTGCTTCCCTGCCTCTGACTTGCCCCATTCCCACCCCCTCCAGCCCCCCACTCCCACTTCATTTGCAGTGATCTTAAAGGGACAAAATTAGTGCTGTGTGAAATTTGAGGTATACATTTCATAAAACATAGTTCAATAACAAAGGGAAGCAAGCTTATTATCCAACTCTTAATCTTCTTTTTTTTTTTTTTTTTTTTTTTTTTTTTGTCTTTAGGTGCTCTAAGAAGTTTTCAAAGTATAATCTAGAGACCTTTTTTTTTTTTTATGTAAAACTATCTTATCATGGTGCCAGGGCATTTCTTCTTTCTTGTTAGAGTGTGGTGGCATTTTCCAGAGGCTATATGTGTGCTTTGACAATAGACTAAGCATAGAAGCAGACATGACAATCCAGCTGTCTTCTATTAGGCCAGAGATTAATCAAATTTGCAGAGCTGTGAAAGAATATCATCACTTTACTCACTAATTTTTGTCTTAGAAAAGGTATTTTATTTTAAAATTTCATATATGTTAATGTTATGAGCTTATTCCTACCTTAAAATTCATTAACAAGCACTTTCAATTTCTCAGTTTAAACCATTGATGCAGTGAACAATGCTGTATGTAACTTATATTGGCAAAAACTCTTTGTAACCCTAAGGAATTTTTTTTTAAATATACACATTTCTTGAGAACTTGTGTTCCAAGAGTGATACTGTTCCTTATCCTTGTATCTCCTGAGGGAAGATGAAAGGTCATACTCCACATTTTCCTCATTCCTAGCTTTCTCATTTCATATAATGGAAAGTCGAGAAATTCTATTGGCATACTTGCAGAACTAAACAAAATAGTGAATGCCATTTTTTTTCAGTCAAAAACATTATAAATGCCACTCCCCACATGTGTTAATCATTGCATTATACCTTTTGATAACCTTTCTACATTGGCAGTTTATAGCAAATTATCCCAGGTCTGTTTAAAAGCCAAGATCAAGATCTTCAGCATTTCATTGCTTTGTTTTGTTTTTATGTTTGTTCCTCTGGTAGTGCTTAGCTCCTAATTCTATATTTTTCTCGAAAACTTGCCTTCTTTTATCCAGTCTTTCTCCCCTCATGGAGTCCCATATTCTCTTTCCTTTTGTTGTTGTTATTATTTGTCTGTTTGTTTCATTTGCACTTAGAATACAACCATGGTTTCTGTTCAAGAGAGCCAGAACAACATTTCATGAGAATCTTCATCTAATTAGTACTTTCCTATATTGAAACCTACAGGTCATTTCGTTTGTTGTTATCGTGTTGCTATTTTTAGTATTATTTTCTTTCCAAAGCAATGGAGCTTCTAAGTTAGGTAAGATTAAAGGGAAAATCAATATTGATACCCAAATATGCAAATTTTAGGTGTGTTCCAAAGCCATGAGATACTTCTATTTTCCCCTCCCAACCTAGCTTGTATCAAGATATGACATCTTCTTGGTTAAGGATGTGGCAGACTCTCTGGTGATCACGCAAGGCCCATTATAGTTTTCTATCATTTTCTCATTTCATGTCTCTCCTCCTGCTCTCATTCTTTCTCCCCCAAACAATCAATTTACTGAGCAGCACCCCAGGAATCACATAATAGGCAAGGGTGTGGGCTCTGCTGCGAAATACCTAAGTGAATCCCAAACACAGTATCCAGTTGTGGCATAGCACAAACCTCTTGGCCTTTTTGTGCTTTGGTTTTTTCATTTGCAAAACAAACACTGGGTGACTTACCTCATAGAGCTGTTGTGAAAACTGAATGAGTTAACAAGGTGTTTGGTCTTTTCCTCACTCAGAAGTGATTGGAAAAGCTATGGAATGACCTGAAGTTTTATTTATCATGGGAGCCGGGGGATGGATTTGCAAAGTGGATTTTCCAAAACAACATTGAGAGATATAAAGTTGGTTTTGCTCATATCTCACTAGGTCTAGTTTACACATTATAATGAAGTAATTATCACATATAGATAATATCTTATATGTTGTAAACACTTACTGTTTTCCAGGCACTATTATTAACACAATTCCATTGATACAGTAATATGCCTAAAGAGAGTGATGATGTTCTCTGAGGAGCAAATATTTCATTCTGGGAATTTATTCTAAATAATTTAAATTGAATTTTATGTTCAGTTAATTCTGAACAGTTAAAGCTATTTTTTAATATCTTGATTTGGTAGTGCTGGAGATTGAACCCAGGACCTCAAACAAGCAATCTACCACTGAGCTATACCCTCAGCTCTCATAAGTTATTTGTTAATGTATATAGTTTAAAACATATTTTCCTTTGGGATATTTATTTTGAAATCATAATATGTGTGTTGTTGAGTTGCATAACATAAGATTATAATAGTTCTTAAAAGATGAAAAATGGATGTAGAAAGCATAATTAGAATTATACAAATGTTACTTCTCATTTTCCCTGTGCAGTACCTACATGAAAATGGGATAGTACATCGTGATCTCAAACCAGAGAATCTTCTCTATGCAACACCAGCCCCAGATGCACCACTCAAAATTGGTGAGAATACTTCCTGATGTTTCATGACCCCTTTACCCAGAGCAAAAGAAATTTATTGTGTGGATTCTTAAAATATTGTTCCATTCAACTTTCTCTAATTTGACATCTATAGAGGAATACAGCATTGTTTTAGAAGTTCGTACTTTATCCTGGAATGTTAATCCAGAAATCAGTGCTAGAAGTTGGTGCTTCTTTGCTGGAGACACAAAGAAATTATGATCCTTAGCAATAACAAATACCTCAAGAGATGACCTTGTGTTTAGTAGATAAGTTTATAGTGAAGAAATGACAGAACTTAATGCTTCTTTCCTAGTATTGACTTCTATTTCACAAATTATTTGGACTCTAATTTTAGATAATCAAGAACATTGATGCAAAATACGTGATCACATTAGTAAATCTGGCCTCTGAATCACTTGTTTATATGACCAGATATAAATTAGGTCCTGTATTTCCCAAAATGTACTCCATAGAACTCTGGTGCCTCAGCACAGTAAATAAAAGTGAATAACACCTTTTTGTTGGAGGGAGTGAGTTTTGCGTGATTTTCAGAGGTGCTATGGTTAGTCAAGTAAGTTAGAAAATGCCAACTTAAAGTTAAGCAGGATTTGCATTTCTGCAGTACTCCCAAGAACCTTTAAAAATGTTAATGAGTAGACTGACATATTATATAGGGCACTACAACGTTTTTGACCCTCTTTTTTTCCCCAAATAAATATTTTGAAGGACTACAAAGGTGAACCTTGAGAAATTCTGATCTACCCAAAGAAAAATTTAAATTTGTATATTAGGAAAATATATATTAAATGTTATTTTCCACATACCTTCCTAAGCAAATCATCATTTCCAAAAAAATTTATTATCTTATATGAATTCTTCTTATTCAGAATTTGTACTAAATCCTCTCTCTGAAGGGCCTTGCATTTCTGGTGCCATCTGTCATAGTGCTGAGCTGATGTGTTCACTGCATTTACAAGTGTTAACAACTTTAAAAATTAAGTTGTTCTGTCAGGGAAGAGCTCAGACAACAGAATGTGCTTTATGAATGCAAGAACCTAAAGAAAAAAATCCTAAAGTCCTGCTAGCAGCAAGCTTGTTCTTATAATCACTCCTGAAAGGCAGCAGACAGCAGGGAGTTTCCATTTCCTTTGACATCGCTTTCAAAGATTTGATCCTTCAAGAAATTTCTTTAAATGGATGGATAGATACTAATTTAGGCAGGAAAACCTTTCTTTCTGAAGGGTTTCCTGCTGCTTTCACTGATAAGGATCAGGCACCTCTGTGGAAATGTGGGTTTATCTTTGAAGTCTAAAATGGCATCCATTCTCCACCTGCCTCTCTTGAAGAATGGCCTTGAGCAGCTTCCTGATGTTTCCTGGGAGAGAGATGTAACCCAGCAAGAGATCATAATGGTGGCACCTTTGATAATATGTTACCTAGGTAATACTTTGTGGATTAAATAAAAAGGATTTTTGCATTAAAAAGACATTTGTCATATGAGAGTAAATTACTATCTGTCAAATACACTAGGTACTGACATTTTTGTCTTTTCAATCAGAAGAAGTCTTGATATTTCTGTTTATTTCCATGACATTTATGAAAGTCTAATTTTTTTAATCTTCACCAATGGATTAAGATTCTGAATTATACCACTAAGTCTCTATCATCTTTTATAGTTACTGTCACATAAATCTCAAAATTAATAAGAGAAGATAAAATATCACAATTATTACTTTCAGAAAAAATAGCTTATTTGGTAAAAGCTTGGAATTTTTCAGCAGAAAAAGGATTAAATATAAATTTACTTGCAAATGTGTTTGGGGAGTCATATTTTTCTCCTACTTAAATAAATACTATTTTTTAGTTTCCTCTCAGGTGATTTGTTCCCATTATCAAATACAAAAGCAAACAAATAAATAAGTATTTTATTTTGGAAAGAGGAAGTCTTTGTATAAACTGAGAAAAGATTTGCTTCATTAATTTTTTTTTCTTGTGTTAATAGCTGATTTTGGACTCTCTAAAATTGTGGAACATCAAGTGCTCATGAAGACAGTATGTGGAACCCCAGGGTACTGCGGTATGACCTTTAATACTGATATTTTACCTTTACTGAAATCTATTTTTATTTAATGACCCAGTTTTTATTTTTAATTTCTAATGTCTCTATTTATAAATGCTTAAAATTGGTGTGAGTCTCCATGACTACCTCCTGTTCTTCCTGAGGGGTTCAAAATGATATTGGTTTTAGGACATCTCTATTAAAATGTCTTTTGGGGCAGGAGCTACTCTTGAACTCACTCAAGAATAGAAAGGCAACCACCAGGAAGAGCTCAGGGAAGTAGCAGAGTCTGTGGTTGGAATAAAAGCCATGAGCCTTTGTCATTTTCTTATTTGCTTTTCCTTAGGAGGGTAGGTAAGGAAAAGGGATACATTAGTTCAGATGGCATGAGAACATGAGAATGGGGTCATCTCTAGACTTCATCCATGGCAGTGACCTAGCCCCACTAAGACAAAGACTTCAGGTACAAGAGAGCTCCTCCAGTCCTGCAGGTGAACTACGCTAAGATCCTCACATCCTCTTGCCTGATCTTCCAAAATGGGCTAAAGTTAACCTGTATATAGTCTATGACCAATCCTGAAACAGAACAAAATCTTTTGGTCCATCCTAGCATGAAAACTACTCATTTGTTTTTTTCCTGATGGCTGTGTTAATCCAGCAATAACCTAAAAGCCAATAAAAGCTTTCCAAAATTAGCTAGAATTCAAATAATTCCAATGATTAATGAATATACCACAAATCAATTAAAATCCTAATGTAGATTAAGAAGAAAAGAGATAAAATTTCAAATCATTAGTCACAAGATTATCAGTCATCAGCTTTTCCTCCTGGATCAGACTCTTTTTACACAAATCTTTATCTCACTCATCTCTTCAGTAAACTGTATTAACTGGCAGTCCACTGCATGGCACCAGGGCCATCCATTTCCTACACTAACCCCACCCCAGGAGCTTGGAACTGACAGAACAGACATGCAAACACCCAACTTATGGCACCTTCAGAAATACCGGGTTATGTATTTGGAAGGATCGTTATGGAAACACCGGAAAGGAAGGGCATTTGGAGTTACTGGAATTGTTCTTCTATAGCACCCCTTAGAAATAGAGAAGAACTACTTAACTAACTCATTTTAACAACTTTTGGATACATAGAAATCAGATTGAAGAAGGGCAGTAAAATATTCTTTGAAGCAAATTTATAATTAAAGGGGGCTAGTGTTGTAGCTCAGTGGTCAAGCACTTGCCTAGCATGTGTGAGGTACTGGTTCAATCCTCAACACGACATAAAAATTAATTAATTAAATAAAGTTATTGTGTCTATCTACAACTAAAAAAAATTAAAATGTGATTAACTCTATAGAGTTATAGTGCTGGAAGGAACTCTAAAGTTTTACTAGCATTCTCATTTTACAAAGCTCTAGAGAGTTTAAGTGACTTCCCCCAAATTCCACATCTACTTATTAGTGGCCCACGAATGAGACTCCACGTATCAAAGGATCTAGAAATTCATAGAATTTCCCCTTTAAAAAATCAACATAGATACATCAGTATATTATTTATTTTATTTTAAAATGTCTTCTATTTTAATTATTTAAACCTTAGAAGTACTTGTAAAAGTAATAGTAAAAAAAGTAAAAGTTAGTGCTGGCAATATAGCCCATCACGTAGAGTGCTTGCCTCTCAAGCTGGAGACCCAAGTTCGAGGCCCCGGCACCGTTGGATTGTGGAAATTCAAAACAAACGAAACAAACCAAATCAGAATCCTCTCCCCTCTTTCTTAAAAAAAAAAAGTAAAAGTCAAAATGTATAGTCAATATTAATAGCTTTATGTGCATTCTTCTATACCTCTCTTTATGCTTCCAGGTTCATTTAAACAATTTATATTTTGACTTATAATGAGTTAGTTTACCTGGCGAATTTTGAACACTGTTTTCTTGCAACTTGTCAAAAATCCAGTAACTGCATAAATTTAAGGGAACTAGTCTTTCTATTAAATCTTTATTCTGTGCCAAGTGTTCTTGCTGCTGAATTCTAAACTCTTTGAGGCCAAGAGTAATATGTCAATTAGTAGTAAGTTCAGAAAACTCAAATTGTCTAAGTCTAGACAAGGTAGAAGTTGGTTTCTCTTATGTTGGAAGTCTAGAGCTAGGCAGTCCTGGTGGTTTCCATTGCAGGGGCTTTGCAGGTACTGTGGATCTCAGTGTCATGGATCCAATCCTCTCACAATCCAAAATGGCTGTTTGAAATCAGTCATTACATCAGTATAAATTTTAAAAGATGGAAAAAAGATATACTTTTTTATAGTTAAACAAACTTGCTGAAACCCCATGTCACTTCTACCAATATCTTAATACCCATACTTAGTCACAGTCTCTACACTCTTAGGGAAGCTAGCAATGTTTCTTCTGGTTGGACAGGTTGCTGGCCTAAATTAATTCAGGGTTCTGTTACTAAGTGTCTCGATTCTTTCAGGCTGCTATTACAAAATATCTTAGTTGGGATAGCTTATATACAACAGGAACTTATTGAGTTGATGGTTTCTCTTGAGCTTCTTTTGTAAGGGCACTAATCGCATTCATGAGGGCTCTCTCATGATCTGATCACCTCTCAGAGGTCCTACCTCCGTATATCTACCACCTTGGGAGAGGTTAGGACTTCACCAACTGAATGTTGAGGTGGCACCAACATTCAGAGCACAGCATTAAAAATGAGGCTTGGGGAGTTGCTCAGTGGTAGAGCCTAGAATGCATAAGTCCCTGGGCTAGCACCTAAAAACAATTAAAAAAAAAAAATGAGGCTGCATTACATAACTCACCATAGATTTACGAGGCAAGATTCCCATTCCTAGGGGAAAACAGTGAAAACCATTTCACTCTACCATGTTTGCTATAGGCATCCTTTTATTTTATTTTGTTTTGATGCTTTTTATTTTCCTTAGAACTGTTTGTTCTCTGTCGATCCCTCTATGACCCTTCCCTCCTAATAGTGCCATACTTACTTTCCCTGACTCTGAGTCATGTGTCCTTATTTGTCCTTTTGTATTTCTTTCATGTCTCCAGGTTTCCAAGGCTATGGGGCGAGGGGGCTAAATTTAGTACCAGATGTCAAGCAAAATTGACCACTTAGCCTAGTATGGTGGCATACACCTATAATCCTAGCAATTTGGGAGGCTGAGGAAGGAGGATGGCAAGTATAAGGCCAATCTCAGCAAAAATAAAATATAAAGGGCTGGGGATATAGTTCAGTGATAGAGGGCCTTTAGTTTAAATTTCCCAGTACCAAAAAACAAAACCAAACAAATCCTTGTGTTGATCATTGCTAATGGTGACCAGTTGATGAGGATTGGAAGAGAATTGAGAAAAGAATGATAAAACAAATTATTTCCTACAAAAAGAAAGCTGATAGACAATTTAGTAATCATTATCCAATTCTAAACATTCAATATTCCCAAAAGGTGGGTAAGTTGCAACAAATTACTGAGGACTGAGCAGACTTGAAATGGGAGGATCAGAAAGAGGATAAACTAGTGATGTCTCAGAGTCCCTGCTGTGACTATGAAGAAGCAGTATCCTTTCAGGGATTAGTGATGAGAGCAGTTCTTTCTTACAGCATTATAGAGTGGCCATTCTGCAAAAGAATGGTTCACTCAGTGATAAAACAAACATTGAATGTCTAATAGACTCCATGTTAACTTCTGAGGTTGCAAGGATAGACACAATATGGTCTTGCTCTTCAAAGACTTCATGGGCTGTAAAAGAAGAAAGGCCTTTACATAGTAAGTCAGATAAGTCAAGATTTATCTGAGCTGAAGTCTCAGGAAAGTAGAAGGAAGGGGACTATTACTCCTGGTGGAACATGTCTTATAAAGGAGAGGATTTGAGCTGAACACTGAAGGATAAATAGGAGTTCAACAAGTGGGCCTGGAGGACATTCTTTGGTCAGTGAGCACAGAGAGAGTGAAGTTAAGGGAGAGTGGCAACACCTGGCAATTTCAGAGGCTGTCACTTTGCCACTTTGTACAACTAGAACACAGAGTCCTTGATTAAAGGTATAGATAGTTTTGGAAAGGGAGGATGAGCTATATTTTAAAAGAATCTGCACTTCAGACTAAGGAATTTGATGATTAGGTAGGTAATGATGATGCAAAAAGTTTTTGAATCAAGATAGTATTTTGATTTTGTTGTTGTTGTTGTTGTTGTTATTTGTTTTGGTACCAGAGATTGGACTCAAGATCACTTAACTACCGAGACCCAGTCCCAGCCCTTTTTATTTTTTATTCTGAGATAGGTTCTGCTAACTGCCTTTGGCCTTGCTAAATTGCTGAGGCTGGCCTTGATCCTCCTGCCTCAGCCTCCTGAGTTGCTAGGATTACAGGCATGCACCACCACACCTGAACAGGGCAGTATTTTGAAATCAAGTCTGTATTTTATAAATATCTGGATAATGATATTACAACAGATGGATTTGAAGGGGAAGGAGAAAGAAAACAGACAAATTAAAAAGCTATTTTAAATGCTGTTTCATGCTTTTCTAATAGGAGAAATCTAGACACATGCTGTCACTCCTTAAATACCATCTTTGGGATAACATATTTGCTCTACTCCTAAACCGAGTCAGTTTTTAAGTACAATATGATTGTAAAATGTGCTAGTTTTGTCCTTGACATAAACAGGCTCATTTTATAGATAATGTCATCTTATCAGGGAGATGTTTTCTGTTGATTATTTTTGCCCTACCAATATGCATGCTATAGAATGGGAAAAGAGGGAACTGAGTGTCTGAGAGGGATTGCACTCATCCTTCCATTCTGCTCCAGGTAGTGGCTTGCCCAGAAGGAGTTATTTGCCATAATGTAAGGAAGGGAGGTGGGTAGTGGGGGGGATGGGGGTAGAATTTGCTGACCTCAGGGGACTATTCTGGTGATTGAAAGGGAAGATGAAATGCTTTGTGCACTCTACCCATACGTATGGAATTACTAATGTATAGGATGGAGCAGGCTTGGAAGTAAAAAATGAGTAAGATTCATATATTTATACACAGAAGCAAGTTTCAAATTGTATATAAATAAATATACATTTCTTCATACATATTCTTGACTCAAAAGAAAGACATGGATATATTACTTCAAAAAATGAGTAGAGAGAAAGGTGGATTTTTTGTTATATATGCATATTTATTATAAAAACATATACTATATATAATTAGTTCATTATAGATATACATAACATTGGGGTTTAAGAGGAAACAGGACATTAAGGGTATGCATCTGTATAGTAATACGGGAAACAATGGAAAACCCGAAGCCACAGGAACACCAGGCCCAAAAAGCATATGACCCTGGACCATAGGCACAATCCAGGACTTCAAACGGAACAAAAATTTTAATGTGAAAATGAATATTTATATGTGTCCCTCTTATAAAATAATTAAATCACTTTCAGGTAAGGTTAAAACACACTTCGACAGTCTCCCTCAATTCTAGTCACTTCTCTCCTCACCACATGTAGTACCATCATCAGTCTGACATGTTCCTGCCAAGAATAAGTAGCTGGAGAGGAAACTGTCCATTTAGAGAGAGCTGGAAGAGTCCACATGCAACACTGGCAGGAATCACTATCCTGCTGTGGAGAGCTTGACTTGACTTTGAGATGGCTTGGTATTCTTTATGGTATAATCAGGTGGGCATGGCCACAAGAAGAGACAGAGAAAAGGCTCAGGAAAAGAAACAAAGAGATTTATTACACTCACAGTTCTTAAAGACAGTATACCACGTAGGGCCACATTGGGAGATTTATTATACTCACAGTTCTTAAAGACAGTATACCACGTAGGGCCACATTGGGAGATTTATTACACTCACAGTTCTTAAAGACAGTATACCACGTAGGGCCACATTGGGAGATTTATTATACTCACAGTTCTTAAAGACAGCATACCACGTAGGGCCACATTGGGAGATTTATTATACTCACAGTTCTTAAAGACATTATACCACGTAGGGCCACATTGGGAAGACACCAAGGGTGGTCAGGAGACAGAAGAGAGGAGCCAGGGAAGGTTTGGGTGAAGGCCTTTACTGGGATTTCTGAGAGAAAAACAAGTGGTGGCCTGAGCATTCTAGGATTGGCTTGTTTCAATAATTCTGATGGGCTCTAAGCTGTAGAGGTGGTCCTAGTTGCCTCTTCCTGACCCAGAGATGATTAAGGCAGAGGAATATTGCCTCCTGAGGCATAAGGGCTATCTAGAAAAGGCTCCGGGTTGGCTGGTTAGCTGGTGTATCAAAAGTATGGGTGCCCCCAAAAGGCCCCTTTGTTGTCTTTAAAAACTAACTAGCCCCAAAAGGAACAGTCTTTCTGCAACCAGAAAGGTTTTGTTTTTTTATTTTTTCTGTGATGTCAAAAACATCAAAATAACAGAAAAATTTTAAGTGTTTATAATACAGAGACTTTACATTTAACTTGGAAAGAGGTCTGAGACCCATGTAATTGACAGAGGAAAGGTGTCACCCTTATCTTTTGCTTGTGAGGGTGATTACATCCAAGGTCAATTATTCCTACATGCACTGTGTCTAGCCTCTGCTTTTAATGGAAGGCTTTCCAAATTACATCTTCTGAGAGGGTGAGTGTTCATGTATAGCATTTGTCATTCTCAGGAAATAAAAAAGGAAAAGCTACCCATTAGGTTTCTTTCATAGAACCTTTGCCCCAGGCTATTAATAAAAGAGTTTGCTTATAAATGAATCATAAAATAAAAGTCACAGATGCTTCATGTTTCAGCAAACACACATTATTTCCTAGGAAATATACATAGTCAAAACCAAATTCCAGACTAGAAAATTAAAATTTGTGGCTCAGATAAATGAAATCAATGAATAGTTTTCTAAAGCAGACCATGAAATGTTGAGCATTGAAGAGATTCTTAGCATCTTGTTGTTGGTAAAGAGAGGGGAAGGAAGAAATGAAAGAAGGAAGGAAGGAAAGAAGAAAGGGGAAGAGGAAGGAAAAAAGGATTGATCCACTGATTCCTAGTGAATGTGCTACAATATAACTATGCAGTATTAAGTGCCATGGGAATCCCAGAACAGAATTAAATATTGTTAGAGTAGAAAAGAAACCAATATGGAAATAAGTAAAAGAATATTTCTAATGCCAATTACCTAATTTATTCATAAGTTTAGTTAATTAAACTATGTATGTTCATATTTCATATTTGTACTTTTATGTTTATTCATATTCTCTGTTCAGAGTCTAGAGCTGTTAAGAATTTATTTTATTTTGACATTTGCCAAGGTCTCATTATTTTCTGAGACAGTTCTATTGGCATAACTCAGATGAAATATTAATACATAAAAATGTCCCATGTGCTAGACCCCTGAGCATAACAGCATTTTGCTATTGGCAGGCTTTAGTAATGACAAGTATATACTGTGCTTCTACATAACCAGAATGGGAAGCTAATTATCCAACAATTGAAGAATAAGCTGCCACTATATGCGAAGATCTCTGCACTTAGAGTCCACAGGTACCTATCCTACAAGAATATTCTGGGAGTTTCCATATAAAGAGGAACACATACACTCCATATGTTCAGACTATTGTTGCCTCAGTCTTAAAAACCAATGCTGCCTAATTAACCAATTAATTCTGCCATAGTGGAGGTGGTATAATAAAAAAGATGACTAAAAGTGGAACATTAACTATTGGCATTTGTTTCAGTCACCTTTTTCACTGCTGTGACTAAAAGACCCGAACAAAACAATTGTAGAGGAGGAAAAGTTTATTTGGGGGTGCTCACAGTTTCAGAGGTCTCAATTCACAGGCTGCTGGCTCCAGTCCTCAGGGCTCAAGGTGAGGCAGAACATATGGCAGAAGAGTGTGTTGGAGGAAGCAGCTCACACGATGATCAGGCAGCAGAGAGACCCCACTCACCAGATACAATATACCCTAAAGCCACACTCGCAATGCCTACCTCCTCCGGTCACAACTTACCCATCTTCAGTTACCACTTCAGTTACCATTCAGTGGACCTCAGTTACCACTCAGTTGCCATTCACTGATTGGGTTAAGGCTCTCATAAACCAATAATTTCTCCTCTAACCCTTCTTGCATTATCTTCTAAATCTTAATCTCCTCAGCTATACAATGAAAAATAATAATAATGCTTCTTTCATAGAACTAGGATAATAAGCAAATAAATTAGGTAAAGTTCTTAACTAGAACATGTAATGAATGGTAGGCATCATTGTAGTAATGATTAGGGCTATCATCATCATTTTTATTATTACTATTAAAATATATTAGTTTCTTTACTTGGTCCCTTTCATTTTTCTGTTTTGTACTCATAATTACAAGTCTTAATGTTTGGGGAATCAGGTTTTAGATCTTCAAAATGACATCATCTCTGCCCCAGTTCTTTTGTTTTAAAATAAAAGACTTACTTTTAAAATTTTCCCCACAGATTTAACCCACATTGATAGTTTCTAAAACTTTCATGGTTTCATGAAAACTTTTAAAATATTTTTCTAGGTTTTTGAACTCACTGAAAATAAATAATGGTTCCTAAGAATGGAGAGTAGATTTTATAAAAGTTATCTGTAAAAAGTGGTTGAGAAATTAGATACAACCTTTTAAAGACCAAGTTGATTTTTCAAGTAATAGTTTTGTTGATATTTTTCCAGTTGCTGAGAAAAATAATTTTCTTAGAAAATTAGAAATAATGGGATTTTTAAGAATAATATAAATGAAATAGAAAATGTGCTGAAGTTCATTAAGTCACTTTCAACATCTATTCTGCCAGCACCCCTTACATATTTGGGTTTATTGCTATGTATTTATTTATGGGGGCAATGAGCTTTTCAGAGTAGACAGACTACCAAGGCAATTCAAGTTCATTTGAATTATTTGTTTGTTGGGAGTATAGGTTTCTAATATTTTTATAGTCAGAGGGAAAAAAGCATTAAAATTTAGTTAGTGTTTTAATTGGTAAGATAGAAGAATTCGCTCTTCCCCTACCATAGACATACATGTACACACACTCACACACACACACACACACACACACAGAGTACAGAGTCATTTTCAAGAATCCAGAAACTGAAACTTCTCAATAAGAAAAATTTCTTAAGGAGCTTACTGCAGTATGTCAGGTGTACCCAACACTCAAAAATTTCATGTTAATATTATCACTTAAAATATTCTTTAAATACTACTAACAAACACTTCTCCAAGTCTTGTCTTTCATTAGTGCCAGTTCATGATTACAGTAATGATGCCATGGAGTTGCCACATTGCTACTTTTTAAACATTTTTAATTACATGTGTATTTTTTTCCATATTTTTATTGGTACATTATGGTTGTAATGGTAGGATTTGTTGTTACATACTCATACATGCATACAATACAGCAATATAATTTGGCCAATATCATTTCCTTGTATTTTCCCTTTCCTTCCCCCTCATTGCTACTTCTTAAAGAAAATAACCCATTAGGTTCACTCTGCCAAAATTTAAAACAAATTTTAAATAGTTTACAGTTGAACAGAGACTTCTGTTCAATGTTCAAAAAAAAACAGAAGGTTAACTTAACCCATAAACTACATTTTCTATAACAGGAACACTGGTTGATATAGAAAAAATAGGAAAATTTAAATGGAATAAAAGAAGTAAATCTAATAATCTACAATAGAAGCTTTCGGTATAGTTTTTTAAGAGTATTTGTGTTCATTTCTAAAAGAATAAATAGCTAACGTAAAATGTAAGTGAATCAAATGTTGTTGGTAATCTAACCAAGTAAGGAATAATCTCACTCAAGAATTAATTAAATACTCTCAGAGATGACTGCCATTTTACCATGAGTCTCTTAAAAATGAAAATGAATTAAAAGCAGAGTAAAGTATTACTCGCACTGCCAGTAAGTTTTGACTGGAAGCATGTGCACGGTGGGGCTTGTGGACAATGGGAAAGGCAGGGGAGAGGGAGAAAGCAGAGGACGCCAGGCAGGTCTGAAAGGGTGCCCAGTATCCATCTCCCTCCCCTGCTTTCTCCCTGATGTAAGGAGAAAGTCATCATCTGTCACAGGCATGTTTGCCACATCTTAGTTAAATGAACAGCACCAGGTGAAGGAAACGGGCTGGGGACACCAGCAGTGGGGTGAGGAAAGGTCATAAATAGCTCATCTTGTTCTTGACCCTGGAGAGAACAGGTCCTCTGTGGGTTGGGTGCAAGCTGGTGTTAAGTTGTCTGGGAAGTTTGAAATTTGAAGAAAGATGAGTCTCTTTGGGTCTTTTCATTGGCCTGGTACTACCCTAAATGGTGTATTCTGAGGAATTTTCTTTGTGTAGACATTTAGACCTTTTCTCATTTACTAAATATTTATTGAGCTTCTATGAGATGTGATGTTAGAGATACAGCAAACCACCAAGCAGAACAAAATAAAGCAACACCACTCCTTTAAGGATGATACATTTTACTGGAAGAAGACAAATAAAATAAATATATGAATTACACAGAGAGAGGTAAACATTTCTATGGAGTAAATTTATAAAGCTGGGAAAGGAGCCTGGGTCATAATTTAAAATGGGTGACCAGAGAAGTCTTTGTGGGAAAATGAAAAATATGAATAAAACTTGAACAATATGAGGCAGAGAGAAAGCCACATGGGTACCTAGGGAAGGAACATCCCAGCTAAGGGGACAACAGGAATATACCTGGGTGTCTCTAAGGTCCACAAGGAGACAGGTTGGTTGGAGGAGAGGGGAGAACTACTGACCAGGAGAATGGAGTTAACGTTTACCAAAGTGGGACTGACCTTTGGAAAAACAGGTCTGGGATTTTTAACTTTGTGATGTCTGTTAATTATCTAAGTAGAGAGGACATGTGGACAGAAGGATGTATGGCTAAAGTTCAAAGGCAAGAACTCAGCTGTTCATACAGATGCATTGTTATTATCATATACGTGGGGTTTATCATAAGCCTGCCATGCTTGCCCAAGGCAGAAAGGAGGCAACCCCAGCTGATACCTGGGCAGCACCACCCAGTAAGGGGACTGGAGAAAGAAGGAACATTTTAATAATTTATAGAAATTCAGGTAATAAAGGAAGCTCCAGAGAACAGAATTAGGAATTGTGAATGGATGTCACAAGTCACAAAGCTTTTTCGTTTTTTTGTTTTTGTTTTTTGGTACTGGGGATTGAACCCAGGGGCACTTAACCACTGAGCCACACCCCCAGTCCTTTTTTATATTTTGTTTAGAGACAGGGTCTCACTAAGTTGCTCAGGGCCTTGCTAATTTGCTTAGGCTGGCTTCAAACTCGAGATCCTCCTGCCTCAGGCTCCTGAGCTGCTGGGATTACTGGCATGTACCACCAAGCCCAAACAAGGCACAGATTTTTTGAGTCAATATACAAAACAATATTCCAAAAACTGAGCCTGTCAGCAATCAAAGGGGTTTTCTCTCTGACTTGGGAAATGTTCACCAAAGCTCAGGATCCAGGGCTCCCAGCCAGGGGAGGGAAGGAAGAGTCCTGTAAATTTGGCTATCACCCAATGGACATAATAGTAGATGGTATTAAATAATCTCATCACAAAACTACCAATATGTTTTGTATATGAAAACTCAATTAAGGAGTATGGCAACCACTTACATAAATGAATGTAAATCAAGCATATTTTGGTTTGAGATGGCTGATAAAATTGAGTCCAGAGAGATCGTCAACAGCACCCTCCCCTCACTTCCCTTTGCTCTCTTTGAGTTTAGAGACAGTCTTTTAATGTAACAGCAAGCCTTAACTTCTGGGTCTCCACACCATAAGTCATTTTCTATTCCCACTTCTATGTAAGACACTACTTGAAGAACAGAACCAACTGTGCCAAAGAATTCACAGTTCTGTGAGGATTTGGCTCTATTATTACATATGTGAGGGTGGAATGCTGGGAGGAAAAGAGGTCAAAAGGAAGGGGTGATTGATAGCAAGTGGGTAGAAGACTTGCTTAAAATGTATTATTTTGGCCCTGAACACCCACAAAATGTTCCATTTTAGAATATTATTACATAAAGTATATGCATAAAATAAAAATAAAAAGTTTCAAAAGAATTATTGATAATCATCAGTCAGAAAGTTTATAGATCCCTTAGAGAAAAGCACAGTATTTGCCATACCTAACATATGATTAAGAGTTTAAATAATAAGTCTACTACCTTATGCGTGCACCTCCATATACAGAAGATAGTCTTATGTAATGTTGATAATGGGATGAATTGCATTTATTATGCTGCACTTCATCCCACAACAATACAAAGGCAACTACTTTTCAACAGCAAATAGTCCTTTGTCAACATCCCTCACAACAGTGAAGTGACCAGAGACAGTCTGGTTCATATATGGAGAAAATTGTGATTATGTCAATGGTATCATACAAAAGCAAATTTCATATTAATAAAAACAACTTGTGACTTTTTTATCTTGTGAAAGCATTAGGTGTTTTGAGGTATTTTATTTTTCTCTTTAGGGTAGTATTAAAAAAAATTAAAAGTAAGGTGAGGAAAATAGACTCTTTCTTCACCCAGATTTATACAAAGAGAAAATCATAGAATTCATGTGGCAAGGAAGACTTTTTTACAACTAAAGTGAAAAACAGGAAGTGGGAGTTGGATTGACTGGTATTTGCAGTATAAAAAAATCAAGAGTGCTGGAGAACGGAAAGAATGATTTGGAACATACAGCATATCACTTGTGTTTGAAAACATCCTTCTAACTTGTTTGCTCTTCAGCCACAGACAACTAAAGTGAGGGAGGCTTCAAATACCTCCTCAGCCCTTCACACCTTCAGCATGGCACGCATAGAACTGATACTGTTCTGAAATTCACTGTAGTAAACTGAAAAGGCTGCTGTTACCCAGAGGCAAACTCCTCTGGGAGTCTCCAGTGTATTCCAGTCTCAGCTGCTCCTTTGGCATGGCACTGAGCATACTCGCCTGGAGTGTTACCGTTCTTATCAGCAGTTAAAGCAAGGAGTGCGCCAAATCTGAATCAGGTTGTGCACCTTTCTTAGCAAATGTAGGTGACAGCTAAACAAAGGACCTCACAAAGTACAGATACTAAGAAAAGCACCCAGTTTGGAGTCTTCTCTGCTGTGGGCACTGCCGCCAACCCTAGACAGCTCCTGAGTGCTCTTTTCCCCTTTCAGCTCCTCAGTCAAGTATCAGGAAAGGGACAGAGAATTCCAAACATTGTTCTTGTCCTTGTTGCAGGTGCATCCTCTCTCTCTTCTTTCTCTTTCCACATTGCTTCTCCAGGGCAAAGTTTATGAGACTTCAAATGCTGGGTTAAAGATACAGTAGGTTTTTGTGGCTCCCAGAAAACTCAAGAGTTCAAGATAATGCTCTACAGTGAAAACCCATGTTTTCCCCTCAGCTCTAGTAGGGAGAGTACTTCTGAAAAGTCAAGTTCAGAATTTAAGATGCACAAAGGCATTTTTTCCCACATGATCTGAATTTCTCAATTGAAAGCAGAAGAGAGAATTCAAAAACAAACAAAAACTCTGATAAACCGATCTGCAGCCTGGCCTCTAGGTGCCTCACAGGAGCTCATTACACCTGGGCTCACTACACACCTGGGCCATGCCCCAGCCACACTGGCTTCTATCAGTTCCTTGAGTGCACCTTGCCCTCTCCTGCCACTGGATCTTTGCACAGGTGCTCTGCACTTGCTGTCTCTTTCTCTCTTTTCCTCAACCACTGCCCTCTTCCCCTCTACCTAGTTAACTTTTCTAGGTCCTTTATATTTCAGTTCAAACTTGGCTTCCTCGGGTCATCTTCCCTAACTTCTGTGTCCAGATCGAGCCCCCAGTGAAAACACTGACCCTTCAAATACTTCTAATTGTTACTTTGCTTTTTTTTTTTAAATTAGCATTTGCCTCCCCAACCAAGCTGTAAGCTCTGTGATGACAAATACTTGTTCCCTTAGGTCCCCATTATTCCATCAGCACTGCCTAGTGTGACTCATCATAAGCAGATCCTTAATAACTATTAGATGATTTATTCAATGAGTAAGTGAATAAACTATTTCTTTTATTAAACTTAGTCCCCTTTAGATTTTTCTCCAAAAGTTATTAGTAGCTTGAAGTCTTCTGATAAAGTCAACTCTGTAGTTTTAATTCAATAAGTACAAAGGATCACACAGCTCATCTAGGACACTAAAGGAAGGAAGGGCTTTAGGAAAAAAGGGAAAATTTTAGGATAATTTCCCAAACTGGTCACAGTGTTTTTATTTGATACAGTAGATTTCATTGTAATCTCTAGATGAAACTTCAGCCTATAGATGTTTTGATAGTGTCATCGTCTTATCAAAAAATCAGCACTCTCTGGCCTAGGTGTTTATTGGTAAATAAATATCAAGTTTGAATTTTCATTTAGTTTTTATATTCAGTTGAAATTACTTTTAAAAAGGATTTAACTGGCATCTTGGGAATTCTGAGATCATTTACCAAAATTAGACTGTGTTGGAGATTGGGGCAGGAGGTGTCCTGAGAACTTTGTGGCATTCCTTGTTTGATGAGCAGTAACATGAATGAAGAGGTGATTTTAGAAGTGGCAGACATTTTGACTCACTTTGAAAGCAGCTTGAAAAATCATTAAATGGTTATTGACTATTCAGAAAGGATGGTTACATCTTAATTTTTTTAATTTTTAATTTTTATTTTTTTGGTGCTAGGGACACACCACCACTGAGCTATATCGCAACCTCTAAACTCCATTTTCACAAACTATTTTATACCTTGAAATGATTTCTTCTCTCCCAATTTTGTGTGTTTGTTTGTTTTGGTAATGAAGTGAGAAAAGATATGAAGGACAACTAAGTGCTTTGTAACATTAAAATGTAGACTAATGGATATATTTTCTTGAACTAAATTGAAACCAGCCAACTATGTCTTACTCTGAGATCACATTAGAGAATCGCTTGTGAGGACATTGGAAGCCCAGGAGACTTGAAGTACTGGAATGCCAGAGCCCAAAATTTATTTCAGAAAGCCTTTTGAAAAGCTTTTGACTCTCAGAAAGGTTCAGGTAGATTACACGAGAGTATTCTGCTGATTCTATAGAAAGTCAAGGTCATACTAACTAGCAATTGAAAACATTTAAAGGCTATTGAGAGTGGTATCTAATTTTGTCTTGGTGCTTAGCCTTTGCTTCACCCCAATTTTATATTTTGATTAAAATAGTTTAAGTTCTGGGTTTTTTTTTTTTTTTTTTAATCTTTTTTAAGAGAAATTCATTGTGGAGAGCAAGAACATTTTATATTTCTTCTGTCTCAGTTAATCTTCTTGTGGAAAATTTAGCCTTTCACACCACAGGTTTACTCACATGACAACATAATACCTTACAAGGAAATAAGCTGCCTGTGGAAAGTATGTTTGCACCATCTTAGGTCAACTTTTTTTTTTTTTTTTTTTTTTTTTTTTGCGGAGCAGGGGATTGAACCCAGGACATTGTGCATGCTAGGCAAGCACTCTACCAGCTGAGCTATATCCCCAGCCCCTGCACCCATCTTAGGAAAGAAACATGAGGTATTGCCCTGTCAGGTGAGAAATTCAGATGCTCCATAGCTTGGATCCAAAAGACACTTTGTTCAAGTTCTTTGTACCTCTTGGACTGAGAACGATGAGAAATAGCAGGAAAAAAAACACCACCTAGAGGGGATGTGTCTCTGGCTAGCACTAGATGAAAAGCCTGGTATCTCCAGCGCCTACACGATGGGTCCCCAGAAGAGCACACACAGCAGTCACAGTAGCAGGACAAGTGGGAAGTACAGCAGGTCCTGCAGGTCAGAATGCTGGTGCCTGGCCTCTCTCTTTGCTTAGATGATCAGTAACTAATCCTTAACTAATACCACAGTGGGCAGCAAGTTAAAACTCAAAGTAAACTTTGAAATCAGTGAGTCTAATTCACTTTGATTTGAAAGGTATGAAAACCAAGACTCAGAAAATGTAAATTAAATATCCTTCCGGTGTGTTTCTGTATTTATGATTAAATGTCAGTGTGGGGCTTGATAACTCTTCAGACCAGATAAGAATCGGATGTGATGACCTGACTGGAGAAGGACTAATGCATATTACATACGCATGCTAATTATGCATGCTTTCAACTCCCAGTCTGGAAGAGTTCCCAGGGACACATGCAGGCTGCAGCAGCCCTCCTGGAAGTGGCAGCCTAACCTGAGTTCCCTCTGCACTGGGATAAACAAAACATTTGCATGTAGGAGTTCACTGTTGGGACTGTTGGGACTCAAAGGCACCTTCTGTGAGTACAGGTTGTCCCAGGAAATGAGAGCTAACCTGATAGTGAACAATGTAGGCATAGAGCATGCATTTTTAGTTTTTTTTTTTTTTTTTCATTAAACCTTAAAAGGAATATTTTCTAGAAATAGTTCAGTTGTACAGAAGAAAAATGACTTGGATCCAGATACGATTCCTTGAAGGATGCATCTTGCTGAATTGCTATTTAGTGTGCTAGTATGCACACTCTCATTTCAAGATGCAATTCTTCATCTCCTGTATTTTATGTAACAAAATTTCTACAGAGAAGAGAAAATCCTGATTGGAAAGGGGTGCAGTAGAGGATAGTATTGAAAGATGACAGTGGAAAATCCACAGTAATCCTTCCAGTAAATCCAGAAACCCATCAAGACAGCCTCTTCCAGAGCTCACATTAACATTCCACACTGAATATGACATTTACAGCCTGTGTGGCAAAGGGATCCAGTTCATTCGCTCTCCAGCCTCCACCCTGAAGGAGGAGTGTGATGTCCTGGTCCCCAAGGCCTCTCTCTAGGAACTCTCAGCATTTCTCAAGCTGCTCCTTCCTCAGGGAACCCACCAGGACAGACAACACTTTTGTTCAAAATAGAAGAATGTCTATTCTGAGCTGTGCACCTGAATCCTATCTCTCCATAGGCAGTAGATTTCTCACTTCTCTTTCTCTTTGTTCGTTAAGCAAACCCTAACTACCCCAATCTTCAGTGCAAACTGCCAAGACCAGTTAACTTCACATTTTCACATCTCTAAGGGAATAAAATTATAAAAATATTTTGTTATTTTCCACTCCAGGGCCATTTCATGGCTGGGAAGTCCTTCCTTTGCACAACAGTAGACAGGTCTAATATATGCAGTCTTATTGTGCACAGGGAAGTCCCCCTTTCTCAGTTTGACCCCAAATTGGGAACAGTTTTTCCATGAGGACATACATGTAGTTCTCAATGCCAGGACCAATACCTAGACCCCTCCAAGCTTCTTTTCCAGCCTCCCAGAGCCAGAAATTTGCTGATCCTTCTGCCCTCTTCTCTGCTCCTGCCCCATTAGACGGGCACTCTCTGGGTGTCCCCTGTAGATCTCAAGGTGGCACTCTTTCACTGTGCTTAACTCTGATTTATTCCTTTTCTATGTGCAAAGTTCCCTTTAAAGAAAGGGGGTTTTGGTAGCAGAGCTACATCTCTGATTTGAGCAATATCATGAGGTTCCAATGAAGAATCAATAGGATTACTTTTATGTACCCCACACCTAGAGAGACTACATTATCTCCTACTAAAGTAGATGTAAAACTCTGTAGCCTCACACTGTGTTTGGGGAGAGAAGTCTGGTTATGAAAGGGCTCTGAAGTTTTGTTGATGAACTTGTTTCTTCCCCATTGCTTGTTATTATAGTGTGAACGTTGCATGTAAGCTCCAACCTAACACAATTTTCATTCTTTCTGCAGCACCTGAAATTCTTAGAGGCTGTGCCTATGGACCAGAGGTGGACATGTGGTCTGTAGGAATAATTACCTACATCTTGTAAGTGAAGAAAAGCAATCTTTATGCAAGCTGTTTGCCTTTGTGTAACATTTTCTAGGTATCTATAGTTCTCATAAGAACCAAGATTATTGTTGTGATAGTGTGATTCACATGAAATATAGTTAATAATAAAATTTTCACAAAATGAATTTTTTTTCCTTTTGTAATTTTCTTGGGACCAGAACCTCTGCCCAGGTCTTTTCTGTGTCTCATTTGCCATGCAATGTATAGCAGATTTGGGAAGCAATTCATTATTTTATGAACATACAGAATGTGAAATCCAAGTCTACCTACTATACTTTCTCTTATTTTATTTGCATCTTGCCTAACACAATTAGGCTATTAGTCCTTTTAAGGGAGCAAATGGCTATTTATTAAGCAATGCCAAATTGGTACACATTTTATCAGACTATTTTAAGTGCATCTTCATTATCAATTTTGTTTCCTTTTTCTAAATAACCCTACACAGTTTTCTCTGGGAGGAAAAATATGAGCTAAATATTTCACCCTCTAGTATCTCCAACTCCATTATAGGTCAACTGTCTAATAAAAAAGAGTTTGGGGAAACTCACCAAAATGATGATGGAATTGCAGGCAATGATGAGGGAAGTCATAAACCAGAGAATTGGTTGTAAAGCAAGATTTCCGTAGAAAAAGTGAAAAGCAAGATATCAATAAATGTATTTATTTGCCATTTATAGGGTAATGCAGAGTTAATTTTTGGAACCCATCTTATTCAACTCTGGAAAGAGATCTTTAAGTGTTTGGAAGAAGTGAATTTGGATTTGCCTCCCCTCCCCGTTGGTGCTGGGGAATCTAGCCCTGGGCCTCATGCATACTAGGTCAGAATTCTAACACTGAATTATGACCCCAGTACAAAGTTTATCAGTCTTGCTCAGACTACCATAATAAAACAGAGTGTGTACTTAAATAACAAACATTTATTTTCTCATATCTGGGGACTGTAAGTCTGAAATCAGCATGCCAGCCTGGCTGTTTTGGTGGGGATTGGGGGATCTCTTCCTGATTCGCAGAAAACTCCCTTGTCAGTGTGTCGTAATGCAGCAGGGGTGGGAGGGAAGTGCACAAGCTCTGTGGTCCCTTCAAGTAAGGGCACTAACCTCATCATGACCTTCATTACTTCATCTAAACCCAATTACCTCCCAAGGCCCCATCTCCAAATACCATCATATTAGAAGTTACAGCTTCAACTTACAAACTGGAGGAGAGAGAACATGTCATTCCACAGCAGAAAGTTGTTTTTGTTTTTGTTTTGTTTTGTTTTGAATAGTGACCTTAGAAAGTGCAATATGTAGGTCATATGAGCTAGAAATGTCGTAACTGGGGCAGAACCTCCAGGCAAGTTAGCAGACTCTAAATTCACCTAGGTGTGCACATTCGTTGATAGCCCAGATAAAAAGGTTTTACAATCCATCCATAAAATAGCATCTACTAATACATAATTTCAAAGATATTTTCAGTGTTTAATTTCCTGTGTTTTTAAATTGTGTTAAGGCTTAAGAAGAATTTTGAGAGGTAGAAACTGTTTTTCCTTCTGTTTGCCATGCTAAATGCTTAACTCATTAAGATAAGTACCTGGCCACATTGTCGAATTCCTTCTACTAGTATTTGAAATTTCTTTCATACCAGAGAAAGAATATCACCCCTGAATTATGTAGAAAGTATATCATACTTTATGGTACATGTTTGTATTTCACATTAAGTTTGAAACCAAACCATACAAATAAGGATTCAGGTTTGCCCCTGAAGTGTAAATGTACCTAATAACAATTCATGTACTAGGAAGGTTTGAAGCATTGATGGTATAAGAGAACTTAGAGAGATGGAAGGAGGAAATTAAGTTAAATGCACTCAGAAAAATGAAAATATAGAAAACCTCATGGAATTGGTCACTGACATAGGAACATAAAAGAGAAAAATGCAGTCATTTGAGAAACATTTTATTATAACCTTGAAGATAACATTTCCTCTCAAATTCCTTTCCCTTAGTCCATTGCCAAATTATACAATTTTTTATATTTATTCTATCTTTATACACTAAGGTCATTAATTAACAGGTATTTATTGAAAGTAAAAGTAGTAGCCCCAAAAATGAACACAGCAGTGCTGCCTACAACTAATAGCCTTTAGTTGCACACTGATTTCTGTCATCCCATAAACCCGGGGAACTCTTGCTTAATCTGTAGCTCATTAATAATTGATGAAATCCACCTGGCAGGGTTCATTGGCACGTTTTCTCCTGTACTCAGTGGCCTATTGATGGCATGAGATTATGACCTCTAGACACCTGAACCATTGCATCAAGTGACCTAGGATCAGAGAGGAGCAAAGTACAGAAGTTACCAAAGGAAAAATTAGAGCTGATGACTTTTTGCTGATACTTCCTGGGAAAGTAAATGTTATAACAAAGCTACATTATGAGCATCAGTTAAATCCTTTCTTCATCTCCCAAATGTTGAGGTATCTGTTTTACATCTACTTATCTGCATGTACATAAATTCTGGTGCTTATTTTTTAATAAAGCCATGAATAGAAGTTCGATTCTTACTATAGATGTAAAGACCTCTGTTCCTCTTGCCCCTCATCTATGACTAGTACATTTTAACACTTTACTCTCTCCTTAAAAGCTCTAGCTTTTCACCACCAGTTCATTTTGTGCCATGGTCCATTTCTAAAGATGATGTTAGGTAGGATACAAAGGCCATTCTGTTGTTTCTCCCAGGAATTCTGGTCTCATTTTAAAGCTGCAGGACTGGGCCTTTGCTACAGCAGTGAGATCAGAATCACATAGCATTTGAAGTTCGAACCCTCTCCTTCAGCTTTAACACTACGGTTTTTCCCAAAGACCTGGGGCTTCCCTGATAACCACCACAAGCCTATATCCTCCCAGCATCCCCTTCAACTGTCATTGTTGGAATTAAAGCATTACCAGTTCTGAAAGGTTTGTGCACTGTGTGTGTGTGTTTGCTACTGTATGGCATGATTGAAAGAAAAAGTATTCAAACACTGTAGCTTATCACTTGTGTTCTCAGATTTTGGGAAGGGGAAGTGCAAGGAGCTTCCTAAACTGAGTGTAGAAAACTCATTAATTTCTCCATGATTAACCAGCAATAGGCTTCACTTTTCTAGCATTGTAGAGGGCTTGGAGGGCCAAGCAGGGACAGACTTTCCCCTTGTCCAGAAATTGGATAAGCACTCCCTTCTGTCTTTATGCTTTCCTTCCATAGGTAGGTCAGGAGCAGCCTGAAGCAGAAGGGAGGAGGAGAATGTGGCTGACTCTAGGATATTTGGAGGAAACAAAGACTCTCCCAATGAAATATTCCATGAGTAAAAGAACACAAGAAAATACTTCTCCATAGAAGCCCACCATTTTAGGATGCACATGAATTTTTCATGCTCTGCACCAACCTAGCCAACTTGAAAGGAAGAATTTGAGCAGACACCTTCTAACGTATTCATTATTTTACCCCCAATCTTTTCAAAAGCAACATATGCAGCACATGGTCCCATGTTAACAGTTCCCCTTTTGTCCTAGTGATTTCAGAACCTCCACCTGTCTCTAGGCAGTGGAGACTTGGCACCTTGCTTTTCCTCTCACTCTCTCTTTAGGATGCCAGAAATGTTCCTCTCTTCCTTTATGTTCCACTTTTCTCATTCATTTTTATGCTGACCCTGTAGTGGAAAGTGAAGATGAATATAGGTAGAATATCTTTAAGATATACAAAAGAGAGAGGGTCACATACAAGGATGAGGTGAATCGAGGCTGTCTCTGTTGACTGCATCTGGTCACTGAATTGAGACTCTCTTCCAACACTGGGAATTGAACCCACGAGGGGTGCTCTACCTTTGAGCTACATCCCCAGCCCTTCACTATTTTTTTTTTTTTTTTTTTAATTTTGAAACAGGATCTCACTAAGTTACCTAGGCTGACCTTGAACTTGTGGTCCTTCTGCTTCAGGCTCCTAAATCACTGAAATTACAGACACAAGCCACTGTGCCTGGTCACACTTTATTCGTTCCTATGGAGGAATTCAGTGAATAGAGATGAATAAAAATAAATAAGACTCATTTCCATTTTTTAACCTCTTTACTCTCAAAATTCTAACTCTTCCATTTTATACTAAATGGGAACTCTAATCAACCTGTCTTAATTATCAGGAAAAACTTCATGGAAAATCTTTAGCATGGTGCTTATAATAATGGATGCTATTGTTATTGCTGTTCTTTTTATGTCATCGTGATAATTATTATATCTTTTTGCAGAAATCCTACTCACTGTTCTTACTCCTTGAGATGTGACTGTGTCTTTACACTATTGATAATGAATTGTAACAAGGCAATTATATACTTGTGCTGAGTAGACTTGCTTTTATTGCTATTATGTATTGTTTCTATTGAAAAAGGAGGTCTTGAATTTCTGTAGAAATCTGATGAAATATACTTAGTCTTTGAAAGATATTTTATTTCCTGTATTTTTTTCCCCTCTAGACTTTGTGGATTTGAACCATTCTATGATGAAAGAGGTGATCAGTTCATGTTCAGGAGAATTCTGAATTGCGAATATTACTTTATCTCCCCCTGGTGGGATGAAGTATCTCTAAATGCCAAGGACTTGGTAAGTATGACCAAAACAAAATGAAGTGGAATGGAATAAAGTCATGTTTAACTAATTAATGGACATTTTAAAGATTATGATCGGATTAATAAATTGAGGTTAATTTCCCCCATTCTTTTCAAAGGTAACATGTATAACATATGCCCTGATATGAATCCTTTTTTTACAGTCCCTTTTTTGCTCTCTCTGATTTCAAAACCTCTACCTATCTCTAGATAACAGAGGCATTAATGCATTTTTCTTACATATAATGAAAAGTAGATATGTTTTGACTCATCAATAGCTAAATTATCACGAACTACAATTATTATTGTATTAATTAATGAGTTGCTACTACCTGGCAAATGAAGAGACTTACTTATGACTAAAGCTGTGCTAAGTGAATCCAAACCTAATTTACACAAAATTCTGTTTTAACATGGCTTGTTTTTACTTAGATTTAGATATTCTTCAAATGAAATAATGTCGCTTCTTGAAATTTCATTCAGGATAACACAGTTTATGCATCATTGACATAAGATCAGAAAGTACTAATAATGTATTTTGTTTGTTTTACACTGCTTCTCACATAAGCTAATATAGAAGCTCATTTGTATTCAGGAAATACCTTCTTGGGAGGGGTCCTCCTCTTCTAAAAAGATGATACTAACATGTAGTTAAAACATTTACCATCAATGATCTAGGGAAAAACTATACCAAAGTAACCAAAAGCTGACTTTTGAATCATAGGGGCTTGAGAGGGATCTTGGGAGTCATCTAATCCTTCCCTCATTTTAAAGAAGAGTGTACTAAAGATCAGAAAATTGAAGTGATAGCCAAAGATCATACATCTTGCCAGCAGGAGGACATTATTATGACCGATTACAGTTTCCAGAACCCTGTTCCAGAACTTTTCCTCCATCAGACATTTCTTCCTTTTGCTTCATGTTATTTTATGGAACAGATACTTAGGGCCCATGACTTTTCCTACATGGTTAGAAAGAGGGGTACTATGTGTGGCATGTGGCACTGCACTCCAAACATCTCTTATATCCATCACTTTTCTTCACCTCTTCTACCACGATCCAAATCTAATCCACCATCCTGTCTGACCTGGATCACTACCACAACCTCCTCTCTGGTCTCCTTGCCTCTTCTTGGGTCCTTCTCAAAAACACTCCACATAGGATGTGGAAGTTTCTGCCCTATACAATCCAGTGTCTCCAACCCAAATACATATTCCTTCACAAATGTTACAGAAAAGATTGAAAGGCAAACCAGATACTATCTATTCCTTATTTCACTTGCTGCTTGACTTTGTTAGCCTGGGTTCACTTCTTGGGTTATTAGCATTTGAAAAGACCTCATATGTTAAATCATCCAAAACCCCTCATTTTTTACCAGGCCAAAGTCCAGAGAGATTGACTCCCTTGGAGACATTATGATAGATGCAAGAAAAGAGCTGACATAATGCAGACCTCAGTTTAAATACAAGCTCTACCAATTAGAAATTGCCTAACCTTAGGCAAGTACTGAATCTGAGTTTCCGTCAATCCCTCACTTGAGAACTGGAGCTAGTAATTCTAAAGTAACCTTAATTCTAAGGTTATTAAAAAGATCAAGTTTTTAAAAAATATTTATATACATGTAATAATGCAGTTACAAGGGAATTAAGGTATAAATCAGATCTAATCATGTAAAAAAGGGGGGCCTAGGGGAGTGTCCATAGGCACCCATTTTGTGTCTATGTCTAGGTCTCACAAATAGTTACATAACCAGGACTTTCACACATCTCCTGACTTGACTCCAAAAAGACTAGCTGTCACATCAGATCACCCCTTCTGAGCCCAAGGTTGGAAATTATTTTATTTGTTGGTTTCCTTGGCAATTTTTTGCCTGCTCATCCTGAGAAGCAGAAACAGAGCTTCCAGAACAGGTTGCCTTTGGTTGGATTTAGTCCTTTAGGCCAATCACACCCCCAAGCCAGTGACTTTTTGATTCTAAAATGACTTTTACTCTATCTCAGGGCTGGCGCACCCTCCAGAGATTAAAGAACTACACATCCCAGGAGAATCATAAAATAGTACTCCTTAGGGGCTAGAATATTATCCCTTTTGTTTGCCATTTAATCCCCATGGAAAGAATGATGATGCATGAATGATTCTGTTGCCATGGAGAAGTATTTTAAGTTCTGAATTCTAGGTGATTGTGAAGTACAGCTTAGAATGATTCAGATGCTGGTTTTACCTTCAAAGAATCAGAGGCAAGACAGGACCTGTTTCTTTGACCTCTGCTCGAAAGCAGTCTGCCATTTGGGGTCTCAGGTCTCAGTGGGGTCCCAATATCATCTACTGCTACCTGAAGTAGTCCCTGCCCACAGTGTCCCCTGAGGGCTTTTATACACTTTTTAAAAATGTATAATTAGTGCTACTGCTGGGAAAATAAAACAAGATCTAGACGTTCACAAGCTGGGGGCATCTAGGTCACTGTAAAAGTTTCCCTAAGTCTATGTTTCTTTACCATTTCAGGTCAGAAAATTAATTGTTTTGGATCCGAAGAAACGGCTGACTACCTTTCAAGCTCTCCAGCACCCGTGGGTCACAGGTAAAGCAGCCAACTTTGTACACATGGATACTGCTCAGAAGAAGCTCCAGGAGTTCAATGCTCGGCGCAAGCTTAAGGTAAAATGACATGTGTTTTCTTTTGTTTAAAAAAAAGAGATTATTGGACCTGCAGATAATAGTGCTTGCCTAGCGCATGTGAGGCACTGGGTTTGATCCTCAGCACTACATAAAATAAATAAATTAATTAAATAAAGGTATAAAAACACAATAAATTATTTAAAAAAGAGATTATGTTCTCTATTAATCATTTCCAATGGCACCAGGGGGAAAAATCCAGCTTAGAAATCCTAACAATGCTGACATAGCCACTTTCAGTTTTGTTATCCTCTCATAAGTTGATCATTAATAGTAGGGGAAAGGTACACTGAGATTTGTCACCAAATGTATTACTGCTGCTTCTCATCTAATTAAGGATAAACTTTAATTTTAAAGTGATATTTATTCAGGAAGTTGTTTGCTTCCTGATTATGTGAAAATTGGAAAATAATTTTTGAAACTATATGGCATAATATAAGTAAGTATACTTGACAAACATTAACATGATTGAAATTATAAATTATTCACCAAAATGTGTCTATTTTCTATAGAATACTTACGAAACAGAGATTAGGTACTTTTCTATAACACAATGGTATTTAGGACTAGCTATATAAGGCGATCTCAAAACTAAGGGTCAAACTTAGAGTCCTGTTCAGCCATTCTTTACTGGCTCATACAGATTAAATAAACTGAAGGGTTCCATGGACAAATTAATTTAAAATACCCTGGATTAAATAATGTTGACTTAACTCAGAATTTTACAAACTAATTTGACCATAGAACTCTTTTAAATCCATGAATCTACTTGTTCCAGTAAACAAATACTTTGGAAAACAATCTAAAATTTTATATTAATCATCAGTTATCCAAATTATTAAATACTCTAATTTGGGATTAAAGAGATTTTGCTGTTCATTCTCCAAACAAGTTTTCATCCAATGGTCTGAGAAAAACATACTTTGAAAGACTGAACACTAACTTATAAAATATACTCCTTAAAAACAAATATGTGTTTAGCTCTGATTGGGGATTATAAGTGGAGGTAACATTTGATACTTTTCTGTCTCCAACCAGGCAGCCGTGAAGGCTGTGGTGGCTTCTTCACGGTTGGGAAGTGCCAGCAGCAGCCATGGCAACATCCAGGAGAGCCAGAAGGCTAGCCAAGAACCTTCTCCAATCCAAGACAGCGGCGAGAACATCAAAGCTATTCCAGAAGGAGAGAATACCCAAGGAGATGGGCCCCAAGTGGCAACTGAGGGTGCAGAGGCTGAGCTGATGAAGGTGCAGTCCTTAGAGGAGGTGAAAGATGCAGATATAAATGCTAAGGAAGTCCCCATGATGGTGCCCAATGCACTGGAAGATGAAATAAAGATTGCTGACCCAGAAATGGAGGAGAGCCCAGTGGAGGAGAAGCTGAAGACTGTGGAGGAAGCAGCAGACCCCAGAGAAGGGCAGGAAAACCCCACTGTGGGACTTGGAGTTCCACAGCAAGATGTGATCTTGCCAGAGTACTAAGTTGGCTTCCTTCAGATCTGGAAGTCAAACTCTGGCATTATATGTGCTTTGTCCTTCAACAAGGAAGGTGTGGAAGCATGTTATGCACTATAGTGATTCTGTTTTTGAGGTGCAAAAAAAATACATATATACAAGTTGGTAATCCTAACTTCAATGCATGTGACTGCTTTATGAACATAATAGTGTTTTCTATGGCATGTAATGGATACCTAATACTGATGAGTTATATTTGAAATTGCAAGTAAACACAACCCTTAAAAACAACCATTTTCAGCAACCAGTGACAGACATTTTAAGTGAATAGTAGCAAATTAATTTTCCTTTGAAAACCTAGCCATCCTACATCCTTTGGATTTCTTCACAAGGCAGTAATTCCTTTGAACTGCTTCTCAGATATTACTAGGTAATGCTATAAAATGTTTCCATGACCTTCCCAATATTTACTTTACACCATTAATGTATTCAAAACTGTTTACAAGGGGATGGATATATATAGGTGATAGTTACACAGAATGTGCAAAAAATTCCATTTACACTGGTAAGAAATTGAAGCATACTTATAAGGGCCATGGATTCATATGCCCCTGAGGCTTATGTGGAGAATGTCCTCTAATTTATATATACCATATCAATAATAATCAAAATGTTCTCTCTTAAATTCTGCCATTTTACAATCCTGGAAAAAGCATTTTACACACACATGATGTGTTTCATTCTTTCCTTCACCTACTGTCCAATAAGAGGCTCTTCAGTTGGACAAAATTAAGGAAGAATAAGGAAATTCAGGGAAGGAAAGGAATAATGTAGAATTAATTCCTATTCACTTTTCAAATAAAATGTATTAATTCATGAATTTATAAAACCTTATAGATAGGAACATTTTTATGGATAAATCTATAATTTCTAAGTTTCAAATATTTAGAAAAAACTATTCCACATATTGGTGCCAAAATGTCTGAATAGAGTAGATAATTCATTATTGACTTTACTAGAAAAAGACAATTATTGTGTACAAAACTCTCCCCTCCACTTGATGATAACTGGATATATTCTTTATAAACTTAAAGATACTTGTAAAATATAGGATATCTTTTTCTCACACTTGGAATGAAAGTGCCCACATTTTGGAATGCAGTTTTCACATTTTTCATGTTAAATTTAGTACATTTAATTTTCCCTTAAAAAGTAAACAAAAATGAAGAAAACACTGACTTCAAATCATACTCTTGAGAAATTAAAATCTAATATTTTATTATTTGTTTCTCCAGAATATTTTTCTCTGACTTTCGTACTAGGACCATTTTTCCCTTAAAGAAATTACACTGAGTCCAAGAACCTCACATTTATTTCTAGTTTGAGTTGAAATTAATATTTTATAAAAATATTACACAATGTAATCTAATACATTTGTGATAATTTTCCTAATTTTAAAAAGAATTATTTTCCAAGTCCAAAATGAAAACAATAAAAATGACCAGCACATATAAATCCTCATAAAATAAAGAGATCTTAAATTCTTTTGGCTCTTCCTCAAACCTATTACATTGAAAAATGAAGTTTCTGGCTTCTGAAGGCTATTGGATCTCAGTATACATTTTGCATTCCAAGAAATGTTCAACTATACTCAGGACAAGGAAATAAGGTAGGGCTTCTGGTATTCCAAAGTTCAGGGATCTGGTAGGTCACTGCCATAGAGGAAAACACTGAAGAAGCACATAATTGAGTTCAGATGATCATTTTCGTTTTTTATTAATAGTACTTGTCCTCCCCTTCCCTCTTTCCTTCCTTCATCTTTTAATTATTCCCTCTTAGAATTCAAATTTTGGCTATTATAAAGGGCTCACTTTTTAACTTTCAAGAATGCCTTCTTCATTAAGTATTAAGACTTCCACTTAAGAAGAGCAATTTCCTAAATTTCCAGGTGAAATTTTCCCCGTGTGTGTGTGTGTGTGTGTGTGTGTGTGTGTGTGTGTGTGTAAAGTGCTCCATACATCAGAAGAGGAAAGAGGAGAGGAAAATGGAGTTCCATTAAAGAACACCAATTAGTTGGAAGATCAGATCACATCATCCCTCCCAGCCCACGCAAACTGTTGCAAGGCAGGTATCATATCATTCCAACACTTGGGCTGACTGCATTTTGGTTGGCTCTGTGGATTATGAGAACAGCATCACTACTGCTAGAGCCACAGTGTGTTTCCGAATTAATTTAACAATTTAAATGATTGTACATGACCTTCCTTGGTGAGTACTCAAGAGCATGAAGATAATTCCCTCTTTTTTAATCTGAAAACTGCACCTTCTAAAATACTGATGAAGAGTTCAGATTTTTACTCTATATGTTAACATGTCGGTATAGTGACTAATGGAGTCATTTCAGAGGAAACAAGTCAGTCTTTCACAGAAATGGTCATTTCAGTCATTATTCAGATTTCAAAGAAATAAAATTTAAGCTAGTATAATCATGTTATTTTTGAAAGAACATTGCTTGTTAAAATGGGATACATTGTCTATCACAAGGATGATTTAGCTAAATAACAGTAGGAAAATAGAGACATAATTTGAAAAAAATCAAGGTTATTTCTGACAATGTAGTCTCAAAGCAAAATAATTTTTAAAATTTCAGTGAAGAAAAATTACATTTTGCATTTTAGAGATGACAATTTTCACATTGCAGTATTGGTTTCTATTTTGAGAAGTTCAAATGCATTGTATAAACTAGATTCTTTTACCGTAAGAGTCAACACTGAACTATTTCCCCCATTTAAAAGTGTGGTAATCCCAGTGGTTTCTTTCAAACTATTAAGGAAACATTTGTCCCATGGACACACAGAGTAGAAATTAGAATACGATGGTTGTAGCATTTACTGTATAGAACAAGTGCTGTCTGATATAAACATAGAGCAAGCCACATATGTAATTTTAAATTTTCTATTAGTAACATTTTAAAAAATAAGATGAAATTAATTATAATATCTTTTAATCCAATATATCAAAATTGTACATCAAATATACACTCAAGATAAAAAATTATGAGATATTTTGGAATGCTTATTTTTATACTAAGTTCTCAAAATCAGGAGTGTGTATTATACCTTTAGTATATCATCAGTCAAAACCAATATGTAGTTTGTGGCTATTGCATTAGACAGCACTGGTCGAGAGTACTTTTTATTTTAAGCAAAGTGACATTTGAACTTTTATGCTTATTTCTGAGCTGCCTCAGTTTTCCACATTCATGAATTGGAGAGAGACCTACAAGAAAATATTTCAGGAATGTCACAGACTGTAACAAGTAAAAAGCTATTGGCTATTCCTGCCCATTCATTTGCCTTGGTGAAATGTTTCCCAGCATGACTTAAAAGAACACCACTTTCTTGGGCATTGCCAGGTGATCTCTTGGCCACAGTTCCTCTTGATTCTTCTTTGGGGCCCTGAAATCCTAACTATAGACTAGAGTCTCTTGAGTACTTCCATTAAGCCAATAGTATTCCTGCTTCCCAATGTCTACTGTGGGTCCACCATGTGTCCCCATTGAGAAAGGACTACACACAGAATCCAATTGGTAATTCTGCACCACGACACCATTCTTGTGTCACAGGTACTATGTCTTTCTAGAAATCTACTAAAACATACAAATTAGCATGGTGAAGCCCGTATGAGGAAGGTGATAGCACGTCAGTTACCCTGAAATGACTATTGGCTCCCATTTTTAGATTTCCTGAGAAGGGTTTAATCAACACTGCCATTACACATGAATTTTTAAAAAGACTTAGAAATTTTTTAAACACTGATTTTAGAATAACCATCAAGGTTCTATATTTTTAGTGGCAGACTTAAAAGAAATGAAATTTGCCTTTTACTGTGACCTCAATTACACAGTATTTTAAACATATTTTGTAATTTAGAATGTTTAGCAATGCCTATTTCCAGTTTCACATGCAAGGTGACTGATCGTGGGTTGCCTACAGGCTGAAAATTTAAAGAGGGCTGTTTTGTTTCATAATCTAGTTTTTATTGCACAGAAGCAGCTGGTTGCATTTCAAATTGGAAAAAAGAAAAGTAAATGCCAGAAAAGGCAAAGGATAAAATTAGTAAACCATTTATTCTGTTTTAGGGTTGTTCTTGCAAAGTCAATTCAAAAAAAAAAAAAGTTAAAAAGAGGTCAACAAAGTGAATTAACACTAGGTTTTTCTTGATGAAGGTGGACCCAATATATAATTGACCAATATACAGAGCAGAGACAATTACATAATTACGACGCCATTATGTAATTTATTTGTCACTGCAGAGTATTCAGTCTGGTTATCTAGGTCTACTTGAGATGATGTAAAGTCTCCAGACATTTATTTATGTAATAGGATTTGTAATACCCTTGTAATTACTGCCTATTAGGTCATATTCCAATTTCCTTAATGATCAGCAGTGAAATGCTCCTGTTCAGGGTCATTGCTAAATTTGAGCATTTATCAGTTAAACACTGCTTAATGTTTTGACTCTGTGTATCTGCAATGTTTTTGAAAAAAACATGCACATGTAATTTCAACAGTGGTATTATAATATTCATAACAATTTGATAAATAGAAGTGTACCCAAAAATTTTCTATAAAAATTTCTAAGTCCTTTTATTCCCCTGACACATTCAGGGTGAGTTTTCAGTCCCTTGACAAACAGAAAAAAAGAGAGAAGAGACAACCACATTGTTACCAAGTTCAATATAACTCCTTCCTGAAGTTTTGAATTTTTAAGGGCAAGATTTTTTATTATTATGCTATTTTTTGTGCATATTATCTGAGTTCATATAATAGTTCATTCCAATCATTTTTAAATTTATCTTGGGGCGCAATAACAAATTTGATTAATGTATGTCTGGTTAAAATTAAATTTTTCATCTGTGATATACTCTAGTCAGTCTGATTACACAATTTTAGCCTCCTTCACGATTCAGTCTGTTCCCTATCATCTGGCCCAGAGGTGCACTTAGAGCAAGAAAGAAGCCAGAAAATCAGACTAACAAGCTTGCGAGAATTAGATGCTTCTCCAGAGAAGATTCAAAGCAGCCCTCTTGGTTGAGCCCAAATTAGTCAAGTGGGAGAAAGCCACTTCCCATGTTCTCATTGAAAACTTGATGGTTTGTTTGAATATTAGTACATTACCATTGACCAATAATGGCACATGATTCCACCAGTCATTGACTCTTTACCCGTCTTAATTTGCTACCCCAAACCCAAATCAATGTTTTATTTCGTCCCTATGGCCAACAGGCTCATTGTCTAGGGCTGTGAGACCCTCTAAAGCCCTGGCAGAAGCATCCCAGACTAGCTGGAAAAACATGGGGTCCTTGTTGGCCCAGAAGTCAGTTTGAAACTCGAAACAAAAAGGCTAAGACTTAAAAATCCCATTGTCCCTCTAAATAGTTATTTTCAGTGTATTTTGAAGATTGACCTGGAAAATCCATAGATATGGAATATTTGTGTCTAATCTGATCTTTGCTGTGATTCATTGTGTTAATAATGACAGATATTTAATCTCTGGTCAGACAATAATCCTTACTTTCCATTTAAAAGATTATTTCAAGCTACTCAAATACAATAGACTTTACATTAGATTTTTTTTTTTGAAAACTATTGTTTTCCTTAAGCTGTCTCCTAAGTCTAACAATTAGTTGTAAATGATAAAAATTTACTAGGTTTGCCCTTTCTTTGTTCTTTCCTTGATACATGGATAATAGTTCATCTGTTTTGTAAAGTATACAATAAGTATGACCATAAATTGAAAACTACCATCTCATAATGGCCTCAACACATGCCCACAATATAGTTCATATACCATGGAATGGATTATAAATAGCATATTCATGATTTTTTTTTCTCTTCATGGCACCATTAATCTCAGTATTATTTTCATAGTTATCTGTAAGCCAAAAAAATGTTCAACATGTCCATTTATTAATAATTAGGTCAACATGACATAATAGTTCTTCACTGCATGTCCAACAGATGTTGCTGTTTCCCTCAAATTTTTTAAATGCCCTATGAGTTCAGTTAGTGGGAACAGCTGACTTCTGGTTTAACTAACTCCTTGTGCCCAGGGAACTAAGAGTATAGGCAAAGGGGATTGTTAATAAAAGTCAGGGGCTGGTGTTTATACGCTTAGATGTCTGAATGTCAACCATTTTTTATCTCTTTTATTAATGGAAATACAGCTTACATATTTGAGATATACATATAAAAACTTAAATACATTTAAAGAATCAATTTCCACATAATTCCTCCAGGAATTAAATTTAAATCTCCAAAGAAGAGTTTTCAGGTAAACTATGGTTCACAGAGCAAATCTTTCAAAGGTCATTTTCATTGCAACACATCCAGACTAGTGTTTGTAGCTGTTTTCATACTATCAGGGAAAAGTTGAGTATTTTCAACAATGACCATACAACCCACAAAGCCTAAAATGTTTATTTGGCTATTTGATCCTTTACAGAAAAATTTTTTAAAAAATGGATAGCTCTGATTTTTCACAATATCCATGCTTTTGATGGCCTCTAGGAATGGAATCTTTTACTCTGTAGTTCCCCATCCCCCTTAGTTTAAGATCCTGATTCTCATTTGCTTCTTCAGAACTTAGGTGAGTTTTGCTTGATGTTACAGACAATCTCACAGCAACAACTGATGGACACAAGACAGTGAAATTTCTCTACAGAATTCATTCAAAATGGCATCAATGCCCAAAAAGAAAATTCATAGTATGAATTGAGTTGGCTGAGACTGGAAGTTAATATTTCTAATGGTTTGAGCATGTTTTAGAAATTTGATCCTTATATTTAAAAATCATATAAATACCTTAATACATAATTATATGTTCCCTATACTAGCATTTGAACATTTAAGCCAATCTGAAGTTGTTACTTAATGAGCTAAGAAATGAGAGTTCTTTGATTCTGAATCTCTCAGAATATTCTAAAAGCAACTTATATCAATTGAACTTCCATTAATAATTTTTAGAAAATATGCTTTATTATGTGATATTCTATGATAAAGACTTATTCATCAATAGCCCAGGGAATAGGCAAATGGTCAAATCTTTTATGTAAGAAAGCTACATTTCAATTTCCATGCTTTTCTGAGTATTCTATATTTCATTTCTTTGAAAAGAGAAGGTCTTGAGTAAATGCTTTCCATTACTTTTCTTACATATTTAGAAATCCAAGAAGGGCCCTTTTCTTCATCTATTTCTGTCACAGAGAAATTATTCATTCTAAAATATCTGCCTTAAGGGAAGCAGGTAACCTAGATATTGAGAAAAATTTAGGCATTCATGACTCTTGTGTTTCAGTTTGACTTTCAACATCTGTATTTAACTTAGATATTTAACTTAGATATTAAAGTAGAAAACCCATTATCGGCTTACTATTAGGAATACCTAAAATTATATTATGACTCTAAATTATATACTGTTTTCTTCAAACTATTGCAGGAATCAGTAGTATAGGACACAGAAACAAAAGATATGAATCATCTACCAGTTCTCCATGATTGATACATGTATAGGAAAGATGACAAAATGTAAATTAGAACTCTACTTCTCTACCTTCTTACCTTCCTACTTCCTACTGAGCAATCAGAGTTCGAAGGCAGTTGTTGATGGACTTAAATATCTTAGAAATAAGATATCTGGTTGGTTTTTGTCCTAGAAATCAAACAACACAGTTCAGGGGAATAGTAGGCCAACGTTGAAGCATGTTTTAAGGAAATGATCTGCTAATGTTGAAGATTCTCAGAAGTAACTCATTCTAGGAATCCATTTTCCCAGTTAAATTTTCATTGAGAAACTATTATATGCAATGGAGAAATAAAAAATGAATTAAACCCAGTGCTACCCTCCAAAGTGGCTTTTAGTTGAAAAGCAAAGACAAGTATATAGATAGTCTGTGCTAAATCTGGACAGGTTGTAGCCCTCTAGGAAAGAGGGAAAAGCTCTCTTTTGCTAGGAATGATGGAGGAAAGCTTCATGGGAACATGGACTGATTTGAAGGACTAGAAGAATATCTGCAGACAGGGAAAAAAGAAAGGAGGCATGTCTGACTGAAGATTGTCCTGAGCATAGGCAGTGGGGAAAAGCAAGGCAAAGTGGTGAAGAAATAGCACTAGGTGGAAAAGGTTGAAATCCAGAGGGCAATGTTGCTAAATCTGCAGCAGAGCCTCAGATTTTGTGCAAAGTTGAATTAGACAGATTCCTTGCTCCTTTCTTGTTTCTAGGCAGACACAGGTTTAGACTTTCTTCAGAACATCTGCCATCTGGAATGCCTCCCAGCAGAAAATCATCCAACACATCAAAGACGTTTTTACAAGTCATCCATTAAAGCAAAGACTCAGCCACTGAATGCATAAACTGCATTGGCCAGGTCTCCATTGATAAAGCAGAGTAAATTGTGAAAGCAATTATCTGCCTAAGTTTTGCAAAACTCCAATTTCTAAAAACTCTTGTCACTCCAGAAAATCACCTACTTGCTCAAGTTTGCTAAAGGTTACTGCTATCGTCATTTCAGCCCTTTAGGTTATCTGATCTGGACAGTTCAATTCCCATCAGATTTAAGATAGAATTCTACCTGAAAGTTTAGACAGCAAAAGGCAATTTGTACAAAGCTAACTCTCAGACAATGAAAAAATTATCAGAACAGCTTTCCTCAAACAAGCTGGTCCTGTCAATTACTTCCTTCTTCATCCATCTCTTTTATCCCATTTACATATTTTCATAAGTTCCTTTTCATATCACTCATTGCAGGCAGTATTTTTACATTCATCTTCAAGAAACTTATTTTTAAAAATATATACCAATTGGAATCAGATTACAGTATGAATACTTTTGGTTGCCTTGCAACTTTGCTTATCTCTAATAATATATGTGATTAGTGAATGGCTACATAAGGACAAAGATTAACTATTATCCGAATGACGGAAAAAAAAAAAAAAAAAACTAAGAAGTTAACATACAGAAAACCTAAGTTAGCAGGCACTGAGAAAGGAAAACATCTCATAAGAGGTTTTCAGGCTTATGTGACGTGTCTTATCTGGGGTGTCTTTTTGGATCTTTCCTGGATGTTACGTTTGTACTACTGGGTTGTCAAAAGCTAAAGGGCTATAAGCTACTCCATAGCAGCATGGAGGCTTAGATTAATGAAATACCATCACATATAGGAAACCTATAACTTCACTAGTAGCATTAACCAACAGCAAAAGCCTGTAGGATTTGGAGGACAAAGTATGAAATGTTTTAGTGTGCACAGCTAAGATTATGGGCTACCTTCCCAACTGCTATTTAAAAAGCACTGAAAAAGGAGTTGTGAACATTTCATTTTTAAAACTTGTCAAAATGGTGCTATTGACTCCTTAATACAAAGATATATTACAATGTTTTTAGGTACATACATTAAGTCTGGCCATAACTGTAAATACAGAATGTTTGTAGAGATCTCATCAAAATCATGCCCATTTGCTTTTGGTTGAGCTACCATATTCTTCAAATGGTGGTAACTGATCACAGAGCTCCTACTTTGTATAGATGGAACACAACAGTCATTGGCTCTCTCTCAGTTGCCCAAAGCCTGGGGTAGACACAAGAGCTCACTATAGCTTCTTCTTAGATTTTGGTTGGAAAATCCAGTTCAATGATTAAATATGCTCATTTGGCAAGGGGGTTTGGGTGTGTTTTCCAGGAACTTGAAGAAAAAATGTGATGGCAGCAAAAGTGGATGTTAGTAGATTAATTATAGAAACTGACTTAAGTGAGGGCCAATGTTACTTTGTGTAAGTTTATTCAGACTGTCAGAACATGCCAAAAGCCTATACATTGCTACTGGGAAATGTGTAAAGCAATTTGCATGTACAGTATGGTAATAAATCATCTAAGAGCCCACCAAAACCTTGCATTCTGTGATTTGAAATGTTACCGTGATTCAAGAGACACAATGGACATTTTTCTTTCATCTGAAATATGAAGTTGAATTATTCTTTTGAGTGTTTTCCCATTCTCTCAGATAAAATTATACATTCAGTTTCATGAGTTTTTTTCTTTTTTTCTCTTGTTTGTACTGGGGGTAGAACCTAGGGAAGCTTTACCACTGAGTTACATTCCCAGTCCTTTTTATTGAGACTGGGTCTAACTAAGATGCTTAGGACCTTGCTAAGTTGCTGAAGCTGGCCTCAAACTTGCAGTTCTCTTGCTCAGCCTCCTGGTGTGCATCACTGTGCCCGGCTACAGTTTGTTTGTTTTAAACACTGAGTGTTCAAATATATATTTTCTTTAGAGTAAGATTATAAAATCATTAAAAAGGGACATTTGTAGTTATTTAATCCAACAGACTCATTTTATTTAAAGAGATATTACAGCCCGAAAGGTAATGGCTTACATAAGTTTGCAGTGACTGAGAAGAAACAATTTCTTAATCCAATTCTCTCACCACTGGGAAGTCAATTCAAGAGAAACAATGGTAGCAATTCATATAAAAACTGATTTTTCATTATAAAAATTTGAAAATATGGAGAAGTAGAAAATTACCATAATGTTTTCCAAAAAAATTCTTTTTCTCTAGTGTTGGTTTACTTTTTCTTACAAATTTGTAGTCATATTATAGACCTATTTGCATCAACAAGTCATGACATCATACACATTTTTGCATAATCTCTACAATACATACTATGATAGATGCATAATAATCTAGCCTCAATTCTTCTTCTCAGGAACATTAAACTCAGAATTACATTTTTCTATATTCACCACCATTAGGTCCAAAATCTTGGTTTTGTTGAGAAGATATTTTTATCCTAAACAAAAACCTCTGAATTGTGGGAATGAGGGAAATAGTCTCCCATCAATAAACCAGTTTTTGACATATGAAACCTGCTTTATTTTTACTTCAATCTGGTTTTGTGCAACCTCAAGACTACTTCCTTCTTTCAGTCAAGTCAGCTGCCCTGGACTTAAGAAATATCACCAAAGCAAAACACAAATAGGAAGGTAAAGCTTCTGGAAAAGATTATGAATGAATAGAAGTCTATTTTGGTACATATACTCTCTACTTCCTCCATATTTTTATCACAGAATTCTGCACTTCTCTAATCACCCGTATAACTGATAATACAAGTAGCATAGATCCACACTCTGTTATCTCCTGGGATACATTTACAGTTCATTTTTTAGCATTTTCTGTCTGCCTGGCTACAAAGTCCTTCCATATGAACTCTTTGCTCCAAAGTAAAACAAGCAGGGCAATAATACAAATACAGATCATTCATGTTGAATGCCATATGACACCAATAATTAATAAACAAGAGGAAGATCCATCACCTTATTACATCAGTGAGGAACAGCCATGTAGCATCTGTCATTAGAAGGGGCTCAAAATATGTTTTTTGAAGAAAATAAATGACCATTTTTTTCATTTCCATGTTAAGGGTCCATCACTCTCCTGCACATTTTCAGGAGCCTTACACATACCTCCCAAAGCTGATCCAGTAGGTGATAGTGTGGCTGGCTCTCCAGTCATGGTCAGCTGCCTCTCCCAGAGGCTGGGAACCCTTATGATCGTTCTCATCACAACAGTTACATGTAGTCATGTGATCCAGACCACCAGAAAGAAAAGCTACTGGAGGCTTTAGGAAATGTTATGCTTTCCCAATAAAAATGAGAGATGAAGATGACAGATGCCCTTCCTTCCCCTGCATCTTCTCATCTTGACTATGTATATAATATCCAGGGCTAATTAGTTACTTTATCATTACCAAGACAAACTGTGGACACACTGGTCCTGACAACCTTGAGCTGAGAAACACTGACAAGTGCCTGTCCCCAGATGTCTTAGTCTATTCCAGGGGCTAAAGCAATATAAATACCACACACCAGGTGACTGGTAAACAAATTTATTTCTGGCATTTTTGTAGTATGTTCAAGATCAAGGTGCCTGGAGATTTGGTACCCGGCAAGGGCCAACGTCCTCAGTGTCTTTTCACTGTGTCCTCACACGGCAGGAGCGAGAAGTCTCACTTGGGTCTCTTTTATAAGGGCACGAATACATTCATAAGGGTAACCTAGTTGCCTCCCAAAGCCCTACCTCCTAAAGCCATCATCTTGGGGGTTAGGATTTCATCATACAAATTTAGAGTGGGAATACAGAAAGTATCAGACTTTAAATTATTAAATTAAAATAACTTTCCTTTTGTTTAAGCCACTTCATAATCATATTTCCCATTACATACTGCCCACAGCATCCCTAATTTCTTTCTCATAACATAAACCACAGATATCGTAACTACTTCTAGCTATTTTCAATTCCAAAGAAATTATCCATAACTCCTAATCAAATTAGTATATTGTTTGAACACATGCATGATAAACCCTGACCATACGTTATTGCAATGAGGGCAGAATACATTAATTCATCCAAGGTATAAAATAACTACTATAGTTTGGATGTTGAATGTTCCCAAAAGGCCCATGTGTTAAAGGACTGGTCCCAGGGTGGTACTAGTGGGAGGTGGTGTCTAATGGAAGGTCCATAGGTCACTGGGAACATGCCCTTGAAAGGGACTGGGAAAACCTTGATCTTTCTTTCTCTTCATTTATGGTTCATAAAGTAAGAAGTCTGCTGTAACACATGCTTCCATAATGATGTGCCACCCTACCAGAGGCCCAAAGCACGGAGTCACTTGCTTCTGGACTGGAAGTTCCAGAACTGTGAGCCAAAATAAACTTTTTATCTTTATAAGTTAATTTCCTCCAGGATTCTATAAGAGTAATGGAAAGCTGATACAGTAGCAAAGATTCAGCACTAAAGAAGCAGCAGTATCATGGCTAATATGACATTAGTGGAAGATTATCACGTTATTAACTTTATTTTCCAGGTTTCTATAGTTCACTTTTAACTGTTTATGAAATTAAGCTACATACTTTAAATCTGGACATAAGAAATGAAATATTTGGTATTATTTAAGGGCAAAGCAACTTACACAGACAAGATCAATGATCAATTACAAAAGTGTCTACAAGTTTTTATTCTAATATATTTCATAGCAATTGAAAAATAAATATGCATTTCATTTATACTAATAATGTTATTATTAGATTTATAAACTACTTCATAAAATAATTATAAACTTTAAAAATAATATCAATATATAGTATAGCTTTTCTTGAATTGTAAAAGATGAATTTTAATATTCAGCTACATATATAAAATCTTTGGAAACAACACAATAATGAAAAAATTATAATTCCAACTTTCTGTGTTTTTGAATGAATCTAATATTTCTTCTATGCTCTGATCCTATCATGCCCTACTTCTAGAAATGAAATGAGATCAACTGGGGGCTGAGGATGTGGCTCAATAGTAGAGCATTCGCCTAGCATGCATGAGGCCCTGATCTGATCTCTCACACTGCAAAAGGAAAAAAGAAAGAGAAAGGCATGGAAGGTACCCTGGACTAGTAATTATACAATACAGATGCTAATGGAAATCTGATTAAGTCCCAATTTCCATTAGCTTCTCTGTTAATTTATCTTTAGGGTCAATAAAGCTAAAAGAAATTATGTTAAAGGAAAATATTTTGGGTCAATAATTTTACTGACAATTATTAATTTATTTCTAAAGCTCAGACATCCTATTTAGCAAGTATTGAAGGCTGTAGAGACTAGAAAAGATTTCTACTTGAGAATGTAATTTCATGAAATAATCTACTTCACCTGCAACAAAACAAATGAATAAATACATTACTGAACTATGCTGAATAATTAATGTTACATTAGTCACTGACATGTGGCTAAGGAGCACTTAAAATACAGCTGATCCAAATCAGCAAAACACACTACCAGATTTCAAGAAATTAGTATAGAAGAATACAAACTATCTCAATAATTTTTTACACTGATTACATGTTGAAATAACAATATTTTAGATATATCAAGCTAAATAAAATATATTACTAAAATTATTTTCCTCTTTTGCTAGAAAATTTTAAAATTAGATACATGGCTTACATTATTTTTCTATCTTATAGCACTGCTATAGAAGCAGCATAGTCAATTATATGTTAATATCAATCCCACATTAAATTTTATATTATGATGACATTAGACATAACATATCTAATATATTATCATAAGGTTCCTGAGTTTAAAAACACACACACCTATATTCTTATATACAAAACCAAAAAAGACCTACTACAATTGTTTTCCTCATCTTCTTTATACTGGCAATTGCAATAAACTTAAGTTAGATGTGAGTCTGCAAACTGACAAAAGGATCTTTTGGGGTGATGGAAACGTTCTAAAACTGGATTCTGGTGATAGCTGCATAATTCTATAAATGTGTTTTTTAAAATTATTCAATTAAAGACTTAAAACAACTGTATATTATGCAACTTATTACTCAATAAGATGTTTTTTAATAAGAAGTACACAGCTGGAGCCCAGCAGATCTAAAATATTACCTAGTAGCTTGCCTGTAAATTTCTAAAGTTAAACAAAGATCAAGCCTTCATGCTCTTGAACTACTATATACTTTTGTGCTTTTTTGCGGCCTGCCTGTATGTAATTATTTCTAGGGTTCACTTTATCCCATATTATTCCCCCCACCCATCCCCCAAAAAGGAAAAAGAAATGAAACAATAGAAAGAGTAATAGTAACACATTAAGAACTGACACTGAACATTGAGATTTCAAGATGTGCACATACACAAAAACATACTACATAGACACAGATTCACAAAGACAAAGAGAGTTGGGTTCAGGTTCTCACTTTAGAAGTAAACTAGGTACATAGTTCAAAAGCCAAAAAATCATTTGAAATAAAAAATCATTAAAGAATGCTCACTTAAGATAGTCACACAGTTGGGCGTGGTGGGGCACACCTGTAATCCCAGCAACTCAGGAGGCTGAGAAAGGAGGATCGTGAGTTCAAAGCCAGCCTCAGCAAAAGCAAAGCACTAAGCAACTCAGTGAGACCCTGTCCCTAAATAAAATAAAATACAAAATAGGGCTGGGGATGTGGCTTAGTGATCGAGTACCTCTGAGTTCAATCCCCAGTACCCAAAAAACAAACAAACAAAAAGATAGCCACAGAAACAAAGAAACTGTTATAGTTCATTCTAATCATTATAAAAGGATAAGAAATGTCTATAAATACATTTGTTAGAGTTTTAGACTAAAGTGATATCAGTTATGAATGTTTATAACTCATAGTGCTTTGAGTTGGATAATACTTCTTAAAATTGAAACATGTGCATTCACTAATCCTGACTTTCTAGAAATTACTCTGTTGATGATTACTGGATACTACCAAACATTTCATACAACCCAAACTGCTGCTCAATCAGTGTAGTATACCCAGAACATATTTGGCAGTTTTTCTACACTATAATATTTATGTATAAATGCTCTCAGACTCCCGAAACAAATATATACAAAGACACGATTGTGTTTTAAAGATATTACAAAAGAATGCTATCTAGATATCAAAATTGTACTTGAATCATACCTATTGTTACTATGATATCTATTCTTTTCTCACTTTTGGTCTCTTTAATACTTAAAGTAGAGCAAGTTCAACTGACGATGAAGTCTACCTATATAAAATATAAAGAAAGGCTTGCTTTCTTTTGTTCAAGACATTGGCAAACTCATTGAACACACCAAAAGAAAAGCACTAACATTTACCTTCAAGAAAATTAAAATTCTACAAATGTTCATAAAGCTCTAAAATAGTATGCAAATATGAAATTTGTGCTTCATCTAATTTCCAAGCAACCAAAATATTCATACTGAGGCACTATTCAATTTCTGTGAATAGTCTGGGCCAAAGGACTGTACCTACTTTTTTGTGTATTTCTATCACACTCTCCATTCCTAGATACACTGCCATATCAAACAATGAACAAATGAAAATATAATAATAATAATAAATGCTCTTTTATATAGCAATTTACTTTAGGAATAAAATAAAACATTATGCTACTACACCAAAAACATCCCAAATGTTTCAATAGGTTCTGCAGAAGAGAGAAACTGATGATCTTTAGAGGACTTGCAGCTGAGGGAAAGAGCTGAGTCAGGGATCACAGTATAGCAAGTTTGAACATATTATGCCTTTTGTAAGGCTTTCCGTAAATCGCTGTAGAAGTTGGTTAAAGTGCTTGCCATGGCTGTATCCACTGCAGACTGAGGAATCATTCCACATAGATCTGTCTGAATATAGCCTGTCAAAAGACTCTGGTTTGGATTGTCTTTGAGTGGAACACAAAACCAACCACAAGGATGATTATATCCACGAACAAATTCAGATCTCTTTTCACTCCAGTCAAGACTTATTCCTACAAGGCAATTTTAAAATAAAACTATGAATAGCAATGACTGCATGTGTCTAAAACCTTCATTTAAAAATATTACAAAACTTGCTTAAATATTTTTCTTCTTATCTATGTAGATGGAAATTAAACCCCAAGAGTGACCATGACAGAATGAGAAAGGTAATTACTAAGGAGAATTCTGTCAAGGGATTGGGTAGATAGGTAATAGGGAATGTTCTAATCCCTTCAAAATAGATGACATCAGGTCATCTTGGTAATTCCTTGCAAACTTCAAATCTTGGCTATGGCAGTCAAGCTTCGGGGTACCCATAATCAAATCCATGGTACCAAACTATTTCCCACAGGCTCTACTATATCTACCTTTGATACTGGCTAGTTAAGAATAAACAAGTAGATGATTGCCTACAACTGTAAACTCAAGTCTATACTATAATAAAAAACATTAACTTACCTATATGTTTTAGAAAACAGGAGCCTTCCAGTATCAATATTTTAAATCATAAAAAGGAAAATACTATATAGTTCAAGGAAGGAAAAATATTCTAACATATGTCAAGTCTGTTTCGTGTGTGTGTGTGCGTGTGTGTACATATCAAGATGTTCTCTGAGAGAGGCTTAGAAGGAAATCCATTTACTGGATTCCTTTCTCCAAGGCAGTCCCATGTGATTCATTTCTGATACTTCTGACCTAGAGAATACCATGTAATTGGGAACAAAAACCTATAAGGAAGATTTTAAAACCCTTAAGTTATTATTATACTCACTAAGGTTTAGAATCTGAAAAAAAAAAAATCAAATGTTAATATTAACTATAAGGGCTGAAAATATACCTTCATAGAGAAAGAAAAAAATTCCAGTCTAGAAAACTCAAATATATAAACCAAACTAAAGAAAGTACAGAATTTTGAGATTATTACCACAGGATAAAAGTCCTTCTTTATAGCCCACAGTGTAAGAGAAATCAACAAACTCTCTTGGGGAAATTATATTCCAGAGCTGACCAGCAGTAGTGTAACGCATCACACAGCAATTCTGAAAAAGAAGAAAGATAAGACAGGTGTTACTACCACAGGATATACACACATAGACACCTACATCATAAAGCAACCTTTAATAAAAAAATAGTATTCATTTAAAACGTTTTACTACTAAGTGATTCTTAGAGTGACTCTAATAGGTCCAGATCTCTATTCTAAAACTCACTACTCTTGTACAGATAGGAATAAAATATATATTCAACATATATAGAGGAACAAGTTATTCAGTATATCCACATCTCTATTTAATTAGAGAGGAATGATTAATTCCATTAATTAGGGAATTAAATTCTTAATTAGGAATTAGGGATATAGGATGTTTTAGACTATTGAAGAAAAAACCTGCAAGTACTTAAACTACAATATTACATTTTTAATTTAAAAACTTAAACATGTTAAGAAATGAATTAATAAAAGTAGAAACAGAACAAGTTGTTTTGACTACACAGTTCTCTAAAACTTAAGGTAGCATTTTTACCTTGGTCTTTGATTTTGACTTAGGATTAATGAAAAATCAATACACATTTACCTACAAACCTAAATACGATTGTGTTGTTTTTAGAATTTTAGATTTTTGAACCTTAACTAAAGTTTTACAATTCAAGATGTTGAAGATTTTCTTAAGAAGCAAGAGTGGAACTATTGTGGAAAACACTTAGGTCAAATACTCCTTAATTAATATGAGGAAAGTCAACTTTTGTAAGAGGTAGTACATGATTCCCCTGTAATCTTGGCCAGCACTCCTATTCTCAAAGCAATGGATACAATGAACATGAATATAAGTGTGTACAAATGCTCATGCTCACATGCAGTGCATGGTAGCACTCTCTCTCCTTTTCTTTCTTTCTCTTACACACACACACACACACACACACACACACACAAACTCTGAAGTAATGATTCTAAACAAGCACCTCTTCAAAGTGTTCCAAAATATCCAATGAAGTCATTAAACGATCCCAATCCAAGCGACACGGCCCTGGGCGGATATGGTCTATTACACTATTGACAATGTCATCTATAATACCTTGAGCTTTATAGCTGGAGAAAGAAAATTAAAGGTAAATGCAATTAGAATGAAAAATTTCAAGATGCTCTCACAGTTCAGAACTAACATTGAAAGTAGGAGTAAAATTAATGAAAGTTTTTTAGAAAGGAGTAAATATCCACAACTTTTGTGATAAATTAAGTTCTAACAATTATTTATTAAAATATACCCTTTGTCCTCATATCTAATTAGTCCTTTCATGTTATAGTATAGCCAAAACCAGTCCATGGAACACTATAATACTTCCATTTAATTTGTATATTATTCTTTCCTCAGTTATCCTCAAACATATCAGTCTGTGCATATTTTTATCCTAAATTTTACAATTTTTTAAATGAAAAGGTACAGAAAAATAGGGGAGTGAATACTGAAGAACTGGCTCATGAATACAAGGGAATTTGACATATTTCAAAGGTGACAGTACACATCACTGGGGGAAAAGTTACTACCATAAGCAATGTTCAGATTTAATAGGAATCTTTGTGAAGAAAATAAAATCAGGATTCACACTTCACACCATTCAAAATGATTAACTCTAGATGGATTAAATATGTCTGTGTAAAATGTAAAAAGCTTAAAGAAAAACATACATGAGACGCTCTTTGTGACTTCAGAATACAGGGTATTTCTTGAACACACAAGACACACAAAAGTACAAGTAATGCAAAAGGTCAGTTACAATTTTAAATGTGTACACCACACATAAAAAATAATTTTTTAACTACTCATACGCTGGGAGAAGATTCCTGCAATACATATAAAAATACACATAACTATTATAGAGGACATAGTACTAATTTCTATAAATCAGTGAGAACAAAGAAAATCCAAAGACAAGATGAAAAGGGCATATTAAAATTGGCCTGAAATATCAATAAATATATAAAAGATGCCCAACTTCACTAGTAATCAAGTACATATTTATTTATACCCCTCAGACTAAGAGATTAAAAATGTTACAAGTGTTGAAAGGAGGAGGATGAGAACTCCTAAACTGTTACTTGAGGAACAATTTGGCAACATCTAGTAAAGTTGGAAGGTGTTCACCCCTAAGACCCAAAGAAAATCACTGTGTAAGGAAACATGAACCCAGAATCGACAATTATCTAAAACATCTATCAATAGACAAATTTATAAACACAGATAAACATATTGAAATATATTCATATTAGAGATAAAAGAATAGATCTACATGTAATAATATGGTGAAATATTGAGAAAATAATATTGAATGAAACAAGGCAAATTACTAATAAAATACAAATACCTGAATATAAAAAACATATCAGATAAGGTTTTTTTATTGTTTATGGATATATGAATATATGGTCAAGGTATGAAGTAGGAATAATGCACACAACTTCAAGATTATAGCTAGCTCTGGGGAAGAAACACAGGAGATGAAATATGAGATAGTTTGGTTTCAACTCTATCAGTAACTTTTTTTTTAAGCATCTGAAGCTGTTTAATCATTTTATAAATATCTCAAGCCAAACTCATCTGCCTCATTCTAAATCTGCTCCTCCCTCTTGTATTCTCTAACTTGGGGTAGGCTGGGATGGGGAATAAACACAAAACAATCCAGTCACACAAATTAGAAATCTGAAATTCAACTCTGACTCTCCTTTTCTTTAAAGTCTATTCCATAGCCAGAACTAATCAATCAACTTGATTTTATCAAAATTGTTTCCTACATATAAAGTACTTAGAACATTATCTGGCTCTCAACACATTAGTTATCATCACCATCACCATCACCACCAGGACCACCACTACCAACATTAAATCTCTTTCACAGTCACTTGCTCTTTTTTAAGCTTGCATGCTACTATTGCCTTAGTTTGGGTATTCTGGGTCCAACTCACACATGTTCAGATTCTACCTCTCCCGATCACATACCCTTTTAAGAATCTGAAAAAAGTCATGTCTCTTCCTAGGAAAGTATATATTATTAGGAAATTTTTGTGTACAATCTAAGAGGAACTCCTAGTCACAGATTCCCCTCTTCTTAAATTCTCCATGTTCACAATATTATTGGAGTAAATTCACCTAAGGAGCAAAGAGTGGGGTTGGGCAGAGAGCAAGTGATAGTGAATTCCTTAATTTAGAATTCAAAACCTTTTTAGACACAAGTTTTCCTGACAGCTATGCTATATGCTCTGGCTATACAAACACATCCCTAAGTAAAATTCTTTAAAAGTGTCTCTTTTCTGTTTTTAAGCAATAGATGCAATTCCCTCTGACTAGAATTTCAATCAGGTCTTCATTCCTTAAGAAACATCCACTATTCCTTTAAGTCTCAACTCAGATATTAGCTCCTCCATGAGGTCCTTCCAAATCTCCAAGCATAGTGTTCCCTTGGCATTTTGTATACTTGCTTTCAATACCCAAACTCTACTATCTAGTCCTTGTCATACATATTGTACCACTCATCTTTTTGGAAACATTATTTATGGTATTATACTTCCAAATATTCTGTATATACTAAGTGGAGCCAGCAACTTCATTTTCATTAAAGGGCTGAGTCCTAAGGATGGGAACATTCTACTTCAGTTATACAAAGCAACTATTCCACAGGCTATAAAAAAAATATATTTTTCTTACCCATAAGCATAGTTCAACTATAAACAAAGACCAAAAAAGGGAAGTAAATCTTCATAATACTACTATGTAGAGGTGAATATTTGGTCTCAAGAAAAACATTTTAATAACAAAAACATTTAAAATAAGCTCATCATTATGCTGCATACCACTTCTGCTTTATTCACTTTGTATTATAAGCATTTTCCTATGCTATTAAATATTTGAAAAGATCACTTTAAAAACGAAATGATATTCTATCACAGAGGTTTCATAATTTAATCATTCTCCTACTATTGGTTTTTCAGGTTGTTTCATTTTTTAATAATCTAAATAATGTTATGATGAAACAGCAAATATTTAAATCACTATTATCTTGCTGATGCTTTCTTCAAGATAAAATCTTAGAATACAGCATGCGACAGTCATGAGTCATATACCCTAGGCTAAGTAAGATTTTATCAGTCATTTGATATTATTTATGACTTCCTCACCATCAATTCAGTCCACAAAGAATATAGACATCTTTGAGGCTGTCAATCATAAGAAACCAATTTAGTTTTCAGTAAGTTTACAATTTTTAAAGCAAAAGCCAAATTTTGGTAGCAATGATCATTTAGTGACAAGGTATACATGTGAAGTTTAGCAATATCTTAAGAATTACACAAAACTACAAAATTTACTTACAGATACCCATTAAATTCTTCCGAAGGTTTTCTCCAAACTGTTACATCTTTCTAGAAATAAAAAAACATACTGTGATAATTACATAGATGGAACACTGGAATGAAATTTTGTAAGTCAAGAGCACTTGACTTTATATTAAAAAAGAAAAAAACCTTAAGTAAATTTTCAGAGATGCATAAAAGTTATCTATGCCATAAAATGATCCATATTTGGATTTATTCTGTATCACACTGTATTTAAAATGACAGATCTTCAAGAAAGAGTTTTTAGTGGCTTACTAATACTCAAACACTGGAAGACTCAGTGATGGTCCTATCCTAGTGGCCATTACTATTTGCCTTATTTCAATCTTGTCTATTTACTATTATCTATTTATCTATTTTCTAGGTATTTATTACTGATACATTCAAACTGTAACATGAGAAAGAGAAACATTAAATATTTTATTCTAAATTGTTCACAACTTTTAAAAAAATTAATTCACATTTATGACTCTGCTATTTTGATTTAGTTACCGCAATTTATTCCCAATTAATTCTCAAGTAATTTTGAACATCAAAACAACTAGAGCACAGGATAACCAGGCCTATAAGAGTCTTGACTTCTAGGCTTGGTTCCGAGTGTACTCAGCCATGTCATATTTTGGGCAAGTTATAATAGTAAAGAGGAATACTAACTGAACACTCTGGAAGGCTTGTTGATACCTCTGAAACTATTTCAAGCTATCAATTACTATATACTTAAATTAATAATGATAATTTCATATGTTGATTCAGAAAGCTATTCTTTAGGCCCTGGTTGCCATGAACCTGCTCTCATGTCTAATACCTAAAGAGTTAAAAGCAATATAGGATTACTACTGATGTTTGTTTCTTTGTAAAAGGACCCACAAACCCTCTTTTAAATAATTATCTGTCTTAAACATCCTTTTCAAATATGGTCTTTTATCCATAATTTTTCATATCATTTTGAAAGTCATCAAGCAAATCATTGGATATACCCCAAATATAAGTAAGAAGTAACTGGATTAATTTACCGTTTTTTTGGCAACTCGCCACTTGTCATCTTCAATGTTATGGTACTGGATAAGAGTGTTTTTTAGTCTACTTGAAAAAGAACCAACATCAGGCAGGCCTTCCATATTTTTCTTTCTGTCACAGAGATCAAGATTAACATCAGTAAATCCTGCAGTTTGATGCCGGTAGGTTGCAAATTTGGCTTCACAATAGATTCTCTAGGAAGAGCTATAAAAGATACCTATACCCGGACCCCACCTCAGATGAGCTAATCAAAATCTCTGAGAGTAGGACAGGGCATAGGTTTTTTTGGTAAAGCTCTCAAGATGAGTAACCCAAAGCCAGGAATGAAAATCACACTTTTCTGACAGTTATTAAAACTTCCCACACAAAAAAAATTTAATAAAAGATGGAGGGAGCCAAGAGAGGACATTATCTCTCTTATCTATGTGCTGCTTATACCCAATAATTTACCTCTACTCCTCATCTCTCCAGTGAGTTCCAAAATCCCAGATCTAGAAGCCTACTTGGTCCTTCAATCCTGAGGGACATCTAAATTGGTGTCAGTCTTCCTCATCTTAACAATTTACTATTAAAATGATAATTGAGCTCATGTTCTCAAGTCAAAAGCTTGAAATCATCCTTAATACTAATAAAGAGATTCCTATTCACACCACCATACCCTGGGATTTTCTTTGCATCCTTCAAACGGGCTAAGCTTATCACTAACTTTGGGTCTCTATTTCTCTGCCTAGATGGCATGACTATTAACAACTTCAGTTTAAACCTCCTGTCCTTAATATAGCCTTCTACAAGTTACTATTATATATTTTTTATTTTCTTCATAGTGCCTATCATTATCTGAAGTGAATTTGTTTATTTATAGGTATATTTTCTACTTTTTGACCACTTCACACCCAACTCACGCAGGAGGGATCCTTGTCTGTCATGTTCATCACTATACCCCCTACACACCCACAATACTGTGTGGCATACTATTAATAGACCCTAAAGATATTATTGAAGTATTTTTCCTTCAAAACAAGATTTGGTCTTACTTTGTCTTCTTTTGGTGCCAGAGCATTGATTTCTTAGTATAATTCCTAGTTTACCCTATTTTATCTCTATTCTTCTCATTCTAGTAAAAGACTAAAGGACAGAAAGTTTAGAGGAAAGCTACCCATCACAGAATCATCAAATTACTAAAATGGACACCAAGAAGAGATCAAAATAAAAAATCTAAAGCCTCAAACCTCTAGGGAATAAGACTGCAATATTCAACTATAGATTCTGCAACCATGAGATCCACCTTTGTTATATATTCTGTAGTAGTTGTTGCTGTTTTCACATATTAGATTTCAGGGCTCACTGCCAAGTAGTCTGATTCAGTGGATCTATTCTGGGTTAGGCCACAGAAATCTAGGTCTTTTAAAAGTTTCACTGATTATTCTGTCATCCAGCGAGGGTTGAGAACCACTCATCTCAAAACCAAAGGTGACTGAAATAAATCAAAAAGTGTACAGGCAATAAAATTGGTAAATTCAAAAATTATACAGAAATATGAGAAAGTACATATAGAAAATTTAAGAATCCAGAATTTAAGATCCATTTAAATGATATAAAATGTATAACATGTATAGATCCTATGATACATAGAAAGTAGGTGAGTTCATTTTAATAGTGAATGATCAGGAATATATTCCATCTCCACTCAAGAGACTTACAACTTGTCAGTACAATGACTTTATTGAGGGATATGTCAAACAAGCACAAGTTCTTAGAGCATCTAGAGAGAACATGTAAGAGAAATTAATCTATTACTGTGATCATTATGATAAAACAACATTCTTTAAACCCAAAGGTCACCTGTTAGGTTCCTGCGGTTGGCAGATAAGAGTATTTTTTCAAAACTCCTTGATAGAAATCAAAGGTGAAACCGAAATTATCATAAGCAAATATATCTGTGCAGATTCAGCACAGAAAAAGCAAGCAATAAAAGCTAATGAGAAAAATGAGAATCTGAAACTTTAAAGTGGTTGTCTTAGTAATTATTCCTGGACTCCCCTAAAGACTCAGCTCCCCCTCCAAAGTTTTCTCACTGCAACTCTGTACTATAATTATGCACTATCTTTTCCCATTTACTTGTAAAATATTTGGGGGCAGGAAATGTAACTTGTTATACTTCTATGTCTAGCATTCAGTTAGGAACCCAGTGAATAAAAAAGGGGAAAATGTAAAGAGAATAAGCTACTAATTTTATGTAAGAAAGACCTCAAGATCCTCAAGATATCTAAAGTGTGCCCAATTATACTAACCATCATCAAGCTTCTGAATAACAAATTCTCATGACCATAATGAAAACATACCAATTTTCAGAGCAGTCTACAACTACATATTTACTAAGAATCTAGTATATTTGCTCTCAAAATTGACTTATCCCACCCTTTAAATAAACATTAACAGCAATAACAACAACCAAACTAAAGCATAAAAAACTTCTTATAGTTTCTTAAAAAGATGGTAAAGTAGGATGTAGAACGACAATAAAGTAACTATGAAATCAGGAAGCTTTCTTTTTAGCTCATCAATTTAAACAGGCTGTTAATTTTTGCATGGATTTATTTTCATCAAAATTCAGTTCAAAGTGGAATAAAGATTACTGTCTAAACCTATCTCTGTGTGAACAGACATGACTGAGCATTTCTCAAAACGCTGAACACCAAGGAGAGTGAGTGGTACTGGTACTATCAAAGTTTTGGTTCTCTCCTGATACAATAGAGCCTCTGAATTCCCTCTATCTCAATCTTTTATTCTATTTCTTGACATATACCAGGAAATTCTCCAACTGTAACACATGTCAAACAGAATAGGCAACACTTAACCTTATCAGAATCTAACAACTCCATATAAGATTATATACTCTTGGCAGTCCTATGCACAAGTGTTGAGTAATGTCCATCTCCACATTTTGTCCTTAAATTAACCTTTTTCTTTATGTTTACTGTGTCCATGTTTTTGAGTGATCATTAGTGGTGATAGAATATGCTGTTATAGTGAAAAGAAGCCTTCTCAAGTTAAAAATGTTCTTGAGGTCATCCATTATCACTTCAGTCTTAACCAATCCAACTCCAATTATTATACAATATGTGTCACAGTGAAATGGCCATAGGTTTCCTTCTGGATATGAAACAATAAAACACTTTAACCTCAAATAAAAAGTAAATGCCATAAAGATCCATTTGTACTTATGCAGCATGATTAGGTTAGAATACACTTGTTAAAGAAGCTCAAGAATTAGAATTATTTTACCTTCCATTACTTGATTAATATGGTTTATACAACTGTGAATAACTTCAAGTTAACAAGTCAGACTTTCCCCAAGGAGTTGTGCAAACCAAGGTCTTGTGACCTAAATTATATTTTCTAACTTATAAGTTTCAGTATATGCTTGCTTTCCAATCAATCTTGATCTGGTAATTTAGCTTTTCAAACCCAGTGCCCTAGTTTCTCACTTTTGAAACTGGCCCTTGCAGGAACTCACTAAAGGAATGCAACATGGAAGTGTACTTCTTCAGTGAGACTAATGATCCTTTGTTTCAAGGGTTCACCTTAATTTATCAGCTTTACAATTTGAGACTTTTTACAACACTTACCACTTAAATCCATTTCAACTCTCATGATATTATAGTTTTAGTTTTGAGTGCAGGAAAGTTTAAGTCCCTAAGGTTCTAATCCTTTATTTAAAACAGTAATTGCTAACATTTACTGATCATTTGCTGTTTAATTTTTCTGGCTGTTTTATACCATACTTCATTTATAATCTTCATAAACAGTCTTGAGTCCATCCTGTCATTATTTCTGTTTTACAGAAAGGGAAAACAGCAACAGGGAGGTTAAATCTCTTGTCTAAGACCATACAGCTGAACAAGTGAAGGAGCCAAGATTCCAACCCAGGGTGTCTGACTTCAGAGTCTAAAGGTCTATCTTCAAAAAATGCTGGAAGCTGATCACCGGCTGGAAGAGATTGAACATGAAAAAACCTGAACCCTCAATGATTTTGTCAAATTTTATCCTGGCTCCCACACCCCAAAATCTCGGGTAATCTTTCTCAAGTGTATAAGGAAAATAAAAATAGTAACAGTTATTTTTTGAGGAATTACATGAGTTAATACCTACAGCACCAGACCTAGAAAATAGTAAGCACCGGGGAAATCATCTTCCTGAGCTTGATAGGAGGGGACGGACCCTGCGCCATCTGTTCATTTACCAAGAACCAGGAAGCGCAGTGCCCTTCACAGAACATGACTTCAATAAAACCTCCACCAGGGCCGGAGAAGCGGGATCGCTGCCGCCCCTCCCCCATTTAACAGATGAAGAAACTGAGGCCTTGGCGTCAAATCCTTTACCTGGCGGACGGTACAGAACAGCTCTCCCTTTCCCCTCCCTGGTCCTGTTTTTCCTCTCACCTGTGAGAGCCACATCCACCGGCACCGCGGGCTCCCATCCCCGACCCCCACCACGGCCTCCTTCACCCCACTTCCAGACACAGCTCCGAGAAGACGCACTAGGCAAGACGCCCCGGACGCGCCAGTCACCTTTCCCTCCGGCCGCTCCACTCCCGCCGCAGATCCGTCCCTCTCCCCAACAACACCTGAGGTTCTAAGGTGCTGCTCTGGCGCTCCAGGTAAACGCTGGACTCACCGCCTCCAGCAGCACAGAGTTCTGATCCTCTCAGTTTCCCAGCCGAGGCGCGACTGGCCGCAGCCAATGGGAATCAAGTCCCTGCCAGTCGCAGCCAATTGGAAGGATCGAGCTCCTCGGGGCAAGGCGGGACGCTCCCCCAGCCCCGCCCCCTGCTCGGACCTAGGTGCTCAGGGGACTAGTGGGACTTGGTAGGAACGGTGTGTGTTTGCTAGGATTGGCTGGCGCGGCAGCGTGTGGAGCGCTGATTGGTCACCGGGAAATGGAATGATTTCGCGTGGGTATGGGCTGGCCCGAGCCTTGCCGGAGTTCCTAGAGTGTCTGGGTTGACTGTGGGCTTAGATGTGTACGGTGGCCAATTAATTGCCAAAGAATTTGGCAAGGCGGTCAATCTGCGGGGAGAAATAATGAACGCAAGGCCGAGTGAAGAATGACCGCGGGAAATAAGCCTGGTCCAGGTTCTCTGTTGTGAAGAAGATCCTAGAATCCGCTGCATTACACCTACAGGACCAAAAGTCCTGAACGTGCCCAGGCCGAGGATGTGCCTAAGCCGAGGATGACCCGCCCTTCTGCCTCCTACCTAGACTGACAGAAGTGTTAAAAGCGCTGGGAAGTAAAACAGTCACAGACACAGTGACTTGATCTTTAGTGAAACGTTTTTATTGCCTTCAGATGAGAGAATTCAGCGAAAAACTTTTGAAAGTAAAGAGGAAGAAGGTGATAGGTGAATTTAGTAACCTCACAAAGTGTTCTGATTTTCATCTACCGGAACGCGAGTAATTTGTCTTCAGTGGCTGCGAAGTCACCTATCTACTGGGATTCTTGGCAATTTGGTCAAATTTATCTTTATTATTTACATACAAAAGGAATAATAATTTGTTTTATGATTGCATGTGAGATGATAATGGAAAAGTCCTTTGTGTGTTTTAAAGGTCCCTTGACTTGCTAGTTATTATTAGCCAATTATTGTGGTCCTTGTATGGATAGATAATTTGAGATAGTTAAGGGAAAGTATTTTGTATTAAATTTTACATATTTTGCATCTCACCAAATCCACTTAACAGCCCCTAAAGTAGATGTATTTTACATATGAAAACCCCCAGACGTGGATGTTAAGGCAGTTTATTTGATTACTGAGTGGCTGAATTGAAATTTGATCAAAGTCTGCTGGACTCTAAAACCGAGGCTCTTAATCCCTACAAAGCGTATATTGTGTTTCATAGTTCTTTGTCAAATACCTGTGCACAACAATAGTTTCCAGAAATGAAATACCTAACCTTATCCTGAAGCTTTAATAGTGGAGAGGAACAAGTCCTCATAAACATTTCAGAAAAGTAGAAAATTGTCTCTCATTAGGATTCAGCTCTGGGAACATTACTCAGAAACTATGTATATTTTCTCAGAGAATCCTGTAAAACATGTTTAAAACAAAATTAACTTTTTCTTTGAAGGAGGTCCTGCATAAGGTGATTTCTTTTTTTTTTTTTCCCCCTCTCTGATTCCTGGAAGGCTTTTGTTTCTTTTGCTTTTGCCCTGTTTGTCTTGGTTAGAGTGAAGTTGGGGTAATTGAAAATGATCTTTCTCTATCAAAGTGGAATGTGACTAAAACAAAAACTGCAGGTTCAGAAAAAAAAATTTTTTTAATAACTTATATGGAATTATTATTTAAAGGCTTACCATAGTCAGCACAGTATGTTTTACTCAACACTTTTAACTCATTTAATCCTAATAGCAATGCCTGATAATAAATGTTTACTACTGCTATTTTCATTGAACATTTGAAGGAACCATGTATGTAGGGCAACAGAGAGATAATTAAATTGGAGAAATAAGATTTCCATTCAGAGTTCAAGTACAAAAAGACAGGCATGTAATGAATTTCAACAGCTATATGGAAAGTTACCCAGAGTAGTCTCCCTACCAACCCCTGACGAATCTGACTGAATATATGAACATATCTAAAGAAAACAATTCCAAGAAGAAATAAGAAAAATTCAAAAACACAGAAATAATATTTCCACAACTTATGACCTGTGGAGGTCATAAGGTAAATATATGTTGAATAGTACATGAGCTGTTAGTCTAAATAGTTGTGGTTCCTTCTGCAAACCAGTTAGTAATAATAAAGGAATTTGAATATTATGCAATTAATCGAATCCTAGATCTCCATCTGTCTGTCATCATTTTACACCAATTAGTAAGAAAAAGTAAAATCACTTGAAAACACCACAGTGAGTGATTCATCTGCTTTTTTTTTTTTTTTGAGACTTTTTTTTTTTAATTCTATTTTTGCAGACTGCATTTTGATTCATTGTACACAAATGGGGTTCAACTTTTCATTTCTATGGTTGTGCACAATGTAGATTCACACCATTCATGTAATCATACATGAACATAGGGTAATGATGTCTGTCTCATTCATCTGCTTTTAAAGGGAAAAAAGAAACCCTGGATATTAATAGCTTTTCAGGAGATAAGGCTGAAGCACTGAAGCAAAAAGCAGGGAAAATGTGATGAAGACAATAAAATGATGACACAATTTGACATTAGGTGTTGTTCCAAAATTAACTGGGTGCTTTGGAGAAGCATTTAGCATATAATATGCAACTTATCCTCTTATATTCTTTCTTAGGTTCTATAAGAGTACTCTTTATAGCTGGGTGTGGTGGTACACACCTGTAATTCCACTGACTTGGGAGGCTGAGGCAGGAGGATCACAAGTTCAAGGCCAACCTGGGCATCTTAGCAAGCCCCTGTCTCAAAATCAGATCTTAAAAGGGAATAGGGTTGTAGTTCAGTGGTAGAGCAATTGCCTAGTATGCATAAGGCCCTGGATTTAGTCCCCAGAATTGGGACAGCTGGGAAAGGGGCACTTTTTTGTTGTTCTCGTTGATTCATTTCTACTACAGCCATTGTCCTTCCTTCCCTCGTTTTGAGGCAGCTTTGTTATAGTTCCAGCAGCCATACCAGAGGGTGAGGATGCTATTGGTGTGCTGACAGCAAGGAAGGGATCCTTAGCAATATTTTTGAAAAGTCCAATATCTATTCTCCTTTATTCTACTGGTTGTACCCTACTTAAATTTTGGGAACTAACTCCTTTCCTAGGTTAGGGTGGCCTGTCTGTTCTCCCAGCTTCAGGGCTGGGCACAGGACCCAGACCTGGCTAATCAGTGCATCACAACTACTCTGGCAAAGAGATGTATTACCAATGGCCAAATGACCCAAATTCTTTCAAGGAGTTTCATTCCTTGGGGGATTTCTGGCAATATCAAGAAACTAAAGCTATCTTTCTGATGGAGTTGCTAGCCTAAAATGTGAAGTTAGCCTGAAACTCCTGGGCACTTTCATTTGTATGAATAAAACTGATGCCACACCAGTGACAAGTTCTGCTTCCTCTGATGTTGAAGTGTAACATCAGAGAAGCACACCAAGGCAAGCATACATAAAGCAGATTTTATTTAAAAGTAGTAACACAGACTTCTCCTGGGAGGGAGAAGGGGACCATGGTTGATGTGCTAGAATCCCCAGAAGTGAGTGCACTCTACATCTTTTATAGATTAGGGTCTCCTTTGTTCTGTTCTGTACCCACCCTGATCTTTCTCCTTCCTGCCTAGGCCCAGAAGATGCCAAGGTGACAGCAAAAAATGGTGAGAAGCAGATAGCAGGGGGAAGGGCCACAGGAAGGATTCAGGCAGGTAGGGGCCCAGGGGGCATTAATTAGCAACTCTCTGCCTGAAGCTTTGAGAGGGGCAGTTAGGCAGGTAACCTTGGTGATCAAAAGGGCTCTGGAGACACTGACAGTCCAATCTCCCAGGGGTGGTTTCCAACTTCCCAGATTCTGAGGACCTTCGTTCCAGATTTGACCAGATTCCCTATTCTACACTAAATGCCTGTCCTCAATTCTGGCTTCAAAACTTAGACATAGAGGAAAGTGGAGTCAAGAGAATGAGACTATGACCAGATGCCATCATTTGAGTATATAGATAGAGTCAGCCAATTCCTGCGCTATATTTAATTCTGACCTTTTATTTATGTAATTCAATATATTCCTTTATTAAAAAAAAACAAAAACAAACAAACAAAAAAAACCTCAGCAGTCAGCTTTCTCTCACTTAATCTTCAGAGAATAGAGGGCCCCTTTCCTGTTTAACTCTCTTCCTTAGATTTTTCCGGCACTGACCTGAAGTTAGGCAAAAGCAGGAAGAAAGTGGGTTGCTAAGAGTAGACATCCTAGCGGTAGTCATTGCAGGAAGGAGGACCTGAAATGTTTCATCTGTGTGCTTGAGGAGACAGAATACACCATTCCTGCATTCTTTTTGGTATAGCCAAACATGTGCACATGCTGGGAGAACATATGTGTAAGAACTACCTATTACTTTGGTTGTCACAAGTACCTCAAACATCTAAAGCAATGTTTTTATAAGATTTTTTTTTTATAAGAGCAAACTATATTTGTCCACATTTGGTTCCCAAGAAATTCTCCTAGATCTTTTCAATATGTGTTTTTCATGCCTTTTCAATGGGTATCTTGCTTCTGTTTCTTGTAATCAATCCCTGACTTTCATAGAAATGTGAGGCTTGACCATTCCTTCAAGGAACCTTTCCCATGCTGATGTAAATGAGTTAATATCACCTATACTATTAAGTATATCCTTTTGTAAATAAAATGGCAGGGAGTGATGTGGGAGAAAATGGTGTGAGAAAGCTTCAGATCCATAAATATTCTCAGAGTCCCTGCTATACTGTATATACTGTGCCAGGCATCTATTCATTTTCATAGCTCAAGACTTTGTACAAACTACTTAGCATAACTGAGCTTTGGTGTCCTTACCTGCAATATGGGATTAAGAATTTGTCCTTTTCAGGATTGTTGTAACTGTTGGAAACAGTGGCTTCAGAGAGGCTGGCACAATTTGGTACACTGAGTGAGCACAAAAAAAAAATGGCTGAGATAGAGGAGAAACAAACAGTTGGGTGAAAACATGAATGAAGGTATGGAATAGGAGTCCCCAAATCTCTCATATGTCTGCACCAAGAGAGGCATTTAAAAATGTAGACTTCATTCAGCCAGGCATAGTGGAGCATGCCTGTAATCCCAGAAAGGCAGGAGGCTGAGGCAAAAGGATCGCAAGCTTGAGACCAGTCTCTGCAATTTAGCGAGATCCTGCCTCAAAATAAAAAATGTAAAATAAAAAACACTGGGAATGTAGCTCAGTGGTAAAGCACCTAATTTCAAATAAAAAACAGATTTCAAGGCTCTGCCCTAAAACTCCTGAAAAAGAATTTATGGAGTGGGAGTCTAGGTAGATGAATTCTAAAAAGTGCCTCTGGGTGATTCACATCCTTAGGTTGATGTCACCAACATAGACCAGTCTGACTACTATTTCAGAACCATTCAAAAAAAGAGGAAGCAAAGTTCGCATGAGAAGTGAGCAGGCCAGAGGAACAGACAATTGTTAAGAACCAGTGAGTTGAATGCTGACTCGTCTGTGGTACTTCTGTTAATTATTATAATTTAATTTTTCGTGTTGCTTGCTGTATTGGTTAATGTTTATGTTCAATTGTCTTTAAAAATAAGGGTACTTTTGAGAAAATTTAGAGCAACTAAACAGTAAAAGACGCCACGCTGATATATAGAAAATATTCATGGTAGAAGACCATACTTAAACAAAACCAAGCAAACAAAAGCCTAAAATTTATCTGTTCTGATATCCAAATATTCTGATAAAAATAAGGTCCATTAACAATATCATAATCATCATAAGTTATGTAAATAGATGATACTGAATTCTCCACTGTGGATAACATCTACGGAGTACTTGATATAAAGTTCAAGCTTTGCTCGAAGTAGATACAGTCATGATCCCTATATTGAATATTAGGAAACTGAAGCCCGAATGACTTAAAACTTACCTCAAGATCACATAGCTAATGAGTGGCAGAGGTCCTGTGATCCCTCACTCTTAGTCACTGTACTGTTCTCCTTCTCAATACAAAAGTTGAAGCCCTACTAGAACAGGGCAACCATAGAAAAAGCCAGACTGAGGCTAACTGAAATTTCCAACTGGGTGTGGGAGACCATGCCAGGTCACAGGTTCTCATGGTAGCCTAAAGATAGCAGAAGTCGGAGGTGAATCCAGCCCACAGCTGAGGCCAACAGAAAAACAAAGGTCACTGCATGTGTAACTGCCCACAACTTTCTATCCACATTAGGAAGATGCCTAATGAAGTTAAAGAAATTTCACATTGCGTTCAGGTTCATGAATGGTGAGAAGAATATTGATATGAGACCTTAAAGTGAAAGCAGGCAGAAGAAAGTGTTGTCTCAAAAAATCAGAAATTAGTTTTAGTGTGTGAAAAAAGAGGACCCTTTACAAGCATAGATGGGAAAGGGCCAACTAGAGCCCTACAATGCAAATTATCCTATTAAATTATCCAAAACAGGGGTCAGCAAACTATAATCCATTTTCTAAATTAGGCCCTTGCTTTTGTTGTAAATAAGGTTTTCTTGGGATATAGGCACACTAATTCATTTATGTACTATCTAGGACAGCTTCCATGCAACAATGTCATAACTAGAAACTGCAATAGATACTGTATGGCCTACAAAGCTGAAAACATTACTACCTGACCTCTTATAGAAAAATTTTGCTGACCTCTAATCTAAAATGTATTTGACAAATCTAGATTTAGGATTTAATTTTTAAAAAAGAAATAAAACCAGATTTGATACACATCTTAGAGTCCTTATCTCCTGGGATTGTGAGTATCAGACAATATAGGAGGTGAAATTACTTGAAAAACAATAAGGTATAAGAGTTCAATTGGATCGTTTCTCGGCCTTTTGGCTAAGGTCAAGTGTAAGAGTTCAATTGGATCAAGATCTTTATCTTATAGGGTTGATTACTTCAGAGAATGAACTTTGTAAACCAGAGGTTGCTTTTGTAAATATTCCGGCTCAGAGAACACTGTTTCACCTGCATATCTAAAAGCTCAAAATGATTGTAACTTAGTATTCCTTTTACATATTTGAGCTCCCATTTCTGATTTGACTTTTTCTTATAATTCCATAAATCTGTCCATTAGTAAGGGCCCACTCTGTGCCAGAAATAACCCTAACATTTTTATATTCACAATCTGACTTCCTATTATTCTTTAATATCTCCCTTCCCCTTTTCTCTCATAGGACTACAACTCTTGATTTTCAGCTGTCATATCATAGTCCAGAAAAACAGACATCTCCCAGACACTCCTACAGATACAGTACTGAATTGCCTTGAATTCTTCTAATCACGGGCATTCATGAAAGATTTGAAAACAGAAATCATACTGTTGCTACTGCAATTCTACAGGTTTCTGGACCCCAAACTCCTTTCCTGGCTCAAGATTGCTTTCTAATCATAGTAGCTGTCCCAGAGATTGGCATATTTAAGGTTTGGTCCCCAGGGAGGTTCTGTTGGGAGGTAGGTGGTGGAATCTTTAAGTGGTGGGGCATAGCAGGAGGTCGTGGGACCCCAGTCCCTTCCTCTTCTCTCTTTGGCTTCCCAGCCATGGGGTGAGTGGTCTTGCTCTGCCATGCACTGTAGCCATGATGTACCACTACAGGCTTAAAACTATGGGACCAACTGATAATGAACTGAAATCTTTGAAACCATGAGCCAAAATAAACCTTTTCTCTTTATAATTTGATTATCTCTGGTATTTGTTACAGTGATAGAAAACTGACCAACACAGTAGCCCAACTCTATTATACTTTTTCAAAGCCTTCTGAGGGTTTCTTTAGCCCTCCAGTTGATTCTCTAAGTCATACCAAAACCTTTACTAAAGGTTTTTTACTAAAGGTTTCCTTTCTGTTTAAACTACCCAAAATAAATTCTATTCTGATACAAAATTTGGAATTTAGAAATGGGATGCTTCCCTAAAAAGTATTAATGCTCAATTCATTGGCTGAGTGACCCAGGCAGCAAATGGCAAGGATAGGTATAGCAGTCTGGAAAACTGGAGACTCTTTGTTATTCAGTGGCAAAGCATTTGACGAGTAGTTTCCTGCAATATTTTGGAAGGAATATTACATGCTGATCAAGCTTGTAGTTGTAGGCTAGATAATTGGAAAAATGCAGAATAGTGCTATAGATTTGTTGTTTTTGCTATATTCAGCAAAGTTCTACAGAAGAGGGATGAAGTATATCTAGATCTAGCCAGGTTTCAAGAAGAGACAAAAGAAATATATGTCTACTAAGGAAAGGACAGAGAATCTATACTTACATTAGGTAATCTAAATATCTGTGAGTCTAATAATTCGGTGCCTCCAGTATTGAAAGTCACTTCTCTCTGTATCCCTACATGGAAGCAAAGAAGATGTTGCCGTGAAGGAACACTGTGACCACAAACGTTTACAAGAACCTCTCCAAAGTATTTTGAGTTAGACAGCAGGACTCAACTCAGTAGTATAGGTCTGATTAAGGCTGTTGCCCTATCACTCAGGTCTCTCTCATTTTAGGGCATTATGGATACAAACCTGTATTAGTTTTCTAGGGCTGCTGTAACAAAATATCACAAACTAGGTGACTTAAGCATAAAATTATTGTCTTAGAAGTTCAAGACCAAGATATCTTCAAAGTTCATTCCCACTGATGACTATGAGGAAGAATTTGTTCCATGCCCCTCCCCGAGCTTCTGGTGGTTAGATGTCAATTTTGGGGATTCCTTAACTTGTAGATATATCACTCATATCAATGCCTTTGTCTTACATGGCAATCTCCCTACCTGAAATACTTGTGTCCAAATTTCCCTTTTTAAAATAGGAACACCAGTCCGTTGGATTAGGGCTAACCCTAATGACTTCATTGTGAATTATCTCTGTAAAGGACAAGTCTCCAAGTAAGGTCATTCTGAGGTACTGGGAGTTAAGGACTCAAACATATCTTTAGGGGAGGAATGAAGGGGACAAAATTTAAACTAAAATACCATTGTTTGGTTGAAAGGAGAGGCTGTATAGATACAGCTAATAACTAAAATCAGATCTTCAGACTTAAATATATATAAATATCTAGGAGTATCCAGTGTGGATATAATTCTCACACTGAAACTGACCAGAAGAAAGAGTGAAATCTATGAAGCTTGTGAGAATTTTTTTTATGAAAGAAAACATAAAGCTGACATGCCAAAGCCTCATTGAGCACCAATACAAGCACAAATATATATATATATATATATATATATATATATATATATACACATAAAATGTGGGATGTGAACATTTTGCAACCCAAAGAAAGGTAGATACTTGAATGTCCAGATCATACGTAACTGAGGAGGGTTATGGCAGGAAGGAGATCATGGAGATGAGAAAGAAACTACAGGCTGTTGGATGAGCTAATTCAGAAAATTATAGTGGTCTAGTGGTCTACTGTCAAAGCATGGATCTCTGCAGTTGCTGCCCAATACAATATTTGTTCCCCAGGGAACTTTTTCTTGTAGTTATGCTGTTCCTATTCTTCCATTGAATAGAGAGAGAGAGAGGTAAGCATGAGTAGGTAACTTACCTGTCTTTCCCTAGATGACATGCCAATAGTGGCCATATCTGGAGTGGCCATATCTGAATTTGTTGATAGGGATTAACTGAGTGGTAACTGCAGCCACTGCAGTTACCTGTGCCTGCAGGTAAAGTGTGCCTGGAGAAGATGGGTCACTGGGGACTTGACTTTGGGGCATATATTTAATACATGGTAAGTAGAACAGTCTCTCTGCTCCCTTGTGACCATGTCTTGAGCTGCTTTCTCCCACCATACTCTTCTACTATGATGTCTTACCTCTCACCTCAGGTGATGACTTTGTATCAGTCTGAGATCCTGGTCTTTTATTTGGATTCAGTGTCTGTATGGGACTTTGCAGTTATACTTCTTGGGCAGGTTACAAATTGTTCTCTATTGGGAAAAAAGATACTCAGAGATGTTGGGAATGAAAAGGGGCTGTGTAGGGCAAGGACTACTAGATGATTTCCAATATCTATTCTTCCCCTTCTAGTCTGTATCAGTGGAACTTCTGAAATTAACCTGGACACAAGAACCATCCAAATAAAGACTATTTCTGAGCCTCCCATGCAGCAGCATTTCTAGTTGTGAGCGAGTTCTGCCAATCAGATGATCTCTTGAAAGATTTGAAAGGTGAGAGGTAAACAGGCAGAGTGGCAATCTCTGCTTTGTCTCTGGTTCCTCCTTGATTAGGGAGGTAGAAGCTAAATAGTTCTAGAACTGGAAACTGTAAAAACAGCTTCCCAAATAGGCAGACAGCTTTCTGAACATAGAATAGGCAGGAGGTCCCACGGTGGTTCAGTTTTATAGTGTGACTCTCACATGTGTTTTTGAGAGCACAACCTCTAACTTACATTATCGCTCATCCATATAATTCTATAGTACATTTGAGATGATCTAGACTATTCCTTTTGCATTTATTTGTATCTAATACAGGTTGAAATTATGATGTTCATTTAATGGATGAAAAAATATAAAGCTTTGAGACAGTAGTGAACCAGTAAGCCAACTCAACTCTGGAATGGGGATAGGAAAGAGAACTACAAAGGGCAGGAGATGAGTAAAGAAAGATATAACTGAAAAACTTACCAATAGGTCTTCTGTCTTCATTGAACAGACCCAGCAAGCTCCTGCCATGCTCCAGGGACTGGTGAGGCTCTGCAAGAGACAGAATGAGGACTGTGTTCTCTCAGGTGAGTTCTTTCTCTCCATTAGATGATCAGTAATCTTTTGCTTTAAAACATCACAATTTAATAATAGAGAAGAGCATAATAAGACTAGAGACAGTTATGAAGTTTGCTATGTCTTTATATGGTAAGCATATAAGAGAATTTCTTATAAAATGATGTGTTATGTATCATGTTCTTCTTTATATATAATTGCTTTAGAAAATATTCCCCCGTTTTCCTTCTATACTCTATGAAGAAACCTATTGTAGTTTAGTATTAGATGTCCCTCAAAATCTCCTATGTAAGACAATGCAAGAAAGTTTATAAAGGTGAAATGATTGAGTTATGAGAACTTTAACCCAATCAGTGCAATAATTTGTTGATAGGGATTAACTGAGTGGTAACTGCAGTAAAGTGTGCCTGGAGAAGGTGGGTCACTGGGGGCTTGACTTTGGGGCATATATTTAATACATGGTGAGTGGAACAGTCCCTCTGCTCCCTTGTGACCATGTCTTGAGCTGCTTTCTCCCACCATACTCTTCTACTATGATGTTTTACCTATCACCTCAGGCCCAGAGCAAGAGAGTCAGATGTCTCTTGACTGAGACCTCTGAAACCATGAGCCAAATAAACTTCTCTTTTAATCATACGTGTCACGTCTTTTGGTCACAGCAACAAAAAAGCTGACTAAAACAAAATCCTTCTTGAGTAATTAGGAAACATCACTGTTTGACATATGAGTACAAATGCTGAAAAAATACTTTAAAATGTTAAAATATGATCTTATCTAAAAATGCTATTTCTTTAAAGATATTGATTTTAAAATCCCACAAAATCAGTTGCTAAGCATGATAGATCTTTTCATTTTGATATATTTTTTCATCCTTCCTGATATCTCCATTTGTCTGCCACCATGTTAGAATCAGATGGTCAAACAGATTTCCCTCCTTGTGGTTCTCAGTCCAAATCTATTCTCTATACTAGTTCCAAACTGATTTTCCTAGATTACTGCTTTGTTAAGTCCGATCCTTTTTCCACTAGCTAATAATTCACTTGTGATTGTGTTAAATCATTATGGAAATTTGTCCTAAATTAGGAGTCAAGATTTCTAACAATAGAGGATTGTTGCATATAATTTGGAAAACCAAAAAGTATAATAATATACAGTCATTAAGAGCATTATATAGAAATAATTATTGACCTGATTACAGAATAATCTTTGACTCAAAACTGGTTTCTTGAGTTTTAAGAAAATAATAGAGTACAGAGATTCCAAGTTCAACTTTATCCAATATTTTTCTGTAATAACACAAAAATTAGAAACAATATGAGTCCAAAACCATGAGTTTAACTGATGTTGCAATTAAAGTAGAATGATAAAAGACATACAAAGTACTTCTCTGAGAATAGGCTTGAGTTAGAAATAAGTAAAAAAAAAAAGTTTTATATTTAGAAATTATACACTCAGTATCAAAAACAAGTTAAAAAGGAAATTTAAATTTTTAAATTAATGAAAATGAAAGCAACATCTAAAAAATTTTGATATACAGCTGAAGTGATAATTAGAGAATATTTTCTGTTCTTTTGTTCTAGACCTCTACATTTTTAAAAAAAGATCTCTAGTCAACAACATCAGGTTTCAACTTAAAAACAAGAAATATTTCAAATTCCTTAATGAATACATACCATCAAACCTATGTGAGAAGAAATAGATAACTTAAGAAGTACTGTATCAAAGAAATTGAATTTGGAGTTTAAAACCTCTGCCTGACCCAACACACAAAAATCTATGTTCATTTGCCCTCATTGCTGATATTCCATCAAACATTTAAAGAAGAAATAATATTAGTTCAACAAAACTCTTCCAGAAATTAATTCCAAATAATTCTATGAGACCAACATTACTATTACATTAAAACCAGAAGAAAAAAAAAAACTATAAGAAAACTGCAGAGAAATATCCTTCATGAACAGAGATAATTCTTACCAAATTTTAACAAATAAAAAACAACAATATATTAAGAGGATAATACATTATGATCAAATGGGGTTAACTGCAGGAATGCAAGGTTAATTTAACATCTGAAATCCAACCAAGGAAAACAAAGATGACAAAGTAGAGGAAGGATGTACTTTATAGTTACTCCATGACTCAGAACTGAAGCAACAAAAGTAGTGCTTCTGAAATTCAATATTGGACAGTCAAAGAAAGGCCCAGAAATTCTGGTGTTTCAAACAAAGGGTAAGAATGAGTACATCAGCCAAGCCAATGGCCAGTTTGGTGCCTGGTCACCACAGAAGGAAGAGCTAAAACAAAGAGAAAAACAGTGTACAAATTTGGCATGAGAAGACCTATAGAATAGAAAGGCAGTCTGAACCTAGCTGATCCAGAGGCTTCACAGTGAGCTGGTATTTGAAAAGTGCTCCATGTTTCCCATTTTGTGGAGGTCACTCTGTGGCTTATTGCTGTGGGAACATGGGAAATCATAGCAAATATTGTCACACTGTCCTATTGAGCACATACTATGTGGCCTATGATAAACCTGACAGGATGTGATTGAAACAGGTACAGATTGTATTCAAGTAGATTCAAGTCAGAAATACAGAGGGATCTACAACTTACCTTTTCATTAAGTCTGGTGACTCCCGTGACTAGCTGAACTTAAAAGGGTCAGGAAATCAAACAGGCAGGCTGATTACTTTTGGGGACTGAGCCTCTGAAGGCCATATTCCTGGGCATTGATCTGCACAAGAGCTACCATGCTCCCTTCATCCAGGACAGTTGCTTACCCTGCCCTGTAAGTAGAATTCTTGGGCAGTCTGTGGCCAGCAGAGATCAGCATCTGCCTGGCCCTAGAGGTATGTTAATCTAATCTCTCTGCAGTAGATACCACCCAACAGATATCCAAAGTTCCAATCAGAGCTACACTTCAGTCACTGGAACTTCTTATTTAGAACTCTACATCAGCTCTATCCTGGGAATGCATCATCAATCTAGTCTGTGGACAAAACTCTTCTAATAGATGTTTCTAATAGGTAGATTTCATCCTACTTTGTTCTGGTAAGCAGGAAAGCTGAGAATCATTTTAACCAGCTTTAGTTCTAGCCCATTCCAACCATCAACCTGGTGAACGACATGAAAAGAGGAAGGACTTAATAACTCCCAGTCCTTGCTCTCTGAAAGAGGTTCATAGCCCAAAAAGAAATGGAAAGATGAACAGTCTGGCATGGGTAGCAAATATTCATCTTTGTCCACAGTTCAGCCACCTCAGTGGAGAAAATTCTTTCATTTTCTGTTAAGAATTTTGTGTGTGTGTTTCCTTGATGTGTATATGTGAATGTGTATGTTATGTGTGTGTGTGCGTGTGTGTGGTGTTATGTAATATATATGTGATATATATAAATATGTTAATCATTTTTCTTTATTGCCCTCTTATTATTTTGTGGGGATTTTGTGAGGGTTAGTTTTGTTTTTATTGTTTTTTTTCTTATTTTTTTGAGTTTGGTTTGTTACTCTCTCTCCTTTCTTCTCCCTCTAATAGCCAAATTATCCTACTTTTTCTTTCTCTGTCTCTATTTTGTTTCTTTAACTTTTTTCCTCACCCATTTTGGATTTCACTTGCTACAACTCTTATTTTTCTCTTTTCACCTTTAGAATATTATTAACTACTTTTTGCCTTCCTAACCCATTCCCTTTTCTTTTAATGAACTGTTTTACTATCTTTTAAAATTATTCAGTTTATATAATTTCTGCCCCACCATTAATGTTGTTGAGGATATTGCTATTGTGGATGTTGTAGTTGACACCTAGTGTTTACTTTAATGCTCTAAGTCATGATTGTTGTTGTTAATTTTGAACCCCATCATTTCTCTTTTTGTGGAATGTTTAAGATGTCATAATAGGCACCTGACTTACTTTAATGCTGTATATTTTTCCTAATATTGTTGCTGTTATTTATTTCCTCCTTTTCATGAGGTGCTGGGAATCTAGTGTGACACTATAAGACCACAGGATCTGCTGTGATGATCCTACTGCTGTATCAGATGTACTGCTGATGAGCTACACTCCCAACCTAACCAAAAGACAGAGTACTTTACTCTGCACATAACATAACCCCACTCAAACACCAATAATATTTTAACACAAAGGACAGGGAATAGAAAACCCCAAACTGAAAACTAGGTACCAAGTAGAAATGGCTAGGGAAAGGCCTCAGATCCTACTCATGGACATCTTCTACTAAAACAAGAGTAAAAACAATACAGAAATTGTGGACACTACTTCTATGAGGGGCCTTAGCCAAAATCAATTACATCTGTGAAAACCTATTTGTAAATATATTAAAAAATTCACAACAAGCTGATATCCCATAACAGTTCGCCAAGAGAAGTCTAGTCCCTAAAAGGTCCCTCACATAAAATGGAAAAGAACTTCATCCCAACAGGTGCACAAATCTCAACATAGTGATACAAGAAACACAAAAATGAAACAAAACAACAAAAAGACTAGATAGCATGAGACCTCCTAATATTCATAATTCACCAAAATTTGACTCCAAATTTATCAAACTGGATGAAAAGCCAGATAAAGTATTTAAAAGAATGATTATAAAAAAGATCAATGAATTACAAAAGAACACAGAAAAACAACTGAACAAATTAATAGGCCAGTATAGAATGAGAAGTCCAATAAAAGAGGCATATTGAAAAAGAAATCTTGGAAATGAAAGTCATAATAAATCTAGTAAAAAAACTCAGCTGAAAATCTCTCCAATAAGAATACAGAATCTCAGAGTTGTAAGACAAAGTGATCAGCCTTGAATATTCAAACAGAATTAACAAAAAGGAAAGAAATAACCATAATCGGAATATAACAAGAAACCTGGGACAACATAAGGAAACAAAAATGTAAGCATCACAGGAATTGAAGAGGTCCTGAGACATAGGCTAATGGTCTGGATGACCTTTTTATGGAAATAATAGCACAAAAAAATTCTGAACCTTGGAAATGAGATGGACACTGAGACACAGGATGCATTCAGAACCCCAAATACACAAGATTAAAAAGGAACCTCTCCACAACACATTATAATTAAAATGCCTAACATATAGAACAAGGATAGAATTTTTAAACCTCAAGAGAAAACAATCAGGTCTTATTGAAAGGAAAGCCAATTAGAAATACTTTGCTTTTCAGCCTACTAGAGTGACTCAGTCATATCAATGTTTATAGCAGCTCAATTCACAATAGTTAAACTATGGAACCAACCTAAGTGCTCTTCAATAGATGAATAGATAAAGAAAATGTGATGCACACACAAACACACTCACACAATGTAATATTACTCAGCCATAAAAAAGAATGAAATTATAACATTTGCTGGTAAATGGATGGAACTGAAGACTATCATGCTAAGTGAAATAAGCCAATCCCCCAAACCATAGAGCAAATGTTCTCTCTGATATTGGCTAACACACAATAAGTGGGGGAGAGAAGAATGGAAGTACTTTGGATTAGACAAAGGGGAATGAAGAGAATGGAAGAGGGATGGGAATAGAAAAGACAGTAGAATGAATCAAACATTGCTTTCCTGTGTTCATATATGAACACATGACCAGTGTAACTCCACAACATGTACAACCAAAAAAAAGTGAAGTTATACTTCATTTATGTATAATTATGTCAAAATGCATTGTACTGTCATGTATTACTAAAAAGAACAAATAAATATTTTTAAAAAGAAATAGTTTGTTTTTTTAGCATGAACTATAAAATCTATAAGGTTGTGGTTGGAAAATAACTGCCACCAAGATTGCTGTATCCAGCTAAGCTATCATTCAGAGTCAAAGAAGAAATAAAAGCCTTCCAAGATAAACATAAGCTAAAATAATTCATGACTACTAAACTGGCACTAAAGCTTAATAAAAGTATTTAAATAGATACTACACACAAAAGAAGATAAAAACAACAAAGGATTTGCAAATGGGTGGATCTCATTAGCAGAGTAGCTATGTAAATAAGAAATAGGACTAAATCAAACACTAGAAATCTATCAAAATGGCAGAAATTAATAAACATCTCTGTATAATAACACTGAATGTAAATGGTCTTAACTTTTCAATGAAAAGAAAAATACTGGAAGAATGTGTAAAAACCAAGACCAACTAGATGTTCTTTGCAAAAGACCATCTTCCAGGCAAAGATAGCCACAGGCTTAAAGTGAAAGGATGGAAAATGATATTCAATATAAATGGAAACAAAAAGCAAGCAGGAGTAGCTACTCTCATATTCAACAAAGCAGACTTGAAGCCAAAATTAATCAGAAGAGATAAAGAGGGTCACTTCATATTGGAGAAAAGAACAATTCATCAAGAAGATATAATGATAGTAAATATTTATTCCTCAAATGTTAGTGCATCTAATTGCATAAAACGAACTTTACTAAACATCAAGACTTAAGCCCCAATACAATAATACTTGGTGATTTTAACATCCCCCTCACAAATAGGCCTTGAATAAAATCAGTACAAACTCTTCAGACCTAAAATAGATTATAAATCAAATGGAACAGACATATAGACTATTTCATTTAACAAGAGTTGAACTTGCTTTCTTCTCAGGTCCTCATGGAACATTCTCCAAAATAGAACATATATTAGGCCACAAAGCAACTCTTAGCAAATACAAAATAATTTACATGATTTCTCACATCTTATCAGATTATGATGAAATGAAATTATAATTGACAGTATGAAAATACATAGAAATTACATAAAGCCACAGAGATTGAATACAGTTTTGAATATTCAATGGGTAATAAAAGAAATCAGGGGAGAAATTTTAAAATCATTAGAATTAAATCAGAAGAGATACAACATGTCAGAATTTCTGGGACACTATGAAGGCAGTTCTAAGAGAAAAGTTTAGAGCTCTAAGTGCCTATATTTAAAAATAAGTCATAAAGATCCCAAATAAATGACCTAATAATGCATCTCAAGTCATTAGACAATTCCAAAATCAATAAAAGTAAGGAAATAATTAAGATCAGAATTGAAATTAATGAAATAGAATTAAAAAATGAAACAAAGGACCAATGAAATGAAGTGTTGGAAATTGGTCTGAGGTTCAGGATTCAAGCACTGAGAGTACTGCTTCTCAGCCAGGTGGGTAAAAAAGGAATTTCACTAAAACTTAATACTAGACAATCAGAGTGTCTTAAGAGATTCAGAAATTCAGGTGCATTGAACAAAGAACAAGAAAGAGTGAATTGAAGCTAAACCAGTTGTGGTAGCAGTGTTGTTTTACCACAGAGAGGAGTGGTAACACACAGAGAGAAACGAAATGACGTATTTGGCAAGGAAAAACCTCTAGATCAGAAAAGCAGAGTGAACTTTGCTGCACAGCAAACTGGTGTTTGGAAGGTGCTCTGTATTACTCAACTGGCAAATGAAGAACTGAGGCAGAATCATCTTGAGAAGGCCACAGTGAAGCTTGCTGCTGTGGAAGTCCAGGATATCATAGCAAACATTACCATACCATCCCAGAAAGCACCTAATGTGTGGTGTAGGATGTACCTAACAGAATGTGAGTGAAACAGGCACATAGAAGATGGTGCCCAGGGGGAATTCGAGTCAGAAAAACAGAAAGGAGTCTAACTAGTTTTGCCTTTGAGTCTGGTGGCAAAAGTAGGGTCAGGAATCTGAAAGAGAGATGGAAATACACTCAAGGACTAACCCTAGTAGGTTATGTTCATGAGCAGCAGAGTTTGTGACAGATTGGCTCCACTGCCTCACTTCTTGGAAGATTTCTGAGATCCAGACTCCCAGCAGAGATCAGCATCTGTCAAATCCTAGAGATGTGTTGATCTAATATCTCCAGAGCAGATATCCCCAACAAAGCCCCTAAGATCTGATTAGACCTGAGTCCCAGCTGTCAGAACTCCCCTGGTAAAACTCTGCAGCAGCCCCATCCTGGAAGTATGCTCACCTGGTCCATCTGAACAAAATTCCAATCAACAGTACTTCCCATTCCATCATACCTTATACTAGTAAGAAGGAAAACTTAGAGCTATTTCAACCAGCTTCAGTTTAAGTCCACTCCAACTTACAGCTCAATGAGCAACACAAAAAGAGGAAGGAGTTAACAACCTGGAGTCCATGTAAATAACCCAAAAAGAAACAGAAAGAAGTACAGCTGGACATAGGCAGTGACCACCCATTCTTGCCAACTGTGTTGACTACTTCAGTGGAGAGGAAGAATTCTTTTTCATCAAGAATCAGTTTTCTCTCTCTCTTTTTTTTTCTTTTGGTGTTCTTGATGTGCTGTTTGGTTTGTGGACATATATATGTATATTTCTTTCTTTCTTTCTTTTTTGACTATTCTAAATTGTTTATTAGGTATGAACTTTACAAACATCATACACATTAGCGGTAACAGTGGAGCTGGAGAGTATTGCACCTTCTCCACCATATGATGAGAAACACAAATAGTGTGATGGAACTTGTGACCCTTTTCAAGGCCATGACTCTTCTGGCCTGCAGATATTAGGCCACCCATCTCCTTGTGCTTGTAGACTGGTTTGTGATCCATTGGGTGTCAGGATTTCTTCTGATAGTTTTATGGAATGGATCAATGAGGAAAATCTCAAAGAATTTGTACATGGAATCTTCACCAACCCAACAAGAATTCAGGATGCTCAGAGACCCACAGTGGCGTCCAGGTCTCTTCTCAGCAACAGACTGAAAGTTTAGAGCAAACTTAAGCTGTTTAACACCATGATGGACAGACTTGCCATACGTTGTACCCTTAGGAACTGGGCATTTGCAGCTACCACAGCACATGTGAATCCTGTATATGACAGCTTTTCTTGGCCTCGTATCCAAGTCTGCATGCTTTATCTGGCCAGGTGGGGCAGGGAGCCCTGTGGAGCTCAGAGAGCCGGCAGTACTGCCAGCAGTGCACTCACAGAAGAAAGCACATCACATCCAACTGCTTCTTCCTCCATAACTCCTGGATGTGCTTGTATGCACCCATCTTGCCTTACCTGATGGCTGCTGCCAGACTGAAAGTTTATTTCTTTTTTTTTCTTTTTCTGATACTGAGACTTGAACCCAGGGGTTTTTTACCACTGAGCCACATCCCTAATAAAACATTATTTATTTTTTATTTTATTTTTTCAGTTGGAAACAGGGTCTTTCTAAGTTGCCTAGGGTCTCAATAAATTGCTAAGTCTGGCCTTGAACTTGAGATCCTCCTGTCTCAGCCTGCAGAGCTGCTGGGATTATAGGCGTGTGCCACCATGCGCAGCATGTTTAGCATTTTTTAATATAGTTATTTTTCTTTGCCCTTTGTTATGATTTAAATCTGAGATGTCCCCCAAAAGCTCATGTGTGAGACAATGCAAGAAGGTTTAGAGGTGAAATGGTTGGGTTCTAGTAACTTTAACCCAATCCATGGAGTAAACCCCTGATAGGAATCAACTGGCTGGTAACTGAAGGCAATAGGGTGTGGCTGGAGGATGTGGGTCATTGGGGGCATGCCTTTGGGATATATGTTTTGTATCTTGCATGTGGAGTCTCTCTGTGCTTCATGGAACCATATCCCCAACTGCTTTCCTCTGCCACACCCTTCGGCCATGATGTTCTCCCTCGCCTTGGGCCCTGAGGAATGGAGCTGGTTGCCTATGGACTCTGACCTCTGAAACCATGAGACCCAAAATAAACTGTTTTTCCTTCAAAATTGTTCTTGTCAAGTCTTTTGGTCACAGCAGTAAAAACAAAACAAAACCAAAAACCTGACTAAAACACCTTGTCTCTCCAGGGTTGGGTTTTTTGGTTTGTTTATTTTGTGTTGTTTATTTCTCTTTCTAGACTTTGTTCTTTCACTAACAGCCAGATTCTCTTCTTCTCCTTTTCTCTCCCTTGACTTTTTCCCTAATTTTTCTCCTTTTTATAATCACCACTTGCTACATCTCTTCTGCATTCTCTCTGTTCACATTTTGAATATTCTATCACATTTTCTTTTTTCTTAATGAACTGTATTTTCACCACCTTTTAGAACTATTTGGTTTGTATAACTCCTGCTCCCACCATTCATGTTGTTGCAATTATTACAGCTATGGTTGACATAGTTGACACCTGCTGTTTACTTTAATACCAAATCTAGTTCATAGTTATTCGTTGTTTTTGCTGTGGGCAATTGTAGATCCCACCATTCCTGTTTGTGTGATAATTGTGTTGTAAATGTTACAGTAGACACTGAGTACTTATTTTAATGCTGCAATTGTTTGCATTAGTTGTTGCTATGGTTTGTTTTCCCCTTTTCTGTGAGGGGCTAGGAATCTACAGGGACACTGCAAATTCATAGGGTAGAGACCCCGCTGCTGAACTAAACTCAGTCAAATGACAGTGTATCTTGTTCCACACTCAAATGAGCAACATTCAAACTTCATCCATACTTGATTTCAAAGAATAAAAGATATGAAAACTTAAACTAATGGCCAGACCCCAAGTATGAATAGCCAGGGGTAGACCCTCAGATCCTACACACAGACATCTACTCCTATAGTAAAAACAGAAACAATTAACACAAAGGCTATGGATACAACATCTATGAGGGTGTCTCAATCTGGATCACTTTGGAAGAGAAGACTGTGCCCTAAAAAAGGCCTACATGTAAGAGTGGAAGAAAAATCCATCCCATCAGATGCATAAAACCCAACACAGGAATGTAAGAAATATGAAAAAACAAGATAACATAATACCTCTTAAAATTCATAATTCAATAGCAACTTAATTCAAAGATATTAAAGTGAATGAAATATCAGATTAATAATTTAAAAGAATAATTATAAAATGATCAACAAATTCCAAGAGCACATAGAAAAACAACTGAATTAAGAATGTCAGGGTATGGATACTGGGTAGAGGGTATGGATGAGAAATTCAATAAGGAGATAAAGATATTGAAAAAGAACCAAAGAGAAATCTTGGAAATGAAAGACACAATAAATCAAATAAAAGGTTTAGTTGAAAGGCTCTCTATTAGAGTAGAATATGCTGAAGACAGAATCTCAGAACTGGAAAACAAAGTGGCTGTCCTTGAACTTTCAGACTGTATTAAAGAAAAAAAAAATAACCATGATCAGAATATACAGGAACTCAGACATTAAGAGACCAAATTTAAGAATAATTGGAATTGAAGACTGTTGTGAGAGGCATGCTAATTGAATGAATAACCTCTTCTGGGAAATAACAGAAAAATTTCCAAATCATGAGAATGAGATGGACATCCAGATACAGGATATAATATAAACCCCAACAGACAAGATAAAAAAAACCCTCTCTATGACACATTATAATTAAAATGCCTAACAGAGAGAGCAAAGATTTAAAATCATCAAGAGAAAAATGCAAAAACAGCCACAGACTGAAAGTGAAAGGATGGAAATCATATACCATGTTCCTGGAACCTGAAAACAAGCAGGAGTATCTTCTCTCATATGCACAAAGTAAACTTTAAGCCAACATTAATAAGAAGAGAAAAACTAACTTCATACTGGTAAAGGGAATAATCCAACAAGAAGATATAAGGATAGTAAATATTTATGCCCAACATTGTTGCACCTAATTATACAAACCAGACACTACTCATATTAAAACTTCAGATAGACCCCCGTACATTAATACTGGGTGATTTCAAAATACCTCTCTCACCAGTAGATAGGCTGTAAAGACATAAACTCAATAAAGATTTTTTGGAACTGAAAAATTTTATATATAAAATGGACTTAAAAGACATTTATAGAATATTTCATCAGCAACAGCTGAATACAATTTCTTCTTGGTGGCTGATGGAACATTCTCCAAAATAGACTTTATTTTAGTCCATAAAACAACTATTACCAAATATAAAATATCAATATAATTCCTTGTATTCTATCACATAATAATGGAATAAAATTGGAAATCAACACCAAAAACCCCAGAGAAACTATATAAACACATAGAATTATTTTTTTCTTTGTAGAAATAAGTGACAAGAGAGTTTATTTTGATATATTACACTTACATGGAGTATATCTTATTCTAGTTATGATCCCATTCTTGTAAAACATAGAATTTGAACAATATGCTTTTGAATGAGTGGGTGATAGAAGAAATCAGGGGAGAAATTTAAAACATCTTACAATCAAACAAGAATGGTGCTACAACATACCCGAACTGGATCACAATGAGATGAGTGCTAAGAGGAGACTTTATAGCTACAAGTGCCTACATAAGAAAATCAGGATGATCCCAAAGACACAACCAAATGATGCATCTCACGATCCTTGAAAAAAGAATGAATCTATTCCAAAACCAGTAGAAGGAAGGAAATAATTAAGATCAGAGTCAAAATCAATGAAATTGAGAAAGAAAAATAATACAAAGGATCAATAAATTGAAGAGTTGTTTCTTTTAAAAGATAAACAAGACTGTTTAATCCTTAGCCGAACTAACTTTTTTTTTTTTTTTTTTAAAAAAAAGAGGGAAGACCTAAATTAAAAACATTAGAGATGAAGAAACAGATGTCACCACAGACATCACAGAAATCCAGAGGATCATTAGGGACTATTTTGAAAATTTACACCCTACTAAATTGGAAAATCTAGAAGAAATAGATAAATTTCTGGACACATTACCTACAAAAACGGAATCAGGAGGATATGGAAAATCTAAATAGACTAACAGAAATCAAATCACTCATAAAAAGTCTTCCAACAAAGAAAAGCCCTCCATCAAATAGATTCTCAGCTGAATTCTATCAGACCTTTAAAGAAAAACTAATGCCAATGCTCCTCAAATTATCCCATGAACTAGAAAAGGATAGAACATTTCCAAATATATTCTGTGAAGCTAATATCACTTAATTCCTGAACCAAATAAGAAAGAAAATGAAACTACAGACCAATATCCTTGATGAACATAGGTGAAAAAATCTTTAATAAAATATTAGCGAATCACATTTAACAACACATTAAGATGGTACATCATGATCAAGTTGGTTTTAATTCTAGGGATGTAAGGATGATTCAAATCACACAAATGAAGCCAATGCCTGTTTCATAGTGAATTGGGGAAAACTGAAAGCATTTCCTCAAAATAAGGACCAAGAAGGATGTTCACTCCCAGCACTCCTTTTCAATATAGTACTTGAAAACTTAGCAAGAGCAATTAGGCAAAAGAAGGAAATAAAAGAGGTACAAACAGGGAAGGGCGAAGTCAAATGATCAGTTTGCAGATCCAAAACACTCCACCAGTATTTTCCTAGAGCTAATAAACAAACTTAGCAAAATAGTGGGATACAAAATCAACACACAAAAATCAACAGATTTTTCTGTACACAATGAATCCTCTGAGAAAGAAATGAGGAAAACAATTCCATTCACAATAGCCTCAAAAAACAAACAAACAAACAAAAAAAAAACCTAGGAATAAATCTAGCAAAATAAGTGAAAGACCTGTACATTGAAAATTAAAGAATACAAAAGAAAGAAATTAAAGAAAATGGAAAGCCTCTGATGTTCATGGGAATGTAGAATTAATATTGCTAAAATGACTATACCACCTACAATTCTATGCAATTCCCATCAAAAGACTAATGACATTTGTTTTAGTCAGCTTTTTCACTGCTGTGACTAAAGGATCTGACCAGAACAATTTTAAGAGGCAAAGTTTTATTTGGGGGCTCACAGAGTAAGAGGTCTCAATCCACAGACAGCAGACTCCATTCCTCAGGGCTCGGGGCGAGACTGAGCATCATGGTAGAAGAGTTTGGCAGAGAGAAGCAGCTCACATAATGATCAGAAAGCAGAGAGAGGGACTTCACTCACCAGATGCAAAACACATACCCCAAAGCCACACCGCAATTCTCACCTCCTCCAGCCACAACCTACCACTTCAGTTACCACTCAGTTAATTCCTATCAGGGAATTAATTCACTGATTGGGCTCACAACCCAATCATTTTTCCTCTGAACCTTTTTGCATTGTCTTACATGTGAGTTCCTGGGGGACACCTCCCATCCAAACCATAACAATATTCTTCATACAACTAGAAAAAACAGTCCTGAAATTCATATGGAAGAATAAAAACCTAGAATAGCTAAAGCAATTCTAAGCAAAAAGAGCAAAGCTAGAGGCATTACGCCACCTGATCTCAAATTATACTACAGAGTTTTAGTAACAAAAATAGTATAGCATAGATGTACGTATACATATAAACCAATGGAATAGAATAGAAGACACAGAGCCAAACCCAAACAGACACAGCCACCTGATCTTTGACAAAGACACCAAAAATGCAGGTTGGAGAAAAAATAGGCCTTAGAACAAACAGTATTGGGAAAACTGGATGCATATGTACAAGAATGAGTCTAGACCCTTATCTCTTGCCCTGCACAAAACCAACTCAAAATGAATGGAAAACTAGGAAGTAGACAAGAAATTTTCAACTGCCAGAAGAAAGCATAAGGTCAATACTCCATCATCTAGGTGCAAGCAATGACTTCCTCAGTTGGACTCCTGAAGTTCAGGAAATAATGCCAAGAATGAATAAATGGAATAGTAGCAGTTTAGAAGCTTCTAACGGCAAACAACAAGCAGCCAAGAACATGAAGATATTAAGTACAGAATGGGAAATCTTTGCCAGCTACTCTTCTGACAGAGTATTAATATCCAGAATGTGTAAATAACTCTAAAAATTTAACACTATAAGTATAAATATAAAAATAACACAACGATAAATAGGCAAATGAACTAAACAGATACTTCTTAAGAGAAAAAATAAAAATAACCAACAAATGTATTTTTGAAATATTCAACATCTTTAGCAATCAGGACAATGCAAATCAAAACTACAACTAAGATTTTATCTCCCTCTAATTAGAATGGAAATTATCAATAATACAAATAATAATAAAAGTTGGCAAGGTTGTGGGGGGAAAAGCAACATGTAACTATTGGTGGGAATGTAAATTATTACTACAACTAAGGAAATCAGTATAAAGATTCCTCAAAAGACTAGAAATGTGGCCAACCTTTACTACTCATTGGTATTTTTCCAAAAAATTAAAGTCAGTATACTATAGCAATACATGCATGCTCCTATTTATAGAAATGCAATCTACAATAGCCAAATTATGGAACTAGCCAATGTGCCCATCAAAACATGAATGGGTAAAGAAATGTGGTAGACATACACAATGGAGTATTATTTAGCTGTAAAAAAGAACAAAATTATGTCATTTGCAGGACTATGGATGGAACTTGAAAGCATCATATTAAGCAAAATTAGTCAGACTCAGAAAGTCAGGGGTCATAATTTTTCTTTCACATGTGGAAACTAGAGAGTAAAAAAAAAAAAAAACAGAGGGTGGGGGACAATCTCATGAAATTAGAAAGGAAACTAGCAGAGTGGAGGAAGGGTCCAGGGGAGGGAGGTGAGGATGGCAACGGGAGGCACTGCAGAAGCAATGGTGCTGGGGAATTATGTGCATGAATGAATATATTACAGTGAATCTCAAGGTTATGTGTAATTATAACACCAGTAAAAATTATTAAAAAATAAGAACACCAATAATTTACCATGTTAACAATAAAAGAGAAAAACAATACAATCATTTCAATTGACGAAGGAAAAAAAATTAACAAATACCCAACCTCTAAACCTATAGAAACACTGAGCCCAGTAGGAGTAGAATGAACATCTTCAACCTCATAAAGGGCATCTAGTGGGAAAACTGTGTGATTAGCATCGTGCTTAATGAGAGAGTGCAACGCTCTCTCATAAGGTGTGGGAACAGGCAAGGATCACTTCTAGTCAATGTTGCACCAGAATGGAAATTATCAATAATACAAATAATAATAAAAGCCGGCAAGGTTGTTGGGGGAAAAGGAACACATAACTATTGGTGGGAATGTAAATTATTACTACAACTAAGAAAATCAGTATAAAGATTCCTCAAAAGACTAGAAATGGGGCCACCCTATTAACCAACCTTTAGTCAGTCCAATCAGTCAAGAAAAGGAAATAAAAGAAATCCAGATTGCAAATAAAGAAGTAAAATTGTCTTTATCCATAGATGAAAATGCCAGCATGATAGCATGAAAATACGAACTATTCAGGGATAAATGTGAAAAAAATGTGCATGACTACACAATGCAAACTGAAAAAACCCTCAAATTAGAGAAGTACTAAATAAAGACAAGTGCCATATTTATGAATAAATACAGATATCTAACATTAAATTCTCCCCAATTTAATCTATAGATAAAATGCAATAGCAATTAAAATCTCAGCAGACTCATTTGTAGATAATGACAATTAATTCTAAAGTTCATGTGCAATGCAAAGGACAAAATTAACCAAAACAATTTTGAAAAAGAATAATTATCTAATTTTATAACTGACCTTCAGCCTTGGTGTGTTTTAGTCAGTCATTTCATTGCTGTGACCGAAAGACTTGACAAGAACAAGGTAGAAGAAAGTTTATTCGGGTCTTGGTTTCAGAGTTCTTAGTCTGTACATGACCAACTCCATTGCTCTGTGCCTGCGGTAACACAGAACAACATGGTGGGAGGACATGGAGGAGGAGAGCAGCTCAGGACACGGCACCAGGAAGCAGAGAGCGCTCTGCTTACCAGGGCGAAATATATACCCCAAAGCCTTGCTTCTCTCCAACCTGCCTTCTCCAGCCACACCCTACTTGTCTACCATTACCCACCAGTTAATCAGTGGATTAACACACTGATTAAGTTAAGGCTTTCCTAACCCAATTATTTCACCTCTGAACTTTCTTGCATTGTCTCATACAGGAGCTTTTGTGGGACACCTCATACCTAAACCATAACATGGTATAAAATTGCATCGGTCAAAATTACAATATTGGAATAAAGATAAGTTAATAAAAGGAAATAGAGCACTCAACAATAGACTCACAAATACACTACTTTGTTTTTAACAAAAATACAAAGGTAATTTAAAAAATTGAGAGTAAATCATTTTGCATTGTTTATAGTCATTAATTTTGCTGTAAAATGTGTATGTTTGTGATATATTAAAAGAAAATAACAGGTAAGTGAAGTAAGCCAGATTCTGAAAATGAAAGGTCAAATGCCTTCTCTGATACGTGGAAGTGAGAGAGAGAGAGAAAGAGAGAGAGAAGGAATTCTAAAAAGGAATCTCACAGAAATTTAAGAGAGATCAATGTATGTATATAGTATAAATAGCAGAAGATAAAAACCAAATATTAATAAAGAGAGGTGGATTTGAGTGCTTCTTTGTTTCCACATTGAGCACATCTTGCTTTTGAAAAAATATAAAAACAATAGATATCAACTTTTAAATTCTCAATAGTTCCCTATGACCACTTGGATAAAGTTTAACTCTTTATTCTGAATTCAAGATTCTCTACAAATGATGAGGCCCAAACTGGCCTTTGTCACTTTCCTCTTTGCCTCTCCAGTCCTCCATTCTTCACATTGTCACTGGGTTCTGTTCAGGCACCTACACGCCCCACCTTCCTCCCACTGCTGCCTCTCCTCTCTTCTGCTTTTCCTTTGGACTTGGGCCATGCTACCCACTCTTTGCCTGTCCACTTCACACCAACCGTTGAAGTTAAATTCCTCCTGGCTCTGAAGTTTCTCTGAGAAACATACTAAGAAAAATCTACCCTTAAATGCTGTCTTCTCCGTATGTTTGAAATGAAACCACATGTGAGTTAAATCATTAGCAAACTTTAGTGGAAAGCCTTTTTGATTCCACAGGCCTAAGTGTACCTGATGTACATATTTGCCCTGTGCTAAAAAGGTTTAAGGTTCTGGACCTTGACTGCTGGGTTTTAAATTGTGATTTTGCTAGTAAATAGTTGGTTGATCTTAGGACAAATTATTTCATTTCTTAGCTTATGTTTCTCTTTTATAAATTGGGCATAAAAGAGTGTACCTCATAAAGTTGTCGCAGTTATTAAACATATAGTATCAAAAAGAATTAAGAATATTTTCTGGTACATAGTAGGCATTCAATAGGTGCTGGCTATTCCATTTTAACAATTATTATTATCATCATCACATCCTCAGAACCAAGTCTCAATCATGTATCCATTTGGAAGACCCAGATGTTTAATGGCTCTTTATGAAACATTATGAAGTGATCCTTACATCTGATTTTCTCATATTTATTATTCTTCATTAGTCTAAGTTTTTTTGTACATTTTCTATCTCTAAGAAGTATTTAGACAGCAAATAATTTAGTTAATGATTGAGAGAAAATTAGTATTCAATTGCAAAGCCCAATTTTGGCCACTAGATGGTGATACAACACTAGATATGATTTTTACAGCCAGCTACAAGAAGCTTCTATAATTAAACGAAATGTTCAGCATTGAACCTTTTTATTTGCATATTTTCTACTTTCTTCCTCATCACATAGGGAGGAAGGAGTGAAAGAAAAATGGGTGTCAGAAGGTTTCCCCTTAGCGTCCTGGGGCTTCTCAGAGGACTAGGGGACTTCCACAGCCTGACAGCACCATCCAGAGAGAGAAGCCTGGCAAAGGCTGCATTCTGTAAGAGGGGCTGCTTGCCTATGTGTGCACTCCAGGTGAGAGAATCTTGATCTCTCCACTCAACTGCTGCCTAACAGTAGAGGAAGTCTTCTTTAATTCCAGCCGCCATCTGGCTAAGTGCTCTGTGGATGAAGGGGGGTGTTATGGGCTGAACTGATGGGCCCAGGCAGCAGCAGAAAGAGGGGGCAGAAGAGAGGTTGGATGCTACAGAGGTTGCCAGTGACTCATCCAGCAGCCTGTGTAAATTTAAAGGAAGGTCTTATTACCTAGGGGATCAGTGCTCTAATTTGTAAATACAGAACGCGTCTCTGTCAGTTATCTGCATGTCCTACATGTTTGGATTTGAAATACAGGGTGGTTCTCTGTATCTAAAGTTCTCTGATATATTCTCACCAGTAATTTCTTGCCTAGGAATCGCTCCTCTTTGCACATGTAGGAAAAATATTTCTGTGGCCCTTGCTGCCGTCTCTGCCTGGCCCAGCTGTGGAACTGGGGGAGCTACTCACATCCCACCTTCCTTTTGTTAGCGGGAAGGGGAGAAAGAGAAGAGTAACTTTCAGATTGAGACCAAGTCCCTAATGGTCTTAAACAAGGACTCCATTCTTCTTTCTATAATTCTATAAAATATTTCTATATTGTATGGATAAAACTTCTGAAGAGGGCTACAGGGCTACTTTTCATTTAAAAATGTAAAAATGTATAAAACATACCATGTTACCCACTCTCCCCCTCATTTTTTTTTTTTTTTTCCTTGCTGGGAATCAAATTTAGGGCCTTGCACATACTGAGTAATGCTCTACCACTGAGCTACACCCTCAGCCCCAAAATGACCATTTTTAAGTGTACCAATTCAGTGGTATTAAGTTCATTCACAAGGTTGAACAACCATCACAACTATCCACTTTCAGAACCTTTTCATCATCACAAATGGAAACACTGCATGCTAGTTATTAAATAATAACTCCCTGTGATTCTTTCCCTATATGAGAGGTACTTTTAAATAGTTTGGTGCCCATAATACCCATGGCTTTGTTTACACCTCTTTTAAAGCACTTTAACTTTCATTTATTTAAAAAAAAATATTTACTAAGCAACTATGCTGGGTGCAATATTAAATATAGATTATCAAATAAGTACTAATTCTTTCCTAAAGGAACTTAAGTAGAGTCAGGATTAAATGATATCAGTACAGTGTGATAAATGCTATGATAGAGAAAAGAAAGAAGAGATCTAGTGGGGGATCTAGTGCTAGGGTTTGGTGAGCACAAATTATCAGATTGCACCAAGGGCTTATTCATACTTTTTCCTTCATAATTGCTCTATGAAGCAGGAACTGTTATCACATTTTGCAGATAAGAAATCTGCAATCTTGAATGGTCAAGCAAGTTGCCCAGGGATACTCAGTGTGCTGTTTAGAGGCACCATCATTAAACAGGTAAGTAGGAGTTATAAGTCCTAATCCAGGCAGTGTAGTAACCAGCTTCATGCATTTCTATAAGTGCTTATAGCTTTCTGGCCTTAGTTTAGTTTAGTTTTGTATAAAATGGTAACATTCTAGAAGATCCCTTAAGACTTTTTCATCAAGGTGGGAAGGGTTGAGTGGACCCAGGATAATTTTAACTACAAATCTGAAGAGGACACAGACTGAAGAGAATTCCGCAATTTGGAAACTAATGCCAGGGGTATCTCAGAACAGAGACTTCCTTACACAACGTAGAGTGGAATTTTGAGATCACAGACATGAGGTCTCTGATGTTTGTGGCCTTAAGAACTGTTTCACAGAGGAGGTTGACTTAGTCTGGTAAACATAGATGTTAACTTGTTTTCTTTCTGAATTTTCCATTTTTCTTATGCCCCATTTGGATAGTTAGCCAATTCTTCCTCCTTCCCCTAGGGAGGGCTATGGTAAAGGATTTGTATTTAAATCTATTTGCCTAGCAAATTGTATGGCAGGACCCAAGGGAAATAGCAATAGAAAGGGAGTGAGGATATAAGTCTTTGATAAGATTCCTCTAGATTGGGAAGGAAGACGTAAATCAATGGATGGAATTCTTCGAAGTGATACTTGTGTCCTGGTATTGCTATTGGGGTAGAGATCGAAAATCTTCAGACACATGCACATAAGGGGAGTGTGGTCAGAGAGAACTACAGCCTCACAGACACAGGAAATTTGAATAGATCTCACCATTGTAGAATCTGATGATCCGGACCTTCACTAGGGATGCGCTTCCTGCCTGGAAAGCTCCTCCCTGCTTGCTTACTCACAGACTATTACTAAAGCAAAATTATATCATACAAAGTGAAACAGGCAAGGAGGCCTATTGCAATAAAGGAGAAAGACTGGAACTAAGTCTGAACTCAATTCCACTGAAAAAAAGGCAGTTTTTTGTTACATGTTTATGTGCATTTGTGCCTGCGCTTCTTGGTGTATTGGGGATCAAATCCAGGGGCACTCAACAACTAAACTACATCCCAAATCCTTTGAATTTAGTTTTTATTTTAAGTTACCCAGGCTGGCCTTGAACTTGAGTTCCTTGGCAGGAGGGTTTTTAAGAGCAGAGATGGGCTAGTAGAATCATATTGGAGGATGTTAGGGAGGAAGTTAATGGATAGGATATGTCCAGCACATTACATTAGTCCTAGATTTGCAAATGTTTTTCTCTGTGATTAGTCCATCTGTGTTTGCTAATTGGTGTCTATGGAAGTTAGGCTGCTACCTGCTTCCACAGATATTGGGAGATAGGACACTATTTGGTTATGGTTACATTTCAAAGGGATGGCTCCAAGGTACTTGAAAAAGAAAGTCCTGAGTTGTGAAACTGGCAAGGGACATTTTAAAAGATATACATCTCAAAGGGTTCAGAGAAAGAATTTGCTATTACAGTTTCCTATAGTTAGTGCTGTACGAAAGGGGAGTCAAGAACCTTGAATCAGAAAGAAGCCTGTCTAAAATTGAGTTAAGCTGAGTGGATCATTAAAGCCATCTTGATCAGTATTTATCTTGAAATTCCGTATTTCATCACAGAAAATGGGACACGATTTCTGCTCCTCTTCTTTTCCACTCTGACCATTTTTTTAAAATTCCAAGATCTGTAGAAATTCTGGTTCTTGTTTGTATATTCATTACCAATGTATGCAAATAAACTGCAAGTGTTGATTTATATGTTTAAGACATTTGAGAAAAAGACAATGTCTTTTTCTATCATTTAGAACAATGATGATCACATGGATGAGAATACAGAATAAATATTTGTTAAACTGAACTAAATCTTAGCAACTCACATAGTGATTTTGACTACTCTCACAGATTCAGCCTTTCCATCAAACTGCTAATTGTGTCAATCGCTCATACCTTATCTCTACCCATCCACTACATATAATTTGTTTTTCTGTTTATTTAATTTTTAGAAATTTGAATAGTTTTCATTTGTCCTTAAGTGACCAGGATTCTCATATGACACATTCTTACTCCATTTCAACCTAGTTCAGGGACTGGATAATTTTGACAAAATTCTCCCAGTTCAGTTTTGCCAGCAAGTTTTGTACTTTCTCTTTTAGAAAGACTCAGGAATGGCAAGGACAAAAAAGAATTTTCCTGGGTGCTTTGATGGCAGCTCCTCGGAAAGAAATTTGAGTAACTGTTCATCTGCTAAAAAGCTGTCTATCCTTCGAAATAGTTCCAACATGATTCTATATCGTCAGAGGTTTTGTCTTTGTTAAGGGAAGATTTGGAAACACAGAGTGATCTCAAATTCCCTCTTAAAATGATTCTCTAACAGGAGGAAAGATTCTCTTGGTTTAAGGTATTCTGAATGAGTGCCTGTTTCGATTAAACCCATCAGGCAATTTCTACTAAACTCTTAGTAGTAATCCTATTTAACCATCCAGATGGTTGAAAATAGCATGCCAACATCTTTTTTCTTATTTTCTGTTGACGAGACGCAGGCTTACCACTACTTTGAATTTTGATTGGTGTGTGCACATGTGACACACACATACAAACATACACCACACAAGATATGTGGTATAGTGTAGTTGTTGTTGTTTGATATTAACCCTGAAATTAATTTAGGCAATTATGGACCGGCATTTATTCATAGTGGTCACCAGAGTAGCATAATAGTTTACTATATGTCTCCTACTCAGATGAAAGAGTTAATATGTTTCTAAAAAGTCTTTGTGGCCAATTCCAGGAAAGTCAATTAAGTCCTGACCACCAGGTGACAAGGAAATAACATCATGACCAAGTCTATGATAAAGTGCAACCAAATCCATTTTACTCTGACTAGAACTCAATAATTGTTTCTAAGTACAAAAAGGGTGTTTTTTTTTTTTATGATAGACCGTAGTTCTTGAAATATGAGCTACCGTTTTGCAAATAAATATCTCTCCCCCACATCCTTCTATTGTTCCACAGCCTCATTTCTCTCAATTACAGTGTATTTTTAATATAATTATCTGATTTGTTCACTTGGGGATTGATGTAATATGTATGCTAGGTTTAAAATCAGTTGCATGGGAAAAATACATGAGAAGATGGACTCTCAAGGGAAAAATATGTAAGTTTTTTTTTTTTTTCTAGCACTTTCAAGCTGAATCTGATCAGAGTCTAGTTCATGAGAGACTTGTTGTTGGTACTGGTTTTAAACACATTTCCTCCAAAATATCTTTGGTATATGGAAAAGAAAAAAATTGTAAACATTTAGATGCTAAAACCTCCTCTGTTCTTTTGCAGCAAACATCTTATTAATTTGGTGTGACATTGGGTTCCGATGCCAGGAAAAGATTGCCACTAATACACTCTACTAAGTCGGGCTCATGGTGTTTCATCTTTGGGTGTCCTTCAAGTTCAAGATTTTTGTTTATGTATATAAAGGTTTGGAATGATGTCATTAATAAATTGTATCTTCAGTTCCCTCGTGAAAAAGGTCACATCTCTACAAGGCCATTGAATCAATTGATTGAATTAGCTTTGAATGAATTCAGTTCAGTTCAGATAGCTCAAACTGCCATGGTTAACCATTTCATACTCTGTATATTTGCAGTAATGAAGAAAAGAATAGGCTAACAAAGGTAATTGTCCTGCTCCATTTTTTCTCAAGGAGAAAGCTTAAGACATGCACATGGAAATCATTGAGTGAAGAAAACAAAACTTAATACACTTATTATCTGTCACAAAATAACTCTCTTGTAATAAAAAATCTTCCATGAAAATGAGGTCCTTACAGATCAGAGCCAGGCTGCCTAAGAGATGTCAATTTTCTTTAAATCTGGTTGTAGACAGATATACGAGCAAATTCCTCCTTTAACTAAATGTTCTAGCTTGGAAAGTTATTTTAGATCATTTGACTTCCATGTTCATCAGTACTCTCCTCTGTAAAGTGGAGATAAAACCCACCTATCTCTTAAGATTGGTGTGAGAATTAAGTAAGATATTATATAAGGCACTTATGAAAAATGGTTTGTGTATATTAAATTCTCAGAAAATACTAGCCATTGATTATTAACTAAGGGAGGAAAGGGTAGAATAAGTGGATGAAATGTCACCAGATAAAGAACTATGGGAATCAGGAGACCAAAAAAGTTTCAAGTTTCCTTTAACTCTCAAGTTGGTTGTGGATAATGACATTTTCATTTCATTCTCCAGACATTTTCTTTCCCTTTCTCTTCTTTAAGACTTCCACAATAGTGTATGCGCATAAGGGAATAACACATATGCAGAAAAATAAAAGAAGGCTAATTTAGCCATAATAGAGGATAGGAGCAAGGAAAGAAGCTAGATGAGAGGGAAGAGAACCTATCATGGAAGACCTGTGAATTCTACTGAGAAGGTAAATTTTATAACAAGGGCAAGGGTGAGCCAACAAGGTATAATTTAAGCCAGGAGGCCCTGGATTGTATTTTCACATTATAAGGAAGACTTAACCAATGGCATGGAGAATGTTTGGAGAGGTGTAATGGTTTAGATGTGGTGTCCCCAGAAAGCTCACATGTAAGAATGCAAGAAGGTTCAGAGAAGAAATGATTGGATTGCAAGAGTCTCAACCTAATCAGTGAACTCATCCCTCATAGGGATTAACTGAGTGGTAACTGAAGTGGTAGGGTTTGGCTGGAGGAGGTGGGAATTGGGGCCGTGGCCTGGGAGTATATATTTGTATCTGGCCAGTGAAGTCTCTTTCTCTGCTTCCTGATCACCATGTGAACTGCTTACCTCTGTCACACTCTTTTGCCTTGATGTTCACCCTCACCTTGAGTCCCAGGAATGGAGTTTGCTGTCTGTGGATTGAGACCTCTGAAATTGGGAGCCTCCAAACAAACTTTTCTACCCCAAATTCTTCTGGTCAGATCTTCTAGTCACAGTAGTGAAAAAGCTAAAACAGGAGGCCAGATTGTTTTGAAGAAAGGATTAGAGCCTCTGTGAAATTATGGTAGTGAGAATGGAGAAAGGAGACCACCATGAGATTCTAAGGAGGAAGATTCACCAGGATGGCTCCTAGGAGCTGGAGAATGAAGGGTAGAGGGAGGCAAGGATTATGCTAAGATTTCCCACTTGGAAGACTAAGTTTGTGATGGCTATAACAAGAGGAGTCAGTTGTGGAGAAGATTAAGTTCAGTTTGAGTTATTTGTGTAATATTTCAATGAAGCTGTGGAGCTTTCCAGAGGGCAGCTAGTTTTAAATTCAGTTGAGAGTTCTAAGCTGCAGACATAGAATTTGGAATTATTAGTGTATGAAGATACCTAGGGTTGTGGTGGGAAGGAACAGAGAAGGTAGAAAAGAGAATCCCGGGGAGCACCAACATTAAAGGGAAAGGCAGAGGCAAAATAAGACAGAGAAAGAGAGAGAGAGAGCAGGAAATCAGGAGAGTAATGTTCTCCAAACAAGGAATGAGATGATTTAGGAAAGATGGAGTGTTCATCCATGTTGAAATTAATGGTTCTCATTTTATTGAGAAACATAAACAGTTATAGAAAATCACCAAATATCATACGGTAGGATATTGTAGAAGCTTATTGTTTGATTCAACTCAATATACATTTCAGAATACTCATCTAACTATGTTTTAGAAAAAAAATAATCTGAAAAGAGTGTTAGTGCTGGAGAAGCTTATAATCTGCCTATAAGCATTGTTTTTTGAAAAAACATGAGTGAAATAAGTTATGTACTGAATTCTTCAACTCATTTATGAATTAATGTTCCTTTAGATAGTCTTACTTCTATGATGTCAAAAATATGACTAAGGAATGGAAAGATTAATTAAAATTAAATAATTAGCAATATCAAATTAAAAGACAACAATTGTTTTGGAGTCATGTAGATAGAGTTATATGCTCAGTTTGTATTATGTCAAAGTTTGATTTGCAGTTTCATTATATAGTAGCAGATCTTACAAACATTTAAATGCAAGTTATTGGGGAATGTAAAAATCTGCTCCTGCAGAGCACATTTCTATAGTATTTACACTTACCACATTCCTATATTTAATACTGAAGGGCATTCAAACAACAATTAAAGGACCCCATTATTAACTCAATTGCCTCTTTGAAGGAACTGTTCAGAACATTCATCAATTGTGATAAAGTAGAAATGAATGTGGAATTAGAAATCAGAAAACTGGATTGTCATTATCTTATCAATCACTTACCATTTGGGTAACTTGGGGAAGCCCACTCAACTCTTCTGAGCCCAGGTGTTCTTACCTGCAAAATGGTAACAGCAGCAGTTCTGTTATGAGGGTACATGATATAAAAAGCACTAAATCAAATATAATCCACATTATAGATATATTTATCATATTATTATTATTTCATTTAAAGAAAAGTTACTGTGAAAAATGCAAATATGAACTCCCAATTGAGGTTTATAAATGACTGTATTGGTTTTAAAGATATGTATATCCTTCACTAATTTGGGAATGTAATCACCAAATCAACAAATAACCAATTTCTTTAGTAGTAAATGAAATAGCAAAAGTCATTTAGGGTGTTTTGCTGATCTTTATGACCAAATTTCATTGCTTGGTACTTGACATTCATGATAGATGAAAGAAAGAAATTGATATTCAAATAAATCAATTATATAATTGATGTCTAGGAATCTCTTTAATCATTTCAGATACAGGAATGTATAAATCTATGTTATATGAATATATGTTATAACAAGTTTGTACAACATATATTCATACAGCACAATTTTATCAGTTTTCCTCAATATTTTATCAATGCTTTTGACTAAAGAAAGACAGGAATTGAAGAAAGGAAGATAGATGTAGGCAAAAGACTAATGCTTTGAACAGTGTTTAATATGAAGCAACATGTTTACCATGGAACCATTGAACCTTACAGAATGTAAGTAATCTTACATGTCCTATAGTCATCTCTTCCACAAGATTCTTATCAATGATTTTCTACCTCTGTTGCACACAGAATTCTGGAAATTCTGGAGTAATATTCTGCAAGCTCACACATATTCATTCTTTTTTTTTTGGTACTGGGGATTGAACCCAGGGGTACTTTTCCTCAAAGTTTTTGCTTTCATTTTTTATTTTGAGATAGGATCTTACTAGGTTGCCAAGGGTGGCCTTGAACTTGTGATCCTCCTGCCTCAGCCTCCTGAGTAGGTGGAATTACAGGCATGAGCCACTGCATCCAGCCTCAGTCCTATTTTAAAAGACGATTTTTTATCTTTCATTTTTCAAAGCAATTAGAGAAATTTCCTCTTTATAGTTATCTAAATGTAAACTTAATTGGATGATTGTAGACATAGATAATGTTTTTGTGGGTCAAGAACATCATTCAGTCATTTCAGTGAACAGTTGCTGCCAGTTTCCAGCTCACAAGTCAACTCCACTCACAAGCCAAGCTGTAGTCAGGTTTGAGATATGTACAACTCTTTTGTGATTGTCTTCTTACAACATAAAACTCTCAACTTTGTAGGCAATAAATCTAATAGCTTCTGTTGAATTGGTTTTTCAATTGAGTGATCACATTTTTCTGCTACTTCCTCAAACTAAATATTGAGGAAATTTAGGCATAATCCAGGTGGCAGGCAAAAAATATTAATTCCTATCATTTCCCTTAGAGATTTTCTCTCTCTGTGTGTGTATACAATATAGAGCAAAACAGACAAACATATGATTTTTTCTTCTCTTTCAAATAGAGTAAAGGCAATGAGTGATGTGTTTGGCATAGTTCTGCCAAAGCACATCATGTATCAAACCAGAGACACATCTCTTTTTATCTCTGTCCCTTTCTCTCTTTCCTTTTTCAGGTCCCCAATATTATATCATTGCACTGGCATTAAAATTGTTTGCAGATCCTCCTAAAATTGAAAAGGGAGAAAAATCAAATCATGTTAGAAGATCAAGGGGAAAAGTATTCCTTGAAATCCAGCAAGCAACCCTTGAAGTCAGATTGACAAATAGATACAACAATGGTACGCTTGTGTAACTTGCTGCATATGGTGCCTCTTCAAAATGTCCACTCAACTTCTTGGTTTGGGGGACAAGTGTATTACCCATGTGCATGACCTTCAGAATAAATGCCCATTCACTCTCCTTTGGAGTTTCACTTGGTTATTTATTTAGGACAGTTGTCAGGACCATGATGCATCCAAGCTCAGCTGTAAACTCTGTGAAGGAGATCCTCAAGATCCTAACACAGTGCCAGAAACATGCTATGTGCTTGAAGAATATCTTCAGAATAAATTATTCAATGATTGAATAAAGGAACACAATGCTATCCCTACCAAGTTTTCCTTAAATGATTTCCCCCATTTTTCTTTTCTTTCTTTTCTTTTTCTTTTTCTTTTTTTTTTTTTTTTTGGAATGTATGTGCATGTGTGTGCTTTATCCTCATTTAAATTATCTTAAGATCTTAAGGGCTGGGATTGTGGCTCAGTGGTACAGCGCTTGCCTAGCACATGAGGCACTGGGTTGGATCCTCAGCACTACATAAAAATAAATAAATGAAACAAAAGTATTGTTTCCATCTATGACTAAATATTAAAATAAATAATAATCTAAAATATTTATTGAAAAGGGGAAGTGATCACTTTCACCTACTAAAACAAATAGATCACACTATCATGGGTTCTACCTTGCAACTTTGGTGAGCTTCCCCTTATTCATCATTCTGTAACTTGTCTGACACATCTCTCCAATGCCATGCTAAGTACCAGAAGCCAAGAACACAGAAATGAAGAAAACAAGGTCTCTCACTCCAAAGACATTAACACTGCTGGTGCTACAGAATGGGAGAACTGCACAGCCCGGGATATCCCAACAATCTAGCAAATATATTAATAGAAAATTATGATCATTACTGAGCCTTGTGATACCACTTGAAGGATTCAAGGAAGGTCATTTCACTCCAAAATGTCTGTACTACAGGTGTGAAAAAATGCATATACATATCACAGAATTTCTCTTTTACTTATTTCCCTGTTTGACTTTCACATTGCTTTCTCCTAAAACATAAGTGTCCTTGAGTGAATGGCAAAAAATTCCCTTGTTTTTTTTTAATTATAAGCATTAACTCACATTAATTGTTCAGAGTAATGGGTTTCACTGTAACACGTCCATACCTGGATATAGCATCTTTCAATTTATCCATCCTCCCATCTTCCCCTCCTCTCTCTTCATCCTCTTCTCTTATAGTTCTTCTACTTTCAAATCTTTTTTTTTTCCAGTTTCCATATATGAGAGAAAACTTGCAATCAAACTCCTTTATTCTTGGCTGCAAATGAATTTTTCAGACAGATCCCTTTCCTCCAGAAGGACATGATGAAAATTCCAGGATTATTCTGGTGTCACCAAATGGCCAAGAAGTAGATATATAAAATGGAATACCTCCCTCCTGTGTAAGAACTTACTGGTACAGCTCTTTGCCTAGTTCCCTACATAAACACATAAACTACTAATAACTTTTCCCATTTTTTAAATAGAAAAAGAGCATGAGGAGATGATCTTATGACAGGAAAATAGAGAAAAGACTTCAATTGGGCCAATGAATTAGGTTATTTCTTGGGTTTTGACATATTCCAAATAAGGAAAGAAGTTCTGTCTTTCCAAATGCAAACAAGTCCTCAGTTTTAGAACAGATGGGTTGTTTGTAGTTAAGTGGTTGGGCTAGAATGTGTTTCACTATAGGTCAAAAATATATGGTGCTGTAGTTTGTAAGTTGTTTCCTCTGGGGTATGATGAAACTGAAATTAGACTAATCTAAACTCACTTGAGTTCACCATAATAAATATTAGCCCCTTGCTCAAAAAAAAAAAAAAAAAAAAAAAAAAAATTCCCAGAAAAAAGTCATGCATTATCATGGAGATGTGTGTCTGTAGTATTAGCTATTTGGCAAACTGAGGTAGGAGGATCACTTAAAGCCAGGATTTACAGGCCAGGCTAGGCAACACAGTGAGACCCTATCTCAATAAAAAAAGAAAGAAAGAAAAGAAAAGAAAAGAGAAATGAATTCTGGAATTTTAGTTCAGAAGCTAAAATGCTTTTTTACCTCTTGTCTCAAGAATATCAAATGTGAGGCTTCTTTTCTTCTTTATCTCATTCTTCTCTCCCAACTTAATTTGAAATTTCAGCCCAAATTCTTGAAACCAGCAACAAAAGTTTTATGTTTAGTGAGTCATGCCTTTATTTCTGTCTTTATAAAATTTGTACATATTTAAGATGCAAAGCATGATGCGTTAATATACATACAGTGAAATGATGATTATAGTCAAGCAAATTAACATATCCACCTCCGTGTGTGTGTGTGTGTGTGTGTGTGTGTGTGTGTGTGTGTGTATGTGTTAAGAGCACCTGATATCTATACTCTTAGCAAATTTCTAGTGTAGGGTACACTATTGTTAACACTATGGTTCTCATTAGATACTAGATTTATTCATCCTACATAATAGCAACTTAAGTAGCTCCATCTCCCCCAATCTCCCCTCTCCTGACAACCACCTTTCTACTCCCTGTTTCTATGACTTGTTTAAGATTTTATATGAGATCATATAGTATTTTTCTTCCTGTGTCTGGCTTATTTTATTTACCATAAAGTCATACATTTCTTAAGTTTGTACTCTTCATTTAGAAATGATTCTGACTTTGACATGAAAAATGAAATTCATGGTTTGGGATGGAGATTTAGCATGTTAGATTAGTACACTCGACTACACCATGCCTAATGTCTACCAAACTGTGGCATAGTTCACATACCTGCATACATCAAAGAAATCTCTACGACTTGAGGATCCTTTTTCTTGTTCCCCAAACAGGGTGTTTTGAAAATTTATTTTCAGTGAATGTTACCAGAAGGCCATCTGATCAATCAGAAATTCCCCAACAACTCAGGAAACATTCTTCACTTTAAAGGTTTAGGAAGGACAGCTGTTCAAAAGCAGAGGGGAAGAAGTGAGGCACTCACTTCTAGATATCAGGACAGCAGATGCCTGTTCTCCCCTGAACATGCCTTGTGATTTCAGGCCTTGGTCTCCTGTCTGCAAGGAAAGTTAACAATGAACCTTTAATGAATACTTCAGCTTTTAAAAACTCTTCTTTGAACTCTCTTATTTGAACAAAACAATTTGATTTGGAAAAAAATATGACGTATTATTCACATTTCAAGATCTGACACAGCCTATTAAGGAACATTTGGATTGTTAGTATCTTAGAACAGATTTTTTGACACAAATTCAAATGAGATATATGCTATTTTTCTTACTATATTTCAATTTTTGCAGTGTATATAATCCATTATTTCAATATACATGAAAGTTGGTAATGTATTTGCATATTTATTTCATGGTTGATTTATTTAGAATTGCAATTGTTTTATTTATTTACATATCTATGCTACTTTATTACTCTGAGGTTTTCAGTATTATGAGACTATAAGAAAAGTTAGAGAAAAATGGAAGATGAAATAAACATTTATGAATATACATGATAGTTGAATCAAAACTTTCCATCATATCTGTTATGATTATTTATTATTATAAGGAAAACAAATTGGAAAAATATATTAAACCTTCTTTTCTTTCCTAAATGGAACACTTAATAATGATAAAATAGTGCATTAGAGTGTAAAAAATATATTTTCCTGAAGAATTTACATAAGTGCATGCATTCTCACATAACTAATAAATAATGCAATGATGTGAAAGACTGATTTGCTGCTGCTTCTTCCTTTTTTTTTTTTGTTTGATACTAGAGATTGAATCCAGAGGCACACTTTACCACTGACCTACATTCCAGATTTTTTATTTTTGTTTATTTTTTATTTTGAGATAAGGTCTCATTAAGTTGCTGAGGCTAGCCTTGAACTTCCTCCTGACTCAACCTCTAAGACAGTGGGATTACAGTTGAGCACCACTATGCCCACCTTGATTTGCTTCTTTTGTCTTGACTTTGGGGAATGAGGAAATAATTCTGAGTTTTTCAGATTTTATGCATTTGCTATAATTGATTTGTCTTCTCTTATCAAGAAGCTTTCTTTAACCAACCAAAGACCAGCCTCCTGGATTCTTTTTCATGTGGACACAGTATTCAAACAAGACAGAGCTAAACTTACCTGCAGAACATAGTGACAGAGTGATTTGACCAAGAATTTCTGCAGAATGAGACTAATTTTCTCAAAGTTTCATAATCCAATTTTCCTGTGCTCCTCTCTCCTCTCCATTTCCTCTCTAGACCAGAATTATGAGAAGAAAATTATTCTATAACTCCCCACAGCACATCTTTTCAGTAAAGAGACAGAAGTATTTACTGGAGACAGCCTGGAAGCAGGAGGATATAACTTTTTTTTTTTTCTTGCCAGTCTTGCCAATGACCTTAGGTCAGTCCCATCACATCTTGATTTCCACACGAGTTGAATTAAATAGTTAATGAAGCTCCTTATGATTCATCCTATGATGTCATTTGACTCATTTATGCAACTTTTAGAGCTTTTCCCCTTTTAAAAAAAATCCTCTTTGCTTTATTAACATAATTTCCAAAAATGATCATACAGCAATATTTTTCTTTTAAATGGAATTCTGTGAGATGTAACACATGAATAGATTCTAGTAGCCCCCACCACAACCAGGTTATTGAATTGTTCTATCATTCAAAAATACTTCTCAGATTATCCCTTTATAGTCACACCTCCTGAAACCAAAACACCTGGCAACCAGTGATCTGATTTCTATCTTTAGTTTTATTTTTCTTTATGAGGAATCATACAATATAGAGTCCTTTAAGGAACTTTTAAAATTTATTCAAGTTGTTTAGTGTATTGATAGTTGTTTCTTTTTAGTACTTGATAGTATTCCATTATATGGATATACCGCAATTTTCCTCATCTATCCAATTATTCATGAAGGATAATAAGTGATTTTCAGTTAAAGATACTGTCAATATGTGTGTCCAATCTTTTGTGTGAATAAAAGTTTTCATTAATCTAGGGTAGATACCCAGGAATAGATGTGCTGGGTCAGATGGTAAGGGCTTGTTTAAATTTATATAAAACTGTAAACTATTTTTTAGAATGGCTATACCACTTTGCATTTCCACCAACAATGTATAAGAGCTCAAATTCCTCAACAACATTTGATATTGTTAATTTTTTTTTTTTTTTACTTTAGCTATTCCACTGATGTGGAGAGATATCTAGTTGAGGATGTATTTGAGCTTATATAATGACTAACGATATTGAACTTCTTTTCATGTGTTGAGTTTTCATAGTTCTTTATGTGTATTGAATAGGTGACTTGCAAATGTTTTCTCCAAGTCTATAGATTGTCTATTCTCTTGGCAGTATCTTAAGTTAGAGCAAAATTTTTAATTGGACAAGGTCCAATTTGTCCATTTTTTTTCTTTACAGATCTTATTTTGGTGTTATTTTTAAGGACTCTTTACCTGACACTGTTATAATTTATTTTCTCTATGAAAATAATTTTAAAGAAAGAAAATGCTACATGCCCAAAAGCATTCCTCACAGCACTATTGACAAGTGTGAAAACTGGAAATAATCTCAAGTTGCCACCATAGAGGAATATGTACTTAAATTATGACATTATCATCAATTGACTATTAAAAATATTTAAGTGTATAATAGTATCAGGAAACAACTATGATTTTTGTTAAATTATATGTGCTATATGTTCATAATCATAGGGAAAAAAACCCAAATACAGCTTATAGAATAGAAAAGATGGAAATTTGATACAAATGTTAAGAAAGATAGACTACATTGATTCTGGGTAACTCAATTTTTCTACTTGTCTACATTTCCCTAATATAAATATTTTTATGAAATAAACCCAAACATAAATTGTTACTTTTAAAAAAAAACATTCTTGGTGTTTTGTCTGTGGTATCAGACCAAGATTTATACTGAATTTTCCTGTTCCATTCTGCCAAACTGGCAGGTCAACTGGGGATAGAAGTCTGAAGAAGAAGGTGCCCCTGCCTGCTAGAGTGGAGCTGCTCCAGAATTGGGGTTGGGTGTGATATAAGGGTGGACACAGGAGGATACCAATAACACACAGGGACAGTACCATAGCCTATAGTCTTGCAGACTCTATTCCCATTTCTCCCTTCTATCCACTGCCTCAATTTGCTATATGCTAAGACTTCTGGAAGCAGACATGATTTTTTGAAAGGAGAGATCATGTTTATATGGTTATTATTGAGGGCTGTCTGTATCTCAACTTGTGTCCTGTGACACCAAGAAAACTAATGTACAGTCTGTCTCCTGTAGACCCTCACAATGTAATGATTTCATCTGCCATCTTCATGGATAAGCCACTTATCACTACAGCAGCTAAATAAGCCCTTCTCTGCTGGAGATGGGCTGAGTTTCAAAAATTACCTCTCACTTAATATCTCCCAAAATAGTCATTTGGTTTGTCTTTCTTGGTCTCCAAGCCTGAGCTGTAAAATTGTCTTATGCTTTGTTTCTTGAACATAGCTGCTGCATTTCACACCAGGGTAGTGCTGGCTCCAGAGAGATAGGATATCATCACAGAGTTCCCTAGGAGAGCAAGTGAAATCCTCATCTTGGATCAGGAGCAGAACCAGCAGGCTTTATGTACCCATTTATCCAGATTTCCCCACTGTACCTGGCAATCTAAGCCAACTAAAAAGTCTCCCATCTCCCTCATCTGATAGAGTTAATTTGTTCTGAGTTAATCTTAAAAGTTTTAGGAGTCACTTGAATATTTCACCTAGGAAATGTATACCCTGCTTTCAGTATCTGAAAGGAAACAAACCATGAAGTCACAGAATCACTGTTTAATGCAGCAGGCATTGTCATGGTGGGTGTTAAGGGCAAGTCACTAGGGATGTGCCTTCCACCAGAAGGAGAGTACTCTCTGACCTGACATGTTGCTGCCTATACCTTGGTCCCCTTTGACTTGGAAGTTGAACTATGCTAATAAGAAAGGGAGTGGTTCATTAGCTTTCTTTTGCATCTATGCTTGTTTGGAAAACATTCCCTGCCTTGCAGATTACATGATAATTATACTTAAGGGCTGCCAAGGAACTTCACGAATAATTATCATATGATTTGCAGGTTTTTAGACCTTGTGGTAACACTGGTGCTGGAAGGCCTTCTTTAGTCATTCACAGTAATTACCCTTTTCCAAAGTGCTTTCTCACAATCTTCGATTGTTTCTTGAGTCTGATGAGAAGCCAAAGGGTTAAAAGAGAGTTCAAAGGGGGCTTAGTGACCTGGGGGGATATGAAGCTCCACCTTCATCCTGGAAGGTCATCCAAATCAAAGTCTTTCACTGGGGCCACATGAAAGCTGAGATTTAATAAAAAGTAACACCTGCTTAGGGACCTTTTTGCAATAGACACCAAAGTGCCTACTCCCTTATTCTTCATAGGAACCTTGAAACATGATTAAAGTTGCCAATGCCTCTGATCACAGAACCAGTCATTTTTACCACTAAGTGAAATTGCTTGTAATAGTGTTTCTAACCATGACTACTGAAGTGCTAAATCCACTGAGAAGTTTGTCCTCTCAGCAGGAAACTTTGACTGATCATTTCTCCTTTGACCTTGTAGACACCAATCTTCTCTGACTCTCACCCTATTCTCTTTAACTTCTTGGCAGTTCCTTTTATATTGCACCTGATTCTATGCATAACACAGAGTATATGTGGGGATTTACCACATATTCTTTATTATTTATAAAGAAATCGGGGGTAATTCAATACTGCCTCAGAATAGCGCCGAATGTGCATGCATCAGTGGTTAAGAAGGGTGTGTGCAATGTGAGAAAATGATGTCCCATTATTTATCACCTGACACCTGTTTAGCACTTGTTATGTGGCAGACAACAGAATGGACACTGGGGTCACGACCAGAAACAACATAGACAGAAACAGAATTTCTGTCCTTGGGGAACCTGGTCTAGTGAGAAAGGCTAGCAAGTGAAGGACTATGGAAACTTCAAGATGTATAAACTCTGTGCTTGGAGAATGAGCGCAGCCCTTCCTGGAGTTTTGGGCTGAGACCTGAAGGATGATGAAGATTTGGAGATGAAGAGGAAGCATGGTGCAGGTGTGGGAGAGAGCCTGGAGGGAAAAGTGATTGAGAACAGTTCAAGTGCTTCTGCAGAAATGAAGGGTGATGGCAAGGGAAGGGGGAAGTAAGGACAGACTCTTCAGGGTCTTGTGTACTTAGGATTCAAGGGAGTGTCCAGGTAGGTGCAAGTAGTTTGCTCTCAGGACACTCATTTTCCTGATTGAGGAACTCTAGGGCTACCCATGCGTTAAGAAACACACTTTTACAGAAGAATGTAATAGAATGGAGAAATCCAATTGCTCAACTGCAATGAGAAGAGAGAGGAGAGAACATTTCTGGATGAAGCCTGGCGACAGGCTTCATAGCAACATAAATCTTCCCAGGGAGACCTTGTGTAAGGCAACTAGAGTGCCCCTTCTCTTGTAAGGTAACTAATGCAAAACCCACAAGAGGGCACCCTAAGAGAAGAAAGTCCTGGCTCCTACATTCATGTCCTGGGTGCCTGACTCACCAGCTCCCTTAGAGTAAACCAGACACAAAAACAACCCTTATGATGAAAGTAGGAGACACTGGCCCAGTTAAATGCCTGGGGAACTGAATCACAGGTGCTCTTGTGATTTCACAAGCAAAAGACTTCTCTATAACAGTGATCGATTTTCTCAAAAATCAAATCATTCTTTAGGGGCATCACAATATTTACAATGGCTTTAAGCTTTAACTTACTGTGTAAGCAGTGCGCTGCTTGCCTTTGGCCTGTGAATTCAAGGTGAACATTTTTGCTTCTTTCATCTCATACCATACACACCACCATCAGTCACCATCAGATCAGCTACAGGACCAGAGAACATGTCTTATTTTAGGTGAAATAGTAGTCATTTAGGCGTCCCTAAAAATGTGCCTTAAAATCACTTGGTCTCTTAGTGATATTATCTTGGAATTTCAGCCCATTTCCTCAGGAAGTGCTATTAGCAGTACAGGATGCAGAATTTAGTCTAATGAGCAGACAACAATGTGCATGTTTTAAGCCCAAGCTGTGCCTTGGATGATTGTTTGAATAAAAAGAATAAGTGTATCCCTATTTTCCCCTGCCTTGGGGCCTCTTGTTGGAAAGGTGCTGCTCAGCACCCCACTGGTGTTCACATAGTGATATATGGTAAGTAATGGGCATTATCTGACATGGCCTCTCACTTACTCAGGCCCTTTCCAAGGCTCTAGGAGAGTCCTAGCAATTATATATTGTAATTCTGGATTTCTGAAAATAATTCGAATTATTAAGCCCCCCCACAAATTCTATAAGCTTCAGGTTGTGCCCACAAAAAAAAATCTTGATTCCCCAGATGTTATTTAGATGAAGACATCCCTAGGTCCATGCTTTCAACAGCAGAACACCTGTCAGTTCCTGCTAATTGAACCTGTCTAATACAATAGCAATTGTTTTAAATCATACGCATTTCCACTAACTTTTCTCCCCTGGTTTTTCTTTAAGGGACTATTGTCCCTTAAAGAGAAGGAAGGAAATGACTATGAAAAGGAAATTATGCCTAAGTAATTTTAAAGTGTATTTTTCAGATGACAAAACTTTTTCCCAAAGCAAGGATTTCAAGCTAGGCTAAGGACAGTGTGGATTGAAGAATAAATCATTGAGGTTGAATTCCTTCTCTGCCCTGCTTCTACCCTCCTGCATACAGATTATTCTTTGAGCTTTCACAAGTTTTCCCAGTGTCCTCTTTGCATTCCCAGGCTCACTTAATTCATGATCTGTCTGCCTTTCTGTTTCCTTTCTCCCTCAGCCCCCAGGGACATGCGTGCCTACTTTCTGCTTTAATGGCTTCTTCATTTCCATCTTCAGCACGTGAGAGCCTCTGTGCTGGATGCAGTTATATTACCCCTATTTTCCTGGAGCCATTCCCATCACTGCCAGTCTCCAATAGCTCCCTTCCACATTATTTTACTCTGTCAACCCCCTCAGCTATATGGCCCAGCAAAGCTAATGGGTATGGTGCACTTAACATGCTTTTTATCCATCCCCACAATGAAAAATCATTTACAATGGCATCTAGCATTTGCAATAGGAAAACAGAAAAGAAATCTTGTGTTTTGTGGTCTCAAGCTCATAGAGGCATATGCTGACTTACTATGGAACTTCCAGCTTCAGGCAGAGAGAGAAAAAAAAAAATGCAGGGCACTCTTAGAATATGGGAATGTACACGTGTCCACACACATTTAAACACATATTGTTTGCCCAGTAATGCATTTGCCCCTGGTGCAAAACCCAGTTTCAATCTCTTTCCACATGGTATATGTGCTTGTAAAGGAGACCCTTTTTTTCTTTGACATTCAGTTAAGCTAAAAGCAAAAACAACCATCTGTACTGCCTTTGATACAGTGGATTGCTGAAAGCTGTTCCCTGTCAGACCTTTTTTTTCAGCCTTGGCGAGGAGACACATACACATGTGACACTTTTATCATCCACATAGGAAACACACAGATTTCAACAGTCATAGGTCCTCTATGAAACCATCAGGCTAAATACTAAATTCTTCCCATTGACTGTTTTTCCTTCTATTACCATAGCAGGAAGGAAGGCATTAAAGTTCACTTTCAGGTGTTGTGCTTTGTGCGTATTCAGAGTTTTTGTTTTGTTTTGTTTTGTTTTTGTTTTTGTTTGTGCCGCTGAGGGCACCAAACATTCTTTCAGATCCTCAATTGTGTTCCGTATTTTTCATTAACACTTGCACTTAAGCAGCTCATTCTAATTCTTTCTGTGGTGCCTGTTCTGTGTGAACTATCTGCTAGCAGTTGCCATGCCAACCCCAAATCCTGGGGTCCTGCTGCTAGATCACAAGCTACCATTAGCATATTTTTAATAGCACCTGATTGCCCTCCAAAGACCTTCTAGTAGCTGAACTCCATTAGCTCAGAGTGTCGTGAGATTTGATTGCATATTTACAGTGCGGATCAGGTGGGACTATACTGCGCTGCACAGCTAGTCTCCTAGGCTTAGCCTTCCATGAATGCCAGCTTGGTTCCTTGGGTCTCATTCTAAGGGAAAGAACAAGACAATTTTGTGGTCCATGGAGGTATCAATTCTTACTTTCTAAAGCTGACTTATCATAATGTGTAATGCACGGGTGACCTTCAAACTTGCAGAGGACATTTTTACTCTTAATAGAAAAATCAGTAACTCTCCAGTGTTTTAGGGAGCTGGGCAGGGGTACTGTTGCCATCTTGCTCTTCAGACTTAAGCCAAACTGAATGGAAGAGGCAATAGTGATCATTTTCTCTTCAAAAAGAGGTTAGAGAAGCAGTGAAGTAGGAGTACTGCAATAATTGAGAGTATTGGGAAGACAGATTCTTTTTCTTTTATTGGTGCACTGTAATTCTGTATTATAGTGAGATTCATATACCATATTTGTGCATGCACATAACATAGTTTGATCAATTTCATTCCCCTTTACCTTTGCTTTCACTCTCTTCCTGTCTCCTCTGATCCACATGCTCTACTACTGATATCCCTTCTATTATGATAATGATTATTATTTTAATTAGTGCATTTATAATTATATATAAAGCAAGACCATTGTGGTATATTCATACATGGACATAGCATAATTTAGTAGACTTTGTTCCTCAGGACTTCCCCATACCCCTCCCTTCCTCCTTCCTTCTCAATCTCTTTCCTCTACTCATATTGGTCTCCCTTCTGTTTTCATGAGATACCCCTTTTCTTTATTCTTTCTTTCTTCCCTCTCGCTAGCTTCCACATACAACAGAAAACATTCAACCCTCAACTTTCTGAGTCTGGCTTATTTCACTTATCATGATGCTCTACAGTTCCATCCATTTACTAGAAAATGACATAATTCCATTCTTCTTTATGAATGACTGTGTGTGTGTGTGTGTGTGAGTACATTTTCTGTCCATTCATCTGTAGATGGACATCTAGGCTGGTTCTGTAACTTGACTACTGTGAATTGTGCTTCTATAAACATTAGTATGCATGTATCACTGTAGTGTGCTGATTTCAGTTCTTTTGGATAAATACCAAGGAGTAGGATAGCTGGGTCATGTAGTAGTTCTATTCTTAGTCTTTTGAGGAATCTCCATACTCCTCTCCAAAGTGGTTGTATGAATTTGCAGTCCTGCCAATGTAAAAGTATACCTTTCTCCCACATCTTCACCAATAATTATGTTATTTGTTTTCTTGATCATTTTCATTCTAACTGGACTGACATGAAATCTCAGTGTAATTTTGGTTTGCATTTTCCTGATTGCTAAAGATGTTAAACATTTTTCATACATTTATTAACCATTTGTATTACTTTTTTTGGAGAAATGTTTAGAACAGACATTTTGCCCATTTACTGATTGGGTTATTTGCCTTTCTTGTGTTAAGTTTTTTGAATTCTGTAAATATCCTGGATATTTATCCCCTTTTGAAAAAATAGCTGGCAAAGATTTTCTTCCATTCTATTGGCTCTCTCTTTACACTTTCATTTCCTTCGCTATGCAGAAGCTTTCTAATGTGATGGCATCACACTCACTGATTCTTGGTTTTATTTCTTGAACTTTTAGGATCTTATTAAGAAAGCCAATGCCTGTGACAATAAGTTGGAGTATTGAACTTTTGATTTCTTCTAGTAGTTGAAAAGTTCCTAGGATAATTCCCAGGTCTTTGATCCACTTTGAGTTAACTTTCGTACAGGATGAGAGATGGGGATCTGGCTCCATTCTTCTAAATACCAATATCCAGTTTTCCCAACACCATTAGTTAAAAAGCTATTGTTTTTTCAATGCATGTTTTTGGCACCTTTGTAAAGTGTTAGATGACTGTATCTATGTGGATTTGTCTCTGTGTCTTTTATTCTATTTCATTGATCTTCATAAAACAGATTATTTCAAGGTAAATTATTTCAAAGAACTTTTGGAATTAAGTTGCTTCTGTGAAGATCTGCAGATGCTTAGTAATGACTGTGCTACGTAGAAGAATTTTGATACTGCATGTGAAGACAAGAGAAATTTTTAGATTGCTACTAAAATTTGAATGAAGCATAATAGAATTAAACTATGGTTAAAAACAATTTAAGGAAGAGGAATCTTTCAAATGCACATGCTTATGTGAATAAGACAGACACAACAAATGAATGACATGAGGTAATTGGAAGATGATGGAAGGCAATGAACATCAATAGTGAGCATCAATAGTGTAAACATGAGTGACACAAGGAGCTATCAATCTAGAGAGTGCCAACTCCAGTGCTGTCAGATTTTCAGATAACTGAGGAAAAGTTAGAAATGCATGTTTGGTGAAATTTCCCAATTTCAAATCACAGAACATCTAATAATTTGAGTATTGGGTAAGATCTGGCAAGATGGCTCAGTGGTAGAGTGATTGCCTAGCATAAGCAAGACCCTGAGTTCAATCCTTAGTTCTGCAAAACAAAAACAAAAGAAAAACAGAAAAAAAGGTGTAGCTCAATATGTAGGGCTCTGTAGAGGGCAACAGACAAACGAAAAACCCACTTTCTCTATTGAATATGACTCCTGAGCTACCTGTTTGCACTCGTTTTTAAAACATCATTTTTGTTTGCTTTTAAACTGCTTACTCATTAGCTATTTTAAGTGTATTGTCCAGTGGTATCAGATATATTTATGAGGTTGTGCTAACACCATCACCATCTACCTCTCCAAGTCTTTTCATCCTGTAAATCTGAAACTTTCAAAAACAAACAAAAACAATCCCAGACTGAAACTCTATACCCATTGTGTTAGGCAGCTTTTCATTGCCGTAACAAATACCTGAGAGTAACGACAAAGAAGAGGAAAGATTTATTTCGACTAATGGTTTCTGAGATTTCAGTCTATGGTTGGCTGGCTCCATTGCTCTGACTCTGAGGTGAGGCAGAACATCATAGGGAAAGGATATGGTGGAGGAAAGCTGCTCAGCTTATGGCAGTCAGGAAGCAGAGAGAGAAAGTAGAAGGGGCTGGGGACAAGAAGTACCCTTCCCAGGGCATGCCTCCTACTGCTCCAACTATGCCCCATCACCTATATTTTTCACCACCTCCCATTAATCCATTCAGCTATCAGTGGGTTAACTCACTGATGAGCTTAATTCTCATGATCCAGTTACTTCCCCAAAACCCCTCCTCTGAACATTGCCTTCAACACAGTCTTTGGGGAACATTCTAGACCATAACATCCTTTGAACAATAATTCTTCATTCCCCCTTCTCTAGCTCCTAGCAACACCCATTCTACTTTGTCTTTATGATTTTCAGTATTCTAAGTTGCTCAAACAAGTGGGACTGTAAAATATTTTTGTTTACATGACTGGCATATTTCATTCTGCATACTGTCTTCAAGGTCCATCCATATCATAGCATCTGTCATCTTAATTTTTATGGCTGAATAATATACCATTATGTGTATGCATGTATGCATATATATAATTATTATATGTGTATTATATAATACCTAATTATTTGCTTATACATTTACCTATTTGTGGACACTTGGTTGCTTCCATGTTTTAACTATTGTGAATAAAACTTCTATGAATGTAGATGTATAAATATCTCTTCAAGAATACTCCTTTCAATTCTTTTGAATAGAGAACAAAGAGGTAGAATTCTTGGGTCATATGGTTATTCTCTGTAAGTTTTTGAGAAGCTGACATACTGTTTACCATATTGGCTGTAACATTTTGCACTAAATTGGAACAAGTGTTCCAGTTTCTCCCCATCCTTGTTCACACTTGTTATTTTCTGTTGCTTTTCTTGTTTTGTTTTGTTGTTGTACTAGTAACCACCCTAAAGAATGTGTGTGGTTTTTATCTACTTCTCCCTAATGATAAGTGATTTTGAATATATTTTCATATGCATCTGCTCAAGTTTCCACTTTTGAATCAGATAGGTTGTTATTGCTATTGAATTTTAGGCGTTCTCAATATTTGAGAATCCCTAATCTAATGCATGATTTGCAAATAATTTCTTCCATTCAATAGGTTGCCTCTTAATCCCCCTGATGTCTTTTGATGTCCCCAGTTTTTAAATATTCCCCAAATCTAATTTGTGTATTATTTCTTTTATTGTGTGTGCCTTTAATGTCATATCTAAGAAATCATCACTAAATACAATGTCATAAAATTTTTCATCTATGTTTACTTTTAAGAATTTTACTCTTATGTATAAAAATGCATTAGATTTATGAGCATTGATCTTATATCCTGCTACTTTACTGAATTCACTTATGAGTTTTAGAAGTTTTCTGGTGGAATTTCCAAGTTCCTCTAAATATATAATTGTGTCATCATGATTTGCTAAAATTTTGTTGAGAATTTTTGTGTCAATGTTCATTAAGGATATTGGTCTGAAATTTTCTTTTCTTGATGTGTCTCTGTCTGATTTAGGTTTCAGGGGGATATTGGCTTCATAGAATGAGTTTGGAAGGGTTCCCTCCTCTTTTATTTCATGGAATACTTCGAGGAGTATTGGAATGAGCTCTCAGGTCTTACATTTAGGTCTCTGAATTATTTTGCATTAGTTTATTTTTTACTGTTTTATTAATTTATTCTTAATTGACAAATAATAATTATGTGCAATTTATGGGCACAATGTGATGTTTTGATCTATGTATTTATTGTAGAAACATTCTATCAACCTAATTAACATATCTGTCACCTCACCAACTTATTTTGTGTGTGGTGAAGATGTTAAAAATGTATTCTTTAAGCAATTTTAAAATACACAATGTTATTGGGTGTGATGAGTCAATCCTGTAATCCAGTGGCTCGGGAGACTGAGGTAGGAGGTTTCCAAGTTCCAAGCCAGCCTTCGCAACTTAGTGAGTCCCTAAGCAACATAGCAGATCCAGTCTCAAATATAAAATATAAAAAAGAGCTGGGGATATGATTCAGTGTTAGAGCATCCCTGGGTTCAATACTTAGTGTCAAAAAAACAAAAACAAACAAACAAACAAAATCCCACAATGTTGTCAACCGTGGTTACCATAAATTCAATAAATCACTAAAATTCATTGCTTTGGTCTAACTGAAATTCTATGTTTTAATCAATATCCCCCCTTTTTTCATCCCTTTTATTCACCCTGGTATCCCCAGCCTCTCTAACCACCTTCTACTTTAAGTGTTAGGTAAGGGTTCAACTTCATCTTTATCATTTGGATATCTAGTTTACCAAGGACCATTTATTGTAAAGATTGCCATTTACCTACTGAATAGTCTTGGCATTATTGTCAAAAATTGTTTGACTGTGTACATGAAGGTTTTTTTCTATGTTCCCTATTCTGTTTCATTGGTCTACTTGTCTTCATGACAGTACCATTTTGTTGCAATTAGTCATCTCTACAGTATTGAAATCAGGAAAGGTGAGTCATCTAGCTTTGTTCTTTTTTTCCAAGGTTGTTTCAGCTATTTTGAGCCTCTTGAGATTCCATATGAATTTTAAGGTCAAAATTTTAATTTCTGCAAAACAAAAAACACTGGAATATTGATAGGATTACATTGAATCTGTAGATCAAGTTGGGCAGTATTGATGTCTTAGCAAAATTAAGTCTTCCAGCCCATGGACATCAGATGGGCTCCCATTTATTTATGTTTTCTTTATTTTAGAAATGCTTTGTTGCTTTCATTGTGCAACTTTCAGCCTCTTGGCTAAGTTAATTCCTAAGCATTTCTTTTTCTTTTTGACATTGTTTTAAATAAGATTATTTTGATAAATTTCTTTTTAGGCTGTTTATTGTTAGTGTATAGGAATGAAACTGATTTATTATGTGTTGATTTTCACCCTGATACTTTACTGAATTCATTTGTTAGCTCTAATAATTGTGTGTGTGTTGTAATCTTAAGAATTTTTTTTTTACACATAATATCATCTGTGAACATCTAATTTGGATGTCTTTTATTTCTTTTCTTGCCTTATTGCTTTGGCTAGATATGCCCAAATTATATCAAAGAGTAGTGAAAGTGGACAGCCTTGTATTGTTTCTGGTCTTTCAGGAAAAATTTGCAGTCTTCCACAATTGAGTATAATGTTAGGTATTTTTCATGTAAGGATTTTATTATGTTGAAGTAGTTTTCTTCTGTTCTTAGTTTGTTGGGTGTTTTTATTGCAAAAGGATATTGCATTTTATCAACTTATCTGTGTCAGTTGAGATGATCATGTGCTTTTCTTTTTTTCCTTTTATTCTGTTAATGTGGTGTTTTACACTGATAAATTTGCATGTGTTGAATCATCCTTGCAGTCAAGGAAGTAATCCCACTTAGTCATGGAGTATAATTCTAAAATATGCTGCTGAATTTGGTTTGATAGTATTATGTTGAGGACTGTTGTGTTGAAGTTTTATTTCTTTTGTTGATAAGGGATATTGATCTGCAGTTTTTGTTTGTTTGTTTTCTTCTTATAGTGTCTTTGGTGTTGGTCTCAGGGTAATTCTGACCTCATAAAACAATTTAGAAAATGTTCCTTCCTCTTCAGTTTTTTGAAAAGCTTGAGAAATATTCCTTTCTCTTCATGTTTTTAAGAGTTTGAAAATTATTGGTATTAGTTTTTTAAATGACAGGTAGGAACCATCCATGAAGTTGACAAATCCAGGGCTTTTGTATGTATGTGTCAGATGATTTTTTGATTACTGAGTCAATCTCCTTACTAGTGAGAGTTCTATTCAAATTTTCTGTTTCCTTTTGTTCAGTCTTGGTAGATTTTGCATCTCCACAAATTTGTCCATTTCACCCAAAATCCAACTTGTTCGTGTAAAGTTGTTCGAAGTACTCTTTTAACTCTTCTTTCTTTAGTAGAATCAGTACTAACATTTCCATTTTCATTTCTGATTTTGGTAAATTGGGTCATCTCTCTTTTTTCATAGCACATTCAACTGAATGTTTGTCAATTTTGTCTTTTCAAAGAACTGTTTCTTTGATTCTTTTTTTTTTTTTTCTGTTTATCTCTGATTAACCTCTAATATTCCATTCTTTTTGCTAGGTTTGGGTTTAGTTTGTTCTTCTTTAATTCGTCCCTTAGTAGTAAGGTTAGGTAGTTGCTCTGAGATATTTCTTATTTTTTCATATTTTTATTGGTGTATTATAATTATGCATAACATTGGGATTCATTGATACTTATTCATTCATGCACAGAATAAAACAATATAATTAGACCAATATAATTCTCCAGTATTTATCCTTTCCTTCCTACTTTCCATCCTCCAACCCCCAGTTACTTTTTTCAAATATTTCTTATTTTTAGTATAAGCATTTATAGCTATAAATCTCCCTATTAGCACTACTTTCATCATTTCTCCTGAGTTTGGTATATTGTGTTTTCATTTTCATTTGTCTCTAAATATATTCTAAATTTCTCATTTTCCTTCTTTGATCCATTGGTTGTTTAATTCCACAGTGTGTCATTTAATTCCACAAATTTGTGAAATTTTCATTCTTACTTCCAATAACTGATGTTCTAACTTCACCCTGTTGTGGGTGGAGAAGATGCTTTGTATGATATCTACATTTTAAAGTCTAATTATACTTAATTTGTGGCATACTGTGTAGTCTACCTTGGGAAATGACCCATATGCAGTGGAGAAGAATGTGTATGGTATTGTTGTACAATGCATACCTCTTAGCTCTAATCACACCTCTTAGATCTAGTTGGTTTATTGTGTTACTTCAGTCTGCTATTTCCTTACTTATCTTCTTTTTGATTGCTCTACCCATTACTTAGTGAGGCACTGGAGTCTCTAGCAATTGTTTTCCCCTTTAGTTCTGTCAGTCTCTGCATTATATATTTTGATGAACTATCATTATATGCATAAGTGTTTAGTTTTGTTATATTTTCTTGCTGTATTGAATCTTTTATTAAAAATGTTCTTTGTCCCTTATAATCTTTTTTTAAGTTAAAGTCTATTTGTCTGATCATAACAAAGCCACTTCTGCTCTCCTTCCTTTACTACTTGTGTAGAATATGTGTCTTTCACTTTCAGTCTATTTGAGTCTTTGTCTCTAAAGTAAGTCTTTTGTAAACAGTACATATTTAGATCATGGAATTTTATCATTCTGCCCATCACTGTCCTTTGGAGAGTTGATTACATTTAGATTTAAAGTAATCACTGATGAGGAAGGACTTACTTCTGTCATTTGTCTATTTGCTTCCTTTATACTTTGTAGCTTCTCTGACCCCTGCTTACTTTCTGCATTATTGTCTTATTTTGTGGTTAGTTGATTTTTTTATAGTGAAATGTTTAAATTCCTCTCTCATTTTCTTTTGTGTTATAGCTATTTTCTTTGTGGTTACCATGGTGATACATTTAGCATCCTAAAGTTATAACACTCTAATTCAAATTTATACCAGTTTAACTTCAAAAGCATATAAAAACTCTGCTTCTTTATAGCTTTATGACTGCCTCTTTTAGTTGTTGATCTCACAAATTATATCTTTACATATTACAGGTCCCAAAACATAAACTACCAACTCTCTCAAATGTACTCATCTGAAAAACTATGTAGAAAACAAAATGTGGGGTTACAAGACAAAGTTAACAATTATTGTATCTCTTACACTAATAATTGTTTCTGAAATGTATTGGTCTCTTATATTATTCATTAAACAACAAATGAAGTTTTAAATTATTGTTGCATTAATACTAGTTTTTATAATTGCCCATATAATTAATACTTTTATTGAAATATTTATTTCTTCCTGGAGTTTCAAGCTGCTATTATTCAGTGTCCTTTCCTTTTTCTCTACAGGTCTCCCTTGGCCATTTCTTGTAGAACCATTTTTGTGGTAATGAATTTCCTCAGGTTTAGTTTTTCTGGGACTGTCCTTCTTCACTTTGGAAGGATTTTCTTGATTGCATTTTTTTCTTTTCATATTTTGAATATATTGGTCCTGTGTCTTCTGGTCCCCCAAATGTCTGATGAAGCAAGCATTTGTTGATTCTCTTAAGGATCCCCTGCATAATGATGAATTATGTCTCTCATTTATTTTCAGACTTGTCTTTTTGTCTTTGAAATATTTGATTATAAAGTATTTTAATGTGAGTCACTTCATATTCATATTACTTGGAGTTCACTGAGCTTCTTGGTGCTTGTATTCATGTATTTTACCATGTTTGGGAAATTTTCAGCCATTATTTGTTAAAGTACCTCTCTACCACTTTCTCCCTCTTCTTCTGGAACTCCCACAAATGCATATATTGGTTTGTTCGATGTTATCCCTCAGGTCGCTTAGGCTCAATTCACTTTTCTTCAGTATCCTTTCTTCCATTTCTCACATTTGATAATTTCCATTGTTCTACTATCAAATTCACTGGTTCATTCTTTTGCCTGATCAAATCTGCCTTTGAGTTCCTCTAATGAATTTCGAAGTTCAGTTATTACATTGTTCAGCCCAAGATTTACTTTTTAGATCTTTTTAGGTTTTGTTTCCCATTATCAAAATTTCCATTTTGTTCATGAGCCTTTTTTTTCACTTTCCGCACATATTCCTTTATTTCCTTGAGCATTCTTTTTTTTTTTTATTGTAAACAAATGGGATACATGTTGTTTCTCTGTTTGTACATGGAGTAAAGGCATACCATTTGTGTAATCATAAATTTACATAGGGTAATGTTGTTTGATTCATTCTGTTATTTTTTCCCTTCCCCCCACCCTCCCATCCCTCTTTTCCCTCTATACAGTCCTTCCTTCCCCCATTCTTGCCCCCCTCCCTAACCCTAACTCTAACCCTAAAACTAACCCCTCCCATGCCCCATTATGTGTCATCATCCACTTATCAGCGAGATCATTCTTCCTTTGGTTTTTTGAGATTGGCTTATCTCACTTAGCATGATATTCTCCAATTTCATCCATTTGCCTGCAAATGCCATAATTTTATCATTCTTTATGGCTGAGTAATATTCCATTGTATATATATGCCACAGTTTCTTTATCCATTCATCAACTGAAGGGCATCTAGGTTGGTTCCACAATTTGGCTATGGTGAATTGAGCAGCAATGAACATTGATGTGGCTGTATCTCTGTAGTATGCTGATTGTAAGTCCTTTGGGTATAGGCCAAGGAGTGGGATAGCTGGGTCAAATGGTAGTTCCATTCCAAATTTTCTAAGGAATCTCCATACTGCTTTCCAGAGTGGCTGCACTAATTTGCAACCCCACCAGCAATGTATGAGTGTACCTTTTTTCCCACATCCTCGCCAACACCTGTTGTTGCTTGTATTCTTGATAATTGCCATTCTAATTGGGGTGAGATGGAATCTTAGGGTGGTTTTGATTTGCATTTCTCTTGTTACTAGAGATGTTGAACATTTTTCCATATGTTTGTTGATTGCTTGTAGGTCTTCTTCTGTGAAGTGTCTGTTCATTTCCTTAGACCATTTGTCAGTTGGGTTATTTGTAGTCTTGGTGTTGAGTTTTTTGAGTTCTTTATAGATTCTGGAGATTAGTGCTCTATCTGAAGTATGATTGGCAAAGATTTTCTCCCACTCTGTAGGCTCTTTCTTCGCATTGCTGATAGTTTCCTTTGTTGAGAGAAAGCTTTTTAGTTCGAATCAATCCCAGTTGTTGATTCTTGCTTTTATTTCTTGTGCTATGGGAGTCCTGTTGAGGAAGTCTGATCCTAAGCCGACATGTTGAAGATCTGGACCTACTTTTTCTTCTATAAGATGCAGGGTCTCTGGTCTGATTCTGAAGTCCTTCCTTGAGCATTCTTTAAGATAGTTGTTTTAAAGTCTTTGTTTAGTAAATCTTTCTCAGGAAGAGTTTTTGTTAATTTGTTTATTCCCTTTAAATGAGCTATAATTTTCCATTTCTTTGTTTTTTTTTTTTAAATCTGAAGTATTTTTTATTAGTTGTACATAGTGGTGGAATTTGTTGCTACATATTCATGCATGAACACAATGTGACAATATAATTTGGCCAATGTCACCCCCAGAATTTCACCCCTTCTCCCCTCTTCCCAGTCCCTTGACCCTTTGCTCTATTCTATTGACTCCCCTTTGCTTTTCAAGAGATCCCCCCTGTCTTTTCCTTTTTCCTCTCTAGCATCCACATATGAGAGAAAACATATGACCCTTGACCTTCTGAATTTGGCTTATTTTGCTTAACATAATGTTCTCAAGTCCCATCCATTTTCCTGTGAATGACATAATTTCATTTCTTTATGACTGAATAAATCTCCATTGTATGCATACATATATACACATATATATGCATATGTGAATATATACATATATATACATATATATGCATATTGTATAATATAAATATATATATATATCACATTTTTTCCACTCATCTGTTGTTGTATACCTAGACTGGTTTCTTAGATTGGTTATTGTCAATAATGCTTCTATAAACATGTGTATGCATCTCACTATAGTATGATGACTTTAATTCTTGAGGATAAATACAGAGGAGTGGTAAAGCTGTGTCATATGGTGATTCCACATCTAGTCTTTTGAAGAACCTCCATACTGATCTCTATAATGGGTGTACTAATTTACAATTCCCCCAACAATGTAAAAGTGTTCCTTTTTCTCCATATCCTCTCCAGCATTTATTATTGTTTATATTCTTGATGACTGCCATTCTGACTGGTCTGAGATGAAATCTCAGTGTAGTTTTGATTTGCATTTCCCTGATGGCTAATGATGTTGAAAACTTTTTCATGTATTTCTTGGACATTTGTATATATATTTATTGAGAAGAGTCTGTTTACTTCATTTGCCCATTATTTATTGGGTTATTTGGTGTTTTTTTCCTTTGTTTTTGTTTTTTGAGTTCTTTATATATCTTGGAGATGAATCCTCTGTCAAAAGAGTAGCTAGCAAATATTGCCTCACATTCTGTAGATTCTTTCTTCACATTCCTAATCGTTTCCTTTGCTGTGTAGAAGCTTTTTAATTTGATGCCATCCCCTTTCTTAACTCTTAGCATTATTTGCAAAGCATTATGGGTCCTATCGAGAAAGTCATTCCCTTTGCCCATGTGCTGGAGTGTTAACCCTACATTTCTTTCTAGGAGTTACATGGTTTCTGGTCTAATTCCTAGGTCTTTGACCCATTTTGAGTTGTTTTTTGTGCAGGGTGAGAGATAAGGGTCTAGTCCATTCTTCTACTTTTGAATAACCAGTTTTCACAGCACCATTTGTTTAAAAGGTTGTCTTTTCTCCAGTATAGTCTTTGGTACCTTTGTGAAGGATCAGATGACTATATCTGAGCGGGTTTGTCTCTGTGTCTTCTGTTCTGTTCCATAGGTCTGTGTGTCTATTTTTATGCCAGTACTATACAGTTTTTATTACTATAGCTCTGTCTATAGTATAATTTAAAGTCAGGTATTGTGATGCCCCCAACATTGCTTTTTTGGCTTGGAATTTGACTATTCTGGGTCTTTTATTCTTCCAAATGAATTTTAGGACCGTTTTCTCTAGTTCGGGGAAGAATGTCATTGCTATTTTAATGAGGATTTCAGTAAATCTGTATATTGTTTTTGGTAGTATGACCGTTTTAACAATTTCAATTCTGCCTATCCATGAATATGAGAGGTTTTCCCATCTTCTTGTGTCCTCTTAAATTTCTTTCTTCAATGTCCTATAGTTTTCACTGTAGAGGTCTTTCACCTCCTTGATTAGATTTACTCCTCTGTATTTTATTCTTTAGGCTATTATAAATGGATTTTTTTTTCTGATTTCTTTCTCAGCAGATTCATTGTTGGTGTATAGGAAAGCTAGTTTTTTTTATCTTGATTTTGTAACTTTGACTTGTATTTTTTTTGAACATTTGAATCCAATATTGTGGGACTGATTTCCCCTTTCCCCAGAATTTGCTAGATTTTGTTGTTATTCTTACTTTATTTTAATTGTTTTAGGCTGTGTCTATGCTGAGAATCAGCCGGAGGTATCTTTTTTGAGCCTTTCCCTAGGCATGTGTAGTCACATTCTAATTTTCCTCATGTAGGCAGTTTATTATTATTATTATGGAATTATAGTTTATACATAGTAGTTGGGTTCACTTTGACAAAATTATGCAAGCCAGGAATTTGATTTTAATTCCTATCCCACCTCCTTTTTTCCTTCCCTCCTCCTTCTCTACCCTGTTCTTCTTCCTCTACTCTTCTGGTTTTCCTTTCACTTCTTTCTTTATTTATTTTTGCTTGATACTTTCTACATATTCACAAAGGTGAAATTCCCTTTGGTACATTTACATATGAATATACCATGATTTTGTTAAATTCGTTCCCTGTTTTCTCCACTTTCCCATCCTTCCTCTTTCCTTCTCATTCTCCCCCTTTGATTCCACTGATCTTTCCTATATATGTATGATATCTGATCCCTTCCCCACTGCCTTCTTTCCCTCAATTTGCTCTAGTTTCCATATATGAGAGAAAACATTCAACCCTTTATTTTCTGAGTCTGACTTATTTCACGTCACATAATGTTCTCCATTTCCCTTCATTTAGCAGCAAATGCCATTATTTCATTCTTCTTTGTGACTGAGCGAAACTCCATTGTATACATATACCACATTTTCTTGTTCCATTCATCTATTGATGGGTATCTGGGTTGATTCCACAACTTCACTATTGTAAATTGTGCCACTATAAACATTGAAATGATTGTATCACTATAGTATGCTGATTTTAGTTCTTTGGGATAAATATCAAGAAGTGGGATAGTTGGGTCATATGGTGGCTCCTTTCCTAGTTTTTTGAGGCATCTACACACTTATGCAGTTATATTTGAATATCTTATTCTTAAATTCTAACTCCCAGAAGGGGAAAGATTAAAAATGAAGTGGGAAGGACTTGAGTTTTTTGAGTTCCCTGAGATCACTACAACTGGAGGGGGAGGAACTTGAACCAGTGAAGAGATGTGCAATAACGAGGCTACTCACCTTTCGTCTACACCTCTATGATGAGACCAGCCAGAGAGGCCTTCCAGAGACTGTGGAGTGATGAAATAATTCTGTCTGACGGACTCTGGAAGTGCAAATTTTTATCTATGGGAAGACAGATCTTTGGTATTTCCCAATCTCCCACCTTCCCAAAATACTCTTAGGAGGAAGTCATTTTTGATCTTTGACCTCAGATGTTATTAAACCATTAAGCCTAAGTTACTAATTAGTGAACTACATTTTAATAGAAAGCAACAGTAGATGAAGGTGTATGTTAATCTAAAACCTTTCCATGGCCTAGCAATTGCTTCTTATAATCTAACAATCCCTGAAAATTGGAAAGGGCAATGAATAGTGTAAGAGTTCAAAAGATCAAAAGGAAAAAAAAATGATTGGCTAGTGTGGTCATAGAAGGCTTTAAGGAAGAGGTAGGACTTGATCTATTCTTCAAAGTTGTTGCATTTGGAAAGGGAAAAAAAAAGATGAGAGGGGAAATTTTTCTGGACAGAAGGCACAGTAGAATCACAAGTCCAAAGGCAGGAAATTAGAGGCTTTCTTCTTCATTGAGCAGACTGAAACTTCACAGAAGCATTGCTGGGAAAATAAATAAATATTAGCACAAAGAAAAACATTACTGCTTACTTACAGTCCTTAGCTTCCCATATTAGTGCTGAGAGGCATGAAAAATTGAACCAATCTTGGGAATGCAGACTCAGGTATTTGAATAAGACTGCCTGAAAAGCTGACAGTTTAAAAAGCATTGCTTTAGTGTCCACAACATTTACTTAAATTGTATTTATGTGGACACACTTGCCCCTGATTTTCCTTAGAAGACTTCATGCATATAAACCTAATTATATTTCTTCATTTATTTTTATTACTTCTATATGCTGTCACTGTATTAATGGATCATAACCTTAATTTTGATTTCCTTTTGCAAGTTTTGAATCTCAAACAGGAGTTGTTTTTTTTTCCCCCCGGGGGGTCAAAAGTTTATTGCCTATTAAAGTCAAGTGTAAGGTCGTCCTCTGACATTTGCCACCTGTGGTCCTAGAAGGCTTTCTGGTTTTAACATTACTTCGACTGGTCAATAATTAGACTAAACATTATAAGAGTCTAACTATTGACTGAACACTTGAATCTTTTAAGTATTAAGATTCTGCTTTTCTAACATAACTTGATTACACATCCATTTCTAAAGAACTGCTTACCACATCTTACTTACCACATCTTATTTACTACATCTCCCTCATGATGAGGGGGAAAATGCAGAGTTTGTTCCTCTCCAATCATAGCTTCCCTGGAGAAAAACTTGCAGCTGTAGAAGGGGATACTGGAAAGATGCCAGCAGGGGCACAGGCCAATCAGGGGGAAGAATGTTAATTAAAGGTTCAGTTAGGCTCAAAAGGATAATAACACAAGAATTTGGTCAGGCTGGTGGGGCTGAGCAGGACAGGAGTTAAAGCATCAAAGTAAGGGTCAGAAACAGATGATTGGAAACAAAGCCAACTCAGGAAGTTACCCTGGGAAGTCTGAGACAATGTTCTGGCAACGTCTTATGCACATGTTGGTGAATCCAGCTAAACAAAGCCCTTTTTCTGACAGTACCAGAGCCTGAACTGATCCAAATAATTTGATGAAAAGCGGACAGGATTGAGACAATTTTGCAAGCACTACTTTTAGAGTATTGTTATATTCATATGTCAAATTAGAGATTTGTACTGAAAATCTTTCATGTCTTCATGAATGATAACATTCTTCGACACCATCTGCATATAGCACCTAAAGCTCTGAGCAAGTGCCTCCCAGATCCAGGCAGTCCTCCCTGCAAATCTATTCCTGGTGAACATGCTGAATATCATTACTGATCTGCCCCAGGTAACTACAGAACAAGTGACTGGGTCAGAGCTCCAAAACACTTATCCTTCCTCAGCAATGAAAGGTACCTCAGCACCTTCTGCAGGAAGGAAACACCGATAGAGTTTCTTTCCATATGTTCCAAGATCAAGCTCTGGAATCTGAGAAAATGCTTGCAATGTGATGTGTTGTCCTATAAAACCAAATACACTAATCATGCTGCAAGAAACAGAGTAAAGCACATGCCAAGTTTGCCTGTGGTCGCATAAACCTGCTTTAGCTGTTTCCTGAAGATAGGAGCTGGAATTCTCATGGGTAAAGCCAACTGAGCTCACACATTTCACCCTTGGCCTGCTTTGTTTATCTCGAGACCACTGAAGCATTCAGTCTAGACCATACAGTATTTCCAGTGTCTCCTGTTACTTCTTTCCCAAGCATCTGGTTTTTCTCAGGCCCCATGTGACTCACCCTACATGGCCTTGTGCTAAGGTCCAAGAGCTCCTGTGGAATGTTTCATCCTGTGTGTGGGTCACTAAAGACATCTGTTGAATTTAAGATCTATCCTCCAAGGTGACTTGTAAAATAATACCAGATTGGGTTTTCTTTCTGGGCAGTGAATTTAGGGTCTTTGAATATGACTTTATACAGGACTTCAGAACTCAGGGAAGGGAACAGTCAGGGAGTTCCTACCTAAGAATCCTCCTATGGGCCTTTCATAAAAGGAATTTCTTATAGTGGGAGCATTAAAACCCTCCAAGGAGGCCCAAGCTATCACACTTACTGGTTTTCATATCATTCATGCCCATCATGGCACTTGCTATTTTCACTTTTCTTCATTTCTACAATGTTTAGAAACCTACCAATCAACAAATATTTGTTGAGTACCTGCAATCCAACTCTTCCAAGTTAACTGCTTTAGCACAGGTGAAAGCAGAGCCCTGATTTCAAGAAACTTAGAGCCAAGGTGAAGTGATAAAGATAGTTCATATAATGAAACATTGAATACCACAACTCAGTGTGTCATTAAGCCTAAATTGTGTGTGTCAGGCAACAAGTTCTGTGAAGTGTAATCCCAAGGAGAGCAATGGTGGATATAGGAATTTGGATGCTTTCTAGCAGAAATAGATTTGTGCTGGGCTTTGTAGGATGAGAAAAAGTTGAATAGGAGATTATAATCAAGTTATTTTTAGGACTTGTTCTGTTTAACACTAACCTCTTGTAGGCAGTTAATAATGGACATTCAAAAGAGATATACCAGCAAGCCTTGGGAGATACAAAGCCCAGAAATGGGCTAGTCCTACTTCTGGATCCCTCTGGGAACCCATGGACCATGGGGTTCATGCCCCTTTACTATTGAATACAGATAGCAAGAAAAATAGCCATGATGGGAATCACAGAGCATTGAGAATCAGAGGATAATTCATATGGGTAGTGATGTGCTTAATTCTAACTATAAGGGGTGGCCCAGTTAGACTCAAGAAACATGACAGATTGCAGAGAGCATGCCTGAATCTCTGCACTTGGATTTCCATAAAAGAAGTTCTGAGCTGTACCTAAAGGCTCCCAGTAATGATCAAGACATTATCTTGCACATGTTCAGAACAAATCCACTAACACTCAGCCATGATTGTGCTAAAATAAAAGAGGAATTATATAAATATGGAAGCTAGAGTTTCAACATGCCCATCAGAGCTGTTTCCAAAAACAGAGGCACAGATATAAAAAGGTGGTTAGAACACCATTGTACAGAGCTGTGAGTGCATGAAGTAGAGCAGGACTTAGAATATATAAAAGAGCCAGATACTCTGGCCCACAATAGAACAGTTTTGTCCTTCACAAACAAGTCCTATTGTGCTTCATTTGTCCCTTGGCTGCACCAGAAAATACTTACAAAAGTGACAGCACCTGAATTATTGGGATGTTTTTGGTGTCCTTATTTTCACAGAGGAGGAACTATTGTCCTATGAAAAAATGATCACAAAGTTCACTGGGTAAAGTGTTTTAAATGCTGGACCTGACACCACAAGTTGAGATATAAACACCCTTTCAATGTGTATCTCAGTCTGTTGCATTAAATGATTATAAGTTCTAGAATACATGCACCCCTAAAATGAGCCTCCTTTTGAGATGTAGCTTAGAACCTGGAAGATTTTAGGGGAATGGCTTATGGCAGGACTCTGACTGAATAAGTGATGTTGCCTTCATTCACTTGATTGCCAGAGCACCATGGAAAGAACATAAAGAGCATTAAGAAGTGATGTGGGCGATCCAAGATGGCGGCCTAGAGGGAGACTGCACCTCCAGTCGCTCCAGAACCCAGGAGTTAAGAAGGGGAGGCATTGAGAGACTCGGACTGAAATAGAGCCACGGGTGAGTCTGCCCACTGGGTAAAGCTCGGTCCGGGTGGCAGGCCCAGATAGAGGTGGCTTATCGGAGCCGGGCAGGGCAGCTAGAGTCATTCACAGGCAGCCCTGTGCACCCCGGCGGTGGGCCCCGCCCACACAGCCAGCTTCTCCAGGTTCTCGGAATGGAACTGGCCCGCTAGTGAGAGCCTTTCTGACCAGAACAAGCTCCGAGTCCCGGAGCCACTGCAGCGCAGCGTACTCTGGCAACGAACCAGCGGAGAGCCTCGATCCGCAAGCAGCCTCTGGGATCAGGGCAGGGCAGCCAGAGACCTCTTCAGGCGGCTCTGCCCACTCCAGCTGCAGGCTCTCTTCACGGGGCGATCCAAGATGGCGGCCTAGAGGGAGACTGCACCCCCAGTCGCTCCAGAACCCAGGAGTTAAGAAGGGGAGGCATTGAGAGACTCGGACTGAAATAGAGCCACGGGTGAGTCTCCCACTGGGTAAAGCTCAGCCCGGGTGGCAGGCCCAGATAGAGGTGGCTTATTGGAGCCGGGCAGGGCAGCTAGAGTCTTCCCAAGGTAGCTTTCCACACTCCGGCAGTGGGCTCCTCCCACACGGCCAGCTGCACGGTGCAAGCCCACAGTGAGAGCATTTCCGCACAGAGCCAGTTCCAAACCGTGGAACCAGTAGGGGGCTAGAGGCAGTTTTCTTTGGATGAGCTGCTGCTTTATCAGATTCCTCCAAGACATCAGGCTACTGAAGGCTGGGAGGTGATACCCTGGAAATCTACCGGGACACTATAAGCCAATAGCGGAAAACTGCAATATCTCAGGGTCCCACTGACAACTGACCAATATGAGAAAACAAGGGAAGAAAATGTCCCAAACAAACCTAGATACTACATCAATAAAACCCAATGACAGCACAGCAGAAGAAATGTCAGAAAGGGAGTTCAGAATGTACGTAATTAAAACGATCAGGGAAGCTAATGAGGAGATAAAAGAGCAAATGCAGGCATTGAAGGAGGAGATGAAAGAGCAAATGCAGGCATTAAATGATCGCACCAATCAACAGTTAAAAGACCAAATACGTGAAGCAAAAGATCATTTCAATAAAGAGTTAGAGATACTGAAAAAAAACCAAACTGAAATCCTTGAAATGAAGGAAACAATAAACCAAGTTAAAAACTCCATAGAAAGCATAACCAATAGGATAGAACACCTGGAAGACAGAACCTCAGACATTGAAGACAAATTATTTAATCTTGAAAGCAAAGTTGGCCAAACAGAAAAGATGGTAAGAAATCATGAAGAGAATCTACAAGAATTATGGGATATCATGAAAAGGCCAAATTTAAGAATTATTGGGATTGAGGAAGGCTTAGAGAAACAAACCAAAGGAATGAACAATCTATTCAATGAAATAATAACAGAAAATTTCCCAAATCTGAAGAATGAAATGGAAAACCAAGTACAAGAGGCTTATAGAACTCCAAACATACAAAATTACAACAGACCCACACCAAGGCACATTATTATGAAAATACCTAACACACAAAATAAAGACAGAATTTTAAAGGCCGCGAGAGAAAAGAATCAAATTACATTCAGAGGGAAAGCAATAAGAATATCAGCAGATTTTTCAATCCAGACCCTAAAAGCTAGAAGGGCCTGGAACAACATATACCAAGCCCTGAAAGAAAACGGATGCCAACCAAGAATCTTATACCCAGCAAAACTTACCTTCAAATTTGACGATGAAATAAGATCCTTCCATGATAAACAAAAGCTAAAGGAATTTACAAAAAGAAAGCCAGCATTACAGAACATTCTCAGCAAAATATTCCATGAGGAAGAGATGAAAAACAACGATGCAAATCAGCAACAGGAGGCGCTAGCCTAAAGGAATAGCCAAATAAAGGAGAAACCAAATCATGTCAAAAACAAATATGAGTCAATTGACTGGGAATACAAATCATATCACAATAATAACCCTGAATGTTAATGGCCTGAATTCATCAATCAAAAGACACAGACTGGCAGATTGGATTAAAAAGAAAAATCCAACAATATGCTGCCTGCAAGAGACTCATCTCATAGAAAGAGACACCCATAGACTAAAGGTGAAAGGATGGGGAAAAACATACCATGCACACGGACACAGCAAAAAAGCTGGAGTATCCATCCTCATCTCAGATAATGTGGACTTCAAACCAAAACTAGTCAGAAGGGATAAAGAAGGACATTACATGCTGCTTAAGGGAAGCATAAATCAGCAAGACTTAACAATCATAAATATCTATGCCCCAAACATTGGCTCATCCACGTACGTCAAACAAATCCTTTTCAATTCCAGAAATCAAATAGACCACAACACAATCATACTAGGCGATTTTAACACACCTCTCTCACCACTGGATAGATCGTCCAAACAAAAATTGAATAAAGAAACTATAGATCTCAACAACACAATCAGCAATTTAGACTTAACGGACATATATAGAATATACCATCCAACAAAGAACGAATACACTTTCTTCTCAGCAGCACATGGATCCTTCTCTAAAATAGACCATATTTTATGCCACAAAGCTACTGTTAGCAAATACAAGAAGATAGAGATACTACCTTGTACTCTATCAGATCATAATGGATTGAAATTAGAAATAAATGGCAGAATAAAAAACAGAAACTTCTCCAATACCTGGAGACTAAATAATACACTATTATATGATGAATGGATAACAGAAGACATCAGGAGGGAAATAAAAAAATTCTTAGAAGTAAACGAGAACAAAGACACATCATATCAAAATCTCTGGGACACTATGAAAGCAGTACTTAGAGGAAGATTTATTTCATGGGGTGCATTCAAAAAAAGAAGTAGAAATCAACAAATAAACAACTTAACACTACAGCTCAAAGCACTAGAAAAAGAAGAGCAGACCAACACCAAAAGTAGTAGAAGACAGGAAATAGTTAAAATCAGAGCCGAAATCAACGAAATCGAAACAAAAGAAACAATCGGAAAAATTAATAAAATAAATAGTTGGTTCTTTGAAAAAATAAATAAAATTGATAAACCCTTAGCCACACTAACAAAGAGAAAGAGGGAGAAAACTCAAATTACTAAAATTCGGAATGAACAAGGAAACATCACAACAGACACAAGTGAAATACAAAACATAATTAGAAGCTATTTTGAAAATCTATACTCCAACAAAAGAGAAAACCTCGAAGACATCAACAAATTTCTAGAGACATATCAACTACCTAAACTGAACGAGGAGGACATACACAACTTAAATAAACCAATTTCAAGCAATGAAATAGAAGAGGTCATCAAAAGCCTACCAACAAAGAAAAGTCCAGGACCAGATGGGTTCTCAGCCGAGTTCTACAAAACCTTTAAAGAAGAGCTCATTCCAATACTCCTCAAACTATTCCATGAAATAGAAGAGGAGGGAACCCTACCAAACTCATTCTATGAAGCCAATATCACCCTGATATCTAAACCAGACAGAGACACATCGAGGAAAGAAAATTTCAGACCAATAGCCTTAATGAACATCGACGCAAAAATTCTCAACAAAATTTTAGCAAATCGCATCCAAAAATATATTAAAAAGATAGTGCACCACGATCAAGTGGGTTTTATCCCAGGGATGCAAGGTTGGTTCAACATTCGGAAATCAATAAATGTCATTCACCATATCAACAGACTTAAAGTTAAGAATCACATGATTATTTCAATAGATGCAGAAAAAGCATTCGATAAAATACAACATCCCTTCATGCTCAAAACACTAGAAAAAATTGGGGTAGTGGGAACATTCCTAAACATTATAAAGGCAATCTACGCTAAGCCCATGGCTAATATCATTCTAAATGGTGAAAAACTGAAAGCGTTCTCCCTAAACACTGGAACAAGGCAGGGATGCCCTCTTTCACTGCTTCTATTCAACATCGTCCTTGAGACGCTAGCCAGAGCAATCAGACAAACGAAAGAAATTAAAGGGATACGAATAGGAAAAGAAGAACTCAAACTATCCCTGTTCGCTGATGACATGATTATATATTTAGAGGAACCTGGAAATTCCACCAGAAAACTTTTAGAACTCATAAGTGAATTCAGTAAAGTAGCAGGTTACAAGATCAATGCTCATAAATCCAATGCATTTTTATACATAAGTGATGAATCTTCAGAAAGAGAAATTAGGAAAACTACCCCATTCACAATAGCATCGAAAAAAAATAAAATACTTGGGAATCAATCTCACAAAAGAGGTGAAAGACCTCTACAATGAGAACTACAGAACACTAAAGAAAGAAATTAAAGAAAACCTTAGAAGATGGAAAGATCTCCCATGTTCCTGGATAGGCAGAATTAATATCGTCAAAATGGCTATACTACCTAAAGTGCTATACAGATTCAATGCAATTCCAATTAAAATCCCAATGATGTACCTTGCAGAAATAGAGCAAGCAATTATGAAATTCATCTGGAAGAATAAAAAACCTAGAATAGCTAAAGCAATCCTCAGTAGCAAGAGCGAAGCAGGGGGTATTGCAATACCAGATCTTCAACTCTACTACAAAGCAATAGTAACAAAAACGGCATGGTATTGGTACCAAAATAGACAGGTAGATCAATGGTACAGAATAGAGGACATGAACACAAACCCAAATAAATACAATTTTCTCATACTAGACAAAGTTTCCAACAATATGCAATGGAGAAAAGATAGCCTCTTCAACAAATGGTGCTGGGAAAACTGGAAAACCATATGCAATAGAATGAAATTAAACCCCTATCTCTCACCCTACACAAAACTCAACTCAAAATGGATCAAGGACCTCGGAATCAGACCAGAGACCCTGCATCTTATAGAAGAAAAAGTAGGTCCAAATCTTCAACTTGTTGGCTTAGGATCAGACTTCCTTAACAGGACTCCCATAGCACAAGAAATAAAAGCAAGAATCAACAACTGGGATAGATTCAAACTTAAAAGCTTTCTCTCAGCAAAGGAAACTATCAGCAATGTGAAGAGAGAGCCTACAGAGTGGGAGAATATCTTTGCCAACCATACCTCAGATAGAGCGCTAATTTCCAGAATCTATAAAGAACTCAAAAAACTCTACACCAAGAATACAAATAATCCAATCAAGAAATGGGCTAAGGAAATGAACAGACACTTCACAGAAGAAGATGTACAAGTAATCAACAGATATATGAAAAAATGTTCAACATCCCTAGTAATAAGAGAAATGCAAATCAAAACTACCCTAAGATTTCATCTCACCCCAATTAGAATGGCGATTATCAAGAATACAAGCAACAATAGGTGTTGGCGAGGATGTGGTGAAAAAGGAACACTCATACATTGCTGGTGGGGTTGCAAATTAGTGCAGCCACTCTGGAAAGCAGTGTGGAGATTCCTCAGAAAGCTTGGAATGGAAACACCATTTGACCCAGCTATCCCACTCCTTGGCCTATACCCAAAGGACTTAAAATCAGCATACTACAGAGATACAGCCACATCAATGTTCATTGCTGCTCAATTCACCATAGCCAGATTGTGGAACCAACCTAGATGCCCTTCAGTTGATGAATGGATAAAGAAACTGTGGCATATTTATATAATGGAATATTACTCCGCAATGAAGAATGATAAAATTATGGCATTTGTAGGCAAATGGTCGAAATTGGAGAATATCATGCTAAGTGAGATAAGCCAATCTCAAAAAACTAAAGGACAAATGATCCCGCTGATAAGCGGATGAGGACATTTAATGGGGGGTGGGAGGGGCTAGCATTAGGTTTAGGGTTAGGTTTAGAGTTAGGCTAAGGAGAGCGGTAAGAATGAAGGAAAGAAGGACTGTGTAGAGGGAAAAGAGGGGTGGGAGGGGTGGGGGCGAGGGGAAAAATAAAATAAACATCATTACCCTATGTAAACGTAAAAAAAAAAAAAAAAAAAAGAATTGATGTGGACTTGATTAGCCACCTCGACACATTGGTTTCAAGTCCTACTACATGCTAGGCCCTGTGACAGGTAATATATGAGAATGGATGGTGCTTGCTCCCAAGAACTTACAGATTAATGGAGAGAACACAAAGCATTTCAGAAAAGTTTTTGTTCCAATAAGGATAAGCATAGAATGCAAAAGAAGCACTAAGGAGGGGATATCGATACCCTAGGATTTGCATGCATGATGGTGGTTGGACTACATCAAAGAAGACTTCTTATGGTAATGGTTCTTATTTTGGGAATTGAAGCCTTGGAGAACCAGGTCCACATCTTCAGTCCCAAGGATTTCAGAGGCTGAAGTAAGAAGGATCACACATTTGAGGCTGGCCTTGGTAACTTAGTGAGACCAAGTCTTAAATTAAAAAGGGAGTTGGGGAGGTAGCTCAATGATAGAGCACCCCTGGGTTTAATTTCCAGAACCAAAACAGAAAGAAAAAAAAAAAGAATTAGTCAAAGAATATTGGAGTTTAGACTGATCTGCTCCCCAGTATCTCAAACAAGTTACAAATTTCTTTCTTTGTTATGTAAAAGTTTCAACCTAGGAAGCTAACACAAGAATGTAGGAAGTTCTACCTCATTAAATCGTTTAGGGACTCTAACTACCACTGTCAACACCATGAAGGTCTGGGATTGTATTCTTCTTGTAAGCTTATTGTCTGATGTGTCACAGGTTCATGGGTGGACTCACAGGAGTGGTAGCCAGAATATCAGTAGTTACTCTAGTTACTGGAGCCCTAAATGTCATGGGGAACACTAAGAGGGGCAGGAGACACTTGTACTGGCAATAGATTACTTTATACGAGAGGAACCCTAAACTTAGGAAATGAAATATTTTATAATTAGCAATAAGTCTGCCTGAATATTTCCCAAGAGGAAGCCTGAGGTACACACTTGCCTTCTGTTCTAAAGGGAGGGACTATATCTTCCAAGGCTGTTTCCTACACAAAGAGCCTTGAAAATTAACGAACAAAATTCTGAAACACAGTTAGGCCTCTCCTCATAAAATAGGCAGAAAGTGACAGTAGTGGAGAACTGTCTTTCAACCCTTTCTAACTCTGATCTCTTGAGCAAAAATTGACACACTAAGACCTACAAGAAAATTCTGACACACCTCCTGTTTTTTTATAAGTTTTATCAGAACACAGAACACACATATTCATTTACATATTCTCTATGGCTACTTTTGGTGGTGGAAATGAGTAATCACAAATGGAGACCACATGATCTCTTTCCAGAAGAAATTTACCAACCTCTTCTCTAGGGTATATAGCCTTCCTTCATCTGATGAAATTTGATCTGTGAGTACCACCTCCACAGTCCAGTGTACAGAAGAGGAAAGAAGAAGAGCCCAGTCACTTTCTGTTTAAAGGGTGTGACCCAGCAGTTGACCTCTGTTCACTTCTTAATTCCCTGTACAGAGTCATACATTGTGTCAGGAGTCTCCATTCTTTTCCCAGTTTCAATGATTCTCACTCATGGGACTTTGCATCCAGCCATGCTCCTGGCCAAGACAAATTGCAGCCAGAGGATATAAAGCAAAATAAGCAAATGGGGCAAAGCCCAGAGGAAACCAGCTGCAGGTTTCCAAGAGTCATTTCCCAGTGGGGTCCCTCAGGATGTGCTTAATTTTTTCAGCAACAAATTGTGACAACATGTATGAAATGCTGTCTACTAGGGAAGTTCATTAGAGAGGATTTTACTCAGGATTTTAATTCAGGCTGGTCATGTCACTGGTCAACTTCTGCCTGATCATATTCAAATGCCAGACTCCCAGAAGGAAAGATGCTTAGCATAAATTATATTTTTGTACAGTTTAGGTTCAGTGAACCACTCTTATTAGTAGCTGGCAAGAACCCTCCTGAAATCTAAGCTGCCAGCCAAGGGTCATCCTTGCAAGAAGGTCTTTCTAAGGATAGCCTGCCATGCTAACTATCCTCTGTATACTTGCCTACATTTGACTGCCTTGGGGGCTGAGACTGTTGTCTAGCTAAGTAACTATGTGCCCAGCTAAAATCTGGGATATTTGATTATTATATATGAGATGCAGAATGGATGATGTGGATAATTAGTAGTCTCTGCTACACAAGGAAAGAGGGGATAAAAAGGCAGGTTTTCACTCCATAACTATCGACCTTTTGGGCTGAAAAATCCTTATGGAAAACTTCCCTGTGTATATTGTAGCACCCTCTCAGTCCTGTCAATAAAACATATCTCTAGACATTGTCAAAGGTGCTCCAGGAGTACAATTGTCCTGGTTAATTGCTAAGCCTGTGTGTGAAGGCCACAGAGACCAGGCTTTGTTCAGGAAACCATAAGTAGTTATGGTTTGAATATAGAATGAGAGATGAAAATTGGCAAGAAATAAGGCTGAAAGTATAGACTAAGGAAGCTTTTAAAGCATTTTGTGTGCTACAATAAGGTGTTTGAATTTTTTAAAAATCATTTTCAGGTATGAGAGCTACTGAAAGATGCATAAGCCAAGGACCATATTTGTAATAAATTTGACCTTCATATGGAGAATTAATGGAACAAACAGTCTGTAGTCAGAGAGACTAATCAGAGGGATAGTTCACTTTTTCAAGTGAGAAATTTTGAGGAATAAAACAAAGATATTGGCAGTTGAGGAGAAGAAAAAGGACACATTTGGAATATATATATAAAAGAGGATTTGGTGACTGGAGATGGGACTATCACCCAAGATTTCACTTTGGGTATCTGGGTAAATAAGTTACATTCAATGAGACAACAAAGAGAAGGAGAACTAAGTGAGGGGAAGAGTGAGCAGATCTACTTCTGATTTGCTGGGTTTGAAATGACTGCAGGACTTCCAACAGGGGATTGATGACATACAGTGAATGGTCAGATATGACAGACACTTGTGATCTGACCAACAACATGAGACCTGTACATACCAACAACTGTGGTTAACATTTTTTTTCCTACAGAAATTTAAAAACCTGATGCCTTCCTTTCAGTGGTATATACAACAAAGATCCCAACAAGGTTTTGGGAAGGAGAAGGTAGTTCTCCCTTTCACATTTTTTTTTTTCAGATGGATTTTAAGATACTGCAAATTAATAACTACTCAAACATTCATTTCTGTCTGGATTAGGTGTCATTTCTTAGGGACAGTTTTTATCCAACCGTCTTCTACTTTGAGAATGTAGAATCTGATAGAATGTAGAATCTGCTGGCATTCAGTGACCTAAAGAAGAACTAATCCTTGCAGGGACTGAAGTACAAAAAACTTAGGCACAGATACAGAAGCTACTATTCTGAGGCGTTAGAACAATTTAACCAGATGGTATTTCATACTGATGACTATGTATGAAAGACTTCCCAGTCTTTAGTAGAAGGTATACGGTGCCTGGCAAAGCTGCTACATTTGCATTCTCTTAGGCAAAACATGCATTATGTAGTGGAAAAATCATTTGGAGATTAGTTGCTTTAATTAGTAATTGAGGCACAAGATGCTCAACATAAGGGCACTGATTCGGAGCCCTTGCATTCCACAACCTGGAACAACAGGCACAAGTTCTTGTACACATTCCTTGCAGAGTTTGATTTGAGAGTAAACAGTGGATGAAATTCGGGTTCTAGTCTTTAATGACTCGAACACAGATGTTGCTGTTGACAGGAAGAGATATGTTGAGTGTTGTTTCTCCATTTGCTCAGCAAGATTTGACATGTGGTGAACCAAAATAGAATCTAAAGAACTGAATCAAGACACGTCGAGAGAACTTTGGGTGAAAGAAGTGATGAAAGAAGCAGATCTGGATACACAACATTAGGCTATAGATGGAAACTTAAAAAAAAAAAAAAATCTTTCCAGGATTGCCTGTTTTGATAAGTTAATTGGTAAATTTAGCTGTCCTTAGAAAAGAATCTTAAAAATATAGAGGATACACAGCCAGGACACCCACTCCAAACAAACAAAGCTCATTGTCCATCTATTTGTGTTTGTTTACATGATGATAAATGCTTACAGATGGTTTTGGAAGCCTGAACTAGAAGAAATGCAATAAGGTGACTGGTAGGGTGAGGCTGTGCACCAGGTCACAAATTGCGTCTTCTATGTCCTTACAGCTCTTATTCCCAGTGTGCAGTGCTGGCAATGGATGGGGAATGTACCAGAACAATTAGCATGAATAATAAACAGATTTCATTAAGGTAGGGGACATTGATTTTTGTAGATCTAGATCTCTTCTTTGATAAAAAAAAATAGTCATTCTTCAACATGTCTGCTGAATAGGAAGTCATATGTGGCACCTTTCCAGGCTTGAAATCTTTATCCTTAATATTGTCACATCTTAAGCATGAGCCAGTCAAATATATTTTATTGCCCATAAGAGCCAGGATTTAGTTTATTGCTTCACTGGCCATTCTTGCTAAAGTGTGAAGTTTTATTTATTTATTTTTTGAATTCCTACCACATCTTTTTCTCCTTCAAGATCAATACACCTGTTTTGTTTTTGCAACGAAGAAACAGACTAGCTGAGTCAGGATCAATTACCTCCCATTTAATGTACCAGAGTTGTGTTCAGGCCAATTCTTCCTGCAGCCAATGTCTTTGACCTTAGGCTTGTCAAAATCTATATGGTCATATTTATATATCCTATTTTCAAATTAGCCTATTAGCTGGTTTTTTTAAAAAGGCTTATAAAGTCATAAGCTATTAATGACTGGGATACTGTTGAAGAGGGTTATTCCTTTCCATACATTTTTCCTTCACTAATTTTCTCTATAAATATTTATTACCTATTATTCTAGGTACTAGACACATCAAGCTTTTACTCAGGATACTAAAGTGAAAAAATTTCTCATTTAAGTTGGATAACTATTTACAAATTGTGACTAGGATATAATTAAATCACAAGGAAAACACAAGGAATAGCATAAATTCCTGGGGCTGTTAACTGCAAGGGTGGTGAATTCATTACCACCACTAGGCCAGCAAGGGTGAGAGGAGGGAAACCAAGTCAGAGCTGTATGGAAAAGGTCAAATGACAAGAAGTTGTGACCTTAATTTAAAGGATACTGTCAGTCCTGGGTGACCTAGAAGGCAAGGCATTGGGCAAAAATAAACATCTTGACCTTGCCCTTCTCACATCTTCTATATCTGGGGCAATCTAGTAATCAAACCCACAGAATATCACTGATGTTAACAACACAGATCTACTTGTTAGGACATAGCAGTATGAGGATGCAGAAGAGTGGATCTGGAGGGGCAAAGGAAGGTATCTAACATAGAGAAGCATAAGACAGGAGCCTATAGTGCCTCTACACTTCAGCAGGCACAAGGGTGGCAGGGATGGGCTCGTGAAAACACATATTCTTGGGCCCTAAGCCTGAGCAATTCTAGCCCGGTAGATCTAGATGGGGTTAGCATTTCTAACATGTCGCTTCTACTGCTGTTACAAGACGACATTTTTGTGTAGCACTGGTCTGATGTTTTCAGACAGGGCAACACAAAACCCTAAGGTATGGATGTCTAAGAGTGGAATATCCAGTTTATTAGACTAGCTTAAGAGATTTTTGTGTTGACTGTTCTAGTACACTATTGCCAAGCTTATTTTTAAGATAATTTGATTTTATCTGGAAATCACCCAAAAAAGAGAGCTGAAATTTTCAATTAGAATGTAAGACCGGCCACGCATGGTGGCACATGCCTGTAATCCCAGTGACTCTGGAGGCTGAGTCAGGAGGATCGTGAATTCCAAGCCAGTCTCAGCAACTTAGCAAGGCCCTAAGCAGTTTAGTGAGACCCTGTATCAAAATAAAAAGAATTTTGAAAAAGGTCTGGGAATGTGGCTCAGTAGTTAAGTGCCCCTGGGTTAATCTCTAGTACCAAAAATAAAATAAAGAATATAAGACTGATCTCAGGCTTAAAACTTTCCCACATGATTCCTAAGTAAATCTTCTCAGTCTTCTCAAAAGAATCTATTGTCTCTTTCAGAATAAAGTAGGAACATTTCATTTCTAATATACACAAGGTTAGCCTTTGTAGAGACACAAATTACTGTTGAAATATATGATTTAAAAAAATTTAATTATAAGACAGAATTGACATCAGATTCCCTCATTAGAAACATTTTTCTATAACAATTATTTTTAAGGTGTGGTGGTTAATTTCATGTGTCAACTTCACTGGGCTAAGGAATTTCCAGATTGCTGGAAAAAACATTACTTTTGAATATGTCTATGCTGGTGTTTCTGGAAGAATTCAGTGTTTGAGTTGGTGAACTAAGTAAAGCAGATGACTCTTCCAACTGTGGGGGCGTCATCCAGTTGATTGAGGCCCCTAATAGAACAAAATAGCAGAAGGAGGGTGAATTCACTCTCTGCTTGAGCTAAGACATCCATCCTCTCCTGTCCTTGGCCTTCAGAGTTCCTGGTTCTCGACTCTTTGACTTAGACAAAAGAGTACTTTCATCAAAACCCTGGTATCTTACATTCTTAGACCTCTGAACTTGAACCAGGTTATACCACCAGCTTTCTGACAGCAGATTGTGGAACTTCTTAGCCTCCAAAAACGGCAAGAGTTAATCCTATTAAAAATCTACTCATATGTCTATCTATCTATCTATCTTACTGCTTCTATTTTTATGGAGAATCTTGACTAATACACAAAGGAATTGACTGAACCAAACCAAATCAAAAAAATAAAAATAAAAATCAAACAACAAAACACCTGAAAGAAACACACAGAAAAGCATGGGAATTCATCCCCTAAATATTCTTGGGTGAGAGGTAAATTCCTTCACATCTGCTATTCTTTCATTAGCATCATCCCATAAGAGCAATGCATAGTTGAACAACAGTAATGAGTCTCAGGGATCAAGTACTCAGAGACTTGTGAGCCAGAAGGAATGAAGTGTCTGAACTGACAGACTGATCAATGAATAAACCGATGTCTCACTTTATTTTCCATTAGCTACTCTTCATCGTCTCTTTCTTTTATCAGTCAAGTTTCTCATTAGAATGGATCAAGCTGGACACTGTGGCACATGTCTGTAATCCCAGTGACTTGGGAGGCTGAGGCAGGAGGATCACAAGTTCAAAGCTAGCCCTTGCAACTTAGTGAGGCCCTAAAGAACTTAGCAAGGCCCTAAGCAACTTAGTGAGACTCTGTCTCAAAATAAAAAAATTAAAAAAAATGAAAAGGAGTGGGGATACAGTTCAGTGATCGAGTGCCACTAGGTTCAATTCCTGGTATCAAATAAATAAGTAGATAAAGTTAAATTTTAAAAACTAAAAAAATTAGAATGAATCAAATTCATAGTCCTATTTATTTACTTCCCATTCATTCTATGCTCATTGACTTTGGACTCCTATGCTCTTTCAAAACTGCAATGACAAAAATGGACTTTGGTTATTTGACCTTTCAGCAGCAATGGATATTGTGGAGCTTTCCCTCATTTCACTGGCTTCTGTGGAGTTACTTGCTTACTATGCCCCCAATGAGTCCTTCTTAAAATCATACTAAGTTTGAGTTGCTCAGACTCTATCAGAAAGTTTTAAAAGTATGTCTGAAGTAAAAACTAAGAACAATTTAATCTACAACCCTAAAATAATCTTATCAGGAGTTCCCTTCACCCACACTTCTCAAAGACCCATACCAATCACATGTTTTCTAAATTCTCACAGTTGGTCCAGAGACTCTTACGCCACAACCTCCAAAATTCTCTCTCCTAGTTCCCAGTATTAGACTCTGTTCCTTCATTCTCCCACCCACCTTCTTCCACTTGCTCCTTCATTATATAGATTTTAATTATCCTTTCTGTCTTCCATTTTCCTTACTATTTTGGAAAAAGGAAGAAGCAAGAAAGGAAAGGCCAAATACAAGTTTCCTCATAAAGCACGGGTGAGGAGAAGTGTGTAGGGGTGATGACTCACACATAGGTACTTTGTTCCACTATATTCTCACCGTCTTTATTTGGCCCTTCTTGCTCTGCTTTCCCCTGAAATGTTGGCACCTCCCCACGGCCCCTCACCAGGATTCCATGATTGCATTGTCATTGCTGGGTTTTCTCAGTCATTTCAACCTCTTCTCTGGAATGGAAATCATGAATAATTTTTTTTTGTCCAATACATGTTTCCCACTTGTGTGTCAGACTTACCATATATTAGACATCTTCATTTGGAGAGTCTCAGATTTCAAAACTCAGTGCTCTCCAAATGGTACTTATCTCCACCATAGTTTTGTTTCCTTCCAATATTACCATTCAATTGGTCTTCATTTCTCAGTCCAGAAAGATGGGCATCATCCTTAATCACTCCACTTTCTCATAACTCTAATCAATCACTAAGACTTAGGTTATTCAATTCCAAACCTCTCAACTCCATTGCTCCTTGCCCATCCCTCAAGTTCTGCCCTAGATTATACCATTAGTGGATCTCCCCTAAACTCTTTCAACAGCACTATCAATGCTCCCTTGCTAGCAAGACTAGCTCTCCTCAAATCGAGTTTCTCCATGTGGACAAAGTGGCTTTTCTAAAATGCATGCGCTGTTATTACTCCATAACTTGCTGAATGAATTAGTGCCTCCCTCATTACCTATAAGATTCTGAACTCCACCTCTCTCTCTTTTTTGCTACAGCTTTTCTGAAAGGTTTACAGAACCCTTACAAACCATACCTCTTCAGATGCTGAGCCTTGGCTTCTACTTTTGTCTCTCTCTCAATTGTCTTTTGTACTCCATTGGTAAATGCTGACTTGTTCGTTTACCATTTTCTACCAGACAGAGCTAAATGATTCACCTTGGTGTTCCTGTGTCACAGCATGGGATTTATCAGTTCATATTTTCATGTCTGTTTATTCTGTTTCTCTGAGAATGAATGTCTCATAAGTTCTTTGAGGACTGTTAGAACTGACATCCAAGGTTTAGTGGAGAGGAAAAATCACTGAACTGAAAATCACAATGATTCAGGGTCAGGTTTAGATTAGCCATTAATCTATAATGAAATCTTGGACAAGTCACTCCCCTTCTCTGGTTCATCTTTCATAGGAGAGACTTGGACCACATAATCAGACTCCACCATGCTCCAATTCCACTCTATACCTTCCCACATTCCTTGAGAGGGTGTTTACACATTACCCTTTCTAATGTACCTCATTCCTTTACTTTCTTTCTTCAGGGCTTTATCTAAAATAATTTAGATTCTCTATGGCACTTTAAAAACTACAGATGGTTGGGCCTTATTCCAAGGGATTTTGATTTTATTGGTCTGCTGTGGTACTCTAGCATCAGTATTTTTAAAAAGCATGCTAAATGATTCTAATACATAGTCAAGAGTAAAGACCATTGTCAAAAGGCAGTGATTCTCCAAGTGTAGTCACTAGACCAGTAGTATCGGCATTGCTTGGGAAATGTTAGAAATGAAATCTTCAGAATCCAAACCAAAACTATTGAATTATATCATTGTAGGTGATTCTAAACCATTGCCTCTCCTGAATTCTTTCCTCCCAAGTCCACCAAATATGAATTAGAGATCACTGCTATACTTTCAGGGCATTATACCCCTGGCTGTTTATCTTTAAAGATATTCCTCCAGACAGACAAAATCAGCTTCAAAAGAATTGTTTATGCTGTCAATCATTACATCCTCTAAGGAGAGAGCCTCCTTAACTGGATCAGAATTAACATGAAATAACATAGGGCATAGAATAGGACGATGGGATTTGTTTTGGAGGTTAGTGGGCATATCTCTGACTGGGATTTAGGATGGAAGTAAGTTTGGTGCAGATATTGATCACATGGGTAGAGTCCTTGGAAGAAGTCCTGCTGGAATTGGTGATGGTGTCACCTCTTTCTCTGCATAAACCTCTGATCACTAACCCTTTCTCACAAGTCCTTGCACAAAATATATGATTTGGGGTTAGTTTACCAGCAAGCCAACATGAAGAGAATTGAATCTTTGTCCTAATTTGTGTCCTATGAAACAGGGAGCTTTAGAGCTATAGAACGTCACCACCTGGTCCTGCTTTAGTGTTGATATTTCAGCTTTGTAAGATATTTGTTCATCTGACCTTTTTATCCTCTAAGAAATGGGCAGATGATGGCGGCACAATCTGTTTCCACACACTCAACCCATTCTGCCCATATAAGACTAGAAGACAGTCACGTCTTGTGGGCCCCACAGATGAATTCCCAGTCCTGATGCTTTATTTTTATTTGTTCAAAAAATCTCTCTTCCTTAAATATGGAACTCTGGAAGTGTACTTATTTAATCATAAATTTATTCCTGAACAAAATATTTCTATTTTAAAACAGCCTGTTTTATAATTGTTACCTTCTAAATTATACAGTTATTTATTTGTTTCATTATTTGTCTAGCTTCATCAATGACTGTAAGTTTTATTAAGACAAGATGATGTCAGTTTATTTACCACAGAAAGCCAGTACCCAGCACTTGATCAGCACTCATTAAATATTGAGTGAATGAAATACTGATGGCTGCTCCAAATTAATAGTGGAAAAGAAGCAGCTAGGGATAAACATGGCAGCTCATAACCTAGTCTGTTGTGAACACAAATACAAATTAAGAATAAAAGGCTAAATCCTCCCCATTGAAAATAAGAATAGAGATGTCCCTTCCTTCCATTGTCTCAGAAAACTTTCTTTGAGAAGTCAGTACTTTATATATATAAATCCTTCAGAAAACAAATAGGCTTTTCATGACTTTATAACCCAGGAATGTCTTTCTCAAGTACCTAAGAGCAGCATAGTTGAAATGCAAACATCAAGGGAGATAGTACCCTATACCCCAGTTTCTGTGGGTATGTAAGAATGTAACATCAGTGGGCGTCTTGCTCCAAGTTGCAAAACCACCTCCTGTCCTAAAGATGTGAGAAGTTTGTTTTTCCTTTGCATAGTAAAACCAATTAACTAACAGTCATCACCCCAATTACAAAGTAAGTCAGGTTGAATTATGTGTCACAAATGGTACTGCCAACTCCTCTCAGTTGAGGAATAGTTATTCTTTATCTCAAAAACATGCATGTAAAGGGTTGTAGCAGCTTGACTGTAAAGAGGCTGAGATTTCTTCCTGTCTTTGTAATCTTTTAGGGAGTTGCCTGTGCTAAATCACATTACATTTTAGTTTAATGTTTATTCAATAATAAAACTGTTTTGTTTTTGTTTTTGTTTTGTTTTGTTCATCTCTTGGCCTTTGTGAAAAAGTTTCCTGGGATGGAAAAATATTTTGTTTCCAATTATATTCCCCCTGGGGAAGTCAATGGGGAGCAGAGGGGAAAGCAGAAGTTATCTGTGCAGAGAAGTAGATGAGTCTTTCAGCAACATGAAACACAGCAGAAATGTAGGAAGGACTAGCTGCAAGAGAGATGCAGGAAAAAGCCAGGTATTTGGGCTTTATCCTGAGGGAGGATGAATAAATAAGGAGGCATAATAGGGTTTGCCTTTAAGAAACATCACTCTTGTAATGTGTAGAAAGGATTGGAGAGAAGTGATTGTGAACATAAGGAAATGCAGTCAGGTGAGAGATTCACTTGATAAAATGCATAATGATTAATAGCAATAGTAGTAATAATAATTACTACTGGTAGCCACAACCAGTACTTTCTTGAGCCAATGAGGTGTTGGGCATTCTTCTAAGCTCTTCACAAGCTTTATCATTAATTTTACAACTCTGAAAGATTCCGTTTGTTATAATCTCTATTTACTGCTGAAAAATCTGAAGTACAAATGGTATAAATGACCTGTTCACTAATTTTATGAGGTAGAGCTGGAGTTTGAACCCTGGCTTCCGGGACAGTTCTCTTAGCCTCTACTTGACACCACCTCCTGATATAACAGGCTTTTTTTTTTTTTTTTTTTAATATACATTTGTTTTATTTATTTATTTTTACGTGGTGCTGAGGCTCAAATCCAGTGCCTCGCGTGTGCTAGGCAAACGCTCTACCACTGAGCTACAACCCCAGCCTCCATATCACAGTTCTTGAATCAAGGTAATTACAAAATTGATAGATTTTGGTGAATTGTTTCAAGAACTATTTAGAAGGTAAAGCAAATGGGGTGTGAGGATGGAGTGGATATGGAAAATGGACAAGAAGCAAGTGTTAAGGATGCTGCCTAGTTTTCCTGTAATACAAGCAGATTATTTGCTGAGGTAGAAGTACTAAGAACACAGCAGTTTTGAGAGGGAACTAAATTTGAATTTGAAGGACAACTTCACTGAGGAGCCTGAGCAGAGATTTCCAATGGATATGTTGTTACATAGTTCTGGAGCCTAGAAGAGAAGACAGATCTGAGCACAGGAGAAAGCAGTCATGTAATGAAACCCAACTGAGCATCAGGAAAAGGAGGGTCACCTCCCAAAAAATAAAAAGGGATTACTAAGGAAAAAAAAATTACTAAGGAATATACAAAGAGCTATAGGGCAAAATATTAGGAGAGTTTGGTATTTGCAAACCCTCCCTGCCAAACTACCACCCAGTCTGAACACACGTCTAACTCAATTCTCACAAGTATAACATGATGATATTTCCACTTGATTTTTGTTTTAGATATTTAGACAACTATCATTTTTTACCCTATCAGTATACCATCTTGTTTTCTTTCTGTGCAGCTAAGTATGTTAAATAAGAGATCACAAATTTTTCTCTCTGCCTCAGAAAGAAAATGCAGAAAATGAAGACTGATGCAGTAAGTCAACAGAGAATGTGTAAGATCAAAACCAGCCATTTTCATTGTCTTCCCCAAAGCTTTGCAGTTCTCAAGGATGCTACTTACTCTGCAGCCTTCTCTTTTGTGATCCACATCTTCCTATTAGTATCATTTAATAAGTTGGCAAGTAACTTGACATTTTCTTTTGGAAGCAGCTGTAGGGTGAGTTGATGATGTTTGCGGAGATTTTTTAAAACAGACCCATTAATGGAATTTGTGCCTGGTTTGGGGAGGCTAATATGGAAGGCATTATTTATGTTTAAAGATTTTGGAGAATAACTCAATAACATTTTCATTCTATACATCTGAGCAATTTCATTTCATTTTGTCTCTTGACATCTGAAGATAGCTTTAGAGTTTTCTTTTCTCTTTCCCTTTATTCATTCTCTCCAAACTTTCCCCCACTTCTCCTGCCCTCCCTACAATTGGATTGTTCATCTTTATTGGTTTGGAAATAAGCTTGCACTGTGATTTTCCACTTAGTTTCTAGTGGAATGGAATTTTCAGAAGTTTTTCTATCTTCTGGCTACTTGTGGTCAATGAGGAAAACTGTTCATTACAATGCATACCTATCAGGACTGGTTGAGGTCTGAGGTGCCTAAGCTGGAGAACTGAGAAGTAAAAACTAATGGTGGGTCTTAAATGACTTGGAGATGCTCTATTTGCCCCTTCCAAGTGCCTCTGCATTGAGTTCTTGTAGAAATGAGCTAATGCTGTTTGTAGTTCTCTACAGGGCTCTGTCAATCCTGCTGTAGCTCTTGATAGGGATGGTGATAACATGTGGTAAGAAGTGAGATAGTGAAAAGTATAGATTTTGGCACATTGTCAGGTAGATTTTCCCCCTTAATTTGATAATTTTTCAGAACAACCAAATTTGGCTCCATTTAGTTCTGAATAATCATTCCCAACTTTGCCATTGATATGCTGAAGATCTAGCAAATTCTGTATGCATGTGGGGCTTTGCTTACTCTGCCTTGAAATACAAGGAGCATCCACTTTCTCCAGGGAAATGTGGTTCTCAAGGTTGTAGGGAAAAAGAAAGCAACCCAGTGGACACATTGATTGTGCATTCTCCTTCCTTTGTAGACAAGGTGCCATACAGAATACCACTTTTAGGAACACAAGAGGTCTTTGCTTCTAAATAAATAACTGAAGAGCATTTCATTTCAGCTGGAGAAGCATGAAAGATTCTAAGTTGACCATGAGCTCCCCCAGAGAGAGGTTGGGAGAAGGTAGAGGAGAGTGAGACTTCCTGGAGACCTGAGGAATGTGAGCCAGGGTAGAGGTATTCTGTAGTTTGTCTGGGTATGCAGGATACTCAATCTCTGCCAGATGGGAAAAGGGCAGGGAACATACATTTCCTAAGCGCTTAGTTTAAGCCAAGCATAATGCTAGCCAGTGTTACACAGATGATCTTATTTAAGAACTGCCCAAAAGAGAGACATTATTGCATGATTTTGCATACAAGGAGGCTGAGGTTCAGAAAGGTTGTATGATTTGCTCATAGACACCTAGGTAGTAAAGGGGCAGAAATGGAATTGGAAACTAAATGTATCTGACATCAAAATTCATTTGTTTCCCTGATATCCTGCAACTACTCCTTGCTCTGGCATTGTAAAGAAAAGAAACTTTCTATGGATTCTCTTTGTTTTCATTCCACACATTTGGGGTAGAGGGTGCTGACCCTATTCCTAGATTTCCAGAATGGGCACGTGATGAAGGTCTGGCAATGAGATTATGGTGCTCCCTTGGGCACCATGATTGACCAGGGTCAGGTGGATGAAACTAGTAAGTTGGGTGGCTGACAACCCCTAGTGCTGAGAGCAAGGTCCCTTCTTTCTTGTGGGGTTGGTAAGTCAGAGGGATACAAGCCTGGAGCTACCATTAGACATCTTTGCCACCAAGTAAGAACAACTTCTCTGAGGATAAAGTAAGCAGAGAGGAAAGCGTAAAGACAGGTGAGATTTCCAATGATATCCAACACTTAAGCTTCTCTTTTTCTCTGTCTGAAGTGAGACCAACTCCAGAACTTTTCACTTATTAATCCAATTTTCTAGCTTAAGAAAATTGTTGCCAAGTTTTGTTACTTAAAACCAAAAGAACTCTGATTAAAAAGTTCATTGACAAAGGGAATTTTAAATGAATATCCGATGTCTTGAATCTTTGGAAATTAGCTAATTATTTGGGGGTTATAACAGCTCTGAAAGAATCAAATAACCATAGAGTGCTATATTCACTTTTATTGCTGTTATAAAAGATTACCACACACCTAATGGCTAAACTGAATACACATTTATTATGTTACAGTTCTGCAGCTAATAAGACTGACACAGGTCTCATGGGATTCAGATCTAGGTGCTCTCAGGGCTGCAGTCCCTTCTGCAAGGTCTAGAGCAGAATCCATTTCCTTGCCTTTTCTGGTTTCCAGAAGTCACATGTTTGGCTTTATGACTTCCTTCAACCATCCTCAAGGCCAACAAGGTACCTTCCATCATTGTATATCTTTCTCTCACTCTCCTCTTTCACCTCTAAGAACCTTTGCAACTGTACTGGACCACCTGGATAACTAGGATTCCCTCCCTATCTTGAAGTCAGCTGAGTAGCCCCCTTAATTTCATCTACAATCTAAATTTCCTCTTAGTCATTAAAAAAAAAAAAAAGAAGAAGAAGAAAAGAAAAGAAACAGATTTGAGGCATCAGGAAGTGAACCCTCTTTGTTCCATTTTTTTAAATATTTCTGGAATTCAACCTCTTAATATCTCTGCCACTAAGCCCTAGTTCAAGCCACCACCATTACTCAACCAGGATTATTGGAACGATTCCCTAAGTGAGCTTCTCCATTTTGCCATTGCCCCTTTATTCTCAATAATGAGCCAGACTACTTCTTATAAGATTCTAATTATAACTCCATTCAAACCCTCCATTGGGTCTGCATCTCACTCAGACTTAAAGTCATTGCAAGTCCCTATACCATCCAGTGGTGGCCCTCCCGACTCCTGTCCACATCACCTACTGCTCTCTCTTCTCTGCACTCTGTAGCAACTACATTGCTCTCCTGCTGCTACCTGAATACTCCCAAGCAGTTTCTGCTTCAGGACTTTTGCACTGTACAGTTCTCTTCATAGACTGTTCCTTTTTCAGATATTCTCATGGTGCACTTACATCTTCACTCATTCATTTCCTTCAGGTCTCTGCTAAATTATCAACTTCCCAGAAGGACCTTCCTTTACCATGCAAGCAAAATAGTACCCTCTCCCCAACATTCTCTGTTTCCCTTTCTAGGCCTTCTTTTTCTCCACAGACAGTATTAGAGGTACCACATGCTTTAATTTGTGCACTCTTCACTAAAAATGCAAGTTCCAAAACAGTCATGGCCAGGCATACTTTGTTTTTTGTAATTTATATTCAGTGCCTTGAACAGTACCCAGCAAACTGTAGGACTCAATAAATATTTGTTGCATGAATGAAAAACAATATAACATAGGAAGAGTCACTTGGTAGTGGGCAAAGGATGAATAAGTGGATATAGACTGCAAGCTATGCAACCACAGACAGAAGCCCTGGACCCTGGATAAAGGAGTAAGAAAAGCAGAAACTGTAGAAGAAATTTTCAAGTGAAAGTTTCTCATATATGGTGGAATGAATACCAGGAATGAATGAATGTGAAAGAGTTAAGTGACTTGACAACTGTTAGACAGGGAAATTAAAATGTGAGTCTCACCAAGAGAAAGTTTGGTGCTAGTACTGTGGACCCCTTTGGAAGAGAAGAGGTGTTCAGTTTTTGCTGCCTTTCATTTGGCTGAAGTACAAAATGTCCAGTTGGATGGCTTCTCTCAGGGGAAAGGGCAGAGACTGGTCTGTCTTTGCAAGACTCCTTGCAGAATTCTGAGGATTCAGGTTTTTTGGGTGAACCTGGAATCCAGCTTTGTTTAGGAAGTCATCAGATAGAGTGTCCTGCTGAGAAGCATCAGGTTTGGTACTTGGCATGCTGGGAGAGAAGAGCAGGCATGGGAGGATGTAGGGTGGGGCTAAGTGGGAGGATAGAGACAATTAACCCAGCAAAGGAAGAGCAAGAGTGTGCATTTATCTGTTTTTTTTTTCAAGTCGCTGAGACTATTTGAGATTTATTGGGATTTTCGAAAACAGGAAAATGCCATTTTATAAACCACATTATAGAAATTACTGTTTCATGGGTTGAGTAACAGAGGCAATCTGCAGCTTTAAGTTCACTGATAACTGGGCCGTGGCACCCACCCTGGCTGCTCAGGAATGTGCTGCTTCGTAAATCCTGCTTAACCACTTAATAGTGTTGCATTTCCCCAGTTTAGATTTCACTCAGACAGTTTCACCAATTAAATATTGGCAGAGTCCTGTTTTCCCACTACTCAGTGAAGGAGTTTAGTTGCCTTCACCAGAGGGCTCAGGATGTGAGTAGAAATTCTTCCATACATTCCTGAGTGAGGCCAACATGGCCCTGTTACAGAGCTTGAAGTAACTGAGGGGAAGGAGCTGACACCTTAGATCAGAAAATGTCCTCCAATGTCCAGGCAGGACAAATCACTAGAGCAGAGTTCCATCATGAACCTGGATTAAAAAAAAAAAAAAAACAAAAAAAAACGATATTCCCAGGATACCTGAACCCGTGACAAGTCATTGACTGACTTGCTGATTCCCTACAGGTATATTTTTGAAAGTATAGTGATATACCTCAAGCTGGGCATCTCTGAAGCATCATCTAAGGAGGATAAATGACTCTCTAATTTAAAATATACACCCAGCCATCTTCCCTCATGCACATGTAATAGACATGGCTCTGATTTTTCTTACAGGGAGTCTTACTCTTCAACCATTTTTCTGGTGAAGGTGTTTTCTTTTCCCTTGATAGTATGAATAGATTTCTAGTGAGCACGTTAATTTAGTTAAATCCCGACTCAGTTTTTTAAATACTGGGATTTTTTGTTTGTTCATTTATTTGTTTTTCAGGGATGTTGGATGACTTCTATTTTGCTTGATTTTTTTCCAAGTTTTTTTAAATTGGTGCATTATACATAATGGTAGATTTTGTTGTTACATATTAGTACATGCATACAATAAAACAACACAATTTGGTCAATATAATTCCCCAGCACTTCTCTCTCCCTCCCTTCCTTCCACCCCTGGTCACTTTCCTCTGTGTCTTGCTTGATTTTTGCAACCTGAGGTGGAAAATGAAATTGTATAGTGCTGTAGGGTATGGTTTCCCCCAAACATCATGGTCACATTAGTATCATCATGGACTAAACCTATGTAATCCCTTAATGTCCAACTTTCTCCTCCTGTGACCTACCTGGGAGGTGCAGTTGTACTGAGGCAGGAAAGCCTTCTGAGTTGTGCTTGGCACCGTGCCCCTCTGAAGCCTGCTGCCTACTGGACTATTGAAATGAACTAGACACCCAGGCACATAGCTCCAAGTCTCATCCTCAGTCTACTGGAATTTTCCTTTTCATGCTAGTTACTTTCAAAGGCATTTTCCTCACCCCCTACCCTTCCAGTGCACTAATATCAACTTTTAAACTAGAAGAAATACAGGAAAGACATACAAACACAGGAAGAGCCACTGCCCTCCAACAACTCAGCAACCATCCCTGAGACAAGGAAGTGCAAAGCCTGACAAACTGCTTGGCAGAGTGGGAGAAAGGAAAATACAGGGAGAATCACGAAATTATTCTCCCAATAAATTACCCTACACAGAGCAAAGTACCACCTCTAGATGTTATTCATCCTTACACAGACCATGTCTCTACTTCCCTGTTTACAACATGCTTATCCTGTGGGGTTGTTATAGGAAGTAAATATTATAGCTCCTCAAAAAGAATAAGAAGCTAGTAATTAAGTTATTCATGCTTCTAAAAAGTATTATGGAGTATTCATTATATGACGGGCACCAAGAATAAGGTAGTATATTTTGGTGGGGTTGACAATCTAAAGAGGCTTAAAAAGGAAGCAGCCAGCCATGCAGAGTCAGGACAAAGAGCATTCCCAGCAGAGGGAACAGCTAATTAATGCAAAGACTCCATGGAGGAAATGAGCTCTGCACCTCAGTCCAGAACAGATCCTTAGATGTAGAGGAGGACCTGTGTGGCTGGAGCGTGGGTAAAGGTGAGAATGGGGAGGGAACATAAATCAGTTTATGTGAAGCTTGTGGGAGAGGGTTAGTAATTTGAATTTCACATTAAGCACAATAGGAAGAGTTTTGTGTTCTGATTTGCATTTTAAAAGATCACACTGTCTTTTCTATGTAGAGGACTACAAGAATGGAAGTGGGAAAATGGATTGAAGTCAAAAACAATCATTTAGAAGAAATAGTACCTGGCTACTTTTCACTTCTGGGCAGTGAAAAATGTCTCTACTGGTTTCCCACAGCATTTGTGTACGTGCATGGAGAGGAAAGCATATTCCTGGTCATCTGTGTGAACTGGTCTTTGTGACCTTTTCTAAACAGCCATTCTATTTAATCCATTCATTCTATTTAATCTTTATGTCTTATCTAAGTCTGGTATCTTTATGGTCAAAGTCACAGAATAATAGGAATCTAGAGCTGGTAAGTGACCATGTAGTACATTCTTTGCCTGGCTAGCCTTTGTCCATTTGAGTTGAAATGAATGCATATTTTTAAAAATATAACAATTTTATTGAGATAAAATGTTTATGCCCCAAATTCACTCTGTAGAAGTCATTAGTTTTCAGTATATTCACAGATGTGTACAACCACCACCATCATTGAAGAGTTAACCTGAAAGAAGCCTTAGACCCATTACCTGTCCCTCCCTGCTTCTCTTACCCCTAGATGTAGGCAACCACTGACCTGCTTTGGTTTTAAAATTGTTTCTTTTTAAACACAGTTTCTACAAACAGAATCCTAAAAATGTGACCTTTTGTGACTGGACTCTCACTTTGTATAAAGTCTTAAGGTCGATCCATGCTGTAACATGTATCAGTACTTTATTTCTTTTTGTTGAGGAATGACATTCTGTTATGTGAATAGACTACATCGTATTTATCCTTTCATCAGCTGAAGGGCATTTCAGCATTTCTATGTTTTGGCTTTTATGAATAATGCCACTATGAGCATGCAGGTACAAGCTTTTTTGTGGGCATATGTTTTTATTTCTCTTAGGTGCATACCAAGGAAGGAGCTTGCTGAATCTTATGGTTATTTTCTGCTTAATTATTTGAAGAACTGCCAGACTGTTTTCCAAAGGACTGTTTTTTTTTTTTTGTTTTTTTTTTTTTTAATACTCTCTAGACAGTGTAAAAAATTTGGCCTCACACCCAAGTTGCACATTTCTTAACTTCTTGGCCGGGAAGTTTTCCTTCACAACAAATAAAAAAAATTATTTTCTGAACTTGAAAATAATGTGAAAAGCATTATAACTTAGTGTCCTCCATAGAAAGCAATAGTGAATGCTTGAGTTTAGTTTCCTCCCTTTAAGTAATTTTTTATTTCTCCCACTCATTTATAGACTCCTTCACTTAAAAATAGAGAAATCAAACAAGATCCAGAACTTAGAAAGGATATAAACAATAAAACAAAACAAAACAGAAAAAGAAGGAAAGAGAGAGAGAAAGAAAAAAAAAAGGAAGAAGGGATGGGAAAAGGGAAGAACAATGGAACAAACCTGACTTTCCTATGTGCATGCAGGGATTGGTGTGGTGGGTGCTGGCATAGGGTGTATCCACAGGACATTAATTTTCAAAAAGAAAAGTAAACTATAATGGATTGAAGAGGGTACAGTGGAGTGGAGGGAGGGGCACCGGGTGTTGGGGGAGTGCTAGGGACTGATTTGGAGCTGGTTGTGTTCCCATGCTCTTGTAATTATGTCAAGGTGTATCCTGGTGTTGTACAAAACTAAAAAGCATTTTTAAAAAGGATCTGAACAATGCCAGAAATTACAAAAGATTGATTTCACAGCAACAGCTTTCTTTGTTGTATTTGTAGTCACTGACTCACAGGCTTTTTCCACTCTACTTGTGTGAGTTGGGTTAATCTCTGTCCTTCAACTGTGGTTTTCCACATTTACATGCTATCACCCTACATGCCAATAGTTGAATCTGGTGCTTGTCTGTCCACCTGAAGTTGAGGCTTTCTTTCATGTCCATATTCACCTATTGATGAGGCTCATCATTTTCCCTATTTGGGCTTTTATAGCACCAGCACACCTTTTAGAGGATAGAAGGACCCCTTCCTCTGGAGCGAAGCTGAACCCTCCTCTTCCCCTGTTCAACATGATCATTTTGCTTGGATCACAGCACTATGTGAACCAATGCTTTCCATCTATTTGTTTATTCATTCTTTGCTCAACAAATAGTGAGCATCAGGTACTGTTCTAAATTCAGGGGGCCACTATAGTAAACGAAAACAGATCAAGACCCTGCCCTCATGGTTTGTATACCAAAGATGTTGCAATTTACGCATAAGAAAGCCTGAGCCTTGGGATCAAATATTGAAAGGGAGCTTTTATTTTCTGACATACTCACTCCAATTTTTGTAAACATGAAGCTGTAGAACAATGGGACTATTTGACTTGTTCATAAGCATAAATCAGTCCCTGGCAGATCTAAACTGGATCCTAGGTATTAGACTTCCTGTGTTCTTTTCACTATACCATGCTAATGAAAAAGGGTTGCAAAGCCCCTTGAACAGACAGACAAGCCACAAGCCCAGGCAGTACTTGTGATTTACTGTATTATTTATGAGATGTTACTACAGATCTTGGAATAAAAAAGCATGAGGAACATGGAAAAGATGGAAAAGCAAGAAGTGGCATTTAAGAAAAGTCTTTGTTAAAGTGGACACTCTTGCATGAGTGACCTTCTATGAAGGCCGATATTCAAACTACAGTAAACTATGAGCAAACATACATGATTTAGAGATCTCTCCCCCTCTTTTTTATTCTTCAAGGAACTATGAAAACTGCTTTCAGAGGGCAAGTCAGGTAATAAATTCTCCTGCTTTAAATTTCAAAGTTCAGCCTTTATCATTTTGTGTTCCCAACAATTTCCTGCTTCTCCCTTTCCTCAACATTCAAGATTAACAGCAATTTTCCATTTTGAAAACAAGGCAAACATTTGACCCTCCAGGATTACAGGGAGGCTGGGCTCACAAATGTTGTGTGCACACCTGGGCCTTTAAAAGGTAGAATAGACTTCTTCTCAAGGATTCCCTTTAGACTGAGCAAGGGGTTGGATTTTTTTCATGGGTAAGAAAGATAATTCCAAAATTATGTTTTTTAAAAGCCCATGCTCAGAGTTAGTCTTTTGAAGCTTCTAGATCTGCAGCCTGGATAAATCTCACTCTTTAATGTCTGTACATGGCTCTGATTCTGGGTACTACAAGTCTTCTTCCATTCCTGAGGCCAGAAACTGTCACTGTTGACCTCGTGCTGTTGGACCTCAGCCTCTGTCACCACATCCTTTCCCTGCTCAATCTCAGGGGAAGCAGTGAGGAATTGATGGAGACAGAGAAGTCTAGTTAAAGGAGTAAATTTGCAGCAAGGAAATAAATGCAAGGTTTATCCTCTAAGATAGAAATTAAAGTGGAAGCATGGTGTGGCTTAGAAGTAAAATATTTACAAATTACAAGTGAATTTGAAATTTAGAAAATGTTTGTGATTACACAAATGGTATGCCTTGGCTCCATGTATAAACAGAGAAACAACATGTATCCCATTTGTTTACAATAAAAAAAATAGAAAATGTTTAAAAGGAAATATGGCAGAGTCTTAAGGAAAATTTCACTCTAGAGTACTCCCTTTCCAGTAAACACCCCCCTTCACACACACACACACACGCACACACACACACAAGCACACCAAACAGAGGATCTGGTCCTTTGCCTCTAGAATTCATGATTCACAAGGTGTCAGACCACTTCACACACTGCAAGTGGGAGCAATCAGGTTTCCTGACAGAAATCTCTCTGTCTGCATCTGTTTGTTTAGAGATGATGTTTGTTCATAGATGATGCTTGTTCTACCCATCAGTCCTGGGACTCGAAACCCCCTGGTTCTCAGCTGTAACCCTGTCACACATTGCTTTTAGCTAAGTCTTCATACCACCCGCTAGCTATCTTTCTGTGGTCAGTGAGATAAGAGATTTTTTTTCTGTCTTATCAATATCTTTTGAATATATAATAAGTGGTATGTGTGTATGTGTATGTGTGTTCACATGTGTGCTGGAGAATAATAAAGTTAAAAGAGATTAAAATGAGTCCTTTATTATCTGACTTTGAGTGACTCAGTGTTGGCCTTTTGAAAATGAACAAAACGGTGAACGTTGTGACTTAGTGTACATGACCTTCACTAATAACTATCAGCTGATTTGAATATGGAAGTTGTCAAAAGTGAACTGAGTGTCTATCACTGGGGGCCAAGGGCCACTTCTGACAATTGCTAGATACCTGCAGACCCAAAATGGACTCTTCCCAACAGGCATAGTCATACAAGAATACGAGACTTCTTGTGTCTTAGGAATGTGCCAGGAGGATAGCAGTTATTTTTCATGCTTTTACCTGGAGAAACCCAGTGAATCAGTATAACTTTCCTGATACCATAACATGGTATTAAAAGGCTATCAGATGGTGATATAATCAATCTGAAAAACCAAGTTATGTTCATTCTGATCCACCATCCTTTTTAGGTTCCAAGAGAAAATCAGAAATATTTGCAATTTAGTAGGGAAAACAAAACTAGCATCCAGGAGGCAGTGTGGTGGATAAAGCCAATGTTCTGGAACCAGACTGCAGATTTGAATCCTGATCATGCTATTCAGGAATCCAGATTATGGTGTATTTAAGTCCAAAGAAATTTTTCTTTCCCTGTGTTTTGACTTGGTTATTTCATCTGAAAAACTAGGATAATAGTAGTGGAGTCTGCCTTGTGTTATTGTGCATTTTAAATGAATTTATATTTTGAAGTGTTTCAACTTCAAAAGTAAAGGCTCTGTACATGTTACATCTTATTATTATAGAAAACTACCTTAAACAACTAGATTAACTCAAGACCAACTATGTGATATTAACCATGTTCAGAGTTCAGAGAAGAGATACATTCATGAAGGCTGGAGAAGTCAGAGTTGGTTTCATGGAAGTGGCAACCCTCAAACTCAGTCTTGTAAATAGGTAGGACGTGCAAGCTGAGGGTTAACACCTGCAATATCATGCTCATAAGAGTGACTTGAACACTTCACATAATGAGGAGGCTGGAGCCAAAGAAGAAAGGTCCTCCAACAAAAACTGAGGAGAATAAACATTCACTGTTTAAAATTCCTCCCAAACTAACTGAACAACAGTGAAGCAAGGTGATGGAATGAGAACATTTCATAAGATGGCAGAAAACCATTTTGTAGATAGAATTAATTTATACTAGTACAAGAAATAAAAAGCACCATTATTGAATAGAAATTTAAAGGAGTTAATATAATGTTAAGTAGGAGGGCATATAAATCATACTACTAAACTGCAAATACAAAATCTATTTTCTATTTGAGCAGAGAAGGAACTTATTAGGGGATATGAACAACCTCTTAGAATGGAGAAGGAAAAATAGAGTCAAATTATAAAGCTACAGAGCCCCAAACAATGCCGAATCATACTTCTCTCTCTAATGGTCCCTGCCAATCAGTCTGTGCCCATCAGTGCTATCTTTGAAGTAATGGGTCTAAGTCAGGGATCAGCAAACTTGTAGGCTGGCCACCTGTTTTTGAAAATAAAATTTCAGTGGAACACAGCCAATTAGTTTACAGTGTCCGATTGCTTTTGTGCTGAAACAGCAAAGCTGAACAGTTGAAACGGAGTCCACATGGCTCATAAAGTTGAAATATTTACTATCTTGTCTCTTACAGAAAGTTTTTCAACCCCTGATCTAGATGCTTATTTACCCCTGAGAAGAAAAAACCAAAAATGAAACCATGGCATAGCCCACCAGTCAGCACATTTCAATTACCTGACACAGGCTGTAATAAACAGAAACACCTTCCTCAGAGAAAGGAGCAAAGTCTCAATTGGAAAAGTGAAAACGCTCCTAAGACTCACAAAGCATTTGAAGAAAATCAAGAATAAAACATAAAGATGCATAGAAAATTTAATAATCCACAAGGAAAAAGATTTCTCGGATCAAGTAGCATAATTCTTTCAAATACAACTAACACCGAAGTTTAAGAGAAGCTATTACAGCCAGGAAACAAGTTTAATATGATAAAAAGCATGTGCAAGCATACTAGTTTTAAAAACTATGATCAAAAAACATAATAAATGCACTTATCTAGGGTAGTTTTTTTAGGGAGTAAAAGCTCTCCCAGAAAATATCTTTATTAAAATGATAAAAATTAAAAAATATGAGAGAAACTATAAATAGTATAAAGGATGAACGAAAAGTTCCTGCATCCTTCAGGATAGAGACTACAAAAGACAAGATGAAGGTAAGAACCAGTGATAACCTGAAGGAAAAAAACAAAAACAGGATCTTTACATGAAACGGCCCACTCAGTGCTAAGCAGGGCATGTGGAAAAATCTTTTACCTAGGCACACTGTGGAGAAGGGTGAGATACCAACAGCAGGTGATCTAAAAACTCTCCTATGGTTAGAGGTGGAGTTACCACACTGAAATGAGAGCCAACCAGGCACCAGATGTCCCACTGACACACTGGATCCTACAAAATAGTACAACAGATATGAGGGGGGGAAAGACGATAATGATAGTTGTGGATTAAATTTTAAATTTATTTGAAATAAAATATGAAAAAAAAATTTATAGGAAAGCACTACCTTCAAGGAGTGTAAAAACCTGTGCAAAATTATGGAAAATTGGAAGAGGACTCAAAGATTTATACAGCACGAGGCAGCAACTCTTAATCTTCTGTAGGTGATTACCACCAAACTTCTCAAGGACACAAAGTTTCTGTTTTATAAACTATTATGAGAATAGAAAAAGGAAGTTTTCCTACATTAGATGATGAAGTTAACTTAAACTTTTCTAACCAAATCAGAAAATGCTAGCATGGAAAAGGGAAAGAATAGATAAATGTTACTTTGGAACAAAGATACCAAACTCCTGAATGGATGGATAAATCAACTCCAAGAATGTGTCAGACAAACAGTAACTCATGCTTTTCTCTCTCCACTTCTCTCTGCTACTTTGAAAGTTCTATTCTCTGTTCATTCTTTCCCATTCATTAGTACGTTAGGTGTTTGTTGTTTTGAAGGTTGACACCTTTTACCTTTCCCTCTACCTTTTCAGCTTTCCTCAGAAGAAAGGTTGTTCCCAGTTCCATAATCCACCGTTGCTAGAAATAAGGGTTCTGGAAACCTTGCTTTGGGGAGTGTAATTCAGTGCCCTACTTAATATCAAATATAGACAACAAATTCTAAATGAAATGCAATATTAGAGTAAAAAATGACATTTTTGCATTGCTATTCTGGCCAAAGGTGAAGAGAGGAAAGGATTTATTTTTCTAAACAAAACACAAAATCCAGATGCTATAAAGAAAATAAAAAGATTAATAAACTCAAATGTATTTCAATTTAAACTTATTTAACTTGAAATTAAACTCATTAAAAATTTAAATTCACATGACTAAGGATATCATAAATAATGTAAAGAGACAACAGACAGTTTGAAAGTATATATTTAAAGTTCATATAAAAAAGAATAATATCCATAACATGAAGGGAAATTTTACAAAATCAAAAAGAAAAAGACGAGAAACTGCACCCCCTCCCAAATGAGCCAAAGTTATCAATAAGCAATTCACAGAACAAAAAATGCAATGATGAATATGGCTAAGAAGATAATCAACTTCATCCATCCATAATCAGTGAGGTGAAACCAGACTACAGACAAACTATCATATGCTGCTGGCAATAGCAAAAGATGCATGTACCTTTAGTCAGCATTTTGCATCTGATTATCTATCCTAAAAGATATTCACACATGGCTATAAAGATCTTTATCCGGAAATCCTCAGTGCCCCTTAGTAGGCAAGGGTTAACCTATATAAGAGTTAATACATACAAATATTGAACACATGAAATATTACATAGCAGTTAAAGTCATTGAGACAGATTTGTACATGCTTCAGGGAAATGTCACTGTGACATAATACATTGATTAAAAGAAGTACGTTTAAGAGCTTTTCTTCTTCACTTATATATAAAAATTTCCATGTGTGTTTTTGCATACATAACATATAAATGTTAAAACAAGACTAGAAAGATGCACAAATTGCTAGCAAAGGTTGCATCTGGGGAGCATTGGAGGGTTAGATGTGGGTGGATGGAAACTTTCACATGTTTTCTACATACTAATTTATTTCTCAATTCGTTTATAATGAGCTATGTTCATGCATTGCTTATATATTAAAAGAAAGAAATATGGTACATAGTCTGCAATAAACAATTAAGGGAATCTGAACTTAGGAATCAAGCAAATTTTGTTTCTAAAAGCCTGGCTATCCCCTGCTGGCTCTGATTTTAGGCAAATCATTCAAGCCCTCTGAACCTTTACCTGAATTTATCCATCTTTAAAATGAGGTTAATCAAATAAAATTATGTATGTAAGCATCAAACTGTGCTTTGCACACAGTACATTTTCAATAAAATTAGTTATGTTCTTTCTCTTGGGAAATAGTGAAAAATAAGTAAGACAGAAGTAGAACAGAGACCTTTCCTTGAAGGCTTGAAAAGTGAGGTAGAATGTCTTAGTCTTCATTCAGAAGGCAGAAAAAGAGCCACAGTAGAATCTTGAACTGGAGAGTAACTTGATCCAAAAGATGTCTTAGAAAGATTAGTTTGGCAATTCTGAAGAAAAAAACAAATCCAATGACCTGAACTTATCTATTTGTTTGTTTGTTTATTTTTTGTTGATGTTGTTTGTTTGCTTTTTGTTTTTTTGTCTAAGTGGTGACTATAGAATTCAAAACTTTGCGATGAGCTATTTGTCCTTTGGTTTCAGACAAGACCTAGCTGAAAATCTAGGTGAAGTAAAGTCCCCCAAGGAAGTCTTTAACTGTGAAGCTTTGTGTGATACTCCTACAATCAGCAATGTGGCTAAGTGCCATCAGAAGCCAGCTCTCTAATTGCTTTTCACCAAGATTGCCTATTTTCATTTCAGATTTCTAAACTACCACTTCAGGTATTGAAGGACACCTTGATAAATAGGAGATAGACCTAGTTATGTCAGAATACATAATTTTATCATCACAAATACCCCCCAAAGATTTCTCAAAATTACGATAGATTGTCTGTGTTTCTCTGGAGTAGAGTGACATTCCAGAAGGATATTCTCACAGAGCAAACCCCCATCTGCCTGGCATGGGGCCCAGAGCTATAGAGCTACTATCTTGGTCATTCAGTGTAACCCCCATGTTTCCATGCATGTCTTATAAAGGTCAACATGTATGTGCGGTCCACTTAATGATAAGAATATTAACAATAAGGAATAATTCTGCATAGAGTTTGCAAATCCTATGAAAACCTATAACTGAACTATAGACTGCATTCCTTAACCATCATGCCAGTAGGGTTTTCCCACACTGTGGTTTTGTCTTCTTCTTTCCATATCAGAAACCATCCTGACTAAATCTCCAGATCTTGGTGGTACTATACTGAGCTCAGTCTTGAGGAGGAAGGAGATGGTTGTTAAACTTTTTAATGCTCAGTGTGCTCTCAAGTCATGCTTCCAAAACTTAGAAATGAATATTTTTTTCCATGCAGTGCTGAAAATGGATAGGCTGCAGGAAGTAAATGAAATGAAGAAAAAGTAAATGCTGTTTCTCCCTTAGAATACCCTGCAAATCATTTAACACGTTACTCTGAGAACTATTGTTTGCAGGGTTCTTTTTGCATGTTATATGCTTTGGGGTGAACACTGAAATTATAGAAAGATCATGCAGAGATGGTCTGAGACACTGTGCTCCCTAGAAGATAGAGAAGCAGAGGTATGCTGTCAGATGCTTCAGGGAAGGAGAAAATAGACTATAATTTACATAATCCAAGACTGAGGTCTCTACAATTGCCTTAATCTTGTTTTTGTTTTTTTCTCCATCCCTAAAACTCAGCCTAACAATTGCATCCTTGTTCAAGAGCCCTCACTGGAAGCTCTTGATAGTCTGGGTGAACTGTGTGAAGCTTTTCCCAGGGCCATATTGTCTAAGAGAAATGACATTTTTCTTGGACTACAGTAAAATGTCTAGTACACTCCAGGCCACTTTTCTGGCTGAGAGTGCTGTCTCACAGTCATCCTCTTCAATTGGTCCATATGGTTTTGCATCTGTCACTTGACTGTTCTGTGCCTCAGCAGCACTTACCATAAAGCTGACCTAAGACAGATTTACACACATTTCTGCACTTCTGACCAAGATGAGGTAATGAGGTGTGGATTTATCCTCCTGCTCAAACAACTAAATAAAAAATTGGCAAAATGTAAAAAGAAACTTCTCTCAAGTCATTGAACATAACAAATGAAAAACAATGATCCTTGCAAAAAAAAAAAAAAAAAAAAAAAAAAAAAATGAAGGAATCTGTCATTGTTCAGTTTACTGCTTAGGGAAAGTCTCCAAACTGTAGTACATGGGGAGAGAACCTGGGTAAAATTCAGAGCTGAAGAGAGGCAGTTGGGAGTTTGAGGAAGTCAATGAAGCTAGAGTTAAGTAGATTACTGAAGAAGAAAGAGATGGTCAGAGAGAGAAAGTGGAAAATCTTCAGTCCTCCTTGATTACTTAGTTGATTACTTATTAGAGCATCCATGTGAGAAAATTACCAGAGGCCACAGAAAGAACCACTGAAAAGACTAGTGGGAGCTGGAGCTTTAAATAGAGCCAATTCCCCTGGATAAAATGTAAAACTTCTTAATTCATGGAGTATCAGATAAATAACTAATAAGGGCCTTACCTCAGTAAAGGGGCACAGTAAACCCTACATTAAATGCTGCTCTGGACCTCCCTAAAAAGCTTAAAAGCAAGAACTAAAGGATCAAACTGTCTCTAAGTAATGTAACTATGCCACAGATCAAAGTTTCATGAATAATTTTAGGAAAACAGAAATATCCTCTACCTAAGATAAATTAACAAGATCTGGCAACCAATCCAACATCACCAGACATCATGAGAAGCAGGAAAATACAACCAAAATTGAAAAAAAAAATGTCAGTTGAAACTATAAGTTGTCAGAATAAAAGTGGAGTCACTTTTGTCAAATCCTAACCAAAAAATAGAACTGGAAGTCTATGTAAAAGGAAATTTAATGTGCATCTGCCTGATAACTATCACAAAGGACTGCCAGAACCTTGCACAAAGGCCACTGCAACCTTACAAAGAAAACACTTCTGCAAGGACATCTGACCAATAATGGGCTCTTCAGCCTTGCACTAACTCCACACTTGTTATTGACTTGAACACCCTTGTCATTAATCCTTGCGGCCAAGGGTTATTTTTTCAAAATAGCTTATGTAATTCTCCTCTTATTGCCCTTCAAAGTTTCCCTTTATCTCATCCCCTTTGAATACACTCATAGTTCCCATGACATGCATATTCTACATTGAAGCGTTCCCTGTTTATTCCTAAACAAATATCATTATTCTTTAAAGAGTCTATCCTTTTTGCTGAGGTAGTTTGAAAAAAAAAAAAAAACTAACTCAGAAATGACACAGATGATGAAATTAATACTCAAAGACATTTCAAAAAGTTACTTTAACACTATTCCATACATTCAATAAACTTGAAGAAATATAAAACATTCTAAGAGAAACATTGCAACTATAAAAAATAAAAATGTTAGAGATAAAAAATATAATGTCTAAGGTGAAAAATAAACTAGATGGACTTATTAGAGAGTGCAGAAGATGAACTTGAAGATACAGCAATTAAAACTAAAATAAAACACAGAAAAAGGACTGAAAAGAAATGAACATACCATCAATGAAATGAGGGACAGCTTGATGCAGCCAAGGTATGTGTAATTGGAATCTCTGAAGAAGGAAATCAGGAAGGGACAGAAGAATATTTGAATAATGGCTGAAATTTTGTAGATTTGGTGGAAACTATAACCTACAGATCCAGGAAGCTCAATAAAACCCAACTGTAAGAAAAACAAAACAAAAAGTACACATGAAAAATCAGAATAAATTTTTTTAAAACTGGTGGTAAAGAGAGATACTGTCAGAGAAAAAAAGGCATATCACACATATACTGAGGAGCAGTGGTAAGATTACAGCATATTTCCCATGGGAAATCAGATGCATTAGAAGATAATCGAACAACATCTTTAAAGAACCAAACAACAACAACAAAATAGTCCATCTTGAATTCTAGATAGTTCTACTCTCTTTCAAAGGCAAAGTTTAAAAGATTTTTAATACATGCAAAAAATGAGATAATTCATCACCAACAGATTTGCATTATAAGAAATGTCAACAACATTCTTTCTTGCAGAAGTAAAATTATAGCATATAAAAACATAGATCGACATGAGGGAATAAAAAGCACCAGAAATATTTGCTGGAAATAAATGGAATAGGGAACAAATTAAACTACTGAAGAATTATTGAAGCAAATCCAGAATATGAGACATTTTCAGTTCTCCTGACTTAATTTCTTTAAGAAGCAAAACAAAGACATGAGAAAAAATCCTAGCACATGTACTGGTTAAAATTAAAAGAGGTAGAGATAACTTCTACACACATACTAGAATGGTTAAAATTTAAAACACAGAAAATGCAACATGTTGACATAACCCAAACAAAACTCGAATACATTGCTGGTAAGAATGTAAAATGAACAACTACTTTGAAAAACTCCCCAGTATAATGTATGTGGACATACATTTTGCCATATGAGCCAGTAATTTCCAAAATGCAAACTTACATCCACAAAAAGACTTAAAAAGGAATGTTTATAGAATCTTTATTTATAATAATCTTAAACTGGAAACAACTAAATCCATAGGTAAATGGATAAACAAATCATAGTATATAATATCAATATAATGGGATAATAATTAGCATTAAGAAGGAATATAATACTAAAACAAGTAAAAAGGCAGATAAATCCCAAAAACACTATGTTTAGCAAAAAGACACAAAAACAGAATATGTTCTACAAAATTTTTATGAGCTTCTAGAATAGTCAATCTATGAAGACTGATTTTCTCTAGGAGACAACTGGGGATTGATTGGAAAGGGGCCTGAGAAAACTTTCTGGATTGATGGAACCGTTCTACATCTTGATAAGGGTATGGGTCACATGTGTATTCATTTATCAAAAATTAGCTGTAACGTATTATTATGGTTTGGATCTGTAATGTGCCCCCAAATCCTCATGTGTTGAAAGTATGTTTCCCAATGCAGCAAGGTTTGGAGGTGGGGCTTTTAGAAAATCATTGGATAATGAGAGCTTCAACCACTTCAGTGAATTTAACCATTTGATGGATTAATCCATTGACAGTTCAGTGGCGTACTGGAAAGCAGGACCTAGCTGGGGGAGTAGGTCACTGGGGGCATGCCCTTCAAGGGTTTATCTTTTCCTGACACTTCCTTTCTCCTCTCTGTCTCTCCTTATCCATCTCCATTTCTATCTTTATCTCTTTTCTTCCCAGCTGCTACGAAGTAAGCAACTTGTCTCTGCGACACCCTTTAGCCATGAAGTTCAGCTTTGCTGCAGGCCCAGAGTAACCTAGCCTGCCCAGCATGGACTCAATCCTCTGCAACTGCGAGCCAAAATAAATCTTTCTTCCTCTAATTGTTCTTGTCAAGAATTTTAAGGTCACAGTGACGAAACACTAGCTAACACAGGCATGCTTATGATTCAAGCTTTTTGTTATATGAAAATTATAGCTCAATTTTAAAAAGAGGGGTGAATGGAAAAAGATATTATCATTAAATGTGGGTCCTGTTTAGATACTAATATCAAAAATAAGTAAATGAATAAAAATGCCTGTCGGTAAAACATTTTTGAGACAAAGAAATGTGATAATGGATACACTACTGGAAAAAATTAAAGAATTATTTTTAATTTTGTTTTTAGGGACAAAGCTATGTAAGAAAATGTCTTTACTTTTATTTCCATATGGAAAAATATTTAGGCAAGATAATATAATCTTAGGACTTTGCTGTAAAATACAAGCAATTTTAAAAATGAAGGGCTAGTTGAAGCAAGTACTATAGAGTAAAATGTTATTTGTTGAATCCGAGTAATGGGTAAATAGAGATTCATTAGGGCAAATTTTCTACTCTGGGAGAAAAAATATATATTATTTACATATATGTACATATATGTGAAAATTTTCATAATAAAAATGTAAAATATTCCATTAAAATTCATAATGAAAGTTAAAATAATGTTTTTAAAAAATGACTTGAATTAAAATCCCTTATTTGAAACTTAGTCTCAATCTATTCCCTCCATGGACAATGATAAAAACATTATAAAATTGTAGAAAACAAACGGGACAAAGGTGAAACCAATACTATTTTTAGATTTCTTACTAATCTTTAAAGCTTCATATCATTTACCAGTATCTCAAAATGTAATAATGTATAATGTATAATAAAAAGTAGGGCAAATATTTTCATTATTAATACCTACAATTTACCTCAGAGTCCAAGAGTCATCTCAGAACTTACATTTGACAAAAGTAATGACTGCAAAGCCATCAATGGGCAAGAGGAGAGTGAGGCTGTCCCCTGGCACTAAGTAGGAGGGATTTGAATCTTCTGTGTCTGAGAGTCTAAACACAAGTCACCACCTCAAAAGACAGGACCTCCTCCTCCCCTTCTCTACCCTGCTTCAGGCTGTCCATTTAGACCTTATTTTCTCTCTAAGTCATTCTCACTGAAAAATGTTCGGATAAAGAGTAGCTGATCCAGTTCTCTCTCCTCTTTCCCTTCCTCTGCATCCTCACTTGGCCTCTATCATTTGCTTGACCCCCCTTTCAACCTTGCTGCTCCAAATCAAAATTTCCAGGATTCCACTTTTTCCATGGGAAAAAATTTCCAAGAGCCTCTGCTTGGTAGATCACCCTAAACCCTACTTTCCTGTTACTTCCTTCTACAATCATTTGTGCCTGTCTTTTCACTGTTCTTGAACATTCTAGGTGTACCCCTGGGTTCTAGTCTTTTATAAGACTTTTTCCTCTGTCTGCAATGTCTTCCCCTCCATTCTCACCTTAATAATCTTTAGCTTTAAGTTCCAGTTTAGGTACCACCTCTTCCTCTCCTAAATGTGTATAGCAGTTATATTTTCTCTCATTTTGATTTGTAGATTGTAATTTGTACTTCTGAGCACAGTGTAGATGCTGAACAAACGAATAATAAAGAAAGGAATGACTTATCTCCAATCCTTTCTGGAGTGCTGTCTTACTTTGATACTTTTTTCAAAGAAGATATACAGAAGCTAAACTGTAGGGGTTAGAAAAATCAGTAAAGGCACATCGTGTGCCCCAACCACAAAAATCACAGTTCTGATCTTAATGGGATTGATTTCTAACCTCTCCCTGACCTTATTCTCTCTGCCAGCCCGTCCGTCTTGTATCATGACTGAATGTCCTAGTAACAGCGTGGATTTGGTCTCTTACCGTGTCTCTCATCTGCTCAGGACAGGGTAAGCAGGAGTACCTTAGAGGCAGTGCTTGCCCACCCCTTAAAATGCATCCTGTAGCAGCATCTTCCGAAGAAGGGCACAGGACTAGAGCATGTTGAGAAATTAAACCTAGGTGAGCTATCATCTGTTTGATGAAATTAGCAGAATTAAAGAAAAGATAAAATGTTAATGTGAGGGGAGTCACTCCAGGACAGGTGTGTCTGGGACGATACTTGGAAGGAAAATATGAAGGGTCCACACACAGGTTTCCTCCTGTCTCTTCACTTTCTTCCAGCACAGAGAGATGAAGGATTTTCTCCTAAATATTTTGCCTACAAATAGTGATCAGTAAGAATGTGGTGGGACAGAGTAACTGACACAAATTCCTTTCTAGGCAGGGGAAAGCGCAACCTAAATATGTGCTTTGTGCTTAACATTGATAATATAAAAAAACTATTCTTTACTAATTTTTCTGTGAGTTTTATTTTAATCCATCTTAATATAGACCCAAAAGGTGCTCTGGTAAATATGTAAATATAGATTTTAGATCTGCTTCTTTAAAATAAATAGGTGTAAAAGGATAAGGTAAGGTCACAAAATGGAAATGTCGTTGCCACATCAAAATTTTGAGCTAGTGACCTGGGATGAGGAGTAAATTTGAGAAAAAGAAGAAATATTTTGAGAGACTGTATCAGAAAGCAAGAATTAGCTAGAAATGTATCTGCCAGCCAGAAGAAACAGCTTGGCTAGAATCACTTGAAACAGGAGAGAAGTAGTGATTTAGAAGAAACAGAGTACAAATACGAAAGGCCTGGGGACTATAACTTGACAGATGGGCTGGCCAGAATGTGAGCACAAGTGACAGATGAAATTTAAGAGAAAGAGAGAGAGAAACCTAACATTCAAAATCAATTCGACAGATTTCAAACTGTGAACTGTGTCAAACCATGTCACTATATTATAACTTGCCTACCTTTGCTACCACCTGAATAAAATAATATATTTGTACTTTTATCCCATTAAAAATGGTATTCTCTAGGCACAGTGGTGCACACCTTTAATCCCAGCAACTTGGGAGACTGAGGGAGGATCCCTAGTTCAAGATCAGCCTGGGCAACTTAGCAAGATGCTGTCTCAAAATAAAAAGTAAAATGGACTGGGGACACAGTTCAGTGGTAGAGTGTTCCTAAGTTCAATCCCCAGTACAGTTTTAAAAAAGTATTTGTCCTCTAAATGTACTGACCATGGGATGTGCTACAAAGGCATACAGAAGTCATGGAGACCATGGGGAATGTGAAAGTGAAGAGGAATTATGTATACAAGAGTGCATAAAACATGCATATGCAGCCTAAAGAGTAGTTATGGAGTGCATGACTGAAGATCTCTCTCTTGAGTCTAGAAATTGAGTCTTCCCAGCACCAGAAGTTCCTCTGTGTCTTTCCCTAGCTCCACAGCACTCAGAGCCCTCAGCTCAGGAGGATACCCTAGACTCTTACAAAGGCTTTATAAGTATGCCTTTTACAATCAGGTATTTAATCAATCCTGAACAAAATTTTTTATGAATCAAGGTACAGATCCAGTTATTTTCTCTCATTTGGATATTCGATCGTCCCACTGCCATTTAATAAAGAGTTTATTTCATTACTCCACATGAGTTAAATATTCATTTATATACAGATCTGTGCCTGGACCATGTATTTATTTATCCTTCCCTAAAGAGACACTTTAAATGTTTGTTCACTTAAGCCTCTGATTATTTTACCCCCCTTTCTTTAGCCTGCATTATGCCTGAGACCATCCCTATGTTTAACAATCTTCGTTTAGTCTTCACAGTTAACTGCATGTGGGTTTTCTGATTATTGTCCTCACCTCACTGGTGACTCAGTGGTTAAGTAATCTGCTCAAAATCACCTAGCTAGCTAGTGACAAAGTCAAGATTCCAAGGTCTGTCCTGCTCTGAAGCTCAAACACCTTCCACAGTGAGGGCCTGCAATCCTATCTCTGACCATTCAGGTCACAACCTTTTAGTCAAAACATCCTGTACCATGTTGTCCTTCTAAACATATAACTTGTTCTTTGTGTCTATCTATCAGGAGCTTTGTCTACTGATTGGATTCTAAATATTTGTCTCTTTAAAGAATCAAATATCATCCAGCTGCCCAGGCAGCTAAGTATCAGGCTCTCGGTCATATGCTCTTGCCAAGGATTCTTGGCTATGTTTGGGGTTTTCCCAAAAGGGTCTGATACTTGATACTTACTCTTCAACCTAATTTTCAACCTGTGATGCCTTCCTGAGCTCACAGGGAGCCCACAGGGAGTTGATTGTACAGTTTTTCTTTGTTCACAAAAAATGATCGTCATCAGCCCAGATTTATTCTTCTCAAGGGTGTCAGCCTGTAGAAATGGGTCCTTCAATTGATGTGCACTACTTTGATTGCCATGAAAGACTACATTTTCAAAAGGGACAATTATACAAGGGCTATTTCAGAGCTGAAATCTGTTTATGAAAAAGAATTTGTTAGGGGCAATGCCATTCACTCTGAACTCAAATCCTTGATCATGAAATATTCTCAGAATGTTGGCAATCACTTCTGGGTAACCCCACTTACACAATAGTTCCCAAAGCTGCCAGACACGTTGGTATGAAATGCTTAGGTAAGGTCAATAAACAATGTGTGAGTTCATTGCCTTTCTCTGAAATATTTTACTGAGTCTGAATATGAAGAATTTGGATAATCTTTTCTGCTGCAAAAACACAAGTGGACCTTGCTACCTTGGCCCATGCACATGACATTGCCTGTATTGACATAACCTTCATGAGACTGCAGGAGGGAAGGATACAACATATGACTTTGTTGTTAAAATGTTTTACACTCATTTGTTCCGAGACTCCTGGCTTGAGATATGATTGCTAAAGTAGCATTTTGGAAACAATAATTCAGGTCTCATTCCCTAGTCAATATCACACCTGGAATTCTTCAGCCACACATTCTTGGGCTTACTGACAACCTGTCAACAAGAAGATGACTGGCTTTTAGCACAGGTGGTACCCTCCTGGGAAATATGGTACACAACGTGAACTCTCAGCTTGGGTGTGCAGTGATTATTATTATTTTTTAAGACTTGGGAAGTACTACAATTTTCTTTAGAGGGGTGGAATATGCCTGTATTTTTAAATCTTTCGTGCCACCAGATTCTTCTATGACATGAGGATGCTTTCAATATATTTCTCACCCTTTTCACTTTTTTCTAAATATGCTTTCATCAGAGGTTGTCACCACTCTCAGCATGGGTTCCCAGAGTGACCTCTGATGATTATATAAGTATAGAATTTATTTATGAAAAGGGAATATATAGATTCACAAAGCCCTGAAAAGCAATGATGTTTCCCCTCCAAAATCAGCTGCAAACTAAGTGTCTATTTCAGAATGTCCTAGCACCAGAGAAAGCTAGGAGAACAAGGACAGAATACTCAGTCAATTTAACATGGTCCAGACTTACACATAACTAGTTCTATGAACAGATGTTTCTCCAACTCTAAATTTTTTCTCTAAGTTCCAAAACATGCTGGTGCAGATTAGTTCACTGTAAATGGGGCTCAGGAAAATCAGTGAAAACCTATAATGTTATATTTTGGAAGTGATCTTTAACAGATAGTGTCTAAATTTATAGTGAATATGTTGGCAGTGAGGAATTGGCACTGATTACAGATCTGGGAGAATGAAAGTTACAGACAGATAGCTGCTAAGATGTTTCTCTCCCTTGTTTACTGTTGTGGGATTAGGAGATAAAAGTCCCAATCTTATGCTTGCACTTTCAAATTACAATCTTTCTGGGAAGAGTAGGAATTAGGAGAGAATCTCTGATGTATTTAAGACACACCAGTGCAAGAAAAAGGCCATGTCTGGAAGACAGACTGAGGTGGTTAGGATGGCTGCTACCTCCCCCACCACAGAACCTGTGCTAGCTGAAACATGAACTAGCAGAACCCAAAGAGCAACGTCTGAGCCAAGGCTGGCCTCGTTGAGGATGAAGCCAGATGGCAGCTTCTGTTTCCACATTAGCCCAATTCACCCTGTTACTATTTGCAAGGACTTGTGAGAGGTTGCCCTCTGACTTCTCAGAAAAGATTTAGAATTGACTTCCTCTGTAAGCGTTCTTATCTTTGGAAAGTCTGCAACTTCATTCCTCTGGATGTAGATGTCCTAGGGTTTTAAACAATAAGGTCAAAGAGGCAAGGAAACTCCAGGTAGTAGAATTTGTGTAGAATAATAACAAATTAGTGCTCTACAACTTACCAATGGTTTTCATATCTAAGATGGCAATGATTGGTTATTGTTGACTACACCCAACCAAAGCACAGTTGGACACTAAATTAATGACTAAATTTGTTAAATTTATGATGAACAAAGAAAATTACCATCTCACTTGATGGTATGATCATCCAACGAAGTGGCTAAGACTATTGTCATCTGTCAACATTTCAAAGATGAGAAAAAGTGAATGTTTTTCCCCTAGAACTTGAGTTGATAGATTACTGCATTGGAACTATAGCCCAGTTATTTTTATCCCAAATCCACTGTTCCTTCTACAGTACCAAAGGGAAAATATGGAAAAGAAGGAGGTTAAAAGTAATCTGAATCAGACTTCTAGGGAAATGGATGAATTTCTATTTTTTTTTTTTTTTTGTTATTTGAATTGAGTAAAGTTCTAGAGAGGTCTTTTGAAGGATAATAGAGGGTACAAGAGGGATTTCTTAAGCCTTGATCAGATAACTAGTTATTGACTTAGAAAGGATAATGTTAAGAAATAAAGCAACTTAGAAAATTTGAAACTAGCAGGGTGTGGTGGCTCAGGGTGCAGTGACACACACCTCTAATCCCAGCAATTCAAGAGGCTGAGGCAGGAGGATCACAAGTTCAAGGTCAGTCTCAGCAACTTAGCAAGACCTTTGGAAACTTATGAGAACCTGTCTTAAAATAAAAACTACTGAGGATGTAGCTCAGTGGTAAAGCACCCCTGGATTCAGTCAAAAGCAAGCAAGCAAGCATGCACAAGGACTTGGGGGAATTCTAAGAGTCAGCAGCCAGGCTGCTTTAAGGAGAACGGGGGTTGAGTTAGAATGAACACTGCAACCATAAAAGTAGAAAAATTTAGACTTGTAGAGGAAAGGCAACATCTTTAATCAATTTGTCTCTAGTGGAGCTATGATATATAGTAACATGCTCTGTATTCCGCCCCCATTACCACCTACTGGGAATTCTAGAAAAGGTACAAATATTAGAACCTACAGCATCTCCAGGGAGAATGATAATGAATGCCTGTCCTAACTATTAAAATTTGTTGGTGTGAGATCCCTAAGCCAGACAACATAACATTTTCTTACCCTTCGTACCACCTTAGACATCCCTTGCCATTTCAAAAGAAGCCTTTTCTGTGTCTCTTTACCCACCCAGAGAGACAGTCTGTAAGATCACCCAGAAGGACACCTACAGAGGTGAATGAGGTCCTTCCTGGTGTTGCCAATAACTGTGTGACCTTCAACAAATCACTCAGAGTTCTCAGGTTCCACTATCATTGGAAAATTAAAATAGTAACATAGATTTTATGTCATAGGAGGTCCTTGAGTCTAATAATCTATAAAGCAGAGACTCAGTTAGAACATTCATAAAACATCTTGCTTCTTCATAAGTAGGGTCTCCAGAGATGGTTTAATGCACAGTACTCAACCCAGTCTGGTTTCCAGGTGATTTATCAGATTTATTCACTGTCCACTATTTCCACATAAAAACAAATAAGCTAAATTTTGTTTATTTCTCCTACCTAGATTTTCAATAATTTGTATGAATAGTGAATAAGAGAGAACAAGTGATTGAAAATACCAGAGATATTTAATTTTTTACTTTCTTTCCTTTAAGAAAGGTCACAGACTACTTCCTTGAATTGTCAGCATACAGTGTGTAGGAAACACATATAAAGAGCAGATGAGTCTATTTACCAGGTCCACACAGCAATATTTGGAGAGGATGAGAATATTTCCAGAGAATGATAAATACTTAAATGCCTTCAAAAGACTGAACTTGTGGTGAAGGAGAGACCAAGAACTGTGCTACTGAGGATGCATAATTCTAAATTCATGGCTCACATTTATTTTCACTAAGCAGAGTTTCTGAGTGGAATTTATAGCCAAAGAGGTTGTTACTATTCCTTTTAGAATTATCACCCAAGGGAAACTACTAATCAGATACTAATACCTCTGCAGGTTGAAAGAGATAGGCTCCATGCAGGAAGAGATTGAGTTTTATTTGCATTCCTTCAACATTCTTTTCTTCTTTTTTTTTTTTAACATGCAATACTTTTTAGACATGCAAGAGAAGCTATTTCAGAATCCACTGATTTAAAGCAAGCAACTGTATGTAGATAACAAAAGCAACATCTTGTTTCAGCTCAGCACACGGTTTGTTATATTTACATTACACTGTTTGCAGTGTTTAGAATCATGAATCATGAAGACAGACTACTCATGCTATATCGTCTAGTAGGTGAGTAACCTTGAATGAATTATTTAATTTCTTTTCTGAGTTAACATATATCTAAAACAGGATTATAATCGAATCGCAGAGAGTTGTTGTAAAGATTAAATGAGCTAATACTCATATATAGCTATCATGAGTGCTACCAGATAACTTTCTGTTTCTTCTAGGATGGCTATTATTGTATGTATCAGTATGGAATAATTTATTTCCCCTGTTAAGGTAAAGAGCAAGTATCTGATTATTTATTGATTCTGCCTTGGTCAATAATAATAACTGTTGACACTGGACTGAAATGACCAAGGCGTGGGTGGAAAGGTCATAGTACTTCTTAATCACACTTAAGTCCTCTCATGTGCTCAGTAGTTGACTCTACCTTGGTTTTCATTCTAATTGAGAATTATTTTTGTCCCCCTTCTCTCTATAATGGGAAAGCAGAACTAAATGAGGATAACTTGAAAATGTTCAGTGCTTTGGGATATAAAAGTGAGGTGTCCTAACAATTCTTTCAGAGGTATTGGGAACTGGATTATGAGTGAATGATCATGAAACTAGCAGCTATTACAATTCACAGAGGCAGTTTACTCCAGAAATAAGGCATTCCAAGTTCCTTCCATGTGTGCTTAGTACTTTTTAAGTTTTCGTCTCTAACAAGATGATATTTAGCAATCATATGGAAAAATCACTCCCTTCAAATGAGAGAAAAATCATCTGGGGATAACCAGACTCAAGAGAACTAATGTATTTCTCTCAATATACAAAGAGAGAGTCAAACATTCCTCACACAGTATATTTTTCCTATACTTTTTAGTTTAAGTAGATCCACTGATCTATGGAATATTTCTAATTTTGACTCTGTGTAAATAGCATAGGAGGCTATAAGCATGTTAAAGTAACAGCATATTTTAGAATAATATGCTTCTTAATTTTATTCCCTTCTTTTTGAAAAAGTGACATATCCTCTGTCTCTGCCTTTTCTACTGTGATATCCTGGGGACTTCAGTGTCCATGATTCAAACAATCCTCACCAAGAACAAAGTTTAAGACTTTTTGTCCCACTAAGAAAACAATGAAGAACTGAGATGATATGATTATAATAATGCTATTTTGAATATTTTGTTACCTGAATTAACTTCTTATTTGAAAAAACATCTTATCCAGATCCCAGTAATTATGCACACAAATAGTATTTCTTTAGTTCAAGTTCAGGAATCAAACTTTGTTTGCAGAAGTGCTCTGATCTTGACTGAATACAACTTGCAAACAATTTCATTTTGTGTGTACTAAGAAGAGAAGTGGGAGAATGCAAGTTTGGAAATGAGGGATGTGAAGCTATGGATTCTAGAGAACAGTGGAAATTTTTCTGGAGTAATGTCTATAATAATCCTACACTTGACAGAAAGGACCAGAAAGAAAAGATAGATGGTCCTATGCTGTATTTTTCCCTTGAATTTTGACAATTACTTTAGCTCTTGAAATCAGAATCATCACACTCACTTTTATCATTTATATCCTTAAAGCCATAGATTAAAAATATTTACACTCATTCATGGATCCCTGGATCAATGGTATAAAGTGGAGGATAGATGGCTGTATAAATTAGAATTAGCATTAGCTGCATGTAACAGAAAAACTCAAAAAGACAGTGGCTTAAAGAAAATAGATATCTCTTATTCCTTCATCACACAAAAGAATTACAAATTTAGGCAGTCCAGAACTGATAAGGTGGCTCTACATAGTCGTTGGAACCTAGGATCCTTCCAGGTCTCTGTTCCATCATCCCTAGTTGTAGCCCTTGTCCTTAAAAGACCCAAGGAGCCTGCTAATCACATTTAAGGGATTTTCCCTCAAACCTCTATTTAACAATTGTATTTACATTTCATTGACTGAAACCCAATAATATAGCCAAAGTTGACTGCAGGGAGAATGAAAAATGTGCCTTTAGCTAGGTAGTAATGCACCCAGATAAAGAGTTGATCTCCTCTATGGCTAAGAAGTTTAAATAATAGAAGTCAGCTAGCAGCATCTGTACAGAATCTTGAAGTAGATTCTAGGGCTAGGGGTAGGGAGAAACTTAAAAAGTTCTGTGAAATAATGCTTAGCCTTTGAGAAATTATTTGTGTTCTTTAAGTTTATTATTTTGGGGACAATACTTGTAATATATGTAGGTTAGCAGGTTACATTATCAAATTCATGTAGTGATAATTCAGACTTGTAAAACTTGTTCATAGAGAGTAAAGAACATGAGAATTCATTCAGGTTAGTCTTCTTTCTCTCTCAGATCACTCATCTATTGATACTCAAAAAGTTATATGCCATGATATTATAAGTATTATGTATGTATAATCACTTCTTGGATTCTCTATATAGTACAAGTGTATATGCAAGGAGACAATAATTCTGAGTATAGGGGAGATCAAGCCACCTTTTCAGCACCAAACATGTCTTCAGAGAAAGCATATATAGGTTGAATATCCCTTTTCTGAAATGATTGGTACCAAAAGTGTTTTTGGATTTCAGATTTTTTTTCATATTAGAATGTTTGCATACATATAATCAGATATTTTGAGGTAAAGGGCCCAAGTGCAAGCACAAAATTCATTTGTTTTTTATATACTTCATATACATAGCCTGAAGCAATTTTATATAATTTTGTCCATGAAACAAAGTGACATGGTGGGGAATTTTCCACTTGTGACAACATGTCAGTGCTCAAAAGTTTTGGACTTCGGTGAATTTCATATTTTGGATTAGAGATGCTCAAATCATACTTAGGAAAACTTATCTCTGAAGAACAATTGTTAAAAAAAAAAAAAGCTTGATAAAAGTGAACTGATGAGTGCAAAAGAGGCACAAAAGCTTCCACAAAGTTGGCCCTCATGATGAAAGACCTATAAAGCAAGACTGTGGAAGATCTGGCTAGGGGAAGGTTCTACTCCCAGAGGCCACATGAGGACCCCACCAGGCGAGTGGGCTGCTGGCTCCTTCTAGCTTCATAACGTGAGTTTCAAATACTACTCAGGGTTTAGCATAAGAGACATACAATTATTCACCTGTTGCTCTAGAAATAGTTAAGGAAGAATGTTTCATCTGTCATTTCATAAAAGCCAAATAATGAAATTTAAACACACCCACTTGCAGATCACAGAAAAGAGACCTCCCTTGGGGTCTTTTGTTCTCTGCTTTGGCTGTCGGAGAATCCTGGGTCTGGTCCACACCACATGGAGGTGACTGTGGTCTGGTGGCCGTGGATGAACTAAATATACTCAGAGATCCCTGTGAAAAACACAACCCTATTGACTTTATGGTTTTATTTAGTCTCACTGCAAGGGATGGATCAGTGTTTCTCACTGACCTGAGACAACCCCTTGCAGCTGTGGCCTTGAGAAAATCCTCAGTAAGACCTCTGGCAAGGACAGAAATGGAATCGTGAAAGAATCATAAAATTTCCCTATTTCCCTGAGTTCCCAAAGTCCCTTCAGATGGTTGAATGGATGCCAGATGAGAAGAATGAGTATGCAGTGCTTTTCCTCAGACCTGAGTCACCCTGCAGCACAATTGAACAGCATTATTCCCAGAGGTACAAAGAACATACTTAGAAAATAGACCAGGAGTACTATCCTCACATTAGGATGCAAAGAGCCCCATGTCTACCTCAGGGTCTCAGACTTCTCTGATACAATTTTTAGTTTCCTGGATTTTGTCCTGCTCTAATAACAAGTCCAGACACAACTAAAGAGACTTCGTGTACCATGCCTCTTAAACCTCCTCAATGTGCTGGCCAAAGACAACACCTTTTGATCCTTGTGTTTCTTCCTGAAGTGTCCATAGTGCTGTATCTGGAACACTTAGAGGTAGGTGCGAGCCACCAGTAAGTCCTAGCAGACAGAAACTGGGGAATGGAGATGTTCTCAGGTGTGAAGATCCGTGAGGGTTCATTCTCCTAGCCTTCTTCTTGGTAAAAAACCATAGAGATTCACACAAGGGAGACAGACAAGGCTTTTCAAAATGTTTATGACTAAGCACAATTAAGATCTATCAATGCTATTAATGTTGATGCCATTGATGTTCATTTTATTCAAACACTGAACAAGGAACTAGAGATAAGACAAATAGAACCTACCTCATCATGGAGCTTACATTCGCTGAGAGAAAAAATTTCGAACAAACCAATTCATAAGTAATTATAGGCAGCCTCCAACTTATGATGATTTGACTTACTACATATTCAATAGAAACTATTTTGAATTTTGACCTCTCTTCCAAAGATGGCAATGTGCAGGACTGTCTTGCAGCACCTGGCAGCCACAGCAAGATACAGTTAGGTTACCATGCACTGCTGAGTGTGAACAACACAATTTCAAAAGATTACTGTGCTGCTAAACTATGAGGTTTGGTAGGGTTGGTGTAGTAAAAGCATTTGTTTAAGAAGGAAAAGTTTGGGGCTGGGGAGATAGCTCAGCTAGTAGAGTGCTTGCCTTGCAAGCACAAAGCCCTGAGTTCGATCCCCAGTACCGCAAAAAAAAAAAAAAAAAAAAAAAAAAGGAAAAGTTTATTAGAGGGCTCAAGGTTTCAGAGGTCTCACTTCATAGATGGCCAACTCCATTCCTTGGGGCCCAAGACTAGGAAGAACATCATGGTAGAAGCGTGTGGCAGAGGAAAGCAGCTGGAAACAGGTTCCAGGAAGCAGAGAGAGCTTAAAAACAATTTGACTTATGATCTTTTCATCTTACACCATTGTAAGGCATTGTACACCATTTATCAGGGCATATCCCATAATAGGTTGAGGCACATCTCTATTTAATTACGGTTGTGCTAAACTGCTACACCGAAGTACCCCCTTTTACAGAGTATATTACAAGATTACTATTGCAGCATGTAGTCAAAGAAAGGCTTCCCTAAGATTGTGATATAAGGTTTAAGCTGATATCTGAAGGATAAAGAGGAGTTAATTTCCTCCTGGCAGAGAGAAAAGCATTGGTGAGACCCTGGTGAGGAGGAAGGAACAGGACATGAGGGGGGGGGAAAACAGTGACTCTGAAGTCCCCTGAGCAGTGAGCCTTTCTAAAAGAAACTGAGGCTGGAAGACCACCCCTAGGATGTCCTCACACCATGGAGAAAGAGAAGTGTGTGCAAGTTTCTATACAAGGAAAAGAGTACATAGAACAGAATACACTCTCCTTGTCTCTTGCTCTTTAGTTTCTGATTTGACACCTGCAGCAAATAAACTTCAAATTTTAGGGCAAACAGAAAAGTCAAACAAACCTTTAAGCTTCATGTAAAACTAAATTCTTATGTGGGATGAATATTAAGCAAATGCTCAGAAATATAAAAACCAAATTAATGTTTTCATCTGATTGAATACATCTATAATTCAGCAGATTTGGTGGTGGCACTTGAACTCATTTACCTCTAAAAACATGTGCAGATATATTAACCTCCTGATTCACTCTCATTCATAGCATTTTACAGAAAGCAGAAAATACATGTCGATTTTGAGTGGTGAAAGGAAAACAGATTCATCTGAATCAAGAAATGTCTTTATTGAACATAAAGGGATTCATTAATGGAAAAATACCACTTTTATTGCAAAATTGTATATCACATTTTACCTTGATGAAAGAAAAGCATTCAGACATCAAATCTATCTGCATGGAAGATAGTAAAGTCAAAAGAAAATGTACCCATTGACAATTTGTTTGTTAATTAGTCACTTAAAAATTCCTCAGTCTGTTATTCGTAAAATAGTGGAACTTAAAGAATTTGTCATCTTTTCTCCAACTCTCATTTATCTAGAATATTTAGAAGGTAGGGTTACTTTGCTTACCATGAGACATATCTAGTTAATTTCCAAACCCTGTTTCTTCCCTTCTTGGGAGCACAGCCTGGTTACACTACCCAGCTGCTGTCATGTGTGGCCAGTGGATAAGAGTGGAGACAAGGTAGGCCGTATCTAGGCCTAGCTCACAAATTCCCCAACAGGCCATCTGTGCTCTTTTACCCTTCATTATTTTAATGAAAATAAACAGTGAGTGATCTTAGAAATGATGTAATCAAGATGGTGGAGCCACAAGACAGAGAACCCAAGTCCCTGCATCGAAGTTAATAAAAGCAGCCCACCAACAAGACCCATGTGGCACAGAGCAATAACTTTGGATTCACTCTTCATTTTCAGCACATGACAAATTTTTCCTTGACCTCTGCTATGATTTAAAACTTTGGTACTCTACTTTGTGCAGCAATTCTATATAATTGCATTAGAAGAAGGACGTTGAGTGTTTGTTAGTTCAACCCATCATGTTGCTGGAACCAGAACTATATTAAGAATAGACATGTCGTTAGTACACTGGTAAGTAGCAAATGACAATTTAGAAGAAAATTTGGGATCTCTCAGTGACTCTTATCATTATAACTTGTCACATTTCAGTATATTTTTTTCCATTTGACTCTCTGGTTGGTTATTGGATGCCTTGGGTTTCTTACACAAATATTGTGAATTGGCCTGATCATGGAAAGAATGGTCCACCACTTCCTATGGTCCCACCCTGGGAAATGGGCATCTCCCCTTAAGAGTACAGTGTAGTCAAATGATTTTCCAACCTTCCCAAGTGGGATACAGTCTCCAAAAATTGAAATATTACTTGATAATTTACAAGAGAGGGAAATTACATGAAACAGTACAGGTTCTGGGACGAACTGCAATGAATGTGGGAAAGCCAGAGGGGAATTGCTCTAAGGTATGGTGCAGCAGGGTGACGAGGACACCCAGACATCCTGAATTCACCCCTTACTCACTGTGCAATCTTAGACCAGTTATTAAACCTTTATAAACATAATTTTCTTATCTGTAAATAAAGAATGACAGTATCAGTTGACATGTGGATAAGTGAGATAATGCATGTAAATTAAGACAGTGAATGAAACAAAGAAAGCATCAAATATATATTTATTACCAGTTAACCCTACTCTAGAAGAGAGGGACAGAAAAACAGCAAATGTGCTGGGTTGCTGAAGTTTCCTAACAAGGCACCTTGCCAGTCCTTCTTGAGCTCCACTCTGCTATTATCCAACCATGTACTCCACTGCCTTAACTGAACCCTCAAGTCCAGATACCCACTTTGGAATTAAGGGCCATGACAACTCATAAGGTCGTGGTGGCAGAACTGGGCTGGCTCTTCCCTCCCTTGGCCTCTCCACAGCCCTCCGCTATCTGGCAACAGTCACCATGGCTCACTGTCAACCAGTCACTGGAATTGCTTTTTGAAGATTCGAAACTTCCATGGTCCCATCTCCAGCATCTCTAGAGCCAGAGTCAATGCTCAAAAAGAAAACATACTTCTGAGTTTCTTGGACACCTTCCAGAAACCCTTTGAAAAAATGGAGCTTTTTGCTTTGAAGAATATCTTATAATAGATGCTGCTGTAATAAAACTTGATCATCCGTAACTTAGAGTACATAGTAGGTACTCAATAAATGACAATTACTCCTCTAATTTCTTTATTTATTCTGCTATCTTTTAAAAAGTTTTTATCTTCATTTTCATAGGATTTCAAACATTCTGAGGATACTTTTGTTCAAATTCCATGAGGTTTTAAATTTTTAATACTAATGAGATTTATGAGTCACTCTCTGGCAGAGTCTGCAGCTTTTAGCATCTCTAGTGTTAGAAAAATGACCCATATCAAGATACAAAATTGAAAAGGAAAAAGTGATCAGTTTCAGAAGAAGCTACAGAAGTAGAGCAAAGGGGGGGGGGAGTTTCTGGTTATATAAGAGATAGAAAAGATGAAAAAATGAGGAATTGGAGGAGAAATGAGGGGTTGAAGCTGCATTCCTTGTATCTAAGGAGACATCCTTTCCAATATTTATCCTGTGGTTCTCTGGACTCTGCCCTTACATTAATCCACTGGGTGGTCTTGGCTTGACAGAGGACATGATTTCCCATACACTCTTCTTGTTCTATCCTTTCTTGGGCAGGTTGATTACACTAGAGAACATAAAAAAGCAGAGTTGGAAACTGATCTCTGGACTAACAGAGGAACCTGACTCTCCTCCTCTTTTTCATTCTTATTAAGTCAATCACAAATACAAACATTTGCCCACATTCTTTTGAGCCGAAAGACAAGGGGCCAAGCCAGAGGGAAATGAGACATTGGCCTTAGGAAGATATTTTTCCATATTTTTCTTCTATGTTCTCGGAGTGTTGAGTGTGAGCTATAAAGAGATAGACTATTTTTACTCTGATCCCTAAAGGAAGGAAAGATGCAGCCATGATTGGTACTGGAAGGGGCTTTGCCAACCAGGTAAGCTAGATAAGCTCTCGTCTATCAATTCATATAAAATTTCAAGGTTTGATGCTAAAAGCTGTGAAAAGTCGCATCCCATCCCCTTGACTTGAGGTAAGTCAGCCGAACCGTTCAGAGTAACTTGATCGAAGTCGTACTAAAAGTAGGAAGTTTAATTTTACTGGTTAGTATCTGACAGTCCTGAGAAAGTACTGTCCCTAAAATATGTCACAATGACATCTTGATAGGTCATGATCACCTCATGCTGTGTCTTGACATGACGTTACAGTAGTGTTTTCTTCCCATCCATACTGCTACTTGTGAACCAGAGCCTTTACTATCTAAGGTCCCACAGATGACAAATTCTTCCTGCTCATCAAAAACTGAACTTTTCAGGTAGACTTGCATCCTGGTCACAGCTGCTGAAATATAGTCAGGGGATGACAAAACAAAACCCACCACGGCTAAATATAAGAGGCTTTAATCACATCTTTAATTCCAGTGTTCTGGACAAATTGATGAGGAAGAAAACAGGTCCCCACACCACTGGTCCTGAGTAGTTTCTGGAAAGCCCTCGAAGGGCTTTCCTCTCTTGTTACAACAAGAGGCAATTAAATTTAGCTTCGCCAGAGACTGTAGGTACATTGATTCTGAAAGAACTTGGACTTTCTTCTGTAGCATCCAGCCCTGGACAAGGAGCGACTAATTAAGATTAATTTCTAGCTACATAATGTCCCTTGCGCAAGAGCATGTTTGCACTCTAGAGTATTGACGCTGGCAAATGGGGCCAGACTTTTGGCAGGTTTTTTGGATAAACAATGCCAAGCTGGCTAACTTCCTTTATTTCTCTAGTCTTTTTTGGAAAATACCTAGAACACTTTCCAAGAAATTAGTTTAGGCCAGTTTGAGTTTATTCTGGATAATTTGTGTTTATTGTTACATAAGAATCTAAGTCAGGTCAACTCCACTTCCAGACCCAAGTCAGTCAATGTTGACAGCACATTGACTTTTTTGCTCTGGGAAAAGGAAACTAAAGGTTCTTGGAGGAAACACAAACTATATTTCTTGGCAACTACAATTATCTATGATCTTACTATTGATTCTGAGTTATGAAGGGACTTGGGTTGACAATAAGAGAAACAAAACTTTCCAAATAATAAAAGCTAAGCCAGGTGTGGCAGTCATGCCCATAATTCCAGCAACTCAGGAGGCTGAGGCAGGAGGATCTCTAGTTCAAAGTCAGCCTCAGCAACTTAGCAAGACCCTAAACAACTTAGCAAGATCCTGTCTCAAAATAAAAAATAAAAAGGACTGGGGATGTGGCTCAGTGGTTAAGTACCCCTGGGTTCAATCCCTGGTACAAAAAAAAAAAAAAAAAAAAAAAAAAAAAACATTTCTCTGCACCCATATTCTTCTTTGCTGGTAGAAACAAGTGTACTCAGAGGAGAAGAGCACACACTTGGAGCTAGTGCCTGGATTTAAACCCAGAATTTCACATGTACTGGCTAGTTCTGTTAGTGGGATACAAAATATCCAATTGTCAAGCATTTACATCAAATTTTAACAAAGTCAAGGCCAACCCAAATGTCAGCTCATCATAGAATGCATTTCTAGTCCAATAACAATTTAAATATTATAACAACTTTGTTATTAAATATTTTAGTTGACAAATTTTAAAATTTCACATTATGCTCCAGGAACAGTACTTGTTCAGTATTGTCAGGCACTAGGTTGTTTCCATGGTAATTATACCACAATTTGCAAGACCAAATGGCCTCTCAATTTTCATTTAAGTAAATCAAGAAATGACACATTTTTTGGACAATTCTGCTAGTGCTCAGGTATTGCAAATAGTGATGTTGCCACCCAGATATTAAATGTTTATTTTTCTATAGTACTAATTTGCCAAAATAAAGATGTATCTTATAACCTACTAGAGGAATTTTGTTGAAGCAAAACCACAAGCTAAAATATTGTGTACTGTTTTAGGAAGATGTTTCCGAATATTTTTAGAAGACGACTTAAAATTATTTTACATAAAATTAGCTGTTTCCACAATCATTATAATTCATTACAGTATTTTACTAACTGCTACAATTTCAACATGTAAAACACATAAACAAATTTTTACTCCATGTCTGGAATGGTTTCCCATATTTGAAAGTGAATATTAAGTTATCAATAATTAATTTAAATGGAGTTCACTGTTTTACTGTCACTGCAGTGATTAGATTTGATTGTACCCTCGTAACTCCGGCTGTCAATGATCATAAACTTGCTCAGAAATGCTGAACACCATGATGATTCTTCAGCCTTCCAAAGGCTAAGCTTGGTACCCAGCTCAAACAGCAGCTCTTGGTCAAATCTTTAGGCTGACACTCAACTATGTAAGAGTGGGCAGTTTGCTTAAACTTTCTGATCTTCAATTCTTTATCTGAGAAAGGGAACACCACCTCATCTTTCCACCTCTTACTAGATTGTAATAAAGAAAAGAGAACAAGAATTAGACAATGTCTGCACAGTTCTTTATGAATAGTATTCTCTCTCTCTCTCTCTCTCTCTCTTTCTGTCTCACTCTCTCTCTCTGTCTCTCCTCTCTCCTTAGTTATTTCAGAATGTCAGCCCATCTTCTATTAAATCAGCCTAAGGACCAGACAGTGTGCCTGTGTGATATGTGTTTGCAGACTGCATATTTCTCAAAAATTCCATGCCATCTTTCAACTCTATTTTGTAGAACTTAGTGTCTTGTCTCCCCTAGTATGACCCACTTTCAACCCTGTCTATATAATTAATCTCATTAATACTCCCCCTATCTCAAGGCTCCTCTTAACCCTTCTGTCCAGAGCACCAGGACCTAATTCAGCTTCCAACAGATTTTTATTGAGTCATCATACACCCAAATATTATTCCTCATTGCTTACTGGATGAAGTCTGAATTATCTTTAAAGTCCTTCAGAATCTATTTCCAGCTTATATTTAGAATTTTGCTATTCTCCCACCTATTCTCTTTGGTCCAAATTAGACCTTTTTTCCCCCTCCATGTGACTTTTTGCTTTCCTGAGTTAGTACCTCTTATTATACTGTACTTTTTACATAAAATGCCTTCTTCTTCATCTCTTAATACATAATTTTTTTCTATCATTCCATATCTATAGCATGCAAGTTATTATATAGATAAACATGCATATCATGTATGTGAGTATGTACATGTATGTATATTTAAAAATATATTTCATTCAAATTATATAAATAATAAAAGTCTTTTAAAAAAAGAACTAAGTAAATCAATGCCATATCTATTGAAATACCAGCGGCATTTTTCTAAGAACTAGAAAAAAACAATTCTAAAATTCTTATGGAACTACAAACACAAACAATAAAAACTTGAGTAGCCCAAATCATCTCAAGTGGAGAAATCAGTACAGGTCAAGAGGCATTACACCACTTGACCTCAAAATACACTACAAAGCTATCGAAATTAGAACTGTGTGTTATTGGCACAGATATAGACACATAGAAGAATAGAACAGGATGCAGAAACTGGAAGTAAAGCACTACTTCTACAGTCAAATGATCTTTAGAACATTTTAACTGGTGCATAATAATCATAGAGAACAGTAGTTTGCAGTGTGGCATATTCATACATGTACATAACAATTGTATCAATTTCACTCCCCAGCACTTCCCCTTTCTCTCCGCTCCTCGCTCACACTAGTCCTCTTCCTCTGCCCCAGTGGTTTCCCTTCTATTTTCATGAGATCTTCCCCCACTTTTTTCCTTGCTCTTTCATAGACAAAAGAAAGCGAATAACCCTTGACTTTATGAATTTGTCTTACTTAACATGATGTTCTCCCTTTCCATCCATTTTTCTGAAAATGACATAATTTTTTCTCTGTAAAAATAAAACTCATGCATATATTTTTTCATTCTCTGTCCACAGACACCTAGGCTGTTTCAATAACTTGGTTGTTGTGAATTGTGCTGCTATAAACACAAGTCTGCATGTATCACTATAGTATGGTGATTGTGATTCTTTGGGATAAATACTGAGGGATGGTATTAGCTGGGTAGGGGTGGTTTCATTTCTAGTCTTTTGAAGAACCTCCATACTTATTTCCAGAATGACAAACAACAGTTTTTTTTTTTTTTTTTTTTTTTTTTTTTTTTACAAAGATATGCTAAGAATATGCATTGGAGAAAGGAGAGTCTTCAATAAATGGCTCTGGAAAAATTGCATATCCACATGCAGGAAAAAGAAATCTAATCCCTATCTCACACAAGTTACAAAAATCAACTAAAAATGTACTGAAGGCTTAAATGTAAGACCTGAAACTATAAAACTTCTGAAAGAACACTGGGAAAATGCTTCAGGATATTGGAATGGGCAAGGAATTTTTGGAAAAGACTTCAAAAGCCCAGGAAACAAAAGCAAAAATAGACAAATGGAATTATATCAAAAAGCTTTTACCCAGCAAAGAAAACAATCAAAACAATCAACAAAGCAAAGACACAATTTACAGAATGGGAGAAAATATTTACAAACTACACATCTGATAAGAGGTTGTTATCCAGAATATAAAAGGAACTCCAAAAACGCAAAAACAAATAATCTAATTAAAGGTGGGCAATACAGACTTAGACAAGTTTTGTATGTTTTTTTCTCATATATGGAAGCCAGTGGGAAAAAAGGAGAGATGTCATAAAGGTGGAAGGAAGAGGATGCACATAATGACAATTATGCACCAATAAAAAAAGAGGGTAGAGGAAGAGGGCCAGGGAAGGATGAAAGAGAAGGTAAGAGGAAGTACTAGGGAGGAAAATTAATCAAATAATATTATAAGCATGTACCAGTATATCACAATGAAACCCATCATTGTGTATAATTAATATATATGACTAAAAAGGTGCAACGCAGGTAAATAGACATTTCTCCAAAGAAGAACTACGAATAGCCCATAGATACATGAAAAATATTCAGCATCCCTAATATCAGGGAAATGAGTGAGATCATGTGGTGCTTGTGTTTCTGTGCCTGACTTATTTTGTTTGACACAATGATCTGTGGTTCCTTCCATGTTGTTGCAAGTGACAGGATTTCATTCTTTTTTATGACTAGTATTTAATGCTGTGTATGTCCCACATTTTCTCTATTCATTTATCAATTGATGGATACTTCAGTTGTTTAAACATTGCACAGTGTACAAATGTATCAAAAGCATTACATGGTACCCGTTAATATGTACAATTTTCATGTGTTTATTAGTTAAAAATAAATTAAACATTAAAAATAAATTAATACATAAAACTATAAAGAAGAAAATAAAAATTACTTGGACTCCAAATCTAGAGAGAACTACTATGAACATTTCAGTGACTCTTTTTTGTGCTTCTTTGTGAATATCTATCTATCCATATATATATATGTGATCTGTGGCTCCTTCCATGTTGTTGCAAGTGACAGGATTTCATTCTTTTTTATGACTAGTATTTCATACTGTATATATATCCCACAATGGTGGGATATATATACACATATATATATCTTGTTATTTAAATGGAATAAAATCATACATTTTTATCATTTTAAATTTCATACAGAAATAAATTTTATATTTTTGTTTTCTTTATTATATATCTCCCTCATCTTGTTCAAATATTACTCCCCCTAATGAACTCACCACAGGTAAACAATGTTCAAAAGTTACTGCTTTCCCCAGGACTGCAAAAGAAGAAAAAGTTGCTGCATGTTTCCCCATGCCATTCTTTATTCACATGTAATCATATGTGCACTATATGTCACTAAGAGAATTTCAAAGTAGACTCCTAATGTAGATATGAATCTCCTGAATATGGAAATTTCCCCAGGTCACTTAATTTGAATTAATCCATTGATTTTTAAAAATTTCTTTCTTTGTTCACATTGCCATGAGTACATGTAACTGTATATAAATGCATATTGTGCTCATTTGTTGTTACATCTTTTGTGCATCTTTTTCTCTTCTCTCTCTCTCTCTCTCTCTCTCTCTCTCTCTCTCTCTCTCTCTCTCCCCCTCCTTCCCTCCTAATTATTCTCTTTAATGACTAAATATTATACATACACATTACACTTACTATTTCCCTGTTGAAAACAATTCATTTTATTTTCAGGGTTTTGTATTATTTTTTTGCTAAAGCAACACTACAGTAAGTATGTGTGTGTTTGATTTTTATTTTGTTGTGCTCTAAGTCAAAGGGAATGTATATTTCTGTTTTTAATTGATTTTAACAAATTGCTTTCCAAAAAGGCTATAGAATTCACTTTCATTAACAAAGCATGATGAAAGTGTCTCTTCATCTTTATAAGTTGATCTGAGTTTTATAGAAGTGCTATTATAATCCTCTCATTGCTGCTTTAATTTGCATTCCCATGACTGCTGGAGATGGTATGAATCTCTTCATATGTAAAATGATCATTTGAATTTGCTCTCATGTGAATTGCCTATTCCTATTCTTTTGTGTGGCTTGCCTATTTCTTATTCTCACATCCATATTGTTTTCTTTTTCTGATGAATTTGTAAAAGCAGTTTGTATGTCACTGTGTTAGCAATGGCTCCCAGTGACCCTGCATCCTGGCAATCCTCTCTCCTGAATGTGTGCTGAACCTAGTGACTTGTTTCTAATGATTAGCATATGGAAAAATGGTGGGCGGAATTTCTCTTGAATGATTAAGTTACAAATGACTTCCATCTTTCCAGTAATCTTTCTGTGGCTCTTCTCACATGCTTGTCGAATAGAGAGGGCTACCTGATAAGAACTGATGTGACCTCTCTCCAACATCTCATGAGAAACTGAGACGCTTACACCAACTGTTCTCAAGGAAATGAATCATGTGAACATCCACAGGAGCTTAGAAGCAAATTCTTCCTTTGTCAAGTCTTCAGATGAGACTGTGGTCTGGTTGACATTTTGGTTATAGTCTTGTGAGAAACTCTGACACAGAAAACACAGGTAATTTGTGCCTGGATTTCCTCATCCTTAGACACTTTGAGATAATACATGTGTGTTAAACTGCTAAGTTTGGGGTTCATTTTTTTGGGGGGGGATATTAGACAATCAATCTAATAGCATATAGTACATTTTTTATTGAGCACATATTGCAAATATTTTCCCTGGTCTTTCATTTGCTCATCTACTTTGTTTATGATACCTTTTTTCCAAACTAAATTAAAAAAAAATTTTTTTAAGATTTGGAAATGTTTAATAAGCCCATGAAACACTGCTTCACCTCCTTAGGGAAATGCAAACTAAAATCACAATGATATACATTATGCAACCCTGGAATGGCTAAAATTAAACACACTGTGCCAAGTATTAACAAGTATGTAAAACTCATTCCTTTATTAGTAGGTATATAAAGTAATGCAATTTTTTGGGAAAGCTGACAACTTATTTTAAAGTAAATAAATATTTGTTATGATCTAATAATTTCACTTTTAAGTTTTTACCTAAATTGAAAACAAATTTTTTTTATCTAATCAAATATGTTTGTTTTCTTTCATGGCTTTTAGATTTGATAAAATTGGTGTGTGTCTCTCCAACACCTCTGTTAGATTCTAGGGTATAAACTAGTGAAGACTGGCATGGTTTCTTCTTGCATAGAATCTTTCTGCAGGCACTAAGCCAGATGCTGCAAGTGTGATGAATAACAAGAGGATGTACAATGACAGCATATGACAGGAAACCCTAACAAAGACCCTAAACAGAGACAGTTAATCTGAGAGGTGAAGGGTAAATAAGAGTTAGCCCTGAGAAATCAGGAAAGAAGAGAGTCCCGAACCAGAAACAGTGTGGAGAGCTTTCCAGATGAAAGCAAGCTTAACACGATTTTGGAATCAAATGGGGAGAGATTGATGTTTTAGAAATCCAAGCGTAAGTGAGCAGAAGAGCCAAAAGTGGTGAAGTCATTAGGCACCAGGTGGCAAAGAACCTCATAAATCACAATACAGAATTAAGAATTTATCCTAAGAGAAACAGAGGGCAATAGAGAATTTTGAGATTGAGAGAGTCATGATGAGATTCTGTGTTTTTAGTTACTCTACCTGTGGTTTGAAAAGTGGATTGGAAAAGGAATTAAGTTGTGGAAACCACTTAAGAAAAGACTGAATTAGTCAGGTTTTAGAATTGCAGATGACTTTGGCTAATTTAAGAAGTTTGGCCTTCAGGAGAGATGATGTGACACTGACTGGAGAGGACAAAAGAGGTTTTTTTTTTTTTTTTAATTTTTCACTTTTTAAAATTTTAACACGGGCAAAAATCAAGTATGATGGAAATGGCTCATTTGGAATAAATGCCTGAATATACATGAAAAGTGAAGCAAACCTAAGTTGATATGGGCTAACAATGTGGATTCCTACCAGGGTGATACTATTTAAATATTTGACTATATTTATGTGGGTGGGGGAAAACTCACTTTTAAAGTAAAAGGAATGGCATATGTTATTTTTATAATATTCTAATTCAAATGAGGACTCTATCTTAGGCACTAAATGGTATATAGCATTTTCCTTGTTTGGAATTGTCTGACATTCAGAGATTTTATACTCAAAACTGGATTGGTGGTCATTTTAACGCTATAAAGATAGAAGTAACTTAACTGTATTAGCTATAAGTTTTGTTCAAAATGTGATTTAAAGGATTCCCCTCCCCCTTGATTTCATGTTGGCAAGAGTTTCCCAGTTTTTCTGCAGCTCATTTATTATTATTTTCTATATCAGGTAACATTTTAGGTATATTTATTAGATAAGTCATTTTTGTCCTGGAAAACAGCATCACTCTCAAGTTTTTGTGGGAGTTTTTGCTTTTGTTTAGCAGTGCTGGGACCTGGTGCATGCTCGGCAAGCTCTCTACCACTGAGCTGCACTCCAACAGCAGCATTACTGCCAAGACCACAGTGATTGCAATTTATGTAAGGGTTGGTTGTAAAGTCAAGTGCTAAGTAAAAGAAACGTTTTCTCCAAGTAATTCTTGAGAATCCCTTAAAATGAATATAAAGTCAAGTATATATGGTTTGGTGTATACCTTCTTCAGTGGCAATGAATGTATTTTTATAGATGTAAACCATACAGCAGTTTAGAGAATAAAATAACCTCAACATATGCAAAATATAAACAAAGCATTTTTAATTATGGAATAATAAGTAAAGGAGATGGAAGCGTGCGCGCGTGCACACACACACACACACACACACACGGAAAATGGTGATGCAGAATACTCACTGTACATCCTGGATATTTTTGCCTGGCTCTGAAGATAATAGTGGTGACTCACCACGATGACTGAGCTGACAATAATGATTACTTCAGTGTCTGTGTGATGAGGAATGAGATAATGAAGATGGGCGTTGGACACACTCCAGGGATTAGTTTTTCTCCTCCCTGACAACACTATTTTGGGTCATATGAGCAGTGAGGGGACTGGCAGGCAGACTTGCTCATAATATTTAAATTGTCCTTTGCTCAACTCTTAGTTTCATTCTTTCTCTTAAGCAGTTCATATGTAATTTCACCTAATCAAAGATGAGCTTTCCACTATATTGGCTTTGAGGACTTCAGCAGATGCCAAATAATTGTCAGCTGGCTGGCCTCAGTGCTGATGGCAACATTTACCCCGCCTATGCATCTCTGCAGCCTGTAGTGTGAATGACCCCAAGACCCATTTGTGGCAGAGCAGAGTCAGAGTTGAGGGGGCTTGGTTGTTGTTTGTTTTACTTTGTTTGGTTTAAATTTCTATGCAGTATGAGAGGAATTGGTTATATGGTTATACCTACAAACCTGAATTAACAGATAACTGTATTTCTATAATCATGTATCCCAGGGATGCTTTTACACCTCTCACAAATTGACTTGTCAGACTATTATTCCAGTGACCCTCCTTTTAGACTGGATCTGAAGATAAGAAAATGGTCAGTGCAAGTTACCTGAGATATTGAGATTTGATGTGACGGAGAAAACCTATGGAACAACTGGCCTTCCCTAGTAGAAAGAGCTGCCTGTCAAATGTGAGCAGTGAAGTGTGTGCAAGGGTGCCTGGGAGCAGGTGGGTGTGGACATGTGGAAAGTTCCCATTTGCTGAGGTAGGTGATAGCCTCAGGAGTTTGAGAAGAAAGTTGACATGGAAATGAGCATATGAACCGAAAAGGAAGCACAGAAGTTTCTCAAGCTGTTTCATTTCAACATCAGTTGAAGGTGATGACCATACTTTAATTGAAATAGTAATCTACCCAGTTGTGGGACTTTCTGTAGCAGTGTTAGCAACCTGGGTTTTGGCACAGAGGTCTTCATTTCAGGAGAAAATATTTAGGAAGGATGATATCAGAAACCTGAGGAGAGAACCAAGTTACAAAAGATCAAAGAGTTAAAACATGAAGGCAAGTATCAGACCCTTCTTGTTGCTCTAATTTAATAAACTATTTATAATTTGTAAATAGAAATTTATTTCTCATATTCTGGAGAATAAGAGAAGTCCAAGATAAAGATGCCGGCATATTTAGTGTCTGGCGAGACCTTGCTCTGTGCTTCCAAGATGACACTTTGTTGCTATGACCTCAGGTGGTAGAAGGGTGGAGAGGGACAGGCAGCCTCTTTTACAGGACAATTATTCTTGTTCATGAAGTTCATGAAGATGGAGCACTTATGATTTAATAACCTCCTAAAAGACTCCACTTCTTAATATCATCAAAATGGGGATTAAATTTCAACAAAATTTGGAAGAATACAAACAAACTACAGCAGCAAGATTGACTAAAGAATAAGAGTTACACATTTCCAGGGGAGTGGGATTAGGCCCCTGGCCAGGTGCTGGAGTCCTGACTATGCAGTACTTCAGTGGTCAGGAAGCTGTAGTAATAATGTACTTGACAAAAACTGTACAATGTAAAAGGGCAGTTTAATTTCATGCTGAGTCAGTAATTCTTGCAGCATTTAGACCTAAGTTGTTGTCCAAATTGGAAATGCTGGTTATGAATGTTTTGACCCCAAGTAGTGGTTTCTGAGCACAGGGAAGTATTTTGGGGCACAGGGAAGACTAAACCATAATAGGTTTACTTGTGGAGAAGAGTCTCATATCCTTCTCAGAGCTGAAGGGCCTCTAGTAGATGGTTCACTTCTAGTTTATGCAGATTTAAAAAAATTTATAGTTGTAGATGCCTTCATTTTATGTTCTTATTTTTATGTGGTGCTAAGGATTGAACCCAGTGTCTCACACATGCTAGGCAAGTGCTCTGGCACTGAGCTACAACCCCAACCCCTATGCAGACTTTTAAGGGGTTAAGTCACCCCTTGAGCAAGTGTCTAGAAAACAGAGATGTAGCTGTGTGATTCTTCCAGGAAAAAGTTGGTTCCAGGTCAGAGGCTGGGACAGATGTTCTACCCCAGAACATCTGGTCAGTGTATTTTATTTCAAAACTTAAAAAAAAAAAGATGTAGAAGAGACTGCTCTTCTTCATTTGGCTAAGAATCACAGAGATGAAAATATATATTTACTTTCCATAAATGGCACTAGTTGTGGGTTCTGATACTAATTTTCTGTGTGACTTAGAGAAAATTCTTTACTCTAGAGGCAGAATGGTGTAATGATTCTATCCTTCCTATGCCTGGTTCCAGTCCTACCTCCTCTCTCATTGTGATACCTAGTTGACCACAGGAAAATCATTTAAGCCCTTTGAATCCTGATTTACTTATCCAAAAAAAAGAAATAACTTTGGTTGTTATCAGTAAATGAGATAATACTTGCTAAGGTGCAGTGCTTGGTATACTCATTAAAAGTTGACTCTGGCATGGTCCTATTTTCTCTTCTATAAAATAAAGTTTTTTGATCAGTATTTTTCCAGTTCTGAAGTTCTAGGATTCTGTGATGGAAAGGACTTTTTGTTATTGTTCCATAGTAAAGGTCAGTAAACTTTTTCTGGAAAGATCTACAGTTGTCATGACTACCCACTCCTGACATTGAAGTGTGAAAGAAGCCACAACAATACCTGAAAGAATTGGTATGGCTATGTTCTAATAAAACATTACTTTAAAAACTAGGCAATGGTTTAGATCTGGCCCATGAACATTATATGCTGACCTCTGCTCTGTAGAATAAAAGTGTGTGGAGAAAATAACTGAAATGCAATTTGTGTTGCAAAAAGATCACAGCAAATCATGCACTGCAAAATTGTATAAGCTTATACACATTTGTTTAGCTCAAAATCATTTTTATATGGAGGATGTGAAAGAAAGCAGATGTTCTGCAATAAAGATGGATAATAGAAATACAATAAACAACTTTCACAGGTTTAAATATTTATAAACATATGCATAAACATGTAAACTAAATGAAATGGGAAGCAGTGGTCCAGAAATTCACATTTGCTATAGGTTGAAACAAGATGGGGAAAAGGCAATTATGCACAAAACATGAGATGCTCAGGTTGTAGCAAAAAGCTAATGTGCCCTTGGACTTTATAATTAAAGTGACAGTTATACATTAAACCACTTCAACCACTTGCAGAGTGGTTGCTCAACCTTCAAATCCCATATGATCTGATCTACTCCTCTGAATATTACAATGACTGACTTGTGGACTACTTTCCTTATGAAGCTGGCCAAATGACTGATCTCCTGACAATAAGGCTTCAGAGCATTTGGTACCTTGACAAAGAAAATCAGACTCTATGATAATTGTGCTGTACATGTGAGGATGACCTGAAATTATGTTCAGGAAAGATAAAGAAAGAAAAATACAATGAATGAAAAGAGACATGAAACAACCAATATGCAAATGAAATGTTAGTGAAGCAATGTAAAGTTAAGAGCCCAAATGCCTCATTTGGGGGATCACTGTGGGAGACCCACAGGAAACCACACACAGGCTGTAGCAATGACACCCCCTGCAACCACAGATCCACTGCAGCCCCCCCTGTCTCTTAGCATCTCCAAAAATGTGTTTGTGCCACAGCTGCCCTTCTCTCTACTTCCTGCACTCCCCCGATGCTTCTCTTAACTAAAGTTTATTCATTTACAAAAGATTGAACAGGATAATGTTTGAGCAAATAATTTACTCTGTATTTTTCCTTCTTTTCATTTCAAGCATTCTAATATGTAACAGAAAACTCAATATCCAAGGCCTTTCCTATCTTGTGCCAAAGTATATACCTCTGAAGAAACTATGTCAGGTGCTCCAGAGAAGAAAGAGTGAAGAAGTGATGACTTTCAAATTCAGTAGAAAAGGAAGAAAGAGGTTTCCTGAGAAGGTGAAAGGAGATGAGGGTTGGAGAGTCCCTGCAATATTAAGGATCCACATGCTACTTCTTGGCAGAATCCTGAGGAAGAGAAGAGAAACCATGGTTGGCTAGAGAGGCGTCTAGGAAAACTGACCCTCGATTCCAGTGCCCTCAGGATGTCTGCTGGAGACAATGGTTCCATGGACTGTAACAATAAGCATCTCAGTGGTAACCAGCAGAGCCATGGCCCATGACCGTAGGAACCAATGAGATACTCTGGTGGCACATAAGTTCTTTTGTACAGTCCTTGAGGTGGAAGTCCCAATAATGACTGAAATTGTTTTTACAACCAGCCTAAATGGAAGGGGACCCAGGCAAGATTTAACTTGATTTAAATATAGAGGAAAAACATAGTGATTCCTGCAAAATACCATCTGTGGGCTGATATTTATATACTAACAAATGTTTGGGGTTGGGGGCTGGGAAGGAAAAGAACTCTCAGATTCTATTTGGCATAGTCTCTCATTCAAAACCAGCAGGTTCTGTGGGGAGCAAATGAAATGAGGGGAGCCAGCGTGACCTCAGTGACTGACAAGGAGCAGAGGGTTACCTCATAAAATTCCTTCAGTGGGTAAGTGAGCACCCAAAAAAACATGGAGAGGGGGATGGAGTAAAGAAATTGAAAACAGCTGAACTACATAGTGGGCCTAACTTTTTCTGAACTAAGAATGAGTAAAATGTCTTTTCAAGAATTGGATATAAAAATGAAATCAGAAGGTAAAGAAAACTCATTACATTTAGTTCACAAGCCATGCACATGCACACACAGCTAACATAGTCACCAAGCGACATGCTCAGAGTCTTCTCCTGTACTTTTAATAATTATCTGGTTGTATGACGATCCAGTGCTTGCAGACGGGGAAGTGAGAAGTTTCTTAGCTCATCTCATGGGGAAGCATAACCAGGAGTGTGAGGGTGAGCAGTGTGGGCTCTCTCTCTCTAAAAGGCTGTGCATTCTTGAGGAAAACACGCAGAATAGAGAGACAGAGAGGAACCCTGTCCCAGCAGGCCAAGAAGCTGAGCCAGCCTGGTCGCATGGACAGCCAGTGTAGTTGGCCTGTCTCACATCCACTCTCTGCCCCAGCTCTTGTTTCCAGTGAGATCCAAGGAATTCAGAGAGCAAGACACTTGCTTAGTATGTCAATTTGGTGATATCTCTTCATTGTTGCTATAAATTATAACAGCCACCTTACATACTGTATCTTATTTAACCATTTTAGTCACATGTGATGTTAGATTCATTGTACAAATTTCAAGTAACAAGTACCAGACCGTAATTCAAACCAGGGTCTCTGGATTCAGAACTCACTCTCTTACTTCCTCTTGGTGATACTGATCTTACCAGCACAGCAATGACGACATTCACTCACCCAGTTACACTACAGAGGCGGCATCCGGGGTGTCACAGATCAATGGCACCAAACCACTGAAATTTGTTAAGGGCCAAAGTCAGTGATAATTTACTTTTAAATGCTACATAAAGAAAGGGGAATCACATAAAAGAGGGGGGGAAGGTTCTTTTAGAAACCATTAAGAGGGTCAATACTTAGCACCTGGAAAATACTGTTTTAATTTTTATGTTAATATACTCATTATTTAAGCCAAATTCTGGGTCAAGAGTCCAATAAGCTAAACAGACTTTCAAAAGAAGGATCCAGACAAAAACCACTGATTTAGCTTTATAAAATTGCATTAATTACCATTATAATGGGGGAAACATGCATAAAGGTGAGAAGAAAACAAAATGAATCTTTTCTATTTGAAGAATTGTGTGTCCCTAACACAGAGAAATTTTCCATTATGTGCAAAAGTGTTATTACATTTTCCCTTTATGTATACATCCTTTTATTCTGCAAAAAGATGATTGATTGCTACAGATGGGGTCTTGGAATCCCTGTGGTTTCTGAAATCCAACTCAAGAGAAGCTATAATTTTTCTTATTTCTGTAATTGGAGTCAACAGAGAAATTAAATCCCATCATTCCATTTCCTATTTTGTAATATTAGTATATGCTAGATTATAAAAATGGCATTGACACAGTATACCTTTGTTCACTTATTCAATTAACATTTAATAAGTACCTAATATGTCCCAGGCACTGGAAAAACAGAGATCAAACATTGATCCCTGCCCACATAGTACTGGTTTTAGTAGTGTAAGTGCACAACCCAACAAAGAATTAGAATAATATTTTGAAATATTATGAGAAATCTTTTTCTTTCTTGGGAATTTTTTTTTTACCTTGTAGTCCTTACAGGGGACTAATCAGACCCAGAGACAGGGTGATTGTCTCAAAGAAGACAAAAAAAAAAAAAAAAAAAAAAATCCATCCAGAACAGAGTCAAATTTCTGACTGAGAATATAAAAGGAAACCCTTTTCATGTCTAGGAGTTCAGTCTTTTAGGGTAAGGATGGGAATTAGAGGTATGTTTTGCTATATTCATCTGATTTATTTATTTTTGAATTATAAAACCTTGGCTCTGACTCAGAAAAGTCTGAAAGAATGGCCAGTTTATACCAAAAATTGGGTAGTGAGACAGAATGCATGAAGTGCTCTGCTGCTTCAGAGAAAATCCAGCTCTTTCTGAGTTGGAAAGGAACTTTGAGAGGACTGAGGAAGAACCAGGACAGTATGGTGCAAATGTGGGATCTGCTGAAACCCCTGGAAATGGGTGGAGTGGGCAGATGGTACCCCTGGACATACTTGAATGGAAAGTGCCCCGCTGGCCTTCTGGTTGGTCGTCGCCTATGCCAAACTACTTATTAAATACTTTTAATGTTACCCTATACTGAGGGGTCTTTATGTCTTTTGGTCAAGGGTGTAGCATGATGACCTACAGTTTAGAAGGATCACTCCATTGAGGAAGAGGATAGACCAGAGACAGAGAAGCTTGGAGGCACGCATCCAGGCATTAGTGGGTAACAGCCCCAGTCGTCTAGTGGCTGTATTGACCCAACTTCCCTTCTCAGGGGATGAAGAAGAGACCGACTTCGGAATTGCTCCCGTGTTTCTGGCAGTGGGTTGGATAGTGGTGCCATCTACCAGTAATGGATTCAGGAGAAGGAGGGGGCTTAGAAAGGAAGATAACGAGATCATGCTAAGAAATGGCAAGAAATCCTTGAGAAAGTAGAGAAATATGAACTGGCTGAAAACAAGAAGATCTGAAGCTAGTGGAACAAATAAACCCACTACGCTTATTAATGAATTGGGATGCTTCTCAAGGGAGGTCTCTGGAGTCCTACTGAAAGACTCTGCCCTTGGCCTGTATTTTTAAGACACACTCTTCAAATTGGTAGATGATGCAAATCCTAAAAAAAGAGTTGTTACAGTAGATGATAGAATTAAAAATTTGGAAGGCTGAGGCAATTTTCTGAAAATAACAGAGTGACACTTAACATAATACATATGAAGTCCTACATTTAGGTTTAAAGGGAAGAACAGCACAGGTATGAGATCTGAAGCCTGACGACATCAGTTCCTCCTCACAATTCTGTGAGGGTTTAGCTGGTTTAAAGTTTATTGTGAATCAACAGTGAGATTCAGCCGACTTAAAAGCAGCCTCATCTCTAGATGTGATAAAAAACTTCAAAAGGCCCCTTCCTAGCAAAGTTGCCTCAGTTGTTTAGAATTATTTTGTTTTAGAGTAAAAATAACTAAAGAAGTCACATAATTAAAAATCAAGACTTTTAGTCAACCATTACAAACATTCGAGGTAGGAAATCTCACTCACTTGGGGTCTTTATGTCCTTGATTACAACATCAGTTCATCCAGAGACAAATGGTGTTCACTACATATCTATGTTCTCTCTTGCATTTCTCAGGATCCTTTGATGTGGACTGGTACCATGTTACTGTGATCTGGCAGGTAGGAATAAGAACAAAAGTGATGTCGTACCTATGGTCCTGCGTTCTTGACTATTGTGGTGCCTCCTCCATCCACCGTCTGGACTGATAGAATGAACTTGGAGTCACTTGTTGAGGTACTGGCAGACAAGGTGGAGAGAGTCGTGACCACTGAGTTCCTGGATGAGAGACAGTCCACATACCTTTACATGAGCAAAATATAACCCCTTGTAGTTATTGAGGTCCAGCTGTTTAGGGGTGTGTTATTGCCACTGGCAAAACTCAGTCCTAATAGCATTTATCCTTGAAATCCCTGGGTTGTTCTTTTTTTTTTTTTTTATTGTAAACAAATGGGATATATGTTGTTCCTCTATTTGTACATGGAATCAAGGCATACCATTTGTGTAATTATAAATTTACATAGGACAATGTTGTTTGATTCATTCTGTTATTTTTTCCCTTCCCCCCCCACTCCTCCCACCCCTCTTTTCCCTCTATACAGTCCTTCCTTCCTCCATTCTTACCACCCTCCTTATCCCTAACCCTAAACCAAACCCTAACCCTAACGCTAACCCCTTCCACCCCCCATTATATGTCCTCATCCGCTTATCAGCAAGATCATTCGTCCTTTAGTTTTTTGAGATTGGCTTATCTCACTTAGCATGATATTCTCCAATTTCATCCATTTGCCTGCAAATGCCATAATTTTATCATTCTTCATGGTGGAGTAATATTCCATTGTATATATATGCCACAGTTTCTTTATACATTCATCAACTGAAGGGCATCTAGGTTGGTTCCACAATGTGGCTATGGTGAATTGAGCAGCAATGAACATTGATGTGGCTATATCTCTGTAGTATGCTGATTGTAAGTCCTTTGGGTATAGGCCAAGGAGTGGGATAGCTGGGTCAAATGGTGGTTCCATTCCAAGCTTTCTGAGGAATCACCATACTGCTTTCCAGAGTGGTTGCACTAATTTGCAACCCCACCACAATGTATGAGTGTACCTTTTTTCCCACATCCTCGCCAACACCTATTGTTGCTTGTGTTCTTGATAAGCGCCATTCTAATTGGGGTGAGATGGAATCTTAGGGTAGTTTTGATTTGCATTTCTCTTATTACTAGAGATGTTGAACATTTTTTCATATATCTGTTGATTGCTTGTACATCGTCTTCTGTGAAGTGTCTGTTCATTTCCTTAGCCCATTTGTTGATTGGATTATTTGTATTCTTGGTGTAGAGTTTTTTGAGTTCTTTATAGATTCTGGAAATTAGCGCTCTATCTGAAGTATGAGTGGCAAAGATATTCTCCCACTCTGTAGGCTCTCTCTTCACATTGCTGATAGTTTCCTTTGCTGAGAGAAAGCTTTTTAGTTTGAATCTATCCCAGTTGTTGATTCTTGCTTTTATTTCTTGTGCTATGGGAGTCCTGTTAAGGAAGTCTGATCCTAAGTCAACAAGGTGAAGATTTGGACCTACTTTTTCTTCTATAAGATGCAAGGTCTCTGGTCTGATTCCGAGGTCCTTGATCCATTTTGAGTTGAGTTTTGTGCAGGGTGAGAGATAGGGGTTTTATTTCATTCTGTTGCATATGGTTTTCCAGTTTTCCCAGCACCATTTGTTGAAGAGGCTATCTTTTCTCCATTGCATATTTTTGGCCCCTTTGTCTAGTATGAGAAAATTGTATTTATTTGGATTTGTGTCCATGTCCTCTATTCTGTACCATTGATCTACCTATCTATTTTGGTACCAATACCATGCCGTTTTTGTTACTATTGCTTTGTAATAGAGTTGAAGATCTGGTATTGTGATACCCCCTGCTTCGCTCTTTCTACTAAGGATTGCTTTAGCTATTTTGGGTTTTTTATTCTTCCAGATGAAATTAATAATTGCTTGCTCTATTTCTGTCAGGTACATCATTGGGATTTTAATTGGATTTGCATTGAATCTGTATAGCACTTTAGGTAGTATGGCCATTTTAACAATATTAATTCTGCCTATCCAAGAACATGGGAGATCTTTCCATCTTCTAAGGTTTTCTTTAATTTCTTTCTTTAGTGTTCTGTAGTTCTCATTGTAGAGGTCTTTCACCTCTTTTGTGAGATTGATTCCCAAGTATTTTATTTTTTTCGATGCTATTGTGAATGGGGTAGTTTTCCTAATTTCTCTTTCTGAAGATTCATCATTTATGTATAAAAATGCATTGGATTTATGAGCATTCATCTTGTATCCTGCTACTTTACTGAATTCACTTATGAGTTCTAAAAGTTTTCTGGTGGAATCTCCAGGTTCCTCTAAATATATAATCATGTCATCAGCGAACAGCAATAGTTTGAGTTCTTCTTTTCCTATTCGTATCCCTTTGATTTCTTTGGTTTGTCTAATTGATCTGGCTAGAGTTTCAAGGACGATGTTGACTAGAAGTGGTGAAAGAGGGCATCCCTGCCTTGTTCCAGTGTTTAGGGGGAATGCTTTCAGTTTTTCACCATTTAGAATGATATTGGCCATGGGCTTAGCGTAGATGGCCTTTATAATGTTAAGGAATGTTCCCACTATCCCAATTTTTTCTAGTGTTTTGAGCATGAAGGGATGCTGTATTTTATCAAATGCTTTTTCTACATCTATTGAAATAATCATGTGATTCTTAACTTTAAGTCTGTTGATATGGTGAATGACATTTATTGATTTCCTGATGTTGAACCAACCTTGCATCCCTGGGATGAAACCCACTTGATCGTGGTGCACTATCTTTTTAATATATTTTTGGATGCGATGTGCTAAAATTTTGTTGAGAATTTTTGCGTCATTGTTCATTGAGGATATTGGTCTGAAATTTTCTTTCCTCGATATGTCTCTGTCTGATTTAGGTATCAGGGTGATGTTGGCTTCATAGAATGAGTTTGGGAGGGTTCCCTCCTCTTCTATTTCATGGAATACTTGAGGAGTATTGGAATGAGCTCTTCTTTAAAGGTTTTGTAGAACTCGGCTGAGAACCCATCTGGTCCCGGACTTTTCTTTGTTGGTAGGCTTTTGATGACCTCTTCTATTTCATTGCTTGAAATTGATTTATTTAAGTTGTGTATGTCCTCCTCGTTTAGTTTAGGTAATTCATAAGTCTCTAGAAACTTGTTGATGTCTTCAAGGTTTTCTGTTTTGTTGGAGTATAGATTTTCAAAACAGCTTCTAATTATGTTTTGTATTTCACTCGTGTCTGTTGTGATATTTCCTTGTTCATTCCGAATTTTAGTAATTTGAGTTTTCTCCCTCTTTCTCTTTGTTAGTGTGGCTAAGGGTTTATCAATTTTGTTTATTTTTTCAAAGAACCAACTATTTATTTTGTTAATTTTTCCAATTGTTTCTTTTGTTTCAATTTCGTTGATTTCGGCTCTGATTTTAACCATTTCCTGTCTTCTACTACTTTTGGTGTTGGTCTGCTCTTCTTTTTCTAGGGCTTTGAGCTGTAGTGTTAAGTCATTTATTTGTTGATTTCTACTTCTTTTTTTGAATGCACCCCATGAAATAAATATTCCTCTAAGTACTGCTTTCATAGTGTCCCAGAGATTTTGATATGATGTGTCTTTGTTCTCGTTTACTTCTAAGAATTTTTTTTATTTCCCTCCTGATGTCTTCTGTTATCCATTCATCATATAATAATGTATTATTTAATCTCCAGGTATTGGAGAAGTTTCTGTTTTTTATTTTGTCATTTATTTCTAATTTCAAATCATTATGATCTGATAGAGTACAAGGTAGTATCTCTATCTTCTTGTATTTGCTAACAGTAGCTTTGTGGCATAAAATACGGTCTATTTTAGAGAAGGATCCATGTGCTGCTGAGAAGAAAGTGTATTCGTTCTTTGTTGGATGGTATATTCTATATATGTCGGTTAAGTCTAAATTGTTGATTGTGTTATTGAGATCTATGGTTTCTTTGTTCAATTTTTGTTTGGAAGATCTATCCAGTGGTGAGAGAGGTGTGTTAAAATCGCCTAGTATTATTGTGTTGTGGTCTATTTGATTTCTGGAATTGAGAAGGATTTGTTTGACGTACATGGATGAGCCAATGTTCGGGGCATAGATATTTATGATTGTTATGTCTTGCTGATTTATGCTTCCCTTAAGCAATATGTAATGTCCTTCTTTATCCCTTTTGATTAGTTTTGGCTTGAAGTCCACATTATCTGAAATGAGGATGGATACTACAGCTTTTTTGCTGTGTCCATGTGCATGGTATGTTTTTTCCCATCCTTTCACCTTTAGTCTATGGGTATTTCTTTCTATGAGATGAGTCTCCTGCAGGCAGCATATTATTGGATTTTTCTTTTTAATCCAATCTGCCAGTCTATGTCTTTTGATTGATGAGTTCAGGCCATTAACATTCAGGGTTATTATTGTGATATGATTTGTATTCCCAGTCATTTGACTCATTTTTGTTTTTTGACATGATTTGGTTTCTCCTTTATTTGGCTATTCCTTTAGGCTAGTTCCTCCCATTCCTGATTTACATTGTTGTTTTTCATCTCTTCCTCATGGAATATTTTGCTGAGAATGTTCTGTAATGCCAGCTTTCTTTTTGTAAATTCTTTTAGCTTTTGTTTATCATTGAAGTATCTTATTTCATCGTCAAATCTGAAAGTAAGTTTTGCTGGGTATAAGATTCTTGGTTGGCATCCATTTTCTTTCGGAGCTTGAAAAATGTTGTTCCAGGCCCTTCTAGCTTTTAGGGTCTGGATTGAAAAATCTGCTGATATTCTTATTGGTTTCCCCCTGAATGTAATTTGATTCCTTTCTCTCACGGCCTTTAAAATTCTGTCTTTATTTTGTATGTTAGGTATTTTCATAATAATGTGCCTTGGTGTGGGTCTGTTGTAATTTTGTATATTTGGAGTTCTATAAGCTTCTTGTACTTGGTTTTCCATTTCATTCTTCAGATTTGGGAAATTTTCTGATATTATTTCATTGAATAGATTGTTCATTCCTTTGGTTTGTTTCTCTAAGCCTTCCTCAATCCCAATAATTCTTAAATTTGGCCTTTTCATAATATCCCATAGTTCTTGTAGATTCTGTTCATGATTTCTTACCATCTTCTCTGTTTGGTCAACTTTGTTTTCAAGATTAAATATTTTTTCTTCAATGTCTGAGGTTCTGTCTTCCAGGTGTTCTATCCTATTGGTTATGCTTTCTATGGAGTTTTTAACTTGGTTTATTGTTTTCTTCATTTCAAGGATTTCTGTTTGCTTTTATTTTTTTTCAGTATCTCTAACTCTTTATTGAAATGATCTCTTGCTTCCCGTATTTGCTCTTTTAATTGTTGATTGGTGCAATCATTTAATGCCTGCATTTGCTCTTTCATCTCCTTCTTCAATGCCTGCATTTGAAAGCGCCTCCTCGTTTGGTTCCCTGTTTGTTTTAATTATGTACATTCTGAACTCCCTTTCTGACATTTCTTCTGCTGTGCTGTCATTGGGTTTTATTGATATAGTGTCTAGGTTTGTTTGGGACATATTCTTCCCTTGTTTTCTCACATTGGTCGGATGTTAGTGGAACTCTGAGATATTGCAGATTTCCTCTATTGGCTTATAGTGTTCCTGTAGATTTCCAGTGTATCACCTCCCAGCCTTCAGTAGCCTGAAGTCTTGGAGGAACTTGATAATGCAGTGCTTCCAAAGAAAGCTGCCCCTAGCCCGCTACTGGTTCCAGGGCTTGGAGCTGACTCTGTGCGGAAAGGCTCTCACTGGGTGGTCTGCTTCGAGAAGCTGGCTGTGAAAGGAGCCTGCCGCTGGAGGGAGCCGGGCTGCTTGGGGAAGTCCCTGGCTGCCCTGTCCTGGTCCTAGAAGCTGCCTGCGGGCTGGAGCTCGCTGCTGGCGGGACTCGGAACTGGTTCTGTGCAGAAAGGCTCTCACTGGGTGGCCTGTTCTGATAAGCTGGCCCTGTGGGAGGAGCCCACGGCCGGAGTGAGCAGGGCTACCTGGGGAAGACTCTAGCTGCCCTGCCCTGCTCTGATAAGCCGCCCCTATCTGGGCCTGCCACCCAGGCCAAGCTTCACCCGGTGGGGGAGACTCACCATGTGGCTCTATTTTTGTCCAAGTCTCTCAATGCCTCTCCTTCTTGAATCCTGGGTTCTGGAGCGACTGGAGATGCAGTCACCCTCTAGTCTGCCATCTTGGATCCCCTGGGTTGTTCTTGAACATCACTTGGCTAAGGTGTGTCAATAGTCGAGCCATTATACTCCTCTCCAGGGAATTTTGAGAAATTCAGCCTGTGCTCCTGGCCACAGGTCCTTTGGTGGATTAATTTTGTACCCATACACAAGATTTTGGAAGTGAATGTTAGGTAACCTCGCTGGAGGAAATCACTATTTTGGTCCAGACAATTCCTTTATACTTAATAGAAATTACCAGTTTATACTAAAAATATTCATTTATAAAATTTATCACACTACATAGATTTTCCCATAGAATATTCTTACATTGAGAGGGGGTTTTTCTGACAGTTGAGGTTCCTCCAGTTCCAGGAAGAAGAGAAGATACTGTAATATAAGTAATGGAAGAAATCTTAGAGGTCATCTAATGCTATCAAGTTCCCAACTTCATAAACGAGGAAACTGAGGCAGAGAGTAGAGATATCAATCCCAATTCTATTTGATCTCCTGAATTCCATTTTCAGTGTTCTTCCTAGTATATATATATTTTTAAAATTCATAGTATTTAAAAACAGAAAAACACTCTCTGCTTCTTTTTACCTTGCAGGTAAGCTGATTCCTTTCTCCTGGGTTTCTTAATACTTATGATTCTGTGAAAGAAGAGGGGGGAAAATGTTTCTGTAGGAACAAAGAGAAGGAAGAAAGAGTACAGCAGGCTGGAAATCTGTGTGAGTATGATTCCTGCCTTAGTTTCCTGATTGCATGTATCTTCTTGGTCCTAAACCCCTGACCCTCTTCTTCAAGCACTTTTTGCATCACATAAAAACACACCCTAAGAAATCTTTCTGGAATGGATACCTCATCTTTTTTTTTATTCCAATTTAAAATTAGTCCATTATAGTAGCATTTTTAGCCCAATTGACTTATAAAAATTCTAGCTTATATAAACACTGGGATCGAAATTAACTTAAGGATTTTTTTTTCTATTCTCCAACCCCCAGTTTTAACCCTTTGCTACACAGATTTAAAAGAAGGGGAGTCTACTAGTGTGTTAGAAGATGATCCCTTAGTTGAAGTAGGGCATTCTGCAGTCCCTGTCATCATCTGCCAGGCTCTTGGCCTAGCATAGCCAGCGTTCAGCTCTATCAGAGGCAGATGTGCAGTTGGGCCTCATTATGTTGGGGAACCCACAAGTCAGTACCATTTTCTCCCTTCTCACTTTGTCCTTCTTCCCCCAATATACATATATTTTTTGATTGGCAATTCCATAGAATAGCCTGTGGGCCCTGGTATCCCTTCCCTCTACACTCAGGTCTAAGTTTATGGAACCCTAAGAACCTCTGCCACCATTGACTTGATTCCATTCCACAGGAAACTAGAGGAGTGATCCTCCCCTTTCACCATTTGCCATCCTCTCTGACTCCCCCCCAGACTCTATCCTGGGGACACCATGGTGGGCCCACAGGCCATCCTGAGGAAGGAGATGCCAGTGTTTCCTTTGGGCCATCTGCCCACTTTTCACTGTGGAAGTACATAAAGACCTGTATCTTTGGGAAACCAGGAAGTGAGTTAAAACTTTTCTCCCCGCACATCAGAGGTAGGAAAAAAGGGATACTTATAGCTTCAATAATGGTAAAATCAACATATCACTTTTCAAATACTTGCCAACCACTTTTCAAACACTCCCACAGTAACTTACGTGGTCCTCACGAGGACTCTTATGGGTAGGAATGCTGAAGAAGTTGACTTTGGGGGTGGGGGAGAAGCTAGTAGATGCTGAGATGGGAGTGTGCTGAGTGCTGAGTGCTGCATAATATGTTCTGCTGAAATACTTAGTGCTAAAACCTCTTGGAGAGGGTGTCCAAATGCTTCTGCTCTCAGTTTAGAGATATCTTCAGAATTACCCAACCATCAGCAGTAATCTTCAAAGAGTAAGGAGCAGTTTTATTCTGTATATCATACTCTTAAACTACATTTACTTTGCTGCTTACAATTGGAGAGTAATATAAATGTATATGTGCATGTTTACATTTTTTTTTTAAAGTTTGGTTTATTTTGAACGGTTTTCATGTTTTCCTGGGAACATTTTTTTTTCCTAGCTCTGGGAATTGAACTCAGGACCTTTTACATGCTAGACAAGAACTCTACCACTGAGCTACATCCCCAACCCCTTTAAACTTTATTTTGACAGGGTCTCATTGAGATGCCCAGTCTGTCCTCCAATTTTTATGATCCTCTTGTTTTAGCCTCCTGAATAGCTGGGATTTTGTTGTGATTTTTAACTGAAAAAGTTATACATGCTGAAACAAATTCAAATAATACACAAATATAACAAAAATGATCTTTTGATTGCCTTATCTTCTTGTACTTAATCAATTTTAACCATATGGGGTGTGAATATCTGTGTTTGTGTGTGTGTGTTTATGTTCTTTTTCAATGTATACAAGTGTAGGTATATAGTTAGGTGTTTTCATTTTCATAGAAAATAGAATATACTGCATATGTCTACATATGCATATATACTATATACACATGGGTGTATATATATCTGTGTATCTATATAAATATGTGTGTGTCCGTGTATACATGTACATGAATGTGTATTTGTGATCTTTTCTCATTTAACACATTGTCATGTCAGTGCATTCAAATATACCTCATCTATTTGGTGGCCTCATCCTATTGCCTGGGTAGATGTTACATGATTTATTCGTCTATTTCCCTGTTAATACCATTTAAGTTGTCTCCAGTTTTATGCCATTACAAAATTACAATGTTTAAACACACAGATGCATACACATTTTTCCCACTACAGTCAGTGCTTTTTAAGAATAGAATCCTGTCAGCAGGAATTCTGAGTTATCGAGTGACTTTATTTTACATTCAAAAAAATTCCCCATATTTTCTTTCAAAAATGCCATGACTTATACTCCCATCAGCAAAATGTGAAAAAAAAAAATTAGTCCTTTACCTCTTACAAATACTATGTGTCATCCAATTTTTATTAGATTTTGCCAACAAAAAAAATTAACTTTTGTGCTAATTTGAATTACAATAATTATTAATGAGTTTGAGCATTTTTCAAGTGTTTATGGATCATTTGTAATTTTCTTCTTATTTGCCCATTTTAATTTCTGTCCCTCTCCCCTGCCTTTGCTCTTTCTTTCTCTATTCTTTTATAGGAACCTTTTAACTACTATGGATATTAACTCTTTGCCTTTTATATGTACAACAAGTATTTTCCCACAGTCCTCATTTGGCCTTTAAATTCGTTCATGTGAGCTGCTTCTGCCAAATACAAGTTTTGACTTCTTAATCATTCCAAGCTGTCAACTTTTACTTTATGTTTTCTGGGCCTCCTATTAAGCTTAGAAGTTTCTCCTTACTTCAGGATCATAAAATATGAAGTGCATTTATTTAGAGCACAAGATGACCAAATTCAAAGAGGCAACAGTAATATAATTGATAGGATGCCAGACAAAACAGCCTGAAGCCCTGCGGAGGAATCTGCCTAGCCCACATTTTCCCCTCACACTGTACTTTTCCAGCCTGTGGTTATTTGTTATGCCTCTAGGCAGCCCTGACTTTCCACTAAGTCCTCCTCCCTCCTCTTTCATTCCTGAGCAGAGAGCAGTTTGATTTTCTGTTTTTGCTTTCACAGACTGTTATCAGCAATAAGCGGGGCTCCGTCTACCTGTACTTCTCCTATCCTGGGACTCAATGCAACATTACAGACTGTATTTTCACCTTTCTGCTCTCTTTTCATATCCCCACTCCCCTGCTTCCTGAAGTAAGCAAGCAAGAGAGCCAAAAGCTGACTTTGACCCATCTGCCCCAGGTTGGCTCCACTCCAATGGGAAAGTTTGATGTTGTAAGTTTTAAAAAGTCACTCACATTTCCCTGACTTAGAATCACACAGGCTTCCTTGACTTCCTTCTAATTCAGTCAAGACAAAGAAAGCAAGCTGAGTTTACTGCTGCTTTGGGCCCTGGGGGAACCAACCCCAGGCACAAAGTTGACATGAGAGCCAAGGTCTCGGACTCCTTTCTCCAACCCTTCTGCCTCCTATCCTACCCTGTAGCTTCCCTTTCTCTTTTGGCTCAGGACACTCAATTTGGGCACATTCTGCTGTAAAACTTCTCTCCTTGGACAGATGAACTACATGCCAGAATCAATGGTTGTCCTAGGTGGATTTTTGCTGTACCACTGCCACAGTCTCCTCATCAGTGCCCAAAATCAGTCGTATGCATTTACTTAAAAATCATCTAGGTGAAAGTAGTATGCCTACTATGCAAATATAGCCCAAGACAAGTCCTCCAGCACAGTGCCCTCTAGGTAGATATCTGGGTTTATACACCCTCTCTCCAACTTTCCCAGGTATTTATGGAGGCAGGAATGAGTGCAGAGGATAGAAGACTAAGCCAAAGAGCTAGAATTGCAGTTTTAGCACATAAAGACCAGGTAAGAGAAGACTGGTACCTGTGAACTCACACCACACGGGAGCCTCTGTCCTGGAGGAACACTGCTTCCCTTGGATCTTTGCTGGAGAGCACTAGGGAATAAGATCCCACCTCATAATGCCATTGTTGGTTTTGTGAACGTTCAATGGCAGGATTTCCAAGAATGTTGAGGCTGTCTGTCTCATGATCTTTGAGACTGAACTGTGGGTGCTTTTAGCATTTTCTTTTTTCTTGGATAGCCATGTTTTCTGATGTTTCCCTCATAATTCTAAGTGTTGCATTTAATAATTTAACAAGGTTTTATTTTAAGTTTTTAAAAATAATATCCTCAAGGAAACTCCCAAAATTCCAAGGAAGGATCTAAAGGAAGCTATGGGGGATATTTGAATGAGTTAATAAGTCCCTGGTACTTAAAGAAGCCTGAATAAATATCAATTGTTATTGTTATTGTTATTAATATTGCTATTACCATTGTGAAGAAGGAATACTTTCAGGGAAAAGTAGGAAATTGGCATCAAGCAAAGAGCAGAGAGGTGGTTTCAGATGACACTTGTCATGGACTATGGCATCTGCCCAAATTAGTCACATTAACATTTAGGAGACATGCCAGGTGAGTTTTTCAACTGCTGAGTTCCCAACAGCATGAAGGATGTTGATATCTTGATGTTTCTTCCTGTGGCTTGGGTAATGGGCAAATAATTCAGAAAAAAACCAGATCCTATATCAACATCAAACACTGATGATGTAAATATTCAATGAAAGAAAAACTGAGAGTCCAGGAAAATAAACAGACAGGTCTAACTCGCTAGAGAGTGCCAAAGCAAAGAAAGATTGCTGATATGGCAACCCAGATATACTTACCATCTAGCCAGATTTTTCAGAAAAAAAAAACAAAAAACAAAAACAAAACTCAAAAAACAGAACTCTAATTTCAAACACTCTATCCCTTTGCTTCAACAGATAAAGCCAGGGCTCTGATACATACATTAGAAAACATGACCACCATGTTTCCCTAAGCACAAGAAAATAAAACTTCTAAATGATGCATGATTCCCTCTATTCAATGTGCATCACGAAGCTCATATGTCCCAACTATTTTGAAGCTTCCTTTCTCTGAAAGGAGTAGAGAAGCAGCAGTTCAGCGGCATACACGTTGTTGAAAACGCATGTCAACCAGAGGGTGCCCTTGCCACTGTGGCTTCCTGCCTCCAGTTCACACAGGGCTTCCGCTGTTTGGAGTGCCAGGAACCCTGTGAGGGATCCAAGTTTTCAAGCTGATGAAGATGATTTCGATGTGATATTTGAAAGGGCTGTGTGACATAAAGACTTCCCTGTATGAAATCCTGGCACAGCTGGTGAGAGAAATGTGAGTGGGTGGAGATGATGGGGATGTGAGAAGGCACAGTGCCACCCGAGGCAGGGCTGGCCATAAAGAAGGAGTTAGAGACTGCAACTCCCTTTTTTGTCAAAACTCTATTCACTTAATCTATTTTTTAAAATATGCTCTAAAAAATTTTGACAGCTCATTCACTAAAACATGACTCTGTGCCTAAGTGGTGAGATTTACTTTTTTTTAATGCAAGATTTAAGATCGCAGGGTTAGCAAGAAGTAACATAATTATTAAAACAAATGGCCACTTATCACCCAGTTTATCAAATAAACTTAAACCTTGGAAGAAAAATAGGTGGTCTGTGATCTGATCCCTCCTTATTTTCATAAAGCACCAGGAAAATCTGGATAATTCCATAGAGTACATTTGAAAATAAATATTTCTAGGTCATACTTTTGACATAAGTACTCATCAGTCACTGAGGAACCTAGAACCTTCCTACGTAGTAAAAGCAATAATAGACTGTTCTGATTCTTTGAAGAAATAAAAAAGATTTGTGGATTCTCCACATGCAATCCTGCTTTTGAGCCTAATCTTTGAACCCCCTTCAAAGATGGAAAAGCCCATTATAGTCCTCAGTAGCTCGCTAAATTCAGCCCATTGGTCTGAGGTCCTGATCTAACTGTTGAACTTCTCATGCTTAGTGACTTCTTTAGGATTCTTTCTGTAGAAACAGCACACAGAAGGCTCTGGAACAGTAAGGAGTATGGCTATTATTGATGCTCCAGACTGATTTATAAGACTAAAGCAGCAATTTTAACAGTTGCTATAATTTCCTGATGATATTAATGTTCTTTATAAGGTCAAAACGAGAATGATCCAAATAGATTTAAAGATCCGTAGCCTTGCTGCATTTGTACAGAAAGCCTATAAAGACATATCTGGAGTATAAGGAGCATCACCATTCTTGATTTTTAAGTACTTGCAGTCAGGAGTATAATTTCTATATTAATTAATTCCTTCAACAAGCTCATGTGAGCAAGTGACAGTGCAGGTATAAATGGTTCCATACTGTAAGGAGCACTCGGACAGAGAAGGAGTTTATATTGGAGTTAAGTCCCAAATTTCACATTACCATACATTAGTGCCTTTCTGAAGAGGGACCCTTTCTAGATTTTCAATGAGACCTAACATTTATAAAGTGCTTTATTATGCACTAGGCACAATATATGCATTTTCTCTTCTACTCCTCATAAAAATCCTGTATGGTAAGTTTTATTATTATCCTCATATTATGGATAAGAAACAAGACAGAGAGGGGTTAAGGAGCTTTCTAAGCCCACATAGCACTATAAATGGCAACACTGGGACTCATGCAGGTAAGTTGGACAGCAGAAGCCAGGCCCCACCAAGACTCTTTTGGAGTCTATTTACAAAAATTTCCTGACATGTAATCTCAGGTAAGCTTCAAAGGACTCTCCTAAATTAAATATCAATATCATCACCTTTTGACCAAAACTAACAGGGTTGAAACACTATTTAGGTCCATCAGCTTTATAAGTAAGTCATACTTTAATGCCAAATAATCATACAAGTCATTAGAAACTCTCAAATATGGTGTTTTCCAAATGGTATACTTTAAATATTCATCACCTAAGAAAATGTTAATATGAAATTTTCACATAAATTTTTGTCAACTCCTTCCTGCATAGGATTGCCAAGTTTAACAAATAAAAATACAGAATGTCTAGTTAAATTTGAATTTCACATAAACAACAATTGATATACATGGGGCAAAGTTTTACTAAAAAAGGACTCATTATTTATTTGAAATTCAAATTTAACCAGGCATCCTGCATTTTATCCAGCAGCCCTTTTTCTGAAAGATGTATCTACTGTGTAATAAACAAATAAATTTTAAGCTAATTAGAAAAGAATAGAACACTCTTCCTTTATCATCAACTAAACTTATGGTTAGTACATATCTATTTAGGATACCTGCCTAGCTGTTATTCAAATGTGTGGTATGGTTTCTGCCCTCCAGGAGTTCGTAGTTCCAAATAGTCAGTTTTAATGTAAAAATAGTGGTAAATTGATGATTTATATGCTTTGGGTTCTTGCTACTAAAAATTAATAAAAGGAATTACCATTTGCTTATGTTGTGCTGGTTTGAGATCCTTAGTCTTATAAGGGCTGTGGGTATTCCATTTTACAAATAAAGCAAAAGAGGGTAACAAATTGCTTGTCTAAGGCAGCAAAGCTAGAAAGGAGCAGAACTGGGGTTTAAGTCATCTGATTCCAGACTTATGCATCTTCAGTTCTTTCCAATGCCTCAAAGCATCTCAGGGAAAGCAATTGGTCATAGAGATGGAGAGCAGAGATGGTGCTGCTAGATGGAAATGAATGCCCCACATTTCTGGGCACTCTGATGACTGTGCTGCACACCAGAGCTCCAGATGACAGGAGAGGGTGATGATTTTCCAAGGAAGTTTCTGCGGGACGCCCTCCAGCCTCTCAGGCTGTGTTATGGGAGCAATCAGGGTTGGCTCAGGTAAACAACCAGAAGGCAAATTTGGGGAGAACAAAATGTAAGCCAGGAAAAGCTTACCTCTGATAGACATGGTCTGGCCATATCTTTTTTCTAAAAGGATATGATGATTAACTTTATGTGTTAAATTGACTGGGCCACAGGGTGCCCAGATATTTGGTCAAACATTATTTTGGGCATTTCTGTGGAAGTGTTTTGGATTATATTAACAGTTTAATCAATAGTCAGTGCAAAACAGATAGGCCTCTCTATATGGGTGGCCTTCATCTAATACACTGAAGGCACGGTTAGGAAAAACACCAGACTCTCTCCACCCTGGAATGACAGGGAATTTTTTCAGCCTGACTGTTTCCAACATGGGACATTGTTATTTTTTTTCCCCACCTTTAGTCTCAAAATGGAAATCACATAGACTCTTCCTGCGTCTCCAGCCTGTTAGCCTTCTAATTGGAATTAAACTGTCAACTCTCCTGGGTGTCCAGCAGATCTTACAATTTATCAGCTTTCATAATCATGTGAACTAGTCTTCTCTCTCTCCCTCTCTTTATCTCTATACACACACACACACACACACACACACACACACACAGCCCACACATCCCATTGATTCTGATTCTCCAGAGAACTCTGAGAATAATACAGTAGTAACACAGTATGTTAATACCACCTCTACATCTGACAAGAAAAGCCAATGGACCTTGCATCTCTCACAAAACCCAGGACAGCTTTATTCTACAGTACCTTACCCTGTCCTGCCATTACTTTAGTTAACAAAACTGACATTTCAGGATAGTTCAGGGAGCCATCTACACACAGTTGTGTTTAGAATTTTTCTAGCATTATTTTTATCAAGTCTATTTTTTAAAGGAATGAGAAGAATTACATTATATAAAGTAGATACAATGGGAATTATTTGATGTAGTTGGCATCCCTGGGATAGGATGCAGTGGCCCTCTATTGTTTTTGTTTTCTTCCTGTGGGACACAATTTTATTCTATTTTATTGCTTGTTTATTTTTGTTTTTTAAGATATATTATTCTATTTATTTTTAAAAACTTTTTCTTATAGAAAACAAATTAACATTTCATTATACAAATTACACATGCTTCCTGAAGAAAATAGAGATGTGCCCTAATAAAAGAAAACATTGTCCATAATCTAAAATTCTATCAGAAAAATCTACATGTAAACAACCCCCACGTTTCTGAACTGTTAACACACAAACATATGCATTCTCAGCATACGTATGTTCATACACTTCATAGACCAAAAACCTTGAGATCATTCTTTTCAGAAAAATAATCATATAAAATTGGAATGCATTCTTTCACCAGGAAGTGACAGATTAAAATCTGTCTTGTCTAAGGAACACCAGAGCCTTTACATACAACTTACTGCTATCCTCTTCCTAACAGTTACCTATAAATTCCAAAGCTATAAATTCTGAAAATATTTTTGTAGATTAACTATAGAATTCTCTACATTTCTTTGAATATCTCTAGTTCCTTTCTATTCTTATTTTTTAACTTAATGGTATTTCTTATTTCTAAATAATTATAGACTTATAAGAAGTTGAAAAATTAGTAATAGAGAATGTTCCATATACCTTTCACCCAGTTTCCCCCATGTCTTACATAACTATTATACAATATAATATTTGTATGATCCAAAGATTTTATTCACATTTCACTAATTTTGCCTGCACTCATTTGTGTGTAGGTATGTAAAATTCTACATACGTTTGTCACATGTTTAGATTTGTGTAACCACTACCATGATCGATACACAGGACTGTTCCCTCACCACGAGGATCCCTTAAACTATCCCTTTATACTCATATTCCACTTCCATCTTTGTCCTAAATACTAACATGTTCTCTATCTATATAATTTTGTCATTCCCACAAATATTATTTAAATGGAATAATACAATAGGTAGACTTTTTATTATAATTATTAATGCATACTAATTATATAAATTGATAGGTTATTACTGTGACATCTTCATACTGCATATATTCTGCTAAAACTCCCTTACCTTCCTCTTTTCTCCTGATGCCTGTTCCTCTTCCCTTTCCTAATAATCCCTAAAAATCCCTCTTCTACCTTCCTGTTCAATTTTTTTTTTAAGTTTCCACATGTGAGAGAAAACATGCAACATGCAATACTTGTCTTTCTGTGCCTGACTTTTTCACTTTACATGATGTCTTCCAGTTCCATCCATTTTCCTGCAAATGGCTTGATTTTATTTTCCTTTATGGCTGAGTAATACTCCATTATGTGTACATATGCCATATTTTCTTTATCCATTCATCTGTTGGTGAGCACTTAGGCATATTTCATATCTCAGCTATTGTGAATAGTGTCACAATAAACATGGGTATGCAGATATCTCTCTTGTATACTGACTTCACTTCCTTCAGAACAATATCCAGGAGTGGGATAACTGGATCATATAGTATTTCTATTTTTAGCTTTTTGAAGAAATGTCATACTGTTTTTTGTAGTGGCTATCCTAATTTACATTCCCATCAACAATGTATAAGGGTTTCCTTTTCCCTGCTTCCTTTTAGCATTTTTTATTTTTTTGCTTTTTTAAAGATAGCTATTCTGAATGGGTGAGATGGAATCTCAATATAGTTTTGAGTATCATTTCTTTGATGGCTAAAGATATTGGACATTTTTTTCCTATTTTTGAGCTGTTTCTACTTCTTTTGAGAAGCATTGTTCAGATGATTTGACTATTTTTAATAGGATTACTTGTTTTTCTCTTGTTCAGCATTTTGAGTTCTATATATACTCTGGGTACTAATCCTCTGTCAGATGAATAGCTGACAAGGATTTTCTCCCATTCTGTAGATTGTCTTGTTTTATTTCCTGAGCTATCAGAGTCATATTTAGGAAATCATTGACTGTGCCAATATTTTGAAGTGTTTCCTCTATGTTTTCTTCTAGTATTTTCAAAGTCTAGTATTTTCAAAGTAAAGTCTAAACCTTACATTGAGGTTTTTGATATATTTTGAGTTGATTTTTATAGGGTGAGAAATGGGGGTGTAGTTTCAATATTCTGCACGTGGTCACCAGTTTTCTTAGCACTATTTGTTTAAGAGACTGTCCTTTCTCCAATGTAGGGTTTGGGTACCTTTCTTAAGAATCAGTTGCCTATAAATATCTGGGTTTACTTCTGAATCCTCTACTTTATTCCACTGAATTATGTGTCTGTTTATATGTCAATACCATGCTGGTTTTAGTGCTATGACCCTGCAGTATACTTTGAAATCAGATATTGTGATGCTTCCACCATTATTCTTTTGGCTCAGGATGCTGTGGCTATGCAAGGTCTTTTGTGCTTCCCAATGAATTTTAGGATTGTTTTTTTCTAATTCTATGAAGAATGTCATTAGTATTTGGGGGTTTGTGGGTCATGTTGAATATGTAGATTGCTTTCAGTATTCTGATTATTTTCACAATGTTAATCCTCCCAATCTGTGAACACAGGAGGTCCTTTCATTTTCTGTCTGGGTATGTCTTTGCTGGTAGGGTGAGTTTCTTTCAGGCAGCATATGGTTTTTTTAATCTAAGGACCTAGACGGTGTCTTTCAATTAGGGAACTGAATCTATTCATATTCAGGGTATTTATTGAAAGATATGTATTTTTTCATGTCATTTTGTTGTTTATCTTCTGGTTGTTTTGAATATATACATTTCTTCTGAAACGTTTGGTAATTTCCTGTAATGACAGTGATTGATTCTTTCCTAATTCTTGTTTGTTTTACTACTCTAGTGAAATTTATTCTTTTACATTCTCTCCTGGTTGTGTTTATCTTTCTTTCTCATATGGGTATAGGATTCTCATAAGTAATGCTGGTTTAATGGTCATAAATTCTCTTAGATCATACTTATCTTGGAAGGTCTTAATTTCTTCTTCAATTCTGAAGGAAAATTTTGCTGGGTATAGTAATCTAGGTTGGCAGTTATTTTCTTTCAGGACTTGAAATACATCATTGCATGCCCTCCTGGATGTTAGAGGTCCTGCTGTGAGTTCTGCAGTTATTCTGAAAGGTTTGCTTTTAAGTGTGACTTGGTGTTTCTCTCTTGCAGATTTAAACTGCATTTTCAGCAGTTAAGAATAATATGTCAAGGAGAGGTTCTTTTCTGGTTACATGTATTTGGGGTTCTAAGTGCTTCCTGTACCTGGATGTTCATGTCTTTCCCAAGAGTTAGGAAATTTTCTCCTATTGTTTCACTGAGTAGACTTTCTATTCCTCTGCCTATAGTTCTTCTCTTTCATCTATTCTTATTTTGTATATGATTTGTCTTTAATGGTGTCTCAGAGATCTTCTGTTCTTTTCCTATTACTATTTGAATATGATAATTCCTCAACTTTGTCGTCAAATCCTGATATGTTTTATTCCACTTGATCTAGTCTAGTGGTGGGTCTTTTCAGCTGTTTTCAATCAGACTTATTGACCTTGTCATTTCCAAGACTTCTGTTTAATACTTTTTCAAAATCTCTCTGTTTATTTAACTTCTCATTCATATCTTCATTAACTCATTAAACTATGTGTATCCTCCTGGAATTCATTGAGATTTTTCAAAATAATTTTTAAAAATCTTTGGCATTTCATCCACTTCAACATCTTTGTCATCAATTAGTGGAGAGTCATAAACTTTAGGAGATGTCATGCTGCCTTATTTTTCATATTTCTTATGTTTCTATCTTGAGATTTTTGCATCTATTTTGGTCTATATCTCTTTCACTTTTTGCAATGGACTTCTATGTAAGCAGCTTTCTCTGACAATGTGCCCTGGGATATTAGATTGTTGTGTAGTATTGAGTTTAATTTCAGCTGGACTTTGTAGCGTACTTTCCATGTAGTCTCTTTCACTGTGATTAGAGGATCTTGACACTGCATACTGTGTTGGGACCTAAATGACCCACTTTCTTTGTAGGCCTTGCAAATGTGGGGTCCCTCTGGTAGTTCAAACACTTGTGCAATGGATGGAAGAATATGGAGCATGAACCCTCTTGGCTACTCCTGAAGTTTTGACAGCAACTTGTGATACAATAAGGTATGAGAGGAATCTATGCTGAGGTTTCTTGTAGATGGCAGTATCTAAAACCATTGTGTTATTTCTCTCTGCTGCTGCTATGGGGGTAAATATCTAGGAATGGGGATTTAGGCTCCCTGAGCCATGCCTACTTAGGTCAACAGCTGAAAACTTTTATCTCCCTACTCTTTAAGTTTAAGTACCCCCCCCCCTCCAAATTTGAGCAGGGATAAGGTGAGTAGTGACTAGAGTAAGGTACAGTTTCTCTGGGTTAGGGTGGGAGTATAGCAAAGAGAACCCATCCACTGTGTTCAAAGTGCCAGGTTCAATCCCCAGAACTGCATAGAAAGAAGAAAGCACACGATACCAATAACAACAAAAACAAACCAGGTGAAGAAATAATGCAAAATTAAATTAAGTTAAATTAAAATAACCAACACCACAATACCAACAAGAAAAAAAGGAAGAAAAATAATGTAATATAGACTGAAAAGTTAAAAAATACATAAAAATAAAATAATTTTAAGATGAAGAAAAATTGGAAAATAAGGAAGAGAAGGTCCCAAAGAAGGAAGAAAAGGTCCCAATTTAAAAAAAGGAAGGGGGTGGGGGTGACAGGAGAAGGATAAAAAGTAAAACGAAGGAATAAAGAAGAAAAATTAGATATTAAGAGAGAAAATGCAAAAAAAAACCCCACACATATATATACAAATGAAAAACAAAAAACGTAATTTAATAAAAATTAATAAAAAATTAATAAAAAACAAAATTTTCTCTCATGCCCAATTGTGCAGGCAAGAATGGGTAATTGCAATCCATGTTGATTATGTCTTCTTTCCACGTCTTCTTGGGCTGTTCACTCCTTAGGGATAGCAAAAGCTAAAGGTTATTCACCCCCTTTTTTCCTTTGTTGTACTCCTCAGGGAAACACCAGTAGTTTGTGGCCAGAGCCAGTTGGAACATTTCTCAGTTGAACTGCACAGCCAACTCAGCTCCAGAGTTATTTGGGCTGTGTTTTCTGAGAATGGACAGACACCAGCATTGCAATGTGTCTCCAAGGTAGCATGAAGTAGAGAACTTGTCTGGCACAGGTTCCCTCCAGGGCCCTTTGCACGATACACTCCAAGGGCAGGTCTGCCATTGGGCACTTCAGCATGTCAAGGATTCTGGTGCCTTTGCATTGCATATTCTTAGTGCAGGGAGAGGCCATGGAATCACAGCTATGTGTCCTGAGGTGAGCAGGAGTGACAGTGGGCCCTATGCAATCTACTACCCCCAACTGATATTCTGAAACTTGGTTCCTGTACCAAATCACATAGTACTACTTGTCTCCCTGGATTCCTACAGCTAAATTGCCAAACCACCAATTTTAAGGGGGAAGTATATTCTGTTCCTTTACACATCACAGTCCAGTTTCTCAATGTACATAATTGCCAACAGGTTTGTATCAGAGGCTCTCCTCTGGGGCAAAATTGACTTTCAAGGAAGTCTCCCCCTGAGCCAGTGTAGTAATATTGCCACTGGGATCCAGAATCAGCAAACGCAGGAGCCTGTGAGTCCCAGAGTAGTAAACTCACACAAGACTTTCTCAAAATGGCTACCTGTTATAACACAATGAGCATATGCTGGAAAGTTCACAGAACTTCCCTAGAGCCAGTTTATTAACAGATTCCAAGTCTGTTGTCTCATTAGACTGTATTTCTGCAAAACAACAATTTCTGTGCTCATGGTACTTACTGGGACTTTCCTTTTCCAACTCTAACTCCATCCTCTTCTGTGCTGCCATGTGATTGGTGCACAGGGACTCCATTTCACCCTCTGCTCCACTTGGGTTTCTCCAAGTCCTTGTCCATATTAAACATCAGTATTCTTCCACAGTTATCTATCTCCATTCACAATTGCTCTCCAGTTGTTCGAATTCAGTCTTGTGGAGAAGTGGGTAAGTGTCAGGTACCTATAATCTGCCATGTTGAATCTTCCAACTACTATCTGCCACTTTATAACAAAAGTTCATACATTCTTATTGTTTGTAAATACACAGTGTATGAAAATAGTCAAATATTCAGAGAATCAAAAGGGTGGCTAAATTGTATAATGTTTAATTATACAAGAAGTTGTATAATGTGGAGTTTAGATTCCAAACTCATTTGAAGTTCCAAAACATTTTGGAAAAGGGTAATTAATCTGGTTTTCTTGACTTTTTCTGAGATCAAGCACATACAGGGAGAGTAAAAGTGTCCCATCTCTGGCAGAATTGCCAGAATTTACATATCATCCGGGGTACATAACTGACTGACCCAATATACTTCTCCTTCAGTTGGTTGGCCTGACACACTTCTCCAACCTTTCCTCCTGCTTCTCCCCTACGTGTATTGTATACACGTGTTATTCCTGGTTTCCTACCAGCCTTTCAGAGTTTTCCTTTGCAGTGTCTCCGACTTCACTGAACTGCAGCAGGTTTTCTGCAGATCTTGTTAAATGCAGAGCCTGATTAAGTAGTTCTGGGGTGAGTCCCAAATTTCTACTTTCCTAACAAGCTTCCAGGGACCCCATTTTGAGCATTATGATTTTTTTTTTTTAATTTTCTTTTAGTTGTCGATGGATCTTTTTATTTTATTTATTTATATGTGGTGCTGAGTATCGAACCTAGGGCCTCACACATGCCAAGCAAGCGCTCTACCACTGAGTCACAACTCCAGCCCCAAGCATTATGATTTTAAGAGTCAGTTCAAACTACACCTGGGCTTCGTTTTGTTTTGTTTTTATAGGGACAGGGGCTCTATCCTTTTTATCAATGATTCCCAAACCTGTTTATGCATTGCAATCTCCTAAAGCACTTCAAAATCTATTAGTGCCTGTGCCCAATCCCAGAAGTTATGGTTGATCTTGTACCTAGCCCAGACTTTGGAAATTTCAAAAGATCCCCAGGTGATCCAATATGCAATTAGGTTTAGGAACCACTGCATTCATCATATTTCCATCATAGCTATCATTAGTCTGTGTGCCTCGTTTGTCTTTGCTTTTGTCTAATGGGCCTTCCTAGCTCACTAATTTCCTGAGAGCAGGAAATTGTTTACCTCACAGTGTTTTACACACACTAGTACTCAGTGTTACCTGAATAAGTCAACAAAGTAAAAACACATAAATAAAAATTGAAATGGATATATAGAAGATATTATCCATGTCACTAGTCCCCAGTAAAACAGGGTCTCCCTAAAAGTCATTTACCTCAAAATAATTTGTCCATCTTTCTCTTCCTAGACTTTAGGAACCACTGCTCTTTACCTTCTGACTCTTTTATTGTATGAGCTTCATTAAGAAAGTTTTCCTGCGGTTTTTATTTCACAGTTGGTTTTTCACTTCTTACTATGGTCTTAATAAAGAATCCAGCACAGCTCAGGGATTCAGGGACATGTGCCTGCTATTTCCTGGGATTCCAAGAAAGCAGAAATGGGAATTGCCCCATTTTTTTCCTTAGCCTCTTTCCAGGGGGCTCCATCCTTCACCTGAATAAGACCTAAAACAATAGAGTATAGCCTTTGACTTCATCCTTGAGGGATCTTATACAGGAGCTAAATATTTCTGAAAAAATTGGATCAATTCTCTTTTACATCACACTCTTCCCCCTTGGGATTTTCCAACATCTGTAGACATGGTGGAATTGGCAGAGAGCAGGTAGTAAAAGCCTGGACCTCAAGATTCTGTCTCAGGATGGAGTGAGTACAACCCCACCCCACCCCAGCATGCCACCAGCTACATGACAAGAAGCATGATTTCTTACAAACCACATGCTTCATAGCCACACCTGGGAGGTAGGGCATAGGTTCTCCACACTGCACATATTCTTAGAAAATTGTTAAGTCTTACAGTCACCCTTTGGGCTGATGGCCACTATATAGGTTCCCAGGCACTTGGTCTGCTTCCTGATATTTAGAACAGATGTGTGTGAAGTGCTGACTACATACCTGACCCAAAGAAGAGCATCCAGGCCCTGCAACAATGCACAAGTTAGAAGTCAGTTGCTCATAACAAAAGCAAATCCCCACTAGTTTAAACAACTAGGATTGTTTCCTCATCTAACAAGACTTGTGGCTAATGCTGGAGTTCAAGACACAAGAACAAGGCTCCTTCTATTTTCTGTTCCACCTTCTTTAATAAGAAAATATTATCATCTCTTGGTTGCAAGATGGCCATTACATCTGCGCAGTTCATGTCCTTAGCTCTAGGCTGACAGAAGAAGGAAAGATTCTTAAGGTCTGAGTCCATATCACAAGGTTACCCTCTGCTGCAAGAGTCTGATAAAGAGGATTTTTAGTTGGGCATAGGACCAACTTATTCATTAGGCATAGTAAGCAAAGTACCTGAAGTTTGCAATACTTTTAGAGGCCTACCAAAATGTTTAGGTTTACTTTCTTTTAAAATCAGAATTAAAAAGAATGTAATAAATGTGAATATGCAATAATTAACCCAGTCTAGATAGTATTTGATTTTATACCTGTACAGTTGTAAAATATAATCTGGATTTTATTTTTTAAGTGGAAGAAGAGGCCCACAAAGGCAAAAGCATCTAAAGACTATGAAGTTATAATGCAACCCTGATTAGGTACATCAATGTTTAAAATAAAGTTAGAGTTTTGTTTGTTTGATTGTTTTGTTTTGGGTAAAAAAAAAGAAAAATGAATATTCATAGCAGATTTTTTTGTTAGAAAGTACCCAAGCATCCATCTATAAGGGAATGGATAGACAACACCCTCACAACAGAATAGTATTCTCTAAGAAGAAGAAATGAATCACCTACACACAGGAGAACATGAATGAATCTCAGAATAACTATGCTGAGTGAAACAGTTTAAAAACAGTACATGCTCTATGATTCTATTTATAAAAAAATATAGAAAATGCAAACTATCCTTAATAACTGAAAGTTAGTCAGCCAGAAAATTTTGGGATCATGGTGATGGTTTCACAGATACAAAAATATGCTAAGATATCAAATTATATCCTTTAAAATGTGCATTTTATTTTATGTCAAATACACTTCAGTGTAGCTATTGTTTTAAATAAAGGGGGAATAGATAACAGAATCGGCAAATTGACATTTTCTACCCCAAAGTGCTATGGTGTTGTCTTCTTCCTTTAATTTAGCTATCTGCAGTTTTTAAATAATCTTACTCCACGGATCCCTCACTCAGAAAATGGGTATCTAAGGAGCCAGGTTTATAATTCTCTTTACTTAGTGCCATATACATAAATATCTTTTAAAGCTTGACTTTTGGTGTAAAGCTAGTATTTTCTTTGGTGAGGGGAGTTGAGCCTAGGTGTATAAATTATATAAAAGTCACCCCTTGGATAAGTGACACAGTCTGCCTTTTTTCTCCTTTGGGGGCATTTTGAGATATCAACAACATCGTGTCTGGTTGGGCCACTCACCAGGTGTCCACTATGCGCCCTCGTGCTCCATAGTCCATAGTGAATCTGCTATGGGAGTGCCCTGAGTGTCCACCTGCTGGGATCACCTGGTGTCACTGCCTAGTACCATTACTGGGCCGGTTCTCACTGCTGGCCCTTTGGGTGTGACCTACATACTGTATATTTCCTGATTCCCTGGGTCTCTTCACCTATTGTTTGCTTTACCTAACAGCTTCCTCTCCACCCTCCATTCTTTACACCTCCACTCCCAGGTACATACTACTTCTCACTACAGAGAGGAGATTGCTTTCTCATCCTGCAATATCTGCAGTTCTGGCTTTTTGCCTCCGCTGTGGTTCCTGCTGGTTTGGCTGACACGAATAGTGGTGAGCTCCTGGATCAGTGTATGCTAATTTTGCTTGGAATAATCTCTGGCACTAGGAGCAGGAAAGGATGAGGGAAAGGATGATTGAAGGGAGACTTCCGTTCTGAGCTGAGGCTCTCTTTCTTCTAAAATATTTGAAGCCAAATGCACTTCGCACCATGAAAACTCATTTTTCTTTTAAAGATTCCCTAATTTAGGTTTATTCCTCCAATGAACATAACTTTGATCACACTTATTAACACATGAAGAAGACAGTTCTCTCAGAGGACAAGACAAAATATAATCCTCACCCTGGTAATCAGCCCAAAAGGGAATGGCACCCCAGGTGACTGGTGGTGGTAGACACTCACCCACAGGGCAGCCAGGCCCTGAGATCTGTGTAAAGGTCTCTGGTTTTTTATTTTGATTGCGCCTGCTATGACTATAATGCAACATTTTCCTAATGATTTTGAGAAAGAAGTGAAATGCCAAGGTGAGGAAATAAAAAGCAAGCTCTAGAAAGGCCTAAAGAAACAGAAGAAAGAGAACAGCAGTTAAAGACTTTCAAGATGACCGGATACAAGAACTGAGGAAGTTGAAGATGTATGTGCAAGAAAGGAGGATAAAAAGGATGGATAGAGCTGCTATTTTCCCCCAATTTCTACCATAGAGAAAGGCAAAGAGTTATATGAGATTTTCCATACAAAAAGTATTCACTACCTCATTCAAAGTCTTCTTTTTTTTTTTTTTATTGTAAACAAATGGGATACATGTTGTTTCTCTGTCTGTACGTGGCGTAAAGGCATACCATTTGTGTAATCATAAATTTACATAGGGTAATGTTGTTTGATTCATTCTGCCATTTTTTCCCTTCCACCCCCCTCCCACCCTTCCCCTCCATCTATACAGTCCTTCCTTCCTCCATTCCTGCCCCCCTCCCTAAACCCAACTCCAACCCCAACACTAACCCTTCCCACCCCCCATTATGTGTCATCATCCACTTATTAGCGATATCATTCTTCCTTTGGTTTTTTGAGATTGGCTTATCTCACTTAGCATGATATTCTCCAGTTTCATCCATTTGCCTGCAAATGCCATAATTTTATCATTCTTTATGGCTGAGTAATATTCCATTGTATATATATACCACATTTTCTTTATCCATTCATTATCCATTCATCAATTGAAGGACATCTAGGTTGGTTCCACAATCTGGCTATTGTGAACTGAGCAGCTATGAACATTGATGTGGCTGTATCTCTGTAATATGCTGATTTTAAGTCCTTTGGTATAGGCCAAGGAGTGGGATAGCTGGGTCAAATGGTGTTTCCATTCCAAGTTTTCTAAGGAATCTCCACACTGCTTTCCAGAGTGGCTGCACTAATTTGCAGCCCCACCAGCAATGTAAGAGTGTACCTTTCTCCCCACATCCTCGCCAACACCTGTTGTTGCTTGTATTCTATTTTTTTTTTTTTTTTTTTTTTTGCGGTACTGGGGATCGAACTCAGGGCCTTGTACTTGTGAGGCAAGCACTCTACCAGCTGAGCTATCTCCCCAGCCCTGTTGCTTGTATTCTTGATAATTGCCATTCTAATTGGGGTGAGATGGAATCTTAGGGTGGTTTTGATTTGCATTTCTCTTATTACTAGAGATGTTGAACATTTTTCACAAACCCAAATAAATACAATTTTCTCATACTAGACAAAGGGGCCAAAAATATGCAATGGAGAAAAGATAGCCTCTTCAACAAATGGTGCTGTGAAAACTGGAAATCCATATGCAACAGAATGAAACTAAACCCATATCTCTCACCATGCACGAAACTAAACTCAAAATGGATTAAGGATCTCGGAATCAGACCAGAGACCTTGCATCTTATAGAAGAAAAAGTAGGTCCAGATCTTCAACATGTCGGCTTAGGACCAGACTTCCTCAACAGGACTCCCATAGCACAAGAAATAAAAGCAAGAATTAATAACTGGGATAGATTCAAACTAAAAAGCTTTCTCTCAGCAAAGGAAACTATCAGCAATGCGAAGAAAGAGCCTACAGAGTGGGAGAAAATCTTTGCCAATCATACTTCAGATAGAGCGCTAATCTCCAGAATCTATAAAGAACTCAAAAAACTCTACACCAAGAATGTAAATAATCCAACTGACAAATGGGCTAAGGAAATGAATAGACACTTCACAGAAGAAGATATACAAGCAATCAACAAACATATGGAAAAATGTTCAACATCTCTAGTAATAAGAGAAATGCAAATCAAAGTCTTCTTAAACTGCTTTTCCTTCTCCAGTGGTAGGATCACCAAGGGCTTAGGAACTCTTCACTTGGTAACAAGGGTGGCATGTCAACGCATAAAAGCACACAGCAGTATGGTGTCTGAGCAGGCTGAGCATTGGGAAACAAGAGCAAGCAGGAGTCTGCATTGTCATAAGGAGGATGAGCAAGCCAGGAAGGAAGGTCACAGTGACATGCATAGAGGGATGCCTACAAAATATCACCTGAAATTCTTTAGCAGAATTACTTAAGCACCTTAGAGCAGATAGCATCATACTAAGGGGTTCACGCAGAAAAATTGGATGAAGATTGGAGATTGAAACTGAGAAAGAACATGAAAAATAAAATAAAGTTGGAAAATGTGAGCTATTAGAAATGCCCGAAGCCCTTAACAACACAGTGTAAATATTTTTAAGGTTTAAATTTCTATTGTCTAGCACTTGGATAGCCATAGTAGTATCTTTCCTCTTACAGTAGAAATAAATCAATGTAGCATGTCAAATTAAAACACAGCTTTCTGAGGAAATATAGAAAAAAGAGTGCTTTTTCAACAATAGTTAAAACTCTGGACAGCAATGTGCCAGAAAACTTCTTTCTCCACTAGAAAAAAAATAGTCTTACAATGTTTGCTTATTTCCTTGGTATAAATACTCTCACCATCGCCGATTTAAAACTTCTAATAGTTTAAAATTCAGTTTTTAGATTTTGTGAAAATTTAACAAGTTTTTCTCATTAGTTGAAATTCTACCTCACACTACACTTGTCTCCCTTCTCTCAAAAGAGGACCAACATTACCATATCATAGGTCTGTGAGGAGTAGAAAATTATAGCATGTTGTCCACCAAACAGATATCTCCCAAAGTATCTGCTACTATCTATTGGTTTTTCTGAAAGCAACACCAGAATTTTGTTCTCTTGAAAAAAAAGATGCTGTTGTGCAATGCTAATTTCCTGGCATCATTTTCCAACAGAGGAAACCTTGGTAGCTTTGACCTTTGTCTACCCCGGGTTTATCATTGCCCAATCTGCTAATTCCTTTACTCAATGTTTTGTTAGTAAGTTGGGTATTGCTTAAACTAGTGACTGCCCCAGGGTATGTCCTCCCTCATCACCTGACTACCTACACACAGCCTGCCCCCTTGGTCCTTCCCTTAAACTTTTAAAGCAGGCGTCAAGCTAGCAAATCCTATATTTTTATCTGTGGTTAGAAAATAGAAGGTTTTTATTCTCTGAGAACATTTAGACACCAATTTCCAGGGGTATCACTTAATGTGCCTTTTGAAAGAGCTGTGGGTCTTTGATTGTTTCCAGATGAACCTGCAAAATGGATCAAGTGGTCAACTTTTGATTCTTATTCTCAGAGAGCAAAGAATGCCTGAAACAGTTACAGAAAGCTTGTGCAGGTTTAACTGGTCCCTAAAGAGGAGGCTTTAATGACAACACCAATGCAAACTCCTTGAATAAGAGGCATTCCCCTTTTTCTACTTGTTGTCCCCATGGTACAGTGTTCATCTTGGTCTTCCAAGCATCTCATTGAATCTTGGTCTAACTGAATTAAATTACCAACCGAAATGCAGCTAATTTTAAAACAATTCTGTTTACCCTCCCCCAAACTAATTCAGAAGATTTAGTTTTCCTGGGGAAAAAAACCTTATTATTTATGACCCTGGCTAACAGGAATGCCAGTACTCAATCAAATGAAATAGTGTCAGTATCATCTTCTCTTAGACAAAAGAATATCCCTAGCATCAGCCCAGAAAAGGAAAATAAGAGAGAAAGCTTTCTGAGAGGTAGGATTGGTGGTCAGATGGCTTCACTTTTCTAAATCTAGTTTCTTTTATCCAGTGGGGGCTGATGTTACCTGATTCAGAGGCTGTGATGAAGATGAAACAGGATAACGTCTATAAAGCCATAACACAGCACCTCTCACACCTTACGATGTGAATAACTGGTATCTGTATTATGACTACTATTATTGTTGCTGCAGTTATGTTTATAGCAAGTGCAGTTACCAGTCCAGGCAGATCTGTTGTGTGGCTGTCCTCACCATAGGACATAGGCATTCGAAGATTAGTGTTGACAAGAAAGAACATGAGAAAAGCATGTACTCCTGATAGGTTTCTCGTCCGTCATCTTCTTTCATTGGGAAAGTTTTCCTTACAAGTTCACGACTTTCACCTCCACGAAGAAAGTCTTTGAAAGAGCAATAACCTGAGGTATGATTCTTTTGCTCTCTTCTACATCAAGGAATGGAATTTCTTGCCTGTCAAAGATGGTTTGTGAATTTTTAAGGATTGATTATTTAAATTAATGAGTGTAATAAAGAGAATGCACTCCCTTTCTTGTTCTAGTACTCCCCTAGTCGCATAACCGAGTGGCAGAATTGGAGAAATGAAACCTGAATGCTGGAGTCGCCTTGCTCTGGACAAGACCACCTTCTGTGAGTGGATGTCGGAATGCCTTCCGGAGGTGGAGGATCTCCCTCTGCAAACTTGCGTTCCGTCTATGACCCTATCTTCAAAAGCGGACTGTTCTCTTTTCTCAGAAATGAGGTAAGATTGGAGTCCTTAATTCTGGCTAAAGAAAAGCAAGGTAAGTCTTCTTTATGCACAGAAGTTAGGCAGTCCTTTTATTGTAGGAGGTAGAGAGCTTAGGAATGAGAGAGCCTTTGGGAAAACCCTATGGAAAACTGTGGAAGGAGCTTTTAGGGGATATCCTGTCCAGAAGCTACTTGTAAATTTTCTCTTTTTGCATTTCAGTTGCCTCCTCTTATTCCCAATAGTCCTTTAATCCCCTTTTAAGCACTGCTTCATAGTTTTAGCTGGTACTTGGAGGAACTACCGTGTCCATATGGGAGAGTTCATCGTCCATGCTTACGGAGGAAACAAGTTATTAGATGGCAAAAGATGAAAACAGAAGATATAAAAGAAGTTTCAGATCAGAGAAAGAAAGCTGGCTGAAGGGTTCAGAGGTGACCCAGTTGTTTAATAGAACATAAAAGCATTCCTACAGGAGTTCTCAAAAGTGTCCTCGGCAGGGCGGGAAGACACAGAAGAATTTTGTAAAACAGTTTTCCATACCACACAGAATGGAAATATAGATTACTGTTGTGCTGTCTTTGTTATCATTGTTTGAACTGAAAGGAAAAGTTATGCAGAAAGCTGGAGAGTTTGCTGATATTGCAGTTAAATTAGTTTTTTCTAACGTCGCCATAACAAATACCACAGGGTGGTTGGCTTAAACAACAGACATTTATTTTCTCACAGTTCTGGAGGATGGAAGTCCAAATCAAGATGTGGGCAGATTTGGCTTCTCCTGGGGCCTCTCTTTGGCTTGCAGATAGTTTCCTTCTTTTTTTTTTCTTTTATTTTTTCTTTTTACAAACTGCATTTTTGATTCATTGTACACAAATGGGGTACAACTTTTTGTTTCTATGGTTGTACTTGATGTAGATTCACACCATTTGTGTAATCATACATGTACATAGGGTAATGATGTCTGTCTCATTCCACCATCTTTCATAAACCCACCCCCTCCCCCCTCTCATTTCCATCTATGTAGTCCAAATTTCCTCCATTCTTCTCTTACCCCCCACTCCCCCCCCACCATTATGTATCATCATCTACTTATCAGGGAAAACATTCAGCCTTTGGTTTTTTGGGATTGACTTATTTCATTTAGCAAGATATTCTCCAATTCCATCCATTTACCTGCAAATGTCATAATATTATTCTTCTTTATGACTGAATAATATCCCATTGTGCATATACACCACAGTTTCTTTACATTCATCTGTTGAAGGGCATCTTGGTTGGTTCCACAACCTAGCTATTGTGAATTGAGCTGCTATAAATATTGATATGGCTGTATTTCTGTAGTATGCTGATTTTAAGTCCTTTGGGTATAAACCAAGGAGTGGGATAACTGGATTAAAAAGTGGTCCATTCCAAGTTTTCTGAGGAATTTCCACACTGCTTTCCAGAGCAGCTGCACCAATTTGCAACTCCACCAGCAATGTATGAGTGTGCCTTTTTTCCACCTTTCTTCTGTGTGAGTGCATCTCTGATGCTTCTTTCTTTTCTTTTAAGTACAATTCTCACAAAAAAAAAAAAAAAGAAAGAAAGAAGGAAAAAGAAAAGGAAAAGTAAGAAAGAAAAAGAAAAGAAAAAATTGCTGAGGGATAAATAAAAGACCCCAAACCCATAAAATAGCTCAACTTCAGAAAAGCCACACTGTCCTCTCAGGAGACAGGCCATGCGGTGTCTATTCTGTATGTCATCCTCACTTCTCACTTTTCTAATGAACCCAATGCAATTCATTTGAAATTCTACCTGTGAGATCGAAATAACCAGTGACTGCAGATTCCCACGGTTAGTCTCCACAGGCCTCCTCTGCATCAACATCAATGGCAGGATAACGGCCTCTTCCCTTCTTCTGATCCTTTCTCTTGTCTTTGCAAAGCATGGCGTCGTTTTTAACTGATTGCCTTTCTGGAACCCTAGGCTATCTCTGGAGGCTAACTACATACTCATGGAGAGACCTCCTTAGGGTTCCGTGGTGTGGTGTGATGGGAAGGGCTGCAGGGCTAAAATCATGAAAGGAAAGAAACCTCCAGTCTTTAGACCCAGCACACAGGAGCATGGTTAAGAGATGGCAAGTTGTGCTGCAGGCAAATCTGCTTTCTGCACTCAACTTCCCAACCTCCTCTGGGCATCGGATACTTCATTCAAATGCACTCAAAGCAAAGCGCTCACACACTCACTGAGCATTTCCCTGGCAAATTTCCAGGACTTCTTTCTTCTTGTTAATGGTGACAGAGAAAATGAGACAAAGCATTCAGGATGTTGATATGCCATTTGCCTCACAGTTTACTTCAAAGTCTCCTCAGAGTTTTCTGAATTTTACTTTCTGAAACAAAGAATGTTATTGGCATAAGCATCAACTACACCAGTGAAGTTAGTCCTAATGTTTGTGGTAAGCAAGTTCTGAATTTTCAGGTCAGAAGCAATCTGTCTTTTAGCGATGAAAAGCCAATGGTCATGTAGTAACAAGTTTAGTTAGCACAGGCTTAATTTCTCCAACTTACTGATTTTCTAATAGCATCTGCAACAAAGTTTTTTTAAATTTGTTCTAATTAGTTACACTTGACAGTAGAATGCATTTTGACACATCATACATAAAAGGAGTATAACTTATCATTCTTCTAGTTGTACATAATGTAGAATCACTCGGGTCATGTAATCATATATGTACATAGGTAATATTGCCACATTCATTCTACTATCCTTCCAACACTCATAACTCCTCTCTCCCCTTCATTCCCCTCTACCTAACCCAAAGTAACTCTATTCTTCCTTAGAACCCCCCACTCTTATTGTGAATTAGCATCCACATTAGCATCTGAATTAGCATCAGAGAAAATACTTGGCCTTTGTTTTCTTGGGGGGGATTGGATTATTTTGCTTAGCATGATATTCTCCAGTTCCATTCATTTACCTGTAAATGCCATAATATCATTCTTCTTTATGGCTGAGTAATATTTCATTGAGTATATACCACAGTTTCTTTATCCATTCATCTGTTGAAGGGCATCTAGGTTGGTTCCACAATCTAGCTATTGTGAATTGAGCTGCTATAAACATTGATGTGGCTACATCACTGTAGCATGCTGATTTTAAGTCCTTTGCGTATAAACCAAGGAGTGGGATAGCTGGGTCAAAAGGTGGGTCCTTTCTAAGTTTTCTGGGGAATCTCCATACTGCTTTCCACAATCATTGCACCAATTTGCAATCTCACCAACAACATATGAGTGTACCTTTTCCCCCACATTCCCACCAACATTTATTGTTATTTGTATTCTTTATAATTGCCATTCTGATTGCAGTGAGATGAGAGACCCTGCACCTAATAGGAGAAAAAGTAGGACAAAATCTTCACCATGTCAACCTAGAATCTGACTTCATTAACAAGGCTCCTAAAGTGCAAGAAGTAAAATCAAGAATCAGTAAATGGGATGAATTCAAACTAAAAAGCTTCTTTGCAGCAAAGGAAATAATGAATAACATGGAGAGAGAGCCTACAGAATGGGAGAAAATCTTTACCACAGGCACCTCAGATAGAGCACTAATCTCCAATACATAAATAACTCAAAAAACTCAACACCAAAAAAAACAAATAACCCAATCAATAAATGGGCTAAGGAACTGAACGGACACTTCACAAAGAACACAATCGATCAACAACTATAAGAAAATATATGAAAAAATGTTCAACATCTCTAGCAATTAGAGAAATGCAAGTCAAAGTGACTCAGATTTAATCTCACTCACGGATGGTAATCATCAAGAATACAAAGTTTTAAAATATACATTTTTCTACTGCGTTCTTGCCTTGACCTCTTGTTCTTGTTCTCTTTAAGTTCTCAAGTAACTTGGGTGCTCCTTTAGCTTCTTTGGTTGAAGATGACATCTAGGGAGACCAATTGGAATCATCAATTCATAAAACTAGACAGGAGCTTGAGAAATTGTTCAGTGCGAGGAAGGCTTCAAAGCAGCACCCATCATCAAGATTTTCTAGGGACAAAGGTAGCATTCTCTGTATATGTAGATGTATTTAGATATGAGAAAAATTATCCTGTGTCAAAGTCACTGTTCTGTCAGTGTCTGAACTTGAATTAAGTGTAAATCTTATCAAAATCCCTGTCCCATCTCCGTCTCAAAAAAAAAAACAAAAACAAAAACAAACAAACAAAAAAAACCGCCCTAGGATTCCAACATTTTCCAAGAAAATACACAAACTAAACTTTCAGCAGTGACCCAGGGTTACCCTTGAAATCCGTATCTCCAGTATTAGTCATGGCCACAACTAGATGGACACATAGCCCATGGTTGACTCAAAAATTCTTACTTAATGAATGACTCATCATAAGGTTAAGTCCTTTGAAACCTAAAGATGAGTTCTGGTCATAAATGTGAGTTTCCAGGGGAACCCTCTGCAATTTTTTTGAGGCCCAGTTGTTTCTCATGTAATATGTGAAAAATTTGGCTGGGTTCCTAACTTTAAGTGTTTACTTATCATTTTGCTGTGGCTCTGCATGAATGATCAAAGCATATTTTGCTCTTTGCCCCTCTTTCTGTGGTCTCACTTACTGCTTTTTTCCACTCAGTCTTCAGCAAAAGCTCACATTCTAAAGAATGCCATCCAGTCAACAGTGTCCTCTGCCATCTGGCCACTTAGCAATAGTGTTGGTCAGTCCTGGCTCTGGACCTCCAACTTGTGCTGTTGGACCAAATAGCAATTGAGGTTTTGCTCAGTGACCTGCTGTTTGCAAACAAGGAAGCCAAAGCATGTGGTTACTCAGTGGCAAGCAGTGGTTGAGGGACTTGGTCTTATAAGGCTACATCTTCCTTAGCCCAGAAACCCAGGGTTCCAGACATAGAGTCAAAGTGAAAATGCTTCAGGAGTCATTGGCACCATTGAACTACATCCCCCGCTCCACCCTACCAGTGCCAAACATCACCCAGCCCAGATTCTTATCTCATAGATGAGAAAATACTCAAAAGAGACATAAGGTGATTCACCCAAGTTGGCATAGCTCACTGCTGGAAAGTAGTGTAGAGCTCAAGTTCCTGACTTGTAGCCCAGAGCTCATTACATTTTACCCTGGGGTCTCAAGTGCTTCTTTGCCTTCTACTTATTTCACAATTCTACCCCAGCATCAAAACCTTATAAATCAGTTCTCTGCATGTCGAACAAAATTACAGGTTCAGGTAGGTAAGCTGTGCATCCCAAAAGCCTAAAGTTATTTCTTCTCTTCACCTCAAGAATTCTCCATTTCACTCACCAGCCAGTTCCTGGGACAGCTAAATGGCACTGGGATAGCTTCGTATACTCATTCCACAGAGAAAAAAGAGTCCAGGTGACAAATTGTATCGCTGGCCTTCTAAAGTTGCTTCAGCGTTTCCCTACAAAAGTTCAGACTCCTCGCCGGATATCAGAGCTGCTCCTTAACTGTCCTAGATGTGTCTGTTTCTTTCCTCACCTCTGCTCTCTGCCTTGTTCATTCTTGCTGCCATCTTCTCCTTGTGTCTACCCCTACCCTTGGCCAGCATGCCCTTCCCACACTCTTCCTCACCCAATTCTACCTGAAATTCTAAGACACAAATTCTTTTTCCTAGGCTGTGTTCAAGAGTGATTCCCTTCACCCACACTCTGAAGCTGTCCTAGATACTGAGTATTGAAAGTCAGGTATCACTTTTTATATATGTGCCTTCCAGGTTTCTCCTTTTCTAGAGGCTTCCATGCTTTGTAAAATCTGCATACCTCGTACTTTCTCATATCTGCAACTTTGCCCTTGCTGCTCTCTTGCCTATAATTCCATTTTTCATTCCCATCTCTAGAATCCCATGGATACTTCAAGATCCCTCTGAAATACCACTCTCTATTTAACATTCCCTAATCCTCTGTATTCAATTACTGCTATAGCAAACTACCTCAAATGTAGTGATTTAAAACAACACAACTTTATTATCTTACAGTTAAGAAAGTTAAAAAAAAATGGCTTTCAGTGGGCTAAAAGTCTCGGCAGGTCTATGCTACTTTGGGAAGCTCTAGAGGAGAATCTGTTTCCTCACTTTTCCCACCTTCCACAGTCCACCTGCACTAGCTTGCCTTAGGGCTCTTCTTCTATCTTCAAAAGCAAGGACAGCTTCTTTCATTAATTGTCTTCTCTTCTGTCCTCACTGCCTCCCTTTTAAAAGGGGACTTATGATCATACTGGACTCACCCAGATATTCCATGAAATTTCCCCACAGTAACCCCTTAATCACACCTACAAAGTCCCTTTTACCATTAGAATTAACATATTCACAGGTTCCAAGGGTTAGAGCATGGACATATGGGGGGTGGGGAATCATTATTCTGTGTGTCCACTACATTACCTAATGAAGAATTGATCTGTGCAATTGCTATTAAGTTGTAACATTGTGCTTGTGTATCTATAATGCAGGGTGCACCAGGGTTTATCTTAAGCCTGTCAGTTTCCTTACAACAAGATAAGTTCTTTGAGGACAGGGACTGTGTCTTACTTATCTTTATATTCCTACAATTTTAAACCTAATGCCTTGAACATAGCACGTCCCCTATGCTTTTTGAATTACTAACAGTAATTTTCTCTGCCGCATCTTACATTTTCAAAGGTGATTCTAGGAGGTGAAATGTCCTTAGAGCAGATATGTAAATAGCATGGCAGAGATAAAAGTGGTTCTGGATAACTAACAAGTTTGGTGGGCCCTAGAGATGGGCCCATAGCATTCACTTTGGACACAAGCTTTGTTCACCACTCGTCTGTCTCACAGCATCTAGCATGATGTCTGGTACAGAGCAGTTTGGGGTTTGTTGGATGAGTGGGAATTAATGAATAAATATGCTTCCCACATTCATGTGTCTATACGTATGTTCATGTGCTTGCACACACAGTCTGTGTGTATCTCAAGTATTTGACATTTGAAAAGCTAACACAGTTACAATGCTTAATAAGGGTCACTATAAAGAAAAATAAGAGCAGTGTTTAAACTTTTGGTTTGCTAAAATAGACCACATCCTCCTCCATCCTGGCCTCCTTCCATCTTAGAAACACTAGTTTCCTGAGATGTCAGGTTTGGAATTTCTCCAGTAATGTGAAATGGATCCAGAGGTTTTGAGTAAAATCAATAGAGCCCATTGCTAATCCAGGCCATGGAAGTATTCACCCTTTTTTCAGCTTACTTACTTGAGTTCATGTGGCCATATGAACTGGGTGGGGCAAGGGTATAGTTCCACATGTCATGAAATATCATGATGCTGCATCATACCATCTGTGATGGCTTAGCCTTGTGGACCTATATGTAGGAAGCCTGAGAAAATGTGCCTGAACTCTTGCATTTGTTGGTGGTGGTTATATAAATCAGTGCAGTCTTTCTGAGGAATAGTATGGCAAAAGGTTTGAAAGTCTTAACTTTGCCCATACTTTTTCCTTACAATTTCATTTCTAAGACACCTTACATTTCCTCCCCATTGCAACACCCACACCTGGGAACAAAGAAAATTTATACAAGTATGTTCATTGCAGAATTATCTGTACTAGTGAATGACTGTAAATAATTTAGAAGTTCACCAATATGGTGCTAATTAATTAAATTATAATATAGTAAAAAAACAATATGTAAGCAGACTTGCAAAACAATATGTAAGCAGACTTGCAAAACAAAAGAGAGGTGCATAAACTGGCATGAAAAAATGTTCACAATATGTTGCTAAGTTATAAAAAAGCAGCAAGTTGCAATTAGTATGCTTAAAACAATTTTACTTTTGAAAATAAAATCACGATATATGTATAAGTTATACATGCAAGCAAAAAGATCTTCAGGATAAAGAGGTTGTCCCTTGGTTATGTGATCTTGGGACATTTTTATCTTCTTTGAACATTTGAACTTGTTTTTTCAGTTATATTTTGCCTTTATAGTTGAAAAAAGAAGAGGAAAAATCCTACTTCTGAAAAATATAGCAACAGTTGCTATGTGAATTCTGGAAATGAAGGAGGTCAATCAAGGGCATTTGGTAAGAGACCAAAACACAACACATTCTTCTTTCAGAGGAAACTGAAAGCCAAGAAGGAGGGAGAATCTTCTTGATAATTTTATTAAAATTAATTGCTTTGTACTTCATTTCCACAAAGTGATAGCAGTCACATACAAATCATTCTCAATGACATTTGTAATGTCAAGACTTCCCTACTGTCCACATCTAACTTGCTTCAAGTTCTTCTGCAGTTTGACGGTAAACTTGAGGAAATCTCCCAGAATTTCCAGGAGGAGTAAGGGGGGAAAAATGCCTTTCTGTTATTGAATACAGGACTGCAGGTAACATTAAACAAAGAGATATTTTGAAAGTGGATTTTATTAGACTGTTTATGGTTTAAAATTTATTTTTAAAAGTTCGAATCTTGATTCTAGGAAGGTTCTAAAATGACTTCTCTACTTCAAGTTTATGCATCCCAATGTGTTTTACTTTCTCCTATACACTAAAATCTAATCAATTTAGAATTCTTTACATGTGCCAATTCTTTGAATTGAGTTTGGCCTACAAAATAGTAAGATGCTATCAAACTTAGTTTTGTATATGATTCCATATGTTTAAAAGTCAACATGCAAATATATGCTAAAATTCTAGATAATTTTCCTTTCAATGAAAAAAAAATTTCTCCCTGAACTTGAAACCATGGTTGGCTCCAGGTGTTATGAAGTAGGTGGCTCATGTGCATGCGTGGGTGAGACCTCACTCTCTTCCAGCAGGTTGCTAAAAATCATACACTCCAGGAGACCAAGGGGATGCATTAAGTTCTCAAAAATGATCTTCCAGTGGACAGTTTTTTGTAGACACTTCTTCAATGGATGTAGTTCTCTTTAGTCAACAACACTATTATGCTGAGAACCACAAAATGACAACTTTATGCCTTGTGTAGTAATGTGAAGCTTCTACCATAGAATAATATACCTGATTATCTATTTGTTCAATTGAATTCAACATTCGGAAATGCTGCTGTTCTTACCTCCCAATCTCATTTCCATCATTGTCAATCTCTGCATACAATATTTTCTGCTACAATGAGAGTGGGATTTCAAAACATTGAAAAAATCTGTTTAGTGTTGTAGTATGTACAAAAACTTAATGTTATTGACTTGTACTTAAATTGGTCTCCCTTTCTCCAGAATTCTTTTCAGTATACTAAGAAAGGTTTTCACATTTGAGACAGAAAAAAAAAAAAAAAAAAAAGAAGGGATTCAGGTGGTTGGATTACCAGAGAATTCTCATTGGGGAGAACTGGAAGGTGGCAAAGATCGTCCTGCTCAAGACCCCAACCTCCCAGAGTAACTTCAACACTCCCACTTCTCTCACACCTCTTATGCACAGACTATTGAGCACTGAAATCCTCATGGTCCCTGTTAGGTCGGAATTTGCGCGACTGTTGGAGGGAGAGCAGAGCAACTGAGTTGAAGGGCAGCGCGCCAAATGGTGATCAATCAAACAGACAAGAAAACTCCACTGACCCTTAACTCCACCTGTTGACCCTTAACTCCACTGACCCCTAACTCCACCTGTCACTCAGCAGGACCCCCACCCATTCCAGCCTATAAAGATCCTGGGCAGCCAGGGCCATGCGCGATTTTCTCTGGCTCCCCTAGGTGGTGGGGGCTGGGAATTTCATCCGACAGCCAAATTCCAATAAACCTTGCTTCCCGCGCTTTCTGTCCGATTTTATTTGGCCTCTAACTGTGCCCTCAAGCTTACAGTCCCTATCTTGGTCTCTTCCTGCTGCTGTAACAAAATATCTCAGGCTAGGTAACTTATCAACAATAGGATTTATCTCTTAAGTTCAAAGACTGGGAAGTCCAAGATCAAGGTTCCAGTAGACTCAATATCTAGTGAAGCCTATTCCTCAGAGGCAGCTTCATGTCGCACCTTTACATGGCAGAAGGGCCGAAGGGATGAATGCTGACTCCTCCCGTGATGGAATGGGCAAAGCAGCTCGTTCCCACCTCTTTTATAAAGGCACTAATCCCAATCATGAAAGTGGAGCCACCTGAAAGGTCCTACCTTTAAAGACTCTGGTATGAACATAGGAACTTCGGGGGTATACCAACATTCGGACCATAGCACTCCCTAGCAGACTGTCATGCAGGCCCCTGCAGCTCCTGTTCTCATGCTAGTCTCCAGAAGGAAGTCCTCACTCTTCCTCCAGGTCAAAGAAGTGACCACGCAGCCATGCATCTCAGACTGTGAAGTATGGATGACTATTCAAGTGCTGATTTGGAAAAGGTATTCACACAAGAGGTGATATTCTGGTGCCAATATGTTTCCTAAGATAAAATGTATCCCTATGCTAAATGTTTAGATTAGAATAAATAGAAAAAGAAGATAGTAAGGGTAGGCAGTGATGGAAGAGAAGGCCAGGGCTTTGGGAGAACTGGACAAAATAGGAACACAAAGAGAACAGCCGATACCACCAAATGATTATCAGTCACAAATTCATGAAGATTACATCACTGAAGTGCTGTTCAGATAAAAGACCAGGTGATTTATTCTTCAAGGGTCTAAGACAACCAAAGTTGTTGATTGGGAATCTAATTTATATATTTACTCAAATTCTCTTTGATATTTTTGTTTTGTTTTGTTTTTTTGTTGTTGTATTTTGTTTTGTTTTTTTCCAAAATAACTTTCTATGGTTTTATCTTCTGGCCTAGAAAACATGCGTTCATGGATAAGAGAAAGCTGACAATTAGAAACCTGATTCCCCACAGATAATTGCTAAGACACCAACCATGGTCTCTGGGGACAGTGGGGGATGGAAGACCCAAATGGAAGGAAAAGACCTAATTTTAAAAAAAGAGAAAATGATGTAGATTCTGAAGACTGAACATGGTGAATCTAACCTCCATTTGAGGGGAGTTTCCTGAGCTCTGGTGAGATAAGAGATGATCTCTGAGTCCATTTGGATCACAAGGAGAAGTCATGCCAGATTGTTGTTTCCTTTATGACTATGGTTACTCCTAAGGTAGGCAGAGGTGCTATGGATCTAGTGAGTCTGGGCCTAAGCAAGGCTGCTGACAGTGCTTAATTCTGTCATGATAGTTGAGACAGAAATAGAGGCAGTAGTTTTGAAAGTTGGTCTTTGCGCTAGTGCCAGAACAGCTGCGTAAGAGTCACCTGGGGGACTGGTTAAACAGCCCAAGATTCCCATGGCAGCCCCTGAGGCTATGAAGTGAAGTGCAAAAGTCGAACTTCAGCGAGCTTCTCCAAATGAGCCCCATGTGCAGACAAGTGTGAGGTCCCTAAAGGGAGCTGATTTATAGACCAAAGACACAGTGGACAGAGACTTCCCAAAGCGCCGTGCAGGGTTCTGTTCCAGTCAAGACCTTTATCAAAGCCCCAGATAAGGAGGAGAAATTTATCAAATTCAAGGATGTCATGAAACTGGAGAAGAGAGAAGAGTTAGCATCCAAAATGATCTTATCAAAGCTTAACCAGAGAAAAACCAAAGATTAAGTTTTTTGTTTTTTAATCTGCCAGTAAAAATTTCATTATCAACTATGCCTTTAAGTCACATAAGAGATATACAAAATTCATTTTAATATTTGTAATAACAGAAAGTCAATGAAAAAGAATTCAGAGAGCTAGCCATAATCAAATGTGTTTAGGGTGGGGAAGTTTCCATATTTTAAGGGATAAAGTATCAATCATGTGATTCCCTTTGCAAGAACTAGGAAGTAGCCGATTTCTGTGAATAGATCCAGAAAGAAATAGGTAATGACTTAAATCTAAAGACATAGGCGACATGATACACCTCCCTTGAAATTATGAAATCCTGTATAAATAAGGTTTATTGCATTCTGTCGGTGTCCAGGCCCAAAACGCTGATAATTTGAACATAGGCTAACTAGAATGAGACTTACTCTCCTTAACAGCTGAGTGTCTTTCAATCTCAGAATTGAGAATTGAGTGGAAAATATTTTTAGAAAATTAAAACCCAATATATTAGCATTTTCAAATTAAGAAAATAATATTCAATGCTTTATTTACTTGTAATATTTAGGAATTACATTTTAGTTGATAGTGCAGCTTCAATTTAAATATCTAATTAAGTAATTAATTCAGACTAGTGGTTTACAGTGAAATTCTTATTAACATTATATACAATGGAAATTATAACACTTAAAGAACTCAGCACTCACAATATTTACAAACTTAATTTATTAAATTACATGAATTACTTATTACTTGGGAAAGTTTGCCAATCAGGCAATCAAATTACACTAAAGGGAAATAAAATATGTTAAACTTACAAATGCAATGTAAGATATGTGAGAGGATTTAATAAACTATTTTTTAAATAGGACTAAATATTGTTCAAAGGTCATTACTGTGATTGCTAAAATTGCTAGGCTTAACAAATAAGATTTATAAATTGAACTTAAAGCTTAAGAAAGAATGAGTTTAGTAAAAATTGGTGACTTTAATAAAGTGAATATCAATTTCTGGAAGCAAAAGAAATGCCTGAATAGTCTTTTCTGCATAGAAAAGCCACCTTGTCCTCCATGGAGATGGCTCTGCAGCAAGAGTGAAATGGCAGGGCTCCAGGCCTCATAGCCCTGTTGGAGGTCACTGCAAAGTCTGACAAGAACGGCTGCAGCCTTAGGCTGTGCAAGAAGAAAGTGTCCAGGGGGAGGAACTTGATGGCCTTCCACCATTCCACACTGATCAGATCACTTGGCATATTATTATGCTTACTACTGGAAACCTGTCTGAGACCAATTGTTGCTAACTTTCCTGAGCCCAGGTGATCGTTCACTGCCTCTGAGGTTCTTCTTTGTTTATTTTTTGCAGACGACTATAGATTGTTTTGGCAGATCATAGCTAGTGGTCGGTAAAATTATTTACCTCTCCACAAAGTCCCTACCAGCTTATAACAAAAGTTGGTCTCCAACTAAATTCTGCCACATGTCTACCAGACATTTATTAAACAATCATCATTACCCCAGACAGTCTGTGCAACCTGAAATCCCAGTTCTCTGTCCTTTCATGTAATCTGACCATACTTTCATAAAGAAATCACAGGAGGCAGATGTGACAATATATTAGCAGCAGAAATCTATTACTCTTATGGAATATCTTGCTTTCAAAACTTATAGAACTCTCAAAAAAATACAAGCTTAGATTTGTGAGGCAGTCTAACAGAACCTGACAAAATGCTTAAGAGAAAAGAACCTGAGACACAGACCTGGAGTCAATGTCATCGGTCCCCTTGCACTGGCTTGGAAATGCTACACAATCTCTTTTGCCTTGCATTTCTTCATCGGAAAGCCATCAATAAAAACTACCTACTGCTAGCATTGTTGGAACTAAAAGAAATGATGTATATAGTGACACATGGTTAGCACATTTAAATATAAATTATTATTTTGTAGTTCCAGAGGTAGAGCTAGGATCTACCTGTGAGAATCGGAATGGGGAAATAGCGAGTTTCCAAGGCGGTAACCAAGAAGAATTCATTCAAGGTCTTAGGAACATTTCAGAAGAGATTCCTGCTGAGGAGAAGATTAGACATAGAGAAATTTCTTTACTGCTCTACAACAGGCAGATTCTGGAATATTGTCCCATTTTCCTTTCTTCTAGGTATAATTTAGACTCTTAATAATTATTCATTTATATTCACAGGAAGATTCTCTAGCCTTGTAGTTTTACAGATTGGTCTATAGAAAACACCTTTTCTCTTTTCTTAATTCTAACTCTATGCCCTTTTTCACAAAACGAGTCAAAATCACATCCACTGCATTTTTATTCTTGCTGTAAGCAATGTAAATAATGTTTTGCTTTCTTCACCAGTGAAAGCACATAGACATGTACCAAAATGTTTGCATTCCCCAATTTACAATTCATCTTCAAATAACCCCAACCCCAGATTTGTTTTATAGGATAGGTCTCCCCTGAAACAATAGGACCTTATTTCTTGAATTTAAATTATTCCCTGGACTACCTCTCAAGCTTTCTGCCATTTGTATTTTTAAGTCATTTGATTCGTGCACAATTTTCTATATTTACCCACCTCTCTACTCCTTTTTTCCACTAGAAAGTTTATACCCAGCTCTTTACTTGTGAGGTGTCTGCTATAATATTGCTATCCATACAGAAATCATTTCCTGACTTTCCTCGAGGCCCAAATCATGTCTTGGTTCCCATGTCTGACTTTGCTCTGGTACACTGCTCATCCTTCCAACTTCTAGGTTATAATTCACCTCAGGATTCCCCTAACACCCAAAAACATCTGTTAGTTTTGCTACAACTTTTAACAAATTACAATTAATTTTTAACCAGCCCAGAATGTTTCCAGTGCCCATTATGTCATGCATGAAGTGTGAGAGGAATCCCTTGGTTGTTGCTTAATAGACTAATCATAAAATGATATAAATGATTTGTAAGCATTTGAAGATGCTCAACCTTACTAATACAAAAATGCAAGTAGAGGCAATGAAGTACTCTTTGTAATTCCCATACAAAATTAGCAGAAATTAAAATCCAGCATCATTTCACACCTGGTAAAGGTGTCCTAGGACAGACATCCAATCCACTTTATTGGTAAGAGTTCAACTTGTGTTTTAGTCAGCTGTTTTGCTGCTATAACTGAAAAACCAGACCAGCACAATTGTAGAGGAGGAAGAGTTTATTTGAGGGTTCACAGTTTCAGAGGTCTCAATCCATAGATAGCAGACTCCATTCCTTGGGGCTCAAAGTGAGGCTGAACATCATGGAGGAAGAGTAGAGCAGAAGGTAGCAGCTGACATGGTGATCAGGAAGCAGAGAGAGACTCCACTGTCCAGATACAAAATATATACTCCATAGCCACGCCCCAATGAAGCGCTTCCTCCAGCCACACCCCGCCCGCCTCCAGTTACTACTCAGTTAATCCCATGAGGGATTAATTTACCGATTAGGTTAAGGCTGTACCCCAATCATTTCTCTTCCGAAATTTCTTGCATTGTCTCACATGTGAGCTTTTGGGGGACCCCTCACATCTGAACCATGGCAATTTGGTACAAACTTCTGAGAAGGCAAGTTGACAAAATATAAAACATAGCATGTCAGAAACATATAAAGCTTTGGGGACACAGAGGTTCATCACAGGCTTACTTAGAAGGTGAAAAATAGGAAACAACCAAAATGTTCAACATAGACAATGATTAAGAAAGTTTGCCATCATGGAGTATTTTTCAGACATTCAATATGTTTTTCTTCTCTATTTTAATTAAACTTTCTATTTGAGATATTTGTAGATTCACATATAATTGTAAGAAATAATTAGAAATTCCATGTATGTTTTATCTAGTTTTCCTATTGATAACATCGTGTAAAAGTACAACTGTAGTACAATATCACAAGCAGGACATTGACACAGTGAAGATGCAGAACATTTTTATCATTACAAAGATCTCTCATGTTGCACTTTTTATATGTTCCTTCCTGCCTTCACCCCCCTCTCCAGTTCCCAGCAACAACCAATCTGTTTCTTATTTGTGCAATTTCATCTTTTCAAAAAGAGTTATATGTTTGGAATCATACAGTATGTAACCATTTCTTTTTCTTTCTTTTTTTTTTTTTCTTCACTCATCATAATTCTTTGGAGCTGTATGCAGGTTGTTCTGTGTGCCCATAGTGTTTATTATTGAATATAGTACTCCATGGTATTGGATAGTTTGTTGCCAACCCATTGAAAGGCATCTGTGTTTCTACTGTGGGGCTATTATGAATCAAGCTGATATAAATGTTCATGCATAGGCTTTTACACGAACATAACTTTTCACTTATCTGCGAAATTAAGCACAAAGAATACAACTGCTGGGTCATACACTAGTTGTATGTTCAGTTTTGTAAGAAACTGTCAAATTATTTTCCAGAGGGGTGGTGCTATTTTGCATTCTCATCAGCTACGTATGAGTGATCCAATTTTTTTCTCATCCTCATCAGTAGTTAGTATTGGTACTGTTTTATTTTGGTAATTCTTATAGGTGTGTAGTGATATGTCATTGTGGTTTTCACTTGCTTTTCCCCTATAAATAATGGTATTGAGCATCTTCATATGTTCATTTTTGCCATCTGTATCTTCTCCATGATGAATGTGGTCATTTCATGTCTTTTGCGTTTTTCGATTTGAATTGTTGTTTTCTTACTATTGAACTTTTAAAAAATTGAAATACAATCCAAATCTCATGAAATTCATCCTTCTAAAATATGAGTCAGTAGTTTTTATTATATTCAAAAGGTTGTATAATGATTACATGCTATATAACTCCAAACCATGTTCACAACCCCATAAATAAACTCTATATCCATCAGCAATCACTCCCCATTCCCTCCTTCCTCAGCCTTTGGCAACCTATAATCTACTTTCTCTCTATGGATTTGCCTGTTCTGAGTATTTAATATAAATGGAGTCATATAATATGTGGTCTTTTGTGACTGGCTTCTCTTAGCATATGATTTTAGTGTTCATCCATGTTGCAGCATGTTTCTGTACTTCATTCCTTTCTATGGTTGAACTTTTGCTGAATGAATGAATATACCACATCATTTAACTATTTTCCACAAGGGAGCCCTTACGAATAACGCTATGAATATTCCTATACAAGCTTTTGTTGTACCTCTTCTCAGTTCTATTATATATACCTAGAAATGGAATTACTGTGTCACATATTTAATTTTTGGAGAACTGTTGAACTTTTCCAAAGCTGCTTTGCCACTTAACATTATTATCATCCAAGTATGACTATACAGGTTAGTGCTGAGAGATTCTTACCCTTTAGATACCATTAGTTTTCAAATATAAGATTTTCAACCCTTTTCCCCAATCTATATTATATCTTTTCATCCTTTAAACAGGGTCTTTCACAAAAGAAAAATCTTTAATTTTAATGAGTCCAGCTTGTCAACTTCTCCTTTTGTGCACCTGTTTTTGGTATCAAGTCTAGCCCAGACTGAATATTTTCCCTACATGTTTTACCTATTTTTTGGTAGTTTTACATTTGCCATTTGAGTCTGTGATCCATTTTGAATTAATATTTATATTTTATCAGATGGAGTTTCTTTCTCTTTTCTTTTTTGCTTATAGATATATCCAATTGCTCTTTTACCATTTGTTGAAAAGGCTATCCTTCCTCTATTGAGATGACTTTCCATATTTATCAAACATTAGTTGGGCATATTTATGTAAATCTACTTTGGGTTCTCTATTCTGTCCAATTGACGTTATGAATTAGTCCTTTTGCTAATACCATAATCTTAATTATTGTAGTTGTATGACATCTTGAAATTTAATAGACTGATTATTTCCAATTTATTCTTTATAAAATTGTTCTTTGCTTTTTCATAAAGATTTAGTATAATTTTGTCTATACCTACAACAAATCTTGCTTGGATTTTGATAGAAATTGTGGCAAACTTAATATATTAACAATTTGGGAAGAAATGACATCATTTTTGTGTTGAGTCATCCAATCAATGAACATAGCATGTCTCTACACTTAAAATACTCTTTGATGTCTTCATTAGCATTATGTAGTTTTCATCATAATAGTCCTATACATGTTTTGTTAGATTTATGCCTTAATATTTCCTTTTTATTTTGAGTGATTATAAATTATGTGTATTTATGTATACATCTATATCTACATCCCTATTTTAAATATAGATAGAAGGATAGATAGATAGATAGATAGATAGATAGATAGATAGATAAATTTTGGTGTACATGGGCTCATTGCTAATATATAGAAACACTACTGATTTTGTTTTGTTTTTCTTGTATCTTGCAACCTTGCTGAATTCACTTAGTTGTAGGAATATTTTGTGTAGATTCCTTGAGATTTTCTATAAAGACAGTTGTATCACATGCAGATAAGTACAGTTTTATTTTCCTGTAAAATAAAGTTGTAAGTTTATGTGCCTTTTATTTCCTTTCCTTGCCTTATTGCACTGGCTAGAACTCCTAGCACTATGATGAGTAAGAGTGGTAAGAGCAGACATTCTTACCTTGTTCCCAGTCTTAGGAGGAACACTTTCAGTCTTTTATTGTCAAGCATACTGTTAGCTGTAATTGTTTAATAATTATTTATCAATTTGAGGAAGTTCCCTTCTGTTCCTGTTTTTAAAAGAATTTTTTCATGAATGGGTTTTGAATTGAATTCTATCAAATTGAATTCCTGCATTTGGGGGCAATAATTTCTTTATTACCTGCTTTTAATGTGGTAAAGCCTAATATTAAATATCATACAACAAAATGCCAAATATAGGTGACAGAATTGAGTACATTTGATTCTTTTTTAAATTTTCCTTTGATTTCACAGGATTAGATCTTTCTCCCCTCAAAGTACTCTTGAGATTTTTCTACATCAATTAATGTGATTATGCAATTTTTCTTCTGTTTTTCCTGAAGTTGAGCAGTTTCTCCTTTTTCCTTCTTCTCTCCTTGACCTCCTCTGCCTAACATTCTGCATGCTACAGTTTTTATTAGGGCACCTTCATCTTTTTCTTCTCGGTTCTAGTTGACTTCTCCCCAGGATACTATCTTGGTTTACTCATTAGTAGGTCTGACTTGATATTCACATTTCTCAGCTTCTTTCTTCAACAGTAGCCACCTTCTACTTATAGATTTAATACTGATCTTCTTGTAGATATTCTGCTACTATTGATTTTTATTTAAATTTTTTCTTCACATAACTCAAGAAATTCATCATTTTTAGTTCCTATATACTTTGTTCCCCATATGTCCTTTTAGTGCTTCTCTTTAACCATCCTAGGTCACTTCTGTACATCCTGGGTACAGCTAACCTGCTCAGCTCCAATGCTTCTTTCATGTCAATTCTTGAAGATGTCAGCCACATCTACTTCCCTGTTATTGTGGCTTGATCTTTGGATACTTCATGACTGGCATGACCAGAATTCCTTTTCCACCAGACTTTTTACTATCTCCTAAGGAGATGGTTTAACTGGGATAATCAAAGTTTTCTGAACTCATTATCACACTCTTGGAGCTTAGGCTTAAATCTGTTCAGTGACTCCCTTTAAAATTCTGCCAAAAGTTACGATCATGTTTCTGTTGCCAAGGCTCAAGGTGAACTCGGCATTCATGCTGAAGGGAGATCCTCCTCAAACTTTTCTGTTTAGGAATAAGATGGCAGAAAATACATCCCTAGGGCTCACCAACTTGACCTAAGATGTAACAAGGCTTTCCACACATGCACCTTCTCTGGAATAGAGAGGATCTTCTTACTGTCTGTTCCCCCACTCCAGTCTAAGACGTTGTGGAATTTAACTCTGCTCTTAACCTTCTGTCTCTGTTTCTCTGTGCACTTACTGGGACAAAACTGGATGCCTCTCCAGTTCTGTTGCCCTTCATGTCCTCCTTGCCTCATCTCCCAAAGATGACATACAATGTACCCTGATTAAAATCTTTTTCTGTCTTCCTTCCTGTTCCTGCAAGTTCTACCATCTTGAACTTTTCCATATTCCTTCTCCCAAGATGTCTACCTAGATGATTGCCAAAGGCTTTCTACCCCTTTCTATATGTGTCCTCTATTCATTCTCCTTTTTTAAAAAGTCATTCCTTTATTCAAAAAAAAAAAAAAAGAAGGAAAGAAAAGAATCACCAATCACCCTCCAGTCCCCTCACACACATGTACCACTCATAGGGGATGAGACTTTCGTCCTCACAGCATCTTTCCAATTAACAAGGTAGGTATTATTTTTCTCATATAACAAATGAGAAAAACAAGTCACACCAAGATAAAGATGCAGCTGCTTAAGAGCAGGGCCAAGCCTAAACACAAGATGTCATTTGACTAGACCTGAGTCATGTGGGTGTGCAGAAAGGGAAGAATTCTTCCCACTAGTCATCATTTTTATGCTATGGTTGTAACTGGTGCCTTATCTAATCAGTACCTTCTATTTGGCTTTCAGTAGATGGCCCAATTATCATCATGTAGCTTTCCACCATATGTGATCATGGACAGAAAAAGGATTGACAGATCTCCAGTTCACTTGGGAAAAATTTAGTATAAAAACACCCAGGCTCTGTCCTGTAGGAGAGAGTGAAGGAGTTACTCTATTCTCCTAATGGTGAAATTGATCATAGATGTTTGTTCAAGGTTTCTCCAACCAACTCTAATATGTAGCCAAGGTGGAAAACTACTGGACTAAAATCATTCTCAAGTTCTAACTTACCCTCATATTTCTTCAAATTATGCAAATAATAGAGCTTTTGACTCTTTTTGAGTGCCCTGAACTTGGCAAAGCTACATAATCATTTCCTGCTCTAACTCTTGACTCTTCACTAGTAGAAAGAGAAGTGACAGGAAAACCACCGGTCTAAGACTGTGAAGATGAGTAAGGTGAAAGTTGAAGCATTGGTACTCAAATCCAAAGAAGCACCTAAGTCACTCAACAGGATAGAATCTCTCCCCAACTCCAGAGCAGGGGAGGTGAAAGCAGATTAGGAAGGCTGGAGCCTCAGATAATACATCAAAGATGGAGTTAGCTCTGAGAATGGCTACTCTGTCATGCCTCGAATTTGGGGACAAAGCTCTTTCCCTTCCAAAAAAGTATGGTATGGGATATGGAAGAACAAAAATATTGTCATTTGTCACTTTCATCCACCAAAATGTAAAGGATTTTTTTCCCAATCCACTTTTAGTTTTTCAACAGATGAACCAGGCCAGAGCAGTTTCTCTTTGTGTAACTGGTATATGTCCTTTCCTAGAAAATGGCCTTTGTCTACCTCTAATTACCACACAGTTCTGGGAGGCACCTATGTGAAATAATGATGGAGAAAGGGGACAGCCACCCAGCCAGTTAGATCAGCCAAATCACCCCTGGGGATCGGCACAGTGGCAGATGTTCCAGCCAGATGGTGCATATAAAGAGACTCTAGAAATGTGGAATTCAGGGGAGGAAGCATTTCTGCAAGAGAGTTTCTGCCCAAGAACAAATGACTGACATCAGCCTGCTGAAAGTCAGCCTCAGAGAAGACCACAAGGGTCTACATCATGCAGGTGTGAAAATGCTTCCCCATGTCCCTCATTTCCCATCTTAGGTGTCTGAAACCTCACCCTTTAGCAACTCATCTCATATATACTCATGAAAATCAAGATACCTCTTCAACCATTTAGTTCTTAGGTCAAAATGACTCTACTTTTTGAGAGCAAATTTACATATAATAGAAGTATGATGTTTAATTTATGCATCAATTTGACTGGGCTATGGGATACCCAGATATTTTGTTAAACATTATTTCTGGGTATTTCTGGAAGAGATTAGTATTTGAATCAGTGGACTGAGTAAAGCAGATGAAACTTCCCAGTAAAGGGGACATCAGTCCATCCACAGAGGATCTGAAGAGAACAAAAGAAACAGAGGAAGTTTGCTTTATTCTCCCTCAGTCGGGCTGTTTAACCTGGTACGCTGATCTTCTGTGCTTGGTGCTTCTGGTCTTGGAACATCAGATCAGAAATGGGATATACACCATTGATTCCCAGAGTTTTTAACTATCCTCTGACTTTCCTGGGTCTTCAGTTTGAGGATGGCAGATATGAGACTTTTTAGCTTCCATAACTGTGTGTCAATACTGGTAATAGATCTCCTTAGATATAGATAATATAGATATATCCAATTGACTTTGTTTCTCTGAATACTAATTTTCTTAGTTTCTAATGTTTCTTCTTGACTAATATAGGAAGTAAGAAAGAACATGGAAAAAAAAAAAAGAAGTTGGAAATAGTAGGGTTAGGTTTCTTAAGTGGTACCATAGAAGACACTTCACTTTGAGCAATGAGTTATCTCTCAACTGAGATAATGACGCTGACTTCATAGTGTTATGGAGGGGCCATATGTGAAATGATACATGTGACAATCCCTCAAGTGTCCTACACATGAAATGAGCAAGTGGCTATTTTTCACACTCTTCCCAGGGGCTGCCTACCACATTTCTTAAAAATGTCCCTCTGAGCTAATCCTCCTCCTCCAGAAGAACTTACATCAAATACTCCCTCATTATCACATCTGACAAAGCAGATCCCAGCTGTTAATGACAAATTAGTGTTCCAGCTACCCCTATCTCTTAGAAAGCAATGCCCCTCAGCTCTGCAGGGAATATTGCTTTTCAGAAGCTAGTCTTGGTATTTTATGGAACAAGTTGGGGAGACATCTCCAGAGTTCTTGCTCTCCTCTCCCAGATATCCAAGAGCTTTGTCAGAAAGCCCAGGGAAGGAGAGCACAGGGGTGGTGTAGGGTCTTCAAGAAAAGAAGTGACCATCTCTCCTTTTCTCTGGGTGCCATGGGAACAGCACTACAGTAAGGAATACAGTGGAGACCTTGCTTAGGATGGGGGCTGCCCAACGCATGAAGTGGGACAGAGTACATGGGTCTATAGCAGCTGTTTGGAAGTTAACTGGCACTCTTCACTCTCTTCTGCTTAGCTATGTCCAAAAACCCCAGGAGCCTCTGCCATTGATCCCTTCCAGACATAGCTATCACTTTTAAAAAGGAGCTGGGTTCATCACAGACAGGATTTGTGTGAGAAGGCAATAGGGGTGTTAAAAATTCCAGAAAATGAATCAGGAAAATGGCTAAAAGAATCAAGGCTGTTCAACCTGGAGAAGAAAAGGCCAGGGAAAAAGATGTAGAAGGCTATTGCACAGAAGAAAGAGGCAGCTCTCTGTGCAGCCTGAGAGCTCAGCAAGACCAATGTATTGGTGGAAATTAATAGGAACATTAGGCTCAGAAAGGTCTCAACTAATAATTAAAGCTGCTCAACTTGAAAGAATCAGCAAATTAATGCATTCTTAAAATTCTCTTTCCATGAGACTTTCACATAGCCACATGGGTCTCTTGGTGAAATAGCTAAGCTGTGCACTAATGGCATTGTGTATTGTATGAGGGAATAGATTAATTTTTTATTCCTTCTGTGTAGTTATGTTCAGAGGTAAGCTAATGGACACATGCAATAAAAGAAAAAATAGCCCCCTTTTCCTGCCCAGATTCATGAGCAACTTGGTGCACTATAGTCTTTCCCTCAGGGGTGCTGGGGTTTTAAGGACTAAAGAATTGGAGCCCAATGTAAAGTTCTACTTCTCTAGCAGATGGTGATCCTTTCATTCCATGAGTGTGATTGTTGACCAGCACTTCTGGATGTGCTGTACAGAGATATAATGAAGAATCTGAAGGAAAAGGATATTTTCACTAACAATATGTGAGCCGGTAAGGGAATGCAGTAAAGGCTTAAGAAGAATTGGTGATCTTTTACAGAACCATTAGCTTTGCAGTCTAAGACAAATGATGTCCTCTGGGACCTTCCTCCACTATTGCCCTGTATGGTAGGTCCATCAGTGGTCCCTGAAGCTCACCCTAGTCGAGCACTCATAGGTAATCTGCACCTTTTCTTCTCTTCTCCACAAAAATATTATTGGTGCTAGATTCCCTCAGGGTTGTATTCCCTATAGTACCATAGGATAATGACCTTCAAAAGTTCATTCAAAAGAATTTCAGGGGCTAGGTGTGGTGACGCACACCTGTAACCCCAGCAACTCGGGAAGCCAAGGCAGGTGGATCCCAAGTTCAAGGTTAGCGAGGCCCTAACCAACTTAGCAAGACCCTGTCTCAAAATAAAAAGCAAAAAGCACTGGGGATGTAGCTCAGTGGTAAGGCACCCCTGAGTTAAAGCTCCAGTACCAAAAAAGAAAAGAAAAATGGGGAAAATTCAGGCACTGTGGCTAGGTGGGAAGTATGTCTGGCCTCAAGAGTAAGTTCCTCAAAATACAATACCTAGATTGTTGTCTAACCCAGAGGTTTTCAAAGTCTTTTGCTCTTATACCTGCTAAAAATAATCTTAACAATGTACCATTGTATAGTTTTTAAGTGAACAGTAAAACTTTTCATCACAAGTTTAAATACTTTCAAAGGATGTAGTTTGGGGCATATTATAAATGTTTCTACCTTAAAAGGAAACCAAAATTCTTGTATAAATATATGTGGGCAAATCTAAATACCATGACAATGGGCAAGTTACCATTATTTGATTTTTTAAAAAACAAATATTTCTGTAACTTTCAGAAATTTGGCTTTTCTCCCTTTTTTTCTTTAAGTTTTCTTTATACTTCTTCCAAAGAACTTCATCTTCATGTAATATTATTTTTGTTTGAATATATTTCACCATCCTACCACATCTGCAATTAAAATCTAAATTGAACTTGTCCTTTTATTTTCTGTGACTAAAAAGCACTAAGCATTAAAATGTGTGATTGAATTATTACTGTTCTCAATACACCACTGATTAAAACATCATGAACACCTTAAACATTAAACATATAAACTGAAATTATATTACAGTGTATTTCAATGAGATGAATTTGTTTTTGTTAGTTCATGAATCTGTAGATGAATTTAATTATTGCTCAGGTGAATGGGGATCAACATAAATTCTATTTTTACTTTTATGTTTTCATAGGTGTAAGCTGGATAAATTTAAAATGTTTTATTATAGCAATGGAATTCAATTCATTGAATTCTTCTGTATTATGTCAAAATTCATGTGATGACATATTATCAAAAATATTTTTAATCTTCTGTCACCTGACCACTTGATAAGTTCCTTCATAATTTTTTTAAAGCAACAAATTGACTAGCAAAGAGATTTATTCTCTGGTCATTTGAATAATTCACTTCCTCAATTTCTGTGAAGTACAGCAATAAGTCTTTACTACAATTTATGAATTATTGTTATTTATGCAATAACACTTTCACTTAGACTCACCTTTTGAAACTCTCTCTTTAGACAGAAAATATATTTTTAATTTGATTATGCTTTTGCCTAAACAGTACTTTTTGATAAAATGCTTTTATCTTATTTCTTGCTTCAAACACATTATCTCTACTTTGGAGTTACAGAGTAAAATCATTCATAGAAAATGTTTGGCAAAAAAACCTCATCAGCAAAGTCAATCTTCACTATCACGCTGGTTAGCCAAATCACATACATTTTATGTGATAAAAAGGGTTGACTTCATTTTTCAATTCAAATAGCTATTTCAAGGAGTATTTTAAAAATCTAAGAAAACTAAAAATATATCTTATGAAACTGATCACTAAAGACAATAAAAATCAAGATTATACAGATCTAATATAATCAATTGTTGCATGTTTAAATAAACTGTAAAAACAAGATGATTAATACACCATCATGTTATACAAGAAAAAATGATACAAAGTACATCCTATCTCTAGTGAAATAATGTGCAGTTATTGAACACTGTTGACTAGCTTTGAAGAATAATTAAATAAGATCTAGTGTAAAAATCAGAAACTCCACTAATCATAGAAAAGTTCTAGGCTGCTAATCAGTCTGACAGCACATACATTTTTGTTGCAATTATGAAAAAGATAATAAACATTTTAGAAGATAAAAGATGATGATAATTGACTATAATTGGATAAACATTTCATGTTATTGGTTGATACAATAACTTTTGACAATTTTGTTAACTAATGCACATCGAATATGGAAGAATCCACATAAAAGTTTTTATCCTTGGATTTATCCAAATCACATACATTTTACACTGTATTTTGTAAAAATTTACTAGTTACATGTAAAATAATCAGCAAAAACCAGGTGCAGCGGTGTATGCCTTTAGTCCTAGTTACTTGGGAGTCCAAGGCAGGAGGACAGGATGAATCTGAAAGTTTGAGACCAGCCTGGGTAACATAAAAAGACCCAGTCTCAAAATTAATTAATTAAAATAAATCAGCTTTGCAAATCTATGCTGACCCAGCTGTTCTAAGTTACTTTTCTTCCTACTAAAGATACAACCTAGGGATTGATATTGAAATAGTGGAAAAAGACTGCTTAAAAATCACTTGAAGAAGTCACTTTTGGTGTTTGATGTCTCCTAACAAATGTCTCATTGTTTCACTCTCTCAGGATTTTCCCTCAAGAGCAACACATTCTTTAATAAAAATCAGGAGAAATAAAAGGAAATAAAAATTGTTAATATGCCCATCATTTCACTTCACCATACTTGAATTTTGAAAATCTACATGTGAATCCAAAAGTCCCATTTCTACCTTATTAACATCATATTCACCTTTAACATCTATATCAGAAGGGAAAACCCCAAACTCTATAGAGTAATTATTATCATTAGAGGAAAGTTTCAGTATGCTACATCTGGTTTTTTGACATCATGTTAAGAGCAATGTATTATATGGAAATTTGGGATGCGTAAAACCTTTATATCTTTTATAAAAAAAAAGACGGTGTGTGGAGAAAGAATTATTATGAACCTAGACTCGTTCTCAACAAACCAATTTTAGGAAAGAGTATAGTTTATACAGAGGATATTCAAACTATCCATAAGCATATACTCTTTGGAAAGCCATTGCATACTTTTAGGAACACATACCTCAGTTTGAAAATCACAAATCTGCTCTACCTATATACCCTAGCCTGACCCCATCCAAGATTTTTTACCATGGAAGGAAGATGACTTAATAATTTCAAAGAAGTCCTAGAGAGGCTCAAATGGAATTGCAGCAGACAAGTTTTGGGATTAGCATTAAGATGCCTCTGATTCCAATCTGTTGTCCATGGTACTCCAAGTCCCCAAGTCCTCCAACTACCAAACACAAACCGTATGTTTCCTAGCTTTTTTTTTTTTTTTTTTTGATCAAAAATAAGTGTATCATCATCCCCCAAATCCAGAGGATTGGTGTTGCAAACTGCCATGCCAACAGAGGCAGGCAGTGATGTAGATGAATGAAGCAGTCAGGTGTGAGAAAAGAGGTGGTGAAAACTGGATCAGGGAGGGGGCATGGCTCATCCAAAGGAGGAGACTGCAACTCAGCTCCAACCCCACTATTGCTAAGTCGTTCATTTTCTACCTAGATTTTCATGTGAAACCTTCCATTTTATCAATATTGGCAAATAATTCAATATTTTTATAAAACACATTGGAGGCAGAACAAAAAATGTCTATAGGTTATACATAGTCCATGATTGTTGGTTAGCAATTTCCACCTAAAAACAACATGGTGATACGTTTGCCTCTGGTGAGAGAACAAAAGCAGTTTGGGGTCTCCTGCTCTGATTCCGGCCAGTTCCAATTCTTAACTCTGCCTTAGCAGTTATTTACCCTAACAAGTCTGTAGCTGATCCTCACCCATGATTCCTGTATATTTAAGGTGCAGTGCAAGATCATTCACCTAATATTTCAAACTTTGCAGAGAACAAGGGAGTTGTCATCAATGAACCCCATAGTTCACAATTTGCTCAGAACATTAAACATCACTTATTTCAGGTTCCTTGTTTCTGTAGCTTCCAATAACATTCTATAAATATTCTTTGTGGGGCTGATAGCACTTTGATTAATAAATGGAGGCTGTGCAACCCCAAATATAGTTCCTGGTTGCTGTCCTCTTCTACCTTCAGTCTCTCATCTTCAAAGGACTGGAAAACTCTTTCAGGAGAAAGAAGTAGCTATGATTCTAATTTTAGCTCTTTTTACACCTGACCCCTGCTATACAATTACCCTAAGTGCTTTAACTTCAGATGGTGTGTTGACTTAAAAAATATGTCCAAACATTCTTTGGTTTTCCTCCAAGAGGTAAAACTTAATTCCCTTCTTCCTTTAGTGTGGGCTACACTTAACAACTTGCTTCTAATGAACAGAATATGATAGATGATGGTGCATTGTGAGAATAGATCATAGGCATTTTGTCTTACTCCTCTCTCTCTCTGGAATTACCTACTTTTGAGGAAATGAAGAAGATACCCAAGCAGCTCTATGGAGAGGCCCATGAGTAGAGGAACTGAGGCATCCTGCAAACAGTCATGAGAGTAAGTCGTAGTGGGAGAGGATTCTCCAGCCCCAGTCAAACCTACAGAGCACTGTGGTCCTTGCTGACATCTTGACTGCAACCAGGAGATCCTGAGCAATAATCATTAGCTAAATTGTTCCTGGATTCCTGATCAACAGAATCTGTGAGATATGAAACTTGCATTGTTTCCAAGATGCAAAATGTGGTTGTAATTTGTTATGTGGGAACAGATGACGAATACAGATGGGAGCAAAGCAACTCCATCCATTCCACACCCATTGCTCAACCTCATCACCTTTTTCTGTTCTTAGAACAAGGCAAGAAGTCAGGGTTTATTCCCTCACAACTTGACAACCCTACGGGTGATGAGAGCCTGATGGGTGAGGAAAACAAGGACTATTTATATGCTTAAAGGAAAGCAAATTTCAGAAGGGCTTCCCCTACTTCCAGACATATCAATTTCTGGATGGGATCACCCAGAAGTGAAGATGTTTCCATTTTAAGAATTTTCCTTCAGGCTGAACAAATTCTGATTATCTGGTAGGCAACCAGGATTTAGTTCTTCCCAAAGGATACTTTCTCTTAAAAAGATTAAAATTTGAAGGTAAGGAGGAAATTCACCCAAATTCTGAGGTGTGCATTAATTTTAAATTAAACTCAGCAACTCCCAAATTAAAAGTCCCTCTTGACACATACAATCAAGAACCCAAGATTTCCCAGAGAACATCTGATGATCCATTCTTAAGAGGCTGAGTTCCCAGTTTAGGAGTAATGTTACCTTTAGCTCCTCTTCCTTACCTCTTTGGTTTTTTATCTCCAAATTCTGTTCCTTAGCCACTGTTCAGGTGATCCCTCAATCTCTGAACCCAATCAGCCAGTTTAGTAATTTGTACATAGTCAAATTAAAGTTCCACTCCCATAATAGATGAAGAGACCAGCAGACATTTCCCAATTTGGAAAGTATGAATCCCCTAAATTGCTAGGTTTCAAGAACACATGAGACCTCCAGAAGATTCTGGAGAGGTCATTCTACCATCTACTGAGTTCCAGGTAGCTGGGTAAATACAAATGAAGTTGTAGTGACTTAAAATTCTATTTCAAAATTCTATCCTTTAACAAGTTTAAACCTTTCTTCTGTGTAAAAGTGCAAATATTCCATAAAGCAAGGTCAGGGGTCTTTTGGTAAGGAAAAAGAATACCACAGAGTAGGTCTTAATGGCAAGGAGTGAGAAAGAACAAGTTTTGAGGTATGTGGGAATGCCCTGAAAGAAAGAATGAGTCAAGAAATAAAAGAATCTTGGTCTGATTTCTTTTGTGTCCAGAGGCAGCTCTGCTAATACCATCTTAATGAGGCCCTGCCCAGCTCTTAATCTTATAAAGCCCTCAAAAGGGAAAAATGCATGAAAGGCAGAGCTGATTCTCTTTTGATATTTGCCCTTGGGTTTACTGGCCTGACTTTGGGGGCTCTGAGAACACAAAAATTAGCATGCACCAATGAAGGCATTTAAAAGTAGGACTCTTCAACGATGAGCCAAATCAGACAATTTCTTTACAGCTTGCATATTTATTGAACAAATACTACTAAAATAGCTAAAATACATTGGGTACTTGTGAGTGCATCAGTAAAGATCACATTGTTACAAAAGCCTGCATTTTCAGCAGTACACAACTGCAACTCTACATAAATGCCACAGATGCAGAATACTGTTTTGTTGCTCTATTTACACAGCTGATATACCTATTCTAACAAAGGAGGGGGGGTGGGAGAAAAGCACAAGAAACTCAGGCCAATGGGAGCGCGAGAAGAGAACGAAGTGCAGCGCATGCGTCATCGGTGTTTAACAGTCAGAAGCGGAACAGTTCAGAACAAGGCCTGCCCTGTCAAAGGAAGAGCTAAAAGACAAAGTTATATAAAAATTAAGGTGGGCTTTCAGACTGGCTAACACAACAACATTCCATGAGTAGATGGTATTATCTGATTTTATTTTTATTTATCCATTTCACTGGGAGCAAGGACAAAAATGTAAAATCTACACCTTGCTTGTCAAAACTGCCCAAAAAAATTGCTCTGCCTTTTATCATCATCATCATTATTATTTCGTAAATACATTTTTCCAACTTAATACTTGGGAAAGGTGTAATTTTCATATTCCTACAGATGCCAGTGTTTTTGGATTTTTTCACAGGGCATTCATTTAAAGAGTGGACCCTTCCACCACCGCCTCCGCACCCTCCCCCCGCCCCAATATCTGGTCAAACAGAAAGAATCCAAAGAGACACCTCAAAATGCCTGTAAAATTATTGCTTTTCTTTCTCTAAGTCAGGCAGGCGAGGCCATGGATTGGAAGAGATTTGGTAAGTAAATTACAGTTTTGTGATTGCTCCCGCTACCGTGCCTGCATGTCCATGAGTGCCAGCCAACGAGACAGTCTCTCACACTCTTGGTAGCATTCGCTCAACCTACAACACTGAGGAAGAAAGCCACACTGAAGACACAAGGAAAACAAGTCAATCCAGTCTAGAGAACAACATTCAGGGAAACAGAGTACCAACACCTTCTTAGAACATGGAAATAAAAAATAACTCCATCAGAGCTACCTCGCCAAGGAGCATGTTGAAAGTCCAAAATAGCACCATTCATCAGTGTCTCAGGTCCTGTGGCAGCATCTCGGTCACTTACCACAAGGAAACAATGAGTTTCAAACTACTTCTATACATCAAAAGAGTACATGGATAAAATATAGAGATATACAGACAATTGATGAACATAAACTACTAGGCTTGTTACATCTAAATGAAAAAAAAAAAAAAATGGGGACTCTCAGCCTCTGCAAGAAGCAGTCGGGAGCTGTATGAGTGAAAAGGCGGGAGTGGACCAGTTGTGTGAGAGCAGTGGGAGTTTGAGTTGTGGAAGACACTGTTGTAGCGAACCAGGCCTGAAGGCCCACCTGTAGGGGGTTGTAAACGTGGATTCACAGTGTGAAATTCTGAGCGTTTTCACTTGAGTCAGAATGATTAAAAACTGGTTTGATGATACCTATTTGTCCACTGTAAATTCTCTAAAGCAAGGCTCAGAGTCCCATAGTTTCTTCGTATACTTGATGATTTACACAGAAAAAAATCCCATATATGATACCATGACCTCATCAATACCCATACACCTTATGTAATACAAATGGAGGTGTTACGATTAAAAAGAGTGGAGGTAACTGATACTTGGGGAGCGGAGTTCATCGCTGCCCAGTGGAGTCAGGGAGGCAGCGTTGGTCTCATTGATCTTCTTGCGGTTCACTTCCTTTGGGACGGGAAGTCTTCCCTGTAAAGCGGTGGACCCACAGACAGACACACATACACACACAAAAAGACAAACTTAGTCATGCTCCTGAAACCATTTTTAATTCTGTTTATCCTTTCTACCTACTATTTTGTGTGTGTGTGTGTGTGCGTGCGCTAGAGATTGAACCCAGGGCCTCACACATCCTAGGTAAGGGCTCTACATTGAGCTACACCTCCAATCCTCCTACCCACTTTTCATCGTTGAACTCCTGCTATTCTGCAAACAGTTTACATATTAAACACAGTTCACCCAAATATAAATATTAGGTCTGTGGGTGCCTGAAGCAATCAAACACTAACCACCTTTGCTTCAGTGGAATCAAGTGGTTCTCTAATGGTGGTGTCCAGCCACGTGTGAGGCAGCATTCCTAAGAATCAGATTTCTGGGGATATTTGGTAGTATCAGATAGGGCCCAACATCAGGCCAGATGAGAGGTATTCATAGGAACATTAATAGGTAATTTTTTTTTAAGCTTAGCAGATGGTGTGGTGGAGGGGGGTAATAGTCTGCTTTCTAATATATAACAAAAATACTTAAAAACAACTTGTATAAATCTTTTCTATGTGTGGTTTATTCTATAAGCAATTGGCACATTCCATGTGGGTCCTAATGGTCAGAACCAGAAGTGGGCACCAAGAATGGAAGTGTTTGGGAAGGAAGTCACGTGAGGGAAGCCTGGAAAATGGCTGTAGGAAAGAGGGTGATAGTGGGAAACCAAGGCCGGATGAGTGCATGATTCAGTTGGTGTGGGTTGACTGGGGCTCTTCTAAACCTGATGAGCAAGATTTTGTTTCTGACTTACAATGATCCAACCTCAATGTGACTGATGTTCACCCACCACACAGCTTCTGCTGACGCACTGAAGGGGCCAGCAGTGGACAGCAGCTCTCTATCATATCCAGGCAGCAAGAGAGCAGGATAATGAGGCCCACTACCCAAGTAATACAGAAGTCTTAACTAACCACAAAAGGACTGTATGCCCTGTTCAGTTATGAACATACTGGAGCTTGACAACAGGCTCTCTGTTATTTAAACTCTTAATTACTGGAGTTTTCTTGGAAAAAAATTTCCTTTGTGGTTTTAAATAATCTGTTAAAGGAGCTGGTTTCTCTCTCTCTCTCTCTCTCTCTCTCTCTCTCTCTCTCTCTCTCTCTCTCTCTCTCTAGTTTTTCTTTTTGCTCAAGTCACAGGTACTAACAGGACAGTTTTCATAAAAACCAATTTGATTAGACATAAGGACTTGGATTACAGTGATATTCTTATTTTGGGATCCTTAAGTTATCACATCTGAATTTATATTTAAGAATTCAGAAGTTGAGAACTTCTAAACAATACAAAACTGAAAAATATTTTCAGCAGCCTCAGTTTGAACAAAATGCAGGAGATAATTCAACTTTAAGAAGTCTTATTTACTGTACAGGTTTTCCATATGAAACATCTGGTGTGCATAAATTTTGCTTAAAAACCTCAGACTCTGAAAGCATACATTTGTAGGATGTATGTGAAATCCACACACTTTAATGGTACAGTGCTTAAGTTGTGATTTCAGAGGTTGTTTGGGTATTGTTAAATACCAATGGGAAACCCAGAAAATTAAATTAAAATATATTTCATCACTCACATACCATTAAGGACCTAGATAAAATTGGCATAATATTGGGAAGTTTCTGTGGTTGTGAATAATTTCATCCCCAAATTAAAACAAAGAAACTTTCTGGTGTTTTTAAAATAATACCACTGCCTGCTACCTCCACTTCAATCAACCAATTAGCACAGTCAAGACATGACAAACTTAGGTTTTGGATAAATGAAAAATTCAATAGCTGTTGGTTGTCAACAGTCCAGCAAGGAAGGGAAATCAAAAAGTTCATAAACATTATCTCACTCAACAACTGCATTCTGAACACAGCTGGACTTAAAAATGACCCATGTAATCAAATGAGTCTGCTCTGCATACAAGTTTCAGTCTTAGTACCCTTTCACCTCCATGAAAAATACACAAGAAAATGAAATGGGAAACCTGGGAATTTGGAAAGAGGTACTTCTTTAAAAAAAAAAAAAAAAGTGAAGCCAAGTATTTCAGAGTTGAATTTAACATTTTTTACTCCCCACTCCCCACCTTCCTTTTGAGGTCCTAAAAATAGTCATGCATTTTTTCATTCATTATTCATGTTCTGAGTGCTTGAGCGCACTTAGATTTTAAAACCACAGAGATTAAAACAGAAACAAAAACAGCCCCTACCCAACTTCCCCTTAATTAACTTGCTCAATGGGAGACACCCAAGTAATGGGACACCAGCAAGGCCACCAAGGTAGGTTGTGCACGGCGGTGTGCTATTGAAGGACCGACTCTGAGGGTCCACAGACTAACATAGCTGCAAGGAGAGGAGCTCCTGGGGGGCACAGTTCTGTGCATTTCCCTTTGGAACCCTGGACTTACTAGATTTTACTCATCCTCCCCTTCAGCTCCCACCCATTTCATTTTAAAGAACAATTTTTCTGCTCCAACTAAAGGAATTTTAGGATTCACAACTAGGGAAGGAGGCCTCTTGAAGAAAGGACAGACACAAAGATGTCTTATTTCTCCAGAAGTCAGGCCTTATAAGCATTCAGACAAAAATAGTCATCTTTTCCTCCATCATCCCAGATATAATGGTCCCTAAAGACTGAGAGATTGAGTAATCAAAAAGGCTTGGCATAGGATGGGGAACAGTGGTGTCCAGTGTCCCCCACAGACCTGCTCTCCTGGATGTCACCACAGCTGATATGTCTCGGGTGGATGGCCCTCTCTTCTGATGATTACTAGAAGATTAATCCCCAGTTACTCAGTAATGTGCTTTGGGCCAAGTAAATGAAGATTATTTTTCTTACAATTATTCAAAGATGTGCTTTTCCAAAACAAAACTGTTGGAGAAAGAAAAATAGAGTATACTTAAAATACTACTCATTTATTTAGAGAGGAGGCAACTTAAAATGGCAGAGGGTGTGGATCTTGCAATCCACTGTGCCCGCCCCCTAGAGCATGCATGCTTCAGTGTGTGCAAGATCAGACCCCTGAAGGCTTTCCAAGAGTTAAGGGAGACACTGCTGACCCCACTCAGGAGCTTCACCTGCTCTTACCCATCTGGTTGATGTCACCAGCATCAAAGAGAAGAACTCTGGATGCCTGAATGAAGCAAGTTAAGGAAAAGGCAATGTTTGTATTTCTGTTTCACCCTAAGCTGCCTTAGGGGAATTGTGCCCTGATCTGGCCCACTAAAAATGTAACAGGGGAAAAGTATGTATACTTCAAGGGCTGGAGTGTAGCTCAGTGGCAGCGCACCCTGGTTGTGGTTCCCAGCACCACACACACACACACACACACACACACACACACACACTACTGCAAGTGGAAGGTGGGAGGGAGGTGCAGAGCTCCAGTGTTCAGGCTCTTCCACTCCCACACCAGAAGAGCAGGTCTATGGGGACACTGGGCACCTCTGTTCCCCACCCCACTCCCAGGCTTTTTGATTACTCAACTCCTTCAGTCTTTAGGGCCTGTCATGTGTGGGATGATGGCGGAAGGGATGACTATTTTTGTCTGAATGCTTATAAGGCCTGACTCCTGGAAGATCTTGAAGATCAGGCAGGACCTAAGCTGTTTTGTTCATCTACTTTCCAGCCAATGATTTCAACCTTGACCTTCAGAAATTCCCTGAAAGATTAAAAATGACTTAGGATTGTTTTCACTCAGTGTGAACTTCCAGTTGACACAATTTCTTCAACTTCTGCCTGTTAGTAACAGGGAATTGTTAAAATCTTTTAGTGTAAATAAGAGTTTCTTAAACATTGAAATACCAGTGTTAACTGGGGTGAGGGGGAAGGCTTCACCATTAGTCAATGACACAGATGAAACTTTTGAATAGAAATTTTATTTCCAACAGATTTTTTCTTTATTCATTGCAAAATCAGCACGCCAGTGATAAAAAATACAATCCTCCTTCCTAAGGTCAAATTGATATTTACCTTAACAGACAAAGTCTAAAGGTATATACAGTAAAAACTGATAAATTTTTGTTTTTTTGTCTTGGAAATGGGGCTGCTATCTGAAATATAAATTTTTAAAGTTTTCTCAAAGCAGAGAATTGTCGCATTAAGATATAAAATGTTTTTGGAGGGCAGGGGTTGGGGCTCAGTGGAAGAGCACTTGCCTACATGTGCGAGGCACTGGGTTCGATCCTCAACACCACATAAAAATAAATAATAAAATAAAGGTACTGTGTCCATCTACAACTAAAAATAAAAAACTTTAAAAATGTTTGTTTGTTTGCCTAAAAATTAGGAAAATGAATATAACAGTTTTTATGTTCTTCCCACTTTGTTTCATGGGTACTCTTATCAGACAACAGGAATTATTAGCAGAAAAAAAGGTCATCATTTCACATTTTTAAGAAATCCTTGGAACTGGGGTTGTAGCTCAGTGGTAGAACACTTGCCTAGCACATGTGAGGCACTGGGTTCAATCTTCAGCAACACATAAAAAATAAATGAATAAAATAAAGGTATTGTGTGGATCTATAACTAGAGAGAGAGAGAGAGAGAGAGAAATCCTAATCCCCCATCTAATCACCTCTTTTAGTTTTTAGGTTGATCTTCATATTTGAGTTTGTTCAATAAGGAATCTGTAAAATGTACATGTGATAAATTGATCCCATAATTTTTACATAAAAATATGTTTTTGACTTGTTTGGCAAGAAAGGAAGATAAAATGAACTTTAAGAGTCATAGGACTTTAGGTTATGCTTTTAAAAATATATATTCTTTCCAAGGTAATCATAGTATCATGCTAATGGATGGATATTAAAATGAAAAAGAAATAACCCCCCCCCACCCCCCCACCCCCGCCGCCCTCGCAAATGCCTCTACATTGAAAATAGTGTTCACAAAATGGTGGATCAGGATCTTACCTTAGGAAGCCTTCCCTCCATTTCCTCGTCTGGAAATGGTTCTTGACTGACCCAGACAAAGAGTTCTGGGTAGTAAACCTATAGAAACATAAAAATATACACATTCAGATTAAAAACAAGATCCACCCTGAAATCACCTTGCAACAATTTAATGAGCTCAATTCTTCTCAATGGTCACTTATTTCCCCCTTTTAAAACTTAAGAGTGCTGGGGAAACCCTTTAACTCTTTCCAATTATTAGTATGATTCTGAATGTAACTGCACTCAGCAGAATGTTAGCTAAATATCTTCTAAGATTAAGTCCAATGGAGTAGAGATATCAATCAATATTATCTTTAGCAAGAGAAGTAGTAGCTCAATGGCATGTCTGGCAGGGTACACCACGCCACCAGGGAGGCCTAACTTTCAAAGCAACCTGTGTAAGTATCCTTGCAAAGGTCCATGTTTATGACATAAATGTGTATGTCAGGTGCCCATCAAACACTGTCAGGAGTTATTCTAATCATTTCTTATTGGGCTAAAGATTATGCACAAAGTAAAGGAGGAAGGGCAGAATCATCCCAAATTCTCTCCAGGTCCACGTGGCCACTAACAACACACTCTTTCCAGCTGGTTGAAACAGCCAAGCATCTGAGAGAGGGGTAGGGAGCCGGGCAACATTGCCATGAATGATTCAGAGAATACTAGGGGATGAATTCTGGAGGGTAGGAGGAGGTGGAGAGAGGGAAGCAAACTGAGTAACTCTTCTTTAAATATACAAAGAGTTATTAGCATAAAGCTGCTGACCAGCTGTTCTCCATCTCCAGTAAAGACAGGAGTGGGGGAAAGGACTTAAAATTACAACTACAGATTTAGGTCAGCTATAAGAAAGAACTTGGCACAAGAATTGTTAAATTACTAAAAGAATTTAGAAGAAAACTGTGAAAGCTTCTTTAAAAATTTTAGAAACAGAATCCAACAACCATCTGTCAGGGCTAATTCACATTTGATTACAGCCCTGCTGGAAGAGAGGGATGAAATTAGGTAACTTTCCCTCCAGATCTGATTCTCTAAGTTTTATAAATAAGTTCCACATTTAATAAATAACAATTAAGAATCACACTTCATTAATAAATGAACAAGTAGATCTAGATGGCATTTTTGGTTTTGAAAGCACTAACCAAACAATTGAGCTGATTGTAATGTTTTCGTATGTCCCAGTGGATTCATTTGGTTCAGAGGTGGTCTGGGGTAGGAAACATGGATGGTTAACTGCATTCACTCTTTTGGAAAATATAATAGCAACTATCTTCACTCTTCACCAGTAATGTTTATAACACATCCCAGCTTACTAAGCAATTTTGCACACATTATGTAATTATCCTGATGATAAGCCTGTGAGTAGGTCTTAATATCATTACACAGATGAGGAAACTCAAACTCAAAAAGGTCAACCAACTTGTCCAAAGCAACACAGTCAGTGTAGGGTAGGAATGCAACTCATACTAGGTTTCTAGATTCAAAGCTCTCTTCTTTTCACTATCCTGCTGCCCTCGCATTATCCAAGAATGCAAATAGCCTACCACCTCTGCCTCAAAATTACACCAGTCCACGGTCACCACCCACATCGAGTGTTACATACTTGAGAGCTCATCCTGCAAGAACTAACGCTATTTTCTTACTTTGGACTGGATATGCTATCTGAGCCAAGTGGTTCCCTCAAACCTAATCCACCTTCCTCTTCTACAGATTTCCCCTCCTCTGCCCAGCTCCTTCTTGAAATATTACACCATCTGCCTTGTTTGGGACATGCAACCATTCCTGACATTCTCTTTAGCCTGGAATGGGTAAAGAAAACAAAATTACAATAAAAAGTACACACTTTTTTTTTCAAGGCATATACCAAAGTCATAGCACATAGAATTCCAATTTGGGCTTAACTATAGGATACCCCAAAGTGAGATCAATTGTGAGTTCAATTAATGTAAATGGATATAAAATGATCACTTTTCCACACTACCCCTTTAAGAAACATGACTTAAAAATAAATTAGTGTTTCCTTAGAAACCACAAAATGTTGACAAAAGTTCATGTAAAAACTTAATAAGCATATGGAAGCAATGAGATGTAGAGTCAAGTAAATGTTGTCATTTCTTTTTCTTGTGCTTCTCTGAGATATTCCATTTTAACAAAATTACAGTGATTTTGCATTTAACTTCTAGTTTCAAAGCATCAATACTAAAGCTACCCATTATTATAGGGCAAAATAGTTTGCCTTTCAGAAATTATTACACTTATTTTAACAATTTGGTTTTTGAAGAAATCTCTCCTTTTCTTAAGAAAAATAGTCAATGATTTTTGCCATTGAACTTGGGAATATTAGTATTTGATAGCAAAATCCACAACAAAGGAAACTTTCTTACTTGCTTCAAATTTATTCTTTCTTCTGCAACATATTTATGTGGCCACAAGTGAACCAAAAGCTTTTCTAATTAAGTATTATTTAGTGTTTGAATCATAAAAGTCATTGTATACTACAGGAAGAACAAATATGACTTTGGCCTTGTGGTAAATTTCTTCCAATCTCCTTCAAAGTCAGGACCTGAAGCCAAAAATGGCAGGGACAGAGAAGTCTCAGTTACATCCCTAAAACCTGCATAGCTGGTCTCTAAGAACTCACAGATCCCTAGATAGAGTATCTGAAGGGTATATTTAAATTTCTTTTTCTTTCTTTCTTTCTTATTTTATTGCATTTAACAGTTTAAATGCAGCTGTTTGGGGAAAGGTGGTAGGCAATGGAAATAAATACTATCTGTTATATTATTATCCTTTCTTAAACCTGTGGTATTTTGAGACCCTAAAATGAAGGACTTAAGGGAAAAAGATATATTGACAACCACTATCCTTGTTCTCAAATGACTTAGACCTGACCTTTGGGATTCCATAAAGACTTCAACTCTCATCTCACTCTCAGTTCTGGATGTAGAAAATGGGTAGCCAGGGCTGGGGGATAGCTCAGCTGGTGCAGTGCTTGCCTTACAAGTACAAGGCCCTGAGTTCGATCCCCAGTACCGCAAAAAAAAAGAAAAGAAAAGAAAAAGAAAAAGAAGATGGGTAGCCACCCACAACAAGCACTCACGTTCCATCTAACTGTCTTGATTTGAATGCACTGTTTTCTCCGCCTCATCTTCCCATTTGAACATCATCTAGTCTACTACTCAGTCTCTGCTGCTCGCAGTGAGGAACACAGTGCCACTTTTCAACCCCAAATTTCTTACTAATCTCCACACACTCATTCACCAAGAACTCATGAAACAGTTGCAATGTGCTGGACACTATGGTAAATTCTGGGAATTAGAAGAGAAATTGAGTTCCTGATTCCAGAAACTCAAGTCTGGGGGTGGGGCACAGCAGGGGTGACCAACCCACACAAAGATAATTTTAAAAGTGTGTGTTATGGGCTGACTTGTGTACCCTCAAAATTCATATGCTGAAGTCCTAACCACCAGTACCTCAGAATTTGACTGCTTTTGGAGGATTTTCACAGAGGTAAATTAAAAAGATGATGTCAGGGAATGCCCTGATCCAAAATGACAATTGTCCTTCTATGAGGAAAGCAAAGCATAGACACACACACGAAGGGAAGACCACGTGAAGATGGTCATCCGCAACCCTTCTAACTCATTCAGAAGACTCAGAGTTGACAATGGCCCTGTGATCAAAGCTTTCTGAATGCTGACAATTTAAAGGTCAGAAAACAGAGATAAGTTTCCTGTTCTTCTGGAGTCTGTCTGTCCTTGCTGGATTGGAAAGTTGCTTACTCTTCTTGATGCCAGAAAACCGATGTTCCAAAGATGAATTTGAGGCTTATACTGTGTTCCATTCACTTACTGTTCTGGAGTCAAGTTTGTGATTTTCATGAAAACCAGTTAATCTAACTTTTTCATTTTTAATCCTCAATGACTTCTCTCTCTTGTTGCAAGTGGTTTGCATCTCAGAAATCAAATATTCTGAGTAATACACATGAAATACCTCAGATTTTTTGTTTGGTTAAACCTAAGTATGCCTTAATCTTCACAAGAGAAGTAAATAGTCTTTTCAAACTATCTTCCAGGTATAAAATAAGCTGCTTGCTCTTGCACAAATGAAATCCTTGAAACTCTCTAGAACACTATTCTTTTACAAGTTAGATAGGGAATAGGGGAATGAAGCCATACCCTCAATACTAAGAAAACATGAAGGTGTATGCAAAATATAGAGGAATAGGAAAAAATTATTTTAATTTGGAGACTATGTAAAAGTTTTTCTTGAATTCTTGGAAAATATGTTTCTTCTTTTCACTGGATATATTAGTTAATGCTTATTTTTCTACAATGCTACCTTTATCTGGAAATTAGTTTTAAAAACGAGAAAAATGTGAAGAACCCATTGAATTAACTTCACTAGTCATGATAAATATGTTGCTTTCATGTGTATGTCATACATTTAAACCTGCTATATATTTAAGTATGGCTTGTGTAAAAATATACTATTTCTTACTAATTCTCTCGAATGTGTTTGCTGGTGGGCACTCCATCATAGCCTACAAGCTGCTTTGTCTTGAGGCTTGTTTACACTCTGGATGGTGCAAAATGAAAATAACTTCAGTTCTGAAGCTGATAAGGCAACTATTTTGTCAGCAATTATTACTTGATATGAACTATAGCTGACAACTAGCACTCGAAATTAGAAAAATAAAATTTTGGGGAAACCAGAGATTTCTCTTTCAAGGTTCTAAAAAACACATAAAATAGATTACTGCTTAAGTTCTTTTTTGCTTTTGGTTTCAAAACTAGCTATGCATTTCCTAATAGCACTGTTCATATACGGAATTGATCCAAAAGTCTTTGACATGTTTCCTACCACTACCATTATACTCTTTGTAAACTTTGAATTATACCTATTACCTCTTTCTGCATTTGCATTTACTCCTATTCATTTGCCATCTTTACCAATATTTCTTTGGGGAGACTGTTCTGTGATAATGACCCTCAAAGGCAGTGTCATATCTTTCTTCAGATCAAAAATATACCCACATACATAAATGCTGCTTACTAAATTGGTTATCATGCCTTCAAGGAAATCTGATACAAAGATATGATGCATAATTGTATTGTTCAAGATCATCATTGTATTATTAGTCTTTGTCCTTGATGGGGTCCTGTGTGTTTAAAGAATGCACACACATGGCCTCCTTATGACTTAACAAGGACAGGTGCATCCCCTGCAATTAAGAAAGCAGCTAGGGCAGCAGGTCTCCAACCTGCATAATTAATTCTTTGTGTAACAAAGGAGTATATTTCATAACCTCTTGGCCAACTAAACAGTGTGTACATATGTACATGTGGGTATTCTGCATAACTGGCCAATAGGTTGTGAAACCTAGCACGGTAATTTTACCTATACACGCACTTCATTTCTGCAAAAACCCTTTAAAGTAGCACTATTAAGAATCTTCCTGAAAAGTCACTCAGCTCCCAACTATTGCTGGTCATGTGAGGGCAGAACGTAAACTGAAACCATAAATGAACTGCAAGAATCATTTTTTTTTTTCTGAACAGCATTACATCAAAGATCAGATGGTACCAAAAGATGATGTGCTGTGCTGTCTCTCTGGAGACCTAGTCTTAGAGATCCACTTTACCTAGCGAATGTTCTTTAAGAGAAAGCACACAGTGGGGGGAACCATTGCTACCTGAAGACAAAAGGTAAGTACACAGAACCCCAGGCTGTTCAGATGATGTATGTGAATCTCTGCACACCCTAGAAAGCAGAATAAAGGCATCAGTGCCTAAGTTGGCACACATTCTTGCTTGGACACTAACTGAAACATGTAGGTACCTCATTTAAACATGCGCCCCGCCACACACACACACACACACACACACACACACACACACTACACAGGAGTTGGCTGTGGTAACAATGGGTAATTACAGAGAAACATATGAACGCCTGACTCTTGTGCTCAATAACCAGAAATGTCCTTCTGCTAGAAAGGAAAGGAGGGCCTTTGTGACTGTGCTGCATTACACTGCTGACATTTTCAGGGTTTCCTGAGAAAGTGGCCTGACAAGTCCTTCACATGTAGCAATAGTGTGGGGCGGGGTGGAGGGGACTGTGTTTCATAAGGAAGACAATAATAGATCACAAGTTGGTTAAATCCATTGGCATTCACTTCGGGTACATATTCCCATGATGAGCCCAGAACATGTTCACATTTTATTCATATTAGGCAGTAGATTATGTTCCTGTTCAACTTTACATGTGAGGCAGGCCAAAGATTGATTAATTCTTTGCTGTGTGAATCACATGTCTGAAACCAGCTGTGTAGACTTGAATCGTGGAATCCTCTAAATTCACTCCTCTCATTGTGAAGCCACCTTGAGAGGACACTGATGAATATGTGGGAACTGACAGCTGTGGAATTTTATTTCTAGAGTTCAACTAGGCAGAGAAAGGAAATGAAAATCTCCTCACTGGCAACAAAATGAAAGTGTTTACATGTGAAATTAATCGTCAGCACAAAGAGCTTCCACAGTCACTCTGTTCCACGATAGACTATTCTGTTTGTTTGGCTGCTGAGTCTTTTAAAATTTGATTTCCAAGAATAACAGCAAAGACTTGCAAGGGGAACAACAAATCAAGTCGGGGCAAGCCACAAAAGGTTGACGACTATACCCAACATTTCTTCTTCACCACTATTTAAACCCATTCCTTATGTGAGTTTTCCAGGCTTTGATGGCGTATGGTTTAAGGTCAGGCGCGGCAGCTGCTGGCTTATTTAAGCATGGCGAACACTAGGTCAGTTGCAAACATTTAGGTTGCGCAAACTCCTCTCATCCCAGCTTCACTCCTGCCCAATAGGAATATGCTCAGCACAAAGCAATCCACCTAAAGACTCCAAAAATCCAAAAAAGGGAGTCTCCGATCGAGGAATTCTCAGATTTCTGCCAAGGCACCCTCCCCTGGACTGGAGGTCAGCCTGGTACAGAAATCAGAGCCAAACTGTGGACTGAACTCAAGGAAGTAAGTTCAACACTTCAAATCTTGATTTTTAATGGGCTATTTTTCTTTTCAGTAATGAAGACAAAACAAAGTCCAAATAGCTGATAACAACCCAAAGTAAACCAGGAGAAATAGTACAAGAATAAAGCTTGGAAACAAATCTCATAAGTAATATCTAAGAAGACTTTCCAAAGAGGAAAAAAAAAATAAAGGAGCTTTTCAAAACTGGTTTGAGATTATGCAGTTTGAATGAACAAAAAGAAAGTAAAGGCAATAATAGAAGATATTTGCTCTTTTCAGCAAAAATTTTAAAAATGAAAGAAAGGAAAAATAGCCTTTGTCAACTTGCAGCAAAAGGGCCCCTCAGGCACTTAATAAATGCATAGCATAAGCTTTTCCTTACCCCATGACCTTGACAAATATGTTAATAAAATCTTTTACCTCTCAAGTAAATATTTACTTAACACATCTGAGTTCTAAGTCTGGACCACCTATTCCGTTACATAAATTGGTTTTCAGTTGTAACCAAGAAATGAGAAACATTACATCTTGTGATATTTCTCCTACTTTTAAGGTACATTAAGAAGAAAAAAGAGGAAGAATGCTTAAATATTAATTCTATATTATGCCCCAGCACACTAAACCACAATTGTGAATTTTAGAACAGTATTCTCTACCACAAATGAGAGTAATGCTCTTGCTATGCTTTCCAATACTGGACATCTGGATAGTAGGACTTTTTCCAAACATTCCAAGGTTAATAGGAAACATCCAGACTTGCCTTTATTAGCTAGTTTGAATAATTTTACATATGCTACCCCAGGTTTTGCCTTCAGATAACTATTATAAGTCTGATTTCTAGTCACCAAGAATGTTTTTTTTCTTTCTTCCTGTCCAAAAATTACTGTTAGCCATTAAAATCTTGTGAAAACTTTTCACCAACATGGAGTCATTGCTTTAAAAATTACAAAATTTCTTTTGTTAAAGTCTTCAGTCAAAGGTTAGTGGGATCATACTTATTTATCTATACATAGGATTTGGGATTTTCCATAGTCTGGATGGGACAAGACAGCCAGTTGTTTTTGAAGAGTCTAAAGACATTCCAAAGCATTCTTCTTTTGACATGTACAAAACTGAGCTTTCCGGAAAGTCTGCATTTTCTGCATAAATGCTCATTCCAAGGGAAACTATTCATTCTTTCCATCAATGTGCTCTCTTCTCCTGGCAGCTACAAACCCCTCAACGTTCAGCTAAAGTCATTTCACAGTTCAATGCTTGTCGTGCACTGTCCTGGTCATTTAAAGACTGATATCTCTTCAGCAGCAAATAGCATCATAACAGACCACTAACTTTGGAGGGAAAGTGATTTCCATTGCGGGAGGATATAGCTTTTCTTATAAGAAGTTTGACCTTTTAAAAAAAGGAAAAATATATCCAGATCTGTATCAACATGCTACAAATGTTCAGGTCATAAAAAGGCCACTAAAAGGCTTCCAGTAACCTGTTCTTTGGGAAAACTAACAAAAAACTAATACTGTAAGAGAAATTAGATAAGGTGAGAATGAATGGGTTACCTCCCTGGTCACCACCTGGGTTTTCAACCCCACTGATGGAGCAAAGTCTGATTGTAGAGAGGGATCCAGTCAGGCAGTAAGTACCATAGGAAGCACAGAAGACAAAAGGGAAAAGCCCCTAACCCAGAGAGACAAGGTGTTTCAGGGTTAGGAGTCAGCAAAGAAATACACGCTCCAGGAGTCGTGAAAGTAATGCAAAAGAAGGCCAAATTAAGAGGCGAAGTGCCCTGGAAAAGGAATCACCTATATTCTTATTACCATGAAAAAGAGGCACTGGAAACTCAGACCTTCATCCGAATGCTGTCTCTTCACCAAGACTTCAACCTCATATTTACTTTCTCCTAACCTCATCTTTCTTCCATTGTAAACCAAACATCAAAATTATACTTCCTCAAAAGAACAGAAATATGTGCAATACATGTGGGTTGTTGGAACCCACACAAGCATAATATGTATATTTGGGGACCTGAAGTTCTCTGTAGAAAAGCATCCATTATAATGATTTGGGGGATACTGCCCAGGGTAGTGGGATAAACCACTAAGCACATGCTGTACCATTGAGCTATACACACCCAGTCTATAATGTTTGATTTTTTAAAATTTTAAGCATGTTTTCCTGGTACACTAATTTTATCCTCACAGTTTTATTGCAAAGATGAAATGAACCAAAATATGTAAAGTGCTGGTGATAGGATCAGGCATCAAAGTGGATCTGTGCTCATCCCCCTTACCATTTCACAGATGAGAACACCACAGGAGAGTGAGAGAGAACTGGCCCAAGGCCACGGAGCCAAGAAATAGAGAAGACAGGATGCAAACTCAGCCTCTCTTTTCATAGGCCACCTATCAGAAGTGATCTATACTATGGTTTTCCCAGCCAATTGGGGTGTCACCATGAGGCCCTTGGAAAACTGAGGTCTGTTATCCATTCCCCAACTATGTGCTAAGCAACTCCTCTTAGTGCTATTATGATGAAATTCAGAGAGATTCCAGATACACACTGTCAAGTGTAATTTTCTCTAAATTATCTATTGCTCTATTGCCTGTTTCCAATAGCCACCCTTCAAATATGACTAACCTTAAAAAAATATAAATAACGTTTATGGGCACAGAGGATTTGCTTTCTAGTGTTCAAGAGCTGCAGAGTTGCTGAGGAAAGACTAGTCTGAGAGCAGCAACCTTGGTGTGGCTACATTAAGACTTTGGATCTAATTAACCCAAGCAATAATGGTAATCACAGTTTTGTCTATTTTCAGTATTCCCTGGAAGGAAATGTTCAGCAAATACAAATATCTAGCAATCACTGCAGCTAATTATAAAAGGCATTTGCTGAGAAACCAAATTGTTTTAATATGACCCCCAAATGAACTCTCAAACAGCTCCTCTTCCTCAGATGGGCTACCGATAGATGATCTAACTCCATGTATCTATCTGTCATCAAATACATTTAGAATCATGTTCACTATAACTCTGCTTTTCAAAATTCTAGTCATTTAAAAACAAACTGCTTAGTTAAGAGAATTAAAATCTCATTTTTATGAATGATGTGCAGAGACACAAACCATACACTGCATAAAAATATAAAGGGATCCTAATTGAAAAGGAAGAAAATAAACACTTATTAGAGCAGAGATGCAGTGAATAACTACTAAGAATGGTAAATTCATAAAGAAAAATCAATTTAACCTGATTCCATTTGGAAACTTTAAATTAATAAATTAGAAATCCAGACAGTTCTAGAGACAGACTAATGGAATGATGGAGATGGAGTAAGAAGCCAATTATTAGTAACTCACATCATAAAGATTCCAAATAGCAAGCAAGGAAGTATGCCATAGTTGATCTACAGATTATACAGAGTTGTGTATTCAACCTCAAAGATGTGGTATCCTTTCAGCTTTGTCTAAACGGCACAAGAACAGCTTAGTAAAAATTCACATTAGTTATCAGATGAAATGTTTCTACAAGGCTGAAAAACAAATTTAATTGAATCTCTGATGGGATTGATTGTGAGTGTAGATAGCCAAGACTCAGATAACAAAATTAAAGTTGAAAAAGCAGTACTCACAGAAAAAAAAGGGGGGGGGGGTTACTTAATGAAAATTAAGATTAAATGAAAAGACATGGAGGCAGGGCTCCCAGACCACGACAACAAGATCAGAACAATTCAAGATTCTATTATCAAGAAGTAAACAAAATATGCAAGGCTAAGGCACTTCAGGATGCATAACTAGACCAGAATTAGTCAGTTCTGGTTCATAGCATTCAGGCTTTGGTAAAGGCAAATACATGTAATTAACAACTCAAATCATGAAGATGAGAAGGGCTCAGAGAAGAGATGAGAACGACTTTTGATTCTGTATTTACCTAAAGTGGTTAGGTATAAAATATCAATTACCCCAAGAAATACTTACTAAGTATTTTCTTTGAGGTGTTAGATATTGGGTAGATAATTTTTTAATCTTATCAAATGAACATCTTATCAAAGAATATGTCCCATCACTTTGGGCTGGAATTGTCAAAGGAGCAAAGAAAACTTTGATTCCCCTCAAAAAGGTTTTTTCAAAACCAAACCACCAGCTGAGCATAGTAGCTCAGGCCTGTAATCCCAGCAACTAGAGAGGCTGAGACAGGAGGATCACAAGTTTGAGGCCAGCCTAGGCAACTCAGTGAGGTACTAAGCAGCTTAGCAAGACCCTTTCTCAAAATTAAAAGAAAAATAAAATAAAAAGTAGTGAGGATGTAATTCAGTGGTAAAGTCCCTGGGTTCAATCCCCAGTAACCAATCACCCCCTCCCAACCCTTCCCACCCATCCCCCCCACCCCCCACCCCCCCCCACCCCCCCACCCCGTAAAAAAAATAACAAAGCCACCAAATCCCAGGAAGTCTATTCAGGAGATGGGTGGGTTAGTTAATACAATTCATCTTTTCAAATTCTAATGTTCTTAACCATACAATTGAAATGCCTTCATACCGCATGCCTTCAAACCATAGGTGAATCCCTTGCACTGTATATATTTCAGCTACTGGAAATGAGTTCCTACAAAGTAGCAGGCACTGGGCTAAGTGCTTGACAATGTGCTGTCAAACCTGCACAGCAAACTGACAGTTACTGAGATTCAGCAACCACCTGGCAACCTGCATAAGGACAGACTCTAAAATCATGGTTCCTCTAAGCCTTTGGGTATTTTTCACTAGAATGACTTAGTCAAGGGCATGAAGCAATACCTTACGGAGAAAGTACTTCATACCAAACCCCTACTAGGGTCAAGATTATCTTAGTCAACAAATATGTACCTCTAAATACTGACTATAGTTTTTCGTGACAGTTCAGAATGCTAGCTGCTAAAGAAGCAACATTTTCTCTTAATTTCTACTCTTCCCTTAGAATAGGCTCCTTATATACACACCAAGTTTATCCAATGAAAGTGTCCTCAAAATGCCTAGACCTGTTTTAAACAAAACAACTTTTGTAAATCTCTCTCTGTTCAGTCACTGGACTGTAGTACTTTTCCTTGCTGGATTTGTATCAAACTCAGTCCAGCCAGGAAGGCTGTTACCTGCCCCAGTAATCAAAGGACAGTGGTGTGTGATGGTGATCTGAGTGCAGCAGGTGAAGAGCGAGAACTGGGCAGCCACACCAATGCTTCTGTGCACATCATGAATCCCCCTCTTGTTTTAATTACCTACTGGTGAATCTTTGGCTCGGTATTTTATTTATTGGCAACAGCTATTCTCCCTTCCTTTCCAATCGATGGCTCTGGCTTCCCAATTTTGGCTTTAAAAGAGGCAAACAGACCTTCCTTTCTTTGGCCATACTTTCTTCTTATGGATCTTTTTCTTCTTCTGAAGCTCGAGTTATCTTTATGTTGTACACTATGAAAGTAGGGATGAACCCTGAACCAAATAGTCCAAAATCAAGGGTTTTTAGATATGTCCAGATAGGTAAACTGAACACCTTAAAAGTGGCAGGGTTGGGGGGAGCTTAGATTAGAAAACATTCAAAAGCATTAACAAGGCACTAACTGTATTTTAAAATATTTGATTATCTTGTGAAACAAGAGCAGACTTTGCTCTACTGTCAAGACTGCCTCAATTAGACCCTGAGAGATAAACCACCACCTGCTGAAAAAACACCAATAACCTAGTGTGCAATGGCACTCCACAGCCAACATTTTGGATGAAACATGGGACTCTACCTTAAACTAACGTTCTTTTTCAAAAGACCATACAAACCTAGCCTACTGCACTCTCACAACCTCTTCTGCTTAAAGGAGTGTAAAAGAAGGGGGCATGAAATTCAGGAGTTGTGCTTTGCCTGATGCTTTGATTTCATTTAACTCTCCCCTTACCTCCCAAACACTGAACCTTCTAAAATGCTCAGTGAGATGGGCTTTTGGGCAGTGAATTTATAATCAGTATATGGTTATTCATTTCCTGGGCTGTTATAACTCTCAAAAGGTCAGGCTGTTGGTGGTTGTAAATCCCAAAGTAGGTCACATGGCTCAGGTCAGAAACAACAGATTGTCTGGTACTCACAGCCAATGACTCATTCATTTCTTCCACAGACATTTAGGCATTCATTGATCACTGGGGACATGCCAAATCCTGGCTAGGTATGAGAGCAGAGATCAGACTGGTTTACGGACATGGGATCCATTCCAAAATTCCATTAGAATATGTCAATGAAGATTTAGGATTCCTTCCACTTGGTAGGAAACAAATACCAAATAATTTCACTAGGTGTTCAAAAGTTCCCCCTCAGTGAGAGTATTTTTCACATCTGAATTCACCTGCCTACTGATACAGGAAAAGGCAAAAACTGAGGTATCACAGCCTCCATTGCTACCAAGAAAGGAGGGGTAACACAGTTACCAGGGGATGAGTGTTGCTGCTTCAAGGTCACAATTGTAGAGGGTAGGAAAACATGCAGAAATAAGTCAGCTACAAGTAGAATGTTATAGGTGTAACAAGTGTACAGAGGACTGGATATAGAATTATTTCTGTTTGGTGAGTTGCACAGATAAATTGTCATTAAATTTAAATCTTGAAGAATGACTTTGTCAGAAGGTACATTCCTTCTAGAAACAAGTAAGCAAAGTTTCCAGAGGAAGGAGCCCTGGGCCACATTTCAAATAACAAGTGACCTGGCCCCCTAAGAAAATACATTCCATCATGGTTAAGAATAAATGATTATTTCACATAGTTCCTGGTTAGTCTGTCTCACCACAGAAATGAAATTAGAAAGGTCTAAACACAGAAACTGAAAAAATCTTGAGGGTATGATACAGGAGAAGGCATAAAGAATTCAGGAGCAGGGCTGGGTTGTGGCTCAGTGGTAGAGCACATGCCTAGCATGTGTGAGGCACTGGGTTTGATCCTCAGCACCACATAAAAATAAATAAATAAAATGAAGGCCTTGTGTCTATCTATAACTAAATAAGCATAACATTGAGTAGAATATTTATTTCATGTATATATTTTTTAAAAGAACTCAGGAGCAATGCTTACCTGTCACGTTCAGTGACAGATTTGCAGAAAGTCCACCTCATCTGAAGGGACTAAAACAGCTAGTCCTATCATTTCAGGTTGAGATCTTAAAAGTTTATGCCCTCTAAGGTGAAATTCTTTGCTGTATCCAAAAGAAAATCATTCTTGGACTTGACTTTCCCCAACTTTCGGATATCATGTGATGAGATTTCCTTCAGATAGTTACCAGACCATTGACTACACGATTAACATCCTATAGGCCTCGAGTTATAAATGGTTTCATTATGATGATGCTCACTGCTGGCTTGCATGTTGAATAAGTATGTCTAGTTGGTGAGGAAGACACAGACGGAGAGGCAACTGAGCACTGGTGGTTAGCACATGCCTGCACCAGTCTGCCTTACTGTAAGGAGCTTGGTGCCTCCTCTTGGTTCTCAGCACAGCAGCAAAACCCCCTCTGGCAAAGCAGACAATGCTGAACCTGCAAGAATTTGCCAGTGAAAGTGCTACTGCCTCCTCCTGGGAAGTTCCCAGTTTTTTCTAGCTAGAGACCTTCCTTCTTTCCACCACCCCAATGGGAGTGAGAGGTAACAATAAAGTAAGCTGTATCTTTAACCAGAAAATGTATGTGAGTGAATATATGCTCTTTCCTGTTAGAGACAATCAAAAAGTAAAGAACCTGAGACAGTTTGATAAGCTGTGAGAACTCTGCACCACCTCTGAGATGCCTGCTCAGTGGCTTCCTATTCCTTAGCACATCAAATCCTTGACATCTAGGTCTAATTTGTGAGGTCCATCCTTGACAGCATTTTTGCAAGCATAACTTTCTAATGCATTCCTTTTATCTGGAATACTCTTTTCTCTCATCTAAATCTAGATTATATTCTTAATTCTGCATTCACTCAATGTTTACTGTGGACTAGTGCTAAGTACTAGGAATAAAAAGCTTAATAAGACACAGTTCTTGCTCTCAAGGAGCAAACCGTTCACTTCTAGGTTTGAAAGTCTGTGTCAATGCCAATCAACTGTGAATGGTTTCCTGGAACACTATATTGAGGGTTCTGACATTATATTCAGGGTGAATAATAATAATGAGTGTCAAGGCTGATTAGCAATACCTGCCACAGAGTAGGAGTGAGTGGTGGCATGCATGCCATATTCTTGCCATCTCTGGCTCTAGCTTAATTTCTACCTTCTTAATAAAAGTTTTCCACTGCTATCCTCAGTCGCCTGTCCTTAGTCATTCTTCTGCATCTTACCAACTTGACACTAGATTATATTGTCTTGCCTTGTTTAAGTTCCTCATGCATGTTTGACTTCTTTCCACAACTAGGGCAAGGGCCAAGTGTATACCTTCTGCAATGCAAAGAATAAACACAACATCCAAACAACACTTGTTGCTCAATTGACATGAGAATAAATGTATATATAATCCTACTTCTAACTCTTCTCATTTGCTTTAGTATGCTTATGGTTTTGGGAACACAGAATCAGATTATGCTGGAAATACGTTACAGCATTAAAGTTCCAATACGGGGAGCAAATCTCCTCCTGGATTCAGGAGGGGATTTTTATGGCTGTTGGATAAGCTGCTGTGAGCTCTGAGCACCACAGCTGGATCAAACCCAGACAGCCAGCACGCACCATATCACCCACGTGTGGCACTGAAAGCTGGTAAAGGTGAGCAACTGCAAGCCTCCTCTTTTGGAAAGTGTCACACTTTATGGTTTAACCACAAAGGTTTTTAGCCTTTTAATAAATAATGGGAAATAATTTGCTGTGTAAACTAAAATTACATTTGTTTCAGCTTCCTGGCTCTTTCAAAGGAGAGGTTAAGGCTACAAATTACTTCTAGTTTACAAAAACTAATCATGATTAACTCACTAAAACCTAATAAAAAGTCTAACAATAGATATTAGCATGCATACACCAAATATTTATTGTTTCTATCATAAATTTAATACTTTCCTAAAACTGTGCATGAAGTTCACAAATGCTCTTGAGGGGAGGGCTATAATTTAGTTGAGTGAAAGAAATGCATATGACCCATCTAACAAGTAATGCCAGCTAGGTTAATACCATGTCATTGCTTCTAATAATGGAATTGGTATTTCAGGATGATTGCTATTTTTTAACCACTGAGATGAAATATTCTTGAAGCTTCCCTGGGTACAAAATACTTCTAGAAATATCTATTTCAGATAAATTTAGAACTGATAAGTGATATTTTTAGCAATCATTAATTTCTACAGATATGGGCTCAGATTAATGATTAACCTGTTTTCCAGTTCAAAGCAGAGGAGTTTAAAATTGGGATCTTGTAATATATCTTGATCAGCAAAGATGACACAGTCCGAGTATTTTTTATTCATTTTCCCCTAGCATATTCGAATTGGACTTGCTGGTAATATTTCCTTATCGCTAGTCTGTTCTGTATAGCACGGGAATTATATGGATAATTCAAGCAAATCCCTCCCACTCCTACATCACTTCAGCAACATTCTGAATTACCAAGATGAATCAGACAAAATCAAGGGCTTTTTTTAAAGCATAATTATTCAGATAATTATTTCAATCCTCCATTTCACTTAGGCTGTGAGGATATGGCCTTAAAAGACTTTCCACCCAGGAACAGCACTAAGGAAAAACCTGGACCAAGGAAGCATCACATATCCTACTGTGCTCCCCAGTCAGCCTGATGCATCTGAATGTACTTCTGGTCTTCATATGACCAGCCAGAGGAACACTTGAACGTACAAAATTCATATCAGGAGGTTACTCATTTCATTTAGCAAAATATTTATATTATAGAAGCATATTTTCCATTTTAGAAATATTTATCTTAGAATTTAAAATACAGTGGATTCCTTCAGCATATTTAATATGATGTCATTTATAGCTAAGTGTTTAGAACTGTAGCAGGATAAAATGGAGTTTGAATAGCTATTTCTTCTAAGATTTCTGCTCAAATATCTTCTCCTATCTGAACTGTCTACATAGCTCAAGAGGAAGCTGGACTGAAATTAATCCCAGATAGATTTTCTCTACTGTCCTAATTCCCCAAACAATTCCCAATTCTCCCCCTCACAGTGTACTGGAAGGTTTGGTGAAAGAGAAGAAAGTACAATATAAAATTACCCTCATGGTACTATCTTCAGCATCTCTACAGTCAAGACTCACCCAAGCAACTTGCCAATTTACATTCCAAACCCAATGGCATAGGCTACTAACAGGACCTCAACCCTCCCAATCTTTGTATATATTTTTTAAACAAGAAAACCTTATGTTAACAGATTATTGAAAAGAGTTTTCTTGTAAGTCCATGAATGCCAATTCATAGACTACGCAGAAAGCAGAGCTCTATGAACAGTACAATAGAGTTAAATCATCTTTTTTAAAAGCTCAGCATCAGCCATAAAGAGGACTTAACTTGTTCTAAATCCTGGGTCTCTGTTGAAACATAATGAGCCCATACTTATTCCATAGTGAGTCCATGGCACACACACACTGGGAGGCAAGTTTACCGTGTAGAGGGCAATCATGTTGCAAATCAAGACTTAACCTTAGATTAAATAATTCAGCTTTTCAAATTATTCAATAGGATCATCAACTCATTCTGAAATGTTTTCTTCTCACTGACATATCTGCATCCAGTACCTTTAATATAAAATACCTAAATACTGAGAAACTATAAAAATATAGTCCTACAAATTAAAGTATAGCAAAAAAGTCAAATAAAAATTAAAGAAATGCTGAACATCTCTACTGATTCACAATAATTGAGGAGGAGTATGTTCCCTAGAAACTGAAAATGTTGAAGGAGTTACTGAAAAGAACATGAGGGTCAACTAACATTAAAAAAAAAAAAAAAAGACTACTCAAAATTAACACTTTTTACAGTACTTGCAGGTTTTACAACTCCAGGTGTTATCACACACACCATAATCTATAGGAATGGCGCCCCCTGCAGTTGTACTCAAATGGTCCCAAACACTGAATATAATCCAAATGGTGCCTCATGGAGGTGAACAAGGTGGTGTCATTTTTTTTTTTTTTTGATAATGCAAAAGGCACTAAAGGATTTCTACATGTCTTCAAATAACTATTGTGAAACATTATCATTTTAGGGTATGAAAAAAAGGGGACACTGAATCACTGTTTAGAATTCTGGAGTTTAGTGGTTAGATTATTACACTGGATTGAGTTGATTATACATTTGTATTTTGAATGAATCCTTTACCAAATAGGCTAAAAACACTAAAGTTAGGTACTCTTTAGTGTTTTACATTATGTTAATGGAAATATAAGCTTAACAAAAAAGCCATGCACATATATATCATACACACACACACACACACACACACACACACATATTTTCTAGAGGTAGCCAATAGTTAAATCAGCTTTCCTCACAAAGTTTCTATTGTATGTGGGCCAGATACAGAGATCTGCAAAGTTTTAATCAAGGAAAAGAAAATTAACTTCATTTTGCCAAAATATAAGTTCACTAATATACGTTCTTTAAAAAATTGAAACTTTCTTTTTACATGAATATGTGCAAAGACTTTTTAAGAGCTCAGACTTTCAGAATGAGAGAACTGCTAGAAAGTTACTTGGAATCACCCACAGACAATAACTGTCAGTGGTTTCATTTCAAGCAATGGACCTGTGCCAAAAGAGACTGACATCTTGATGAAAGGATCACCAAAAAGTTGTAAGAATTTTTTTCATGAGTAAAAACCTTTCCAAGAGCAACAAACTGTGATTTCCCATTCTGCCACCATACATAAACGACAACTGTAAGAAATTAACATGTAATATTAATTTGCATTTGCTTTTCTGCATTGAATGGTTCCAACTTTCATTCTTGGCTTTGGCAGGCATGCTTGCCTTCTACAAAGCTCACTCCACTCACTACTGAAGAAACATGATATCTGCTCTTTGCTCTTGATCTATAGGGGTGGTTTGGCAGGGTCAATGGTCATATTTATGTTTAACCAAATCATCACCTGACATACTGCAACATAAAATCTTCAAGGTCTATCTGTGGTGACATACCATGGATACAGTTCTGGATACAAAAGCAGAGGCAAGGTGATGTGTCTGTTCAGTCATAGTAAAAGTAGTAAGTAAACAAACACTTATAGCAGTCTATTTTAATACCATCCTATTACACCATGACAATGACCAGTAAGGAATTTAATATGAAGTTAGAAACCATTTGCACAAACCCATTGATTAGATTAATTTTATGTTAACTTTTTTTGTCTTCCTACCCAGCTTTCCTAATTTGGCCATTACCATACTGGCCCAAGTAAGACCTGTTTATTTTAGGTCTTTAGGGTGGTTTTAACACCCACTTGTTGAAATGACAGGTGAGGCATACAAAAAAAATTTTAAAAGTTTACTTGTTAATAAAAGTCAGTCTGAACTCATTTAATTGCCTCTGATTAATTTTTCTCCTTAGAAGTTTACTCTCAGGTTGTTCTCAAACAAACAAACAAACAAAAAAAAACAAAAAGTACTTCAGATTCAATTTTGATTCACTAAATTCCACCCTCTTTTAAAGAAAAAAGCTAAAACTAATTCTGGAGGCTACACATTCTAATGGCAAAGAGGTGTTTTAAAAAGTACAAACATCTGCAATAGGATACACGGCATTTAAATGAAAAGTTTTATAACATTTCTATTATTTTTTTAGTGAAACCTTATTTCCAAAGAAGAAATCTTTAAAAGAAGATTAGTATACTAATTCAGCTGCTTTAATATGTATTCCCTCTGTTTCTTTATTTAATCAGACATTAAACTGCCTTCTCTATGGATCATAATCCTTGTCAGAAGTAGCTACACTTTTATTTAGAGATAACATGCTTGACTTCTGAAACTGAGATGTGTCTTATAAATACAGTAATAAATCAGTAAAAAAAAAAAAACTCAGTTGAATAGTCAACATATTTGAATATTCAAATATATTTGAGTAACAACAGAGTAGATTAACACAAAGTTCATTTTTTTTCATATATATATTGCTCTTAAACACAGCATATACTGGAGCTGGACATAGACCCATAATTTTTGGATTAGTTCAGGCTATCTGTAATATAAGACCCATTGCTTTGTTTGAACCCTACTAGTGTTACCCACTTCATGAATGTCACAGCATGTCACTCTTAAAGAACAGAATAGTTTCTGTTGTTCCAGTTAAATAAATCTTCACTCTGAAAGAGGAATTTTAGTTTTCTATTTAAAATGACTGCAAGTCAAAAGATCTAATTCACTACATCCAATTCATACAAATTGCTGCAATGCAAAACTCCCACATGCTGGAGATAGAACCTTTTAAAGGTCAGATGGGGTAGGAACAATGAAGGGTTGAGGCAGATGAAGGTGGGTGGCTGATATTTATATGTAATAAAGACTGATAAGAAGCTACTGAGAATTTCCTCTGATGACCAATTCTTACCATTTTGAGAATCTTAATAGTCTTGGGCTTCTATGCTCCCTCTCTTCAGTCCAGGGAGACCAACCTGCAAAATATGTTTAAATACAGTAGACACATGGCCTCACCACAGGTCAGCAAATGAAAAAAAATGCCTCTTTAGAGGTTACAGACAACCAACCACTTTCTAAGGTTAAGATAAGCTACATGCAAATTATTGTAACCACTGGGGTTTCTGAAAGAGCTTTCCAAGTGGTCTATAGGTTTAAATAAGGGACAAAGGAATCCCTAGTACCTGGCTCTGCAGAGCCCTGAGCTATTCTTAGTGTTTGGTTCATCTTTAAATTAGAGGAGTTCAAAAGGTTTAGCAACTTAAAAGTGGAATCAAGTGATAAAAATAGATTGTTTTCTGGCTGCTCTTTGTTCCCAGACATACTACTGGCAGTATATTTGCAATCAAGACGGCAGAATAGGAATCAGCCTTCCACCGTGTAGTGTAATGCCTCAGAGTGGATATTTTTGGAAATGGCACTGCATTACATAACCTTCCGTGTTAACAAAAAAAAAAAAAAAAAAAAAAAAAAAAAAAAAAAAACCTACACAGGGAAAAAGTCAGGAATATACACCATTATGCCCTTCTCCCCAAGCCAAACATTAACGTACATGTTGTAGTGATCTTCCCTCAACCTTTATACCTTTATGCTATCAGAACACAGCTCTTTTGTTAATATAAGTTATGACAAAAATTAAGATGAATGGAAAAACTAAAAGTTCTCAAAACGGGTGTCATAAGCTCTTTGAGTTTTCCTATAATGTTATTATAGAAATATATAAATGCAAATCAGGTTATCATCATCACCAAAAGAAAGAAACAAAGTCATTTATTTTTAAACTTCCCCCCACCCCAAGTTCAAATGCTTTATAAGAAAATGCAAAAAAAAAAAAAAAAGTGTTGCAAGATTGAAAGCATGAAAAGACCCTCAGCGGCAGCAGCGTTGAAAGAGGAAAGAGTAATCAAGTGCACAGATGGAAGGACACAAATTCATTTCATAAGGGGGGGGCTTGTATGCAACAAAGTGCATTTAATGCAAAGAAACAAAATAGTTGCTAACAATGCTTTATGAGCAAGAAGAACAAAATTAACCACACAAGCAAGCAAAACCCCACCCCTTCTCAAAAGAATTCATTTCTCCCTCTTAACTTGTGCATTAAAAAAAAAAAAAAAGCTCAAGTTAAATTCCGGCCTTTAATGCAGCAGGACCAAAATGCTAGATTTTCTCCAAGATATCTGTTTCAGCTCTTTAAAATTTAGAGGGAAGCAGCATGAACTCCGCAGGGTTGAAGGGTCCAGCTAAGAGCAACGGCAAGGAATCGACACAAAAGAGAAAGCAGCGCTCCCAGCCGGGGATGAGAATGGCATATACTTACAGACAAAAGCCCCGCTCCCTGTTCACTCTCTCCTCTCTACACCTGAAACACAAATGTGGATGAAAAAGGGCATCATGCTAGAAAGACAGCTGGGGGGAGGGGGAGGGGAAAGGGGTGGAGGAAGAGGAGGGAGGAGGGGGAAGGGAAACAACCCAAACCGGCTTCACTTCCAAGAAGTGCAGCCTTGGAAAAGGAGGGGAAGGTTTCCCTGCCTTGCGCTCTCTCTCCAAGAGTGTGCCTTGTGTCTCTTTCTCTAAATCAATCTCTCTCTCTCTCTCTCTCTCTCTCTCTCTTTCTCTCTTTCTCCCTCTCTCCTCCCGCCCTCCCTCCCTCCCTCCCTCCCTCCCGCTAGTGTACTAGTGAACAATGAGCTAATTCTGATGGGGCTGGCGCGGCGCCAGCGCCCCAGCATTGCTGCCACTGTGCTGCCGCCGAGGAGCCAGACTGCTTACTCGGCAGGAATCGGCGGCTCGGGGCCCCGTCGGCTAGCGGCCAACACGCGCGTGTGCGCGCGCGCGCGCGCTCTCTCCGGCACCCCACACCCGTGCCCCGGGCGACCGGCTCGCCGCGCTACCCGCACTGTGCCGCGCCGGGCCCCTGGGGGACAAAGCGGACCCGCAGATCGACGCGCCGCCCCGGCCCCGCCCCGGGAGCACGGCGCGCACACACCCCGGCCCTGCCTCCCACGCCCTGGCGGGCTTCTCCGCCTCGACGTGCGGTTGCTTTTCAGACAAATAAGGAGGCGGAGGAGGTGGTTTGGGGGCGCGCCAGGCGTGAAGGCGGCCAGGGCGCTGCACAGCCCGGCGGCCCGCCAGCGCCGTGGGGAGAGGCGGCGCTGCCCGTACTGTAATAATAAACCTGCAGCAGAGGGCATCTGAGGGAAAGAGGACAACGACGGGCGGCAGCCGCCTTCCCTTTTAAGTGCCTGTCCTGAGCTAAGAAGAAAATGGTGCCCACGGCGGCGCAGAACCGCACACAAAGAACCCGGGCCGCACGCGTTTGCTCACGACCGGGAATGGGCTCTGCCGCCTGGGCTGAGTGCGCGCCCACTCTCGCCCGCAGGGAAGCCCGGGGCAGGGAGCACCCCTGAAGGCCAGGCTCAGGTTCTCTGGCTGCGCGCGCAGTGCGCGCGTGCACAAACACATACGTGCACACAATCACAAGAGCGCACTGGGGCACACTGATGCACACACGTATGAGCACACAGAGCAAGAGCCTCGGATTGGCGTTATCAGTCCAAGACATAACTGCCCTGGTGCTCCTTCTCCTTCCGGGAAAGATTTAACACGTTCCCCACTGCCCCTCTGAAATTGTACTTTGTTAAGATTGAGGATTGCTTTTAAAAAATAAAGAGTTTTGCTATTTCTGATTAAAAAACAAACTCGTCTTTTTAAAAATCTGTCTTTTCATAGTACGATAATAGCTCAGAATTTTACAGAGAACGCAAATAAACTGGCTTTGCCAACAGGGCAGGATATCATTTTATGGTAACTGTCAGATATTAGAGAGAAAGATTATTTCCTAATTAAATTACTTTGCCAAGCAAAAAAATATAAAGGATCCTAATGTCTTCTAATTTTGCTACCCACATTTTACCCCTACTCACTGAAAACAATGTTTTCCATTTTAACAGTCAAAATAAGACAAATTTACAAAACAATTTTTAGACATATGTTTACAGAATGTCTTATTTTTTAGATTCAAGCATATTGGGTACAGAAATAGCAAACCTTAAAAAGCAGTTTACACTCATAATTCTAAAAGAATAAATTAGCTTCTCTATAAACCCATTACAGGACTATGGATTACTTTGCAAATTACAAAAGTCACTGTAGCAGCAAGCACTTGTTTAGGCTACACTGAGTGTGATGTTTGAGGAGCCCAAAAGGAGTTTCTCTGAATTAATCTAAAACATCACTGTTTTCCTGCAAAACATCTTATCTGGGGATCATGGATGGAAATAAAGGAAAAAACAAATTTCAACAAACTTCCCTGATGCCTTCAGGGCCATTGTTCACCTGGCAGGGAAGTGCTATAAGGAAAAGTGTGAAGAGCAGTCCCTTTGTGGGAGAAGGGAGGGTCCTCAGAAAGCTGTCTCTGTCTAAATCCCAACATGAATGGTCAAGGGCACTTCCACATCTTCCACCCTTGTCACTCACCTCAGTTTAAAGTTGGAAAAGACATCCAAGGGGACATCACCACATCAAAGACCACTAAAATCTATCTCAGGAACTTTTCTTCAAAAGTTGTTTATACAAGGAAACATACATAGACACAATGCAGACACATGGACTGCTTACCCGAGATATCATTTCAAAACAGAAAAATTGGGGATTTACTAAACATTAGTTTTTCTTCATCATAACCATATATATTCAGGTGACAGATTTTTAATTATCAACACTGACTTAGAATCAGAGCCTAGTCATCTGCTATATTCCAGGAAACAACAATAATCCAATTACCTAAGAAATATTCCTGAGTCTCTTCTAGGTGTAGGGGCCTATACCAACCACCACAGAATAAAAAGGAACTCACACCATATAATTTCACTCAGGAGCTGTAGCAATAGCTGTTTCACAGTCCTCCTTAACTACTGTGCTCTAATCTTCTCCCATCTAGTCTGCAGATTGTACAGTAGACTCACTCTCCTAAAAGTGCTTTTAAATCAAGCTATCCCCAGCTCCATTACAAAATAAAGACCACACTTAGCCTCAATATGTCCGTGATTTAACTTCCCAGTCTTTTCATTCATCTCTCTCCCAATCATAGAATATCAGTTCTTCACTTCAGTCTGATTGCACTGAGGGTACATATTCATCCCTAGACCATCACCAGTCAAGAAGCAAAGTCACTCAAAGATTGACTTAAAACAGGACACCTCAACCCTTCAGTCGTATTGACATTTGGGGCCCAACAGGACAGAAAGTGAGGTGGGGAGGAAGCCATCCCATGCACTGTACCATGGTTAGCAGCATCTTTGGCCTCTGCACATGGGTAGCAAACTCCACTTGTAACGACCAGATATGGGACCAGACATTGCCTTTGTTCCTTGGAAAGGCAAACTCACCCCAGCTGAGAATTACTGGCTTAATCAGGGCCATTCCTTGAGATAGAAAGAGGTGGTCTCCTTTGAATCTTTGGAATACTTGGAGGGACAATCACCTGAATGAAATCAGGATTTTCTTAGGAAAGAGAAAAAGCAAGCAGTCAATGTCCTTATCTTCATGGTGTTTGTAGTCTGGGGTTAAGGAATGGAAAGAGAGCCAAAGCCAAAGTCATGGTGAAGTGTAATAAGGACATTTATGGAGGATACTTTGTGAATACAAAGGCTCCTTTCTAAATGAAACCAGGGATTCAAAGAAAGTTTCCTAAGGGAGTCATGCCTAAGCTGAATGTGTGAAGAATAAACAAGAGTCAGCAAACTGAAGAAGGGGGAAGAGGGCATTTCAAACAGAAGTAGAGCTAAGAGGTTTGACTGATGTCTGGTAACATACAGGTGGTATGAAAAAATAAAAATCCTGGATCAGAATCTGACCCTTTCATTCTATCCTTGGAAATTATACCAAACAATATTCCATTATTTGGTCAAAAGGAGAGGACGTACCTTAGATACAGGATTTTCCTTCTGTTTTAATAATACATTCTCAAAAGTATCCTGATGCAGCCAAAACTCTCTTAAATATATATTCCTCCAACTTTGTTGATTTTCAGTCAAGTCATTGCTTGGGGTAACAAGTTCCATGAGTTTGAGTTCCAGGCAAAAGGCTATGTAGAAAAGTAGTTACAGTCAGTTCTATGTGGTCTTGGATAATTTTTTTAACAGAAACCTGTCTCAGTTTATTCATCTTTCAATTGGGATTCATACCCTGTACCAAAGTGTTGCATTAAGTGAAATTGTGGGTAGTGCTTGGCACATAGCATCATGTACATGATAACAATAGGTGTTATAGGTAGGTTTCTGCCTATAACTTACAAGATGTTTTATGATCTGTCTGGGCCTCTCTCTCTACTCAGCTCCTGTCTCTGGTAAGCCTGGATGATATGTAGCTCCCCAGTGACTCACACTATTGCACAACTCCTGGGCCTTTTCACTAGCTGTTCCTTCTGCTGGAATGTTCTTTTTTCCCTTTTTCAATTTGCTGGTTCTTTCTCCTTCAAAAATTAGCTTAGGTGTTGAGAGTATAGCTCAGTGGTAGACTGAGCACACATACAAGTCCTTGGATCCAATCACCAGCACTGAAAAAAACAAAAAAAATTAGGCATTCCTCTTTTAGAAAACTGTCTTTGAGCCCCTGAGCTAACTTAGAAGGTAATCTTGTGTTCAAATACACCCTATGCAGAACTCAACATTTGTATTTATCACACTGTAATGTAACTTTGACTCTACTTTTCTATCTTCACCATTAGACCATAAATTTCTTGAAGAAACAGACTGCAGTAGACATTATTTGTTGCCTACCTAACATCCTCCAGCACTTTCCTCCTCTTTAATGAAAGCTTAATTTTGTCCTGCTCTCCATCCTTCTCATATAGCCCACAAGATTCAGGAAGGTGATTCTCAGAAAAAGATCCTAATTATTTTAGTTAATTAGTGTATTGAATTATTTGGATCTGATAATTGGCTAAGGATGAGCTTGTGATCTAATATCAACCAATCAGACTGAAGGGAAAGAATCATGTTGCATACTTGAGTTAAGAAATTTGAATGAAAGCCTTAAAGTAATATAAACTATTTAAAAAGTTAATCTGAGGACTGGGGATATAGCTCAGTTTGTAGAGTGCTTGCCTGTCAAGCACAAGGCCTTGGGTTCTAACCCCCAGCACTGCAAAAAAAAAAAAAAAAAAAAAAAAGTTAATCTGAAAGTAACATGAGCAGATTTCCTTCCAAAAAAATATTATTCTGAGAGGAATTCATGTGTGTGTGTTTATGACTATTTGAGTTATCCAGGTGAGTAATTATGAATAGCCCAAATTAAGGTAGAAGCCATGGAAAAGAAGAGGGGAGTAGTTAAATTAATTTTGGAGGTAGGATTGCAGGACTCCTTTTGGTCTTCATAGAACATGGGAAATTAGTTGGAGAAAAAAGTCTAAGATGATCCAGGTTTCTGTTTTTGTACCTTCTTGGATGATTTTGGCATTGCATAAAAAAGAAAATACAGGCGTAACATTGGATTTGAGCAGAGAAGTTGGTAATAGTGAGTTCAGTTTCATATCTGTTAAACGTACACCCCACATATTTAATGTTCTTAGAGCTAGTCAAGAGTAATTTTCATAACACTTTCTCATTTTTCCATATGATTACTTCCTTTGATGGGTTGAATGGTGTCTCCCCCAACTTTATATGCTGAAGCTCTAACCCTCAGTATCTCGGATCGTAACTGTATTTGGAGGGCCCATCTTTAAAGAGAGAGTTAAGATGAAATGAGGTCATTCCATCGGTCCCTAATTTGAAGTCATGTCCTTCTAAGAAGAGAAGATGAGGACACAGAAGGAGGATCATGGGATGACACAGGGAAAAGGCAGCTATCAACAAGCCAAGGAGAGAGGCCTCAAGAGAAACCAACATAGACGATATCTTGATCTCAGATTTCCAACCTACAGCATTATAAGGAAATAAATGTCTGTCATCTAGGCCACCTAGTCTGTGGTACTTTGTTATGACAGTTCTAATAAATGAGTATAACTCCCTTGCATAAAATATGTACACAAAATATGTATATGTGTTTGTTATGAGATTTGGGGTATCATACAGTGGAAGACATTATTCAAAGAAAATACCTGAAGCTAAATAAGTTATATCCCACCAGGGCACGGCTTTGTCCAAACCCAGAAGGTCACTTAACTATGAGTATGAAAGTTGCAATCATAGGGGCTCAAACGAAATTCATGGTTTGTGGTTCTCAGAACAGCATCCCAAGATACACAAGGGAAAGAAAACCTATTTACAATTGACCCTGTCCACTTGCAACTTTCCAGCTGTATTTACACAGCTGCTAAGGGCAGCACTGATGAGGGACTCTCCACCTTGCCACTGAGAAACCCACACTGAGAATATGTTCAGAAAATTGCCTTCAAATTTGAGAATTCACTAAGTGTCAGGAAGGAACACAAAATATCAGGAACTGAAACACTGACATCAAGCATGTTGGCAATATGAAGGGAAATAGATGTGAACTTAGCAAAATGTGACATACAAATACAAAAGTGGATAGAGCATGATTTGTAACCTACATCAGTCTATAAAGCAAAATGATGAACACGACACTAAAAGATGGGAGAATACAGGTAAGAGGTGAGGAAATTTTGAAAACCATGGTGCTTTCAAACTTGTATTTTGCCCAACATTTGTAAACAATTAAAAATCCCTGGAAAAGTCAAGTTATTCCTCCTGGAGGTGAAGAACAAGGAGGCTGTTGCAGAAACAAAGAGATAAATGAAAGGAATGTCTCAAAGGAAAAACTTATCCAGATTATCCTACCCCACAAAACAAAGCATATGAAACACATTTAAAAATTATCCTTCTGCTTGCCTTAAAACTGACCTGAATCATGGTGCAAAACTTTAAAAATAATACTGATGCTTAGTGCCATTCCAAAATAAGTAAAAGGAAATTATTTTGAAATTCCAGTGTGTGCATGTATGTGCACATGTGCTAACTAATTTGCCTGAACAAAGAATGTTTTCTTCCCCTGGGAAAGTATGAATTTTTAAATCGACTAAAAGTTAAAAAGTGAATGTTTTCCATAACACTGGGAAAAGAATAGAAATGTGCTGTAAGAAGCTGATACACTATTCTGTTTTAGCAAAGCACTGCTTGTTTTCTCAACCAAGAAGTAGATTAACAACAAAAAATCCTCTAAATTTACATATCCTCTGATACTCTATCATGATTAAAATAAAATTCTACATATACTGAATCTAATTTTGAAATTCACTCAAGAACCTAGACTGCTGAGCAACATTCTGTCCTATTATAATGGGTCCTATTATAGTGGGCTTAGCCTAGGATTGCAGGGTTCAATAGAGCCCAAGGCAGCCAGGGTTAGGGCTTAGGGCACTTTCATTTACACACCTTCTTTACCAGACTCCAATATGGTATTGTTCACTACAGAGGCGAGATGGAAGGAGGAGATTGTCCAAAAGATAAATGGTTTATTGGAAGATAAAGGAGTCTTTGCCTTTGGCATGACGTTCTTCTTTTTCCAATGTTATTTCATTTACCTCTTCTCCTTGTGGTAAAACCCACAAGGTACCCCCGCCAGAAACTTGAGTCATCACGGGTGCAGTTCCTGGGACCTATGGAAATACACATGTAAAGAATAATGAAGGCATTTGTGTTTGACAATAATATCATGCGTTTGTCGTACTTACTGTTCTAACTTGTAAGAATCTTTCAGTATATGTCTTTTAAGCTATAAGAAACAGACTTCACTACTCGTATTTCACAGATGAGGAAACAGAATAAATGAAAGGAGTCACTTGGGATCCCAGTTCTAGTTAGTGACACTGATTGGACTGTCTAAATCATCAGTGTAGGGAGTCTACACTGCTCTACTCTTCACAAAAGCCATCATTCCTCAGGAAATTGCATTACAAACAAGCATTCTCTGTGGGCAGGCATGGTTAGCTCAAGAGCTATGTCACCTTCGAATCAGTGCTATGACATTTGTGTCATCAGATCCTCACTTTTCAGATGAAACACTGAAGTAGAGAGAGGTTAAGCCATCGGATTACAGTCATCCCTTGGTATCCACAGGGATTGGTTCCGGGCTTCCCACCAATACCCAAATCTGTGGATGCTCAAATCCCTTATATGAATAAAAGGATGTTGTATTTACATATGATCTAAGCACATCCCCCTATATACTTTAAATCACCTCTAGATTACTTATAATACTTAGTGCAGTGTAAATGCTATGTAAATAGTTGGTATACTATACCATTTAGGGGAAAATGACAAGAAAAATATCTGTTCATATTCAGTATAAATGCAACATTTTTTCTGAATATTTTCCATCCAAGGTTGGTTGAATGCATATGGATGTGGAACCCACAGAGACAGAGGGCCAACTGTACTTTACACAATTCAGGTGGGACAGCCGGGACATGAACCCACATGTTTAACAAAATCCAGTTAACCATCATTCTCTTGTACCACTCTTACTTTATCTAAAAGCCCAGATCCATTGGACATAATTAGTCCTTTCTGTTTTGATTTCTCTTAAATTCTTCACCTCGCTCTGGCTGCTTCTCTGATTAGTACTCCTCAACTTTTTCATAAACTTATCTCCCTTTTACTACCCCATAAATTCTGGCATTTTCCAGGAATGAGAGGTTCTTCAGGTAGAACAATTTGTAAAAACAGCACTTAAACTGTCCCTAAATCAGCTTATGACTCTTTGAGGTGATTAATTTATTTCACAAATATTTTTTAGATATATCATTTACCAGTTACTCCAGCAAAGACTGGTAACGACATTGTCAGAAAACAGAACTGAAAAACAGATTTTCTTACTCTACTTCACACACATATTCATTTTCATATCTATTATTATAGTTCCTTATTTATTTATTTATTTCTGTACCAAGGATTGAACCCAGGGGTACTTAACTACTGAGAAACACCCCCAACCCTTTCTATTTTTCATTTTGAGACGGAGTCTCACTAAGTTGTTTAGGGCCTCGCTAATTTGCTGAGGCTGGCTTTGAACCCGTGATCCTCCTGCCTCAGCCTCCCAAGCCCATGGGATTACAGGCTTATGCTACCTCGCCCAGCTACAGTTCCTTTTAAACATGCGCAGACTTAGTACTTTCAGTTTATCTTGATTTTGATGTTATAGATAATCTTTTCATCCTAAATGAATGTCTTGCTAGGGCCAAAAATGTGCACCAATCATTATTACAAACTTTTTAAAATTTTACTTTTGTTGATCCTCAAAGGCATCCTAATAAGACTATAAGAATTTGATACTGTGATCAGGAAGATCCATGCAGCATCCTTGAGACTTTTGAGATTGCTCACATTTAAAAGCTGAAATCGGGACAGTTCTAAGAAAAATTGTTAGGCTTTCATTTGCATGAATTTACCTCATTTTGCACCAACATGTTTTAAAATATCTGCCTATTATTCCTGAGAGCTGAAGAGGTAAAATGCCTCTCATTAGAAAAATCTCACGGTTTAGATCATCAAAACTTCAAGCATAGAGGATCCGATGAGATAATGTGCTATTATTCACCAAGTTACCTCTCTTGTACTAGGTCCCCTTCAGATACACAACCAAAAACCTCTCTTCTGGGAGCTCCCTTCCCCATTGTCTCTGAGGCCTTCGGAATACTTTGAACCTCCTCTCTTCTCCTTTCATCCCCCTGGAGTTCTGTTGCTTCCTCCTCACAACTTCAAATTCAAATTGTCCACTTCTTTCTCCTTCAGGGAGTTGTGTTCCCTTTCAGTCTGGGTCGGGGAGAAGGGCCAAGGACTTGGGAAAGGGCTCGATAAGTGCCTTTCCACTGGAGGGGCTTGGCAAGGGAAGAAAATTTCTATTTGTCATGAATCATAGGAGTGGTAAGTCTATTGATTGCTAAGTTCAGAAACGTCTTCATTCCTTCTGTCAACAGATTTACTTTTTACAGTTTTGTGGTTTTAAATGTCCTGAATTTTTTGAACACTTCATAAGTTGCAATTTACTTTAACACCCCTGCTACTCCAGGGATTTAAATACGTATGAACAAAGCCTCAACTGGTGAGATATAAAAATATCCTCAGGAATCCAAGCAGTCAAGAATTTAGATTTCCAACTTGATTTAGGCTGAATTGAGATTAGATAGAACTTTTTTTTTTTTTTGCAGCATTATAAGGCACATTTCTAACACAAGTTTATTCAATAAACAGGATGTAACTTTTTGAAAGTCTAGAGTTGAAGTATATTTTCAGTGATCTTATTTTTTAAAGCAGTTTCTGAAGAATCTAAGCACTGGTGTAGTTCATTGGTAATCCTTCCAAGTGGCATTGCAAGGTAAAAAGTAGCAGAAATATCTGGCTTCAACACAGACTGATCTCCCTTTATGAGACTGTTCATGTCACATCCCCACCTGAAGGACTCACAAGCATCATGAATTCACCTTATCCAAACCGGAAGTTATCATCTTCCTCGGAGAAGTGAGGTCATCTTCTGTTCCCTGTTCATGGAGGTGGTCACACTTCCATGCACTCACTCAGTCGAGGTAGAAAACTTCCTCAAATCCCTCTTCCATTCAGTTCCCAATTTGTATGAATCCCATATCTTCAATAGGGTCCTCCAAGCTTCAGCTCCAGCATCACGGTTCCTCCTGTACTGCCATGGCATCATTCATTCATCTGCAGTACATATTTATTGAGCATGTACTTATTATGATTGAGGCAAAGTCTAGGCACCAGAGATAGAGCAACAGACAAGACAGACCCAGGAACACTGTCTTAATGGAAACTAATTCTGCAATTATAATCACAAATTCAGGACATAAGCATGCAAATTAGTGGTATTTAGGAAAGTGGTATTCAGGGAAGTTCTCTTTAGGTGGACCCTCCAGCTAAGATCTGGATCAAGAAATGGAGTTGGCAATCAAAAGATGAGAGATGAGTGTTCCTATCAGGTGAGAAAGCAAGTGAACCAGTGGGGAGGTTCAAGAGATAGGGAGTGTGCAACTGAGCTAATGTGGCTGGAATATAGATATCAAGAGAAAGAGTATTCTTGATAATAGCCATTCTAATTGGAGTAAGATGAAATCTTAGAGTTGTTTTAATTTGCATTTCTCTAATTACTAGAGATGTTGAACACTTTTTCATATATTTATTAATCACCTGTATGTCTTCTTCTGTAAAGTGTCAGTCCAGTTCCTTGGCCCATTTATTGATTGGGTTCTTTGTATTTTTGGTGTAAAGTTTTGTAAGTTCTTTATAAATTTTGGAGATGAGTGCTCTATCTGAAGTGCGTGTGGTAAAGATTTTCTCCCACTCTGTAGGCTCTCTTTTCACATTCTTGATTATACCCTTTGCTGAGAAAAACCTTTTTAGTTTGAGTTCACCCCATTTATTGATTCTTTCTTTGATTTCTTGTGCTTTGGGAGTCTTGTTGAGGAAGTCTGATCCTCAGCCAACATGATGAAGATTCGGGCCTACTTTGTCTTCTATTATGTGCAGGGTCTCTGATCTAATTCCTATGTCCTTGATCCATTTTGAGTTGAGTTTTGTGCAGGGTGAGAGATACAGGTTTAATTTCATTTTACTGCGTATGGATTTCCAGTTTTGCCGGCACCATTTGTTGAACAGGCTATCTTTTCTCCGTTGTATGTTTTTGGCTCCTTTATCTAGTATGAGGTGACTGTATTTATGTGGTTTTGTCTCTGTGTCTTCTATTCTGTACCATTTGTCTGTCTGTCTATCTTGGTGCCAATACCATGCCTTTTTTTGTTACTATTGCTCTGTAGTATAGCTTAATGTCTGGTATTATGATACCTCCTGTTTCACTTTTTCTACTCAGGATTGTTTTGGCTATTCAAGGTCTTGTTCTTCCAGATGAATTTCATGATTGCTTGCTCTATTTCTGTAAGGTACATCATTGGGATTTTAATTGGAATTGCATTGAATCTTTATAGCACCATTGGTAGAATGGTCATTTTGACAATGTTAATTCTGCCTATCCAAGAACATGGGAGATCTTTCCATCTTCTAAGGTTTTCTTCAATTTCTTTATTTAATGTTCTGTAAATGTTGACGTGGATGTGGGGGAAAAGGCACACTTTTACATTGCTGGTAGAGCTGCAAATTAGTGCAACCACTCTGGAAGGCAGTGTGGAGATTCCTCAGAAAACTTGGACTGGACCCACCTTTTGACCCAGTTATCCCACTCCCCTTGGTTCACACCCAAAGGACTTAAAAATCAGCACACTACAGTAACACAGCCACATCAATGTTTATAGCAGCTCAGTTCACAATAACTAGACTTTGGAACCACCCTAGATGCCCTTCAACAGATGAATGGATAAAGAAACTGTGGTATATATACACAATGGAATATTATTCAGCCATAAAGAAGAAGAATATTATGGCATTTGCAAATAAATGGATGGAATTGGAGAATATCATGCTAAGTGAAATAAGCCAATCCCAAAAAAGCAAAGGCTGAATGTTTTCCCTGATAAGTGGAGGATGATGTATAATGGGGGTGGGGGTATGGGGAGTGAGAGAAGAATGGGGGAACTTTAAGATTACGTAGAAAGAAATGAGGGGAGGTATGAAAAATGGTGGAATGAGACAGACATCATTACCCTATGTGCATGTATGATTACACAAATGGTATGAATCTACATCGTGTACAACCACAGAAATGAAAAGATGGACCCAATTCGTGTACAATGAATCAAAATGCAATCTGTAAAAAATTAAAAAATAAATAGATAATTTTAATAAAAGAGAAAAGAGTAAGAAAGATGAGATCAGAAAGGAAAGCATTCTTCTAGTTCAGCACACAACCCCTATATTATAAGATTTGCTATATTTGCTCTCACCTGCAGAGTTTGGGGATCATTATTTTATGTTTTTATATCCCTAATGTCTGACACAAAACCTGGCACTAAGTAGGTAAAATATCTGCTTAATATACAGATTTGAAAGAATTCAAGTTTTTAAAATAGTTTATAATAGCTAAATTAATTCAAGATAATAAGGTTTATTAAACATTAAATAATCAATATTCAATTTTAAAGATGCACAAAATTTGTGAAGAACTACAAGAAACTATAGTTTCTTTCTTTAGGCTATAAAGGAAGCTTTTTAACTTCAAAATTTATTCAAGTTTAGAATTAGTTTTCTTAACTTTAACCAACCAAGATCAGACTCAATTTAGTACCAAAGTTGAAATTTAAATTGATGCTAACTTGACTAGACTTCAAGAAGAAAAAATAATGAATTATTCCTAAACTCTCCTCCTGAATCAGGTAGAGAAAGAGCTGTAGCTTGAATTAGTGAGGTTTTTCAAAGTATTTTCCAAAGTTTATGCATAGAAACCCCCCCCTCTGGAAACAAACATTAAGTACAGAAAATTTTATTTTCACCTGAAGAACAAAGTGCTCAAACTTATTTTCATCTATGTTGATACTTATTATAACATTTTGTATTACACCTATTAGAATAATAGCACTGATACTTCATTTAGAAAGAATAAATAATGTAGACTGCTTTTAAGGAGTAGGTGAAGACACCTGAGTGGTGGAAAGAAAGGATGAAGAGGAGCTACTGAGCAGGTGTGTTTGGAAAAGTACTATGCTAAGCACTTTCATCTGCATTAACTCACCTAGGCTTCATAAAATTCTTCAGGTCAGGCTTCTTTAACTCAGTTTAAATTATCTGGAATTATTGAGTAAATAATCCTTCTGAGGTCATACACAGTTGATAAATGACAGAGAGAGAATTTAAAAGCAGCATTGTCTAACCAGAAGCTTCATAGTTTTTGTACTTATATATATTAATATATGTAAATATGTATATATTATATATTCAAAACAAGTTTTAAATTCACACAAATAAAATATATATTACATGCATATGTATATACTATGTTTGTATATGTGCCAATAGAATATTTAGAAGCAGAACTTTATTGCGCCATCAAAATTCAGCATTTCCTGTCCTAATGTAAACCAAAAATTATAGCATAATCCCTGAGAATGTTCTGTATGTCTTCAATTTTTAGGTAAAGCATCAAAATGAAAAAACCATGGTTGTGTAAATTTTTTAAAGTCTCCTATTAAAATCAGTTAGCCAATAGGTTTTTATAAATGCCACTTGTAAAATAATGCAATTATAATGTAATTAGGAAAAAACTTAGGAAATTAAATGATTAAGAATTCTATGATCTATATAACACAAGTTTTCCAAATCCCTTTCAGTTCTACTCTAAACCCCTGTAACTTTAGAACTTGAGAGGGAATTACTTCGTGAAAATTTACAAGTGAGATCTTCTGCTTAAATGCAACTCTTTAATTGCCCTCAAGCTGTGGTTTGTAAAATTATCTCAGACACAGTCTACTTGGTTAAAGTCCTCACTTTTGCACTTCTGATAAATAGAAACGAGAGAATGGAGAAGTTTTTTTTGTTTGTATTTAGTTTACTTTTTAAAATTCTGTGATAGTTTTGAAACAATTTTCTTGTCATTTTTATTTATTCTTATTTTACTATATAGGAATAATTTTGAGATCAACATTAATATACTATGTTTATAGGAATAATTTTGAGATCTTTATCATTAATATAAAAACTTTTGTTTAAAAAGGGCAATTACATTTCTACTAAAGAAATCTGGAAGTTTAGCTGCAATAAGCAAATCATGGATTGTTTTGTAGAACATCTTTTTTTTTTTTTTTTTTAATGGTACCAGGGATTGAACTCAGGGGTGCTCAACTACTGAGCCTCATCCCAGCCCTTTTTTAAATTTCTCATTTTGAAACAGGGTCTCGCTAAGTTGCTTAGGCCTTGCTAAATCGCTGAGGCTGGCTTTGAACTTGCAATCCTCTGCAGGAACATCTTTATGCATTTGATGAGCATGCACAGTCTGGCCCTGTGTAAAGGAATGGGTGTACTACCTCAGAGAAGAAAGATCAAGATGTCTCATCCAGTCCCACACCACATACACCAGTATATATGCGCCTGTCCTTACAGGAGCTACAATCATAGCCTCTGGCCAGGAGGGTGGTATGTTTCCCATGAAGAACACAACTGTCACTTTGACTCAGCATCTGAAAGATGTTGCTTTCCTGAAATGTTTCTTTCCATGAATCTTCTTTATTATGTATTATTAATCATAAGAGTTTAATATAAATGATTATGTTTCATAACATGACAGCTTTTGGATTAGATACTGTTATATTGTTACTAATAGTTACTGCTGCTTAGTTTCTCTTAAACAACAAAATGATGATGTTTGAATGATTTATTTTAGGTACCATGTTTATCTATAGTCAACTAAAGACAACATAGTTTTGAAAATTCCAGAATTTTCCTATAATGTAAATTTTTTTTTCAATTATTAAGTATGTTCACACATCATCTATATATCTCCAGTTGTGGAACCCAACAGAAGAGTATACAAGGTGTAGAGCATAGAACTTTAGTTTGCTTTTCCAAGTTTTTATTTATTTTAAATTTTTTAAAGAAACTATCATATACCCTGCACTATACTATGTTTTGGATTAAAGATGTATCCCTTGTTCAAGGAAGACCAACTAGGGAGCTAAAATTACAAACATGTATAAAAAACTAGTAAATGTCCAGTTCTCTAAAACAAATACAATAATAAGTAATATTTAGAGGTTGCTTTTTTTTTTCGGGGTGGGGGTACTGGGGATTAAACTTAGGAGCACTTGACCACTGAGCCACATCCCCAGCCCTATTCTGTGTTTTATTTAGAGACAGAGTCTCACTGAGTTGCCTAGTACCTTGCCATTGCTGAGGCTGGCTTTAAACTCGGAATCCTCCTGTCTCACCTCCTGAGCCACTGGGATTACAGGCATAGAGTTACTTCTTAATCCTTGACCACACCAAGAAAACAGTGATGACACACTCATTTTTTTTCATGCAAATCAAGAACTGAGAGTTAGTCAAAATCTTTCTGCTCAAACAATTTGGAGGTGCTTATTTACTGAGAATATTTAACAATGAGAATTTATTGTTAGTGAAACTTGTTGGAAGAGTTGGGAGTCTGTTGTTTTCAGTTGTGCAACAAAGATTAACAAGAACTTGCCTCTGGATAAGTTGTCAAAATTCTATTGCAGAGACATGTCTTTACTCTTTACAAGGAAGACTTGAGGACCAAAGATAAGGTTTGAGATCATCTAAAGTGGGACTTATATGTATATAATGCCTTCTACAGAATACCCAATATTCTTTCCTGTTTTTCTAAAAACACTGTCAAGTCCAAACAGCTTGTGTTGTTAAGGAGTTCAGTCTGTTCTCCCCGCCAGAGTCCTGCACTGTTCAGCAATCTTGAGGTGTTTAGAGCAATCCAAAGGAGGAAACTTTGAGCAAAAGACACAGAACCACAATCCTGCACCAGGAAGACCCTTCAGCCCAGACTGAGGGGAAAGGTGGTGGGAATTAAGTTCCTTCCTTGAGTTCTACTGTGGACTTCTGGGAAGTTATAAACCACCTGACAAATGCTTGGTTCAATATGTATTCCCAGAATTTAGACAAAGTGTCAGCATAAAAAAACTCCAAGACATCATTTGACTAGTCAACATTCATTTAGTTCTCCTCAGATTACAAATCCAGAATTATGCCAGGAACTGTAAATGGAGGAAGGAGGAAGGAGAAAAGGGAGGAGGCAAAAATAAGGACCTCTCAAGGACGTCCACATTCTATCTCTGAAACCTCTGAATATGTTACCTTATATGTTATCTTACATAGTAAAAGGAAGTTTGCAGATATGATTGGAGTTATAGATCTTTAAAATTGGGAGATTATCCTGGATTACCTAGTTGTGCCTGCCCAAACTCATGGGCCTGTAAAAGCAGCAAACCTCCCTTCAGTTGTAGTGAGGAGAGAGGCCACAGACAAGGGGAATCCAGAGATTCAAAGTGTCACTCAAAGTGTCAAAGCAAGTTAAGTTGCTGTTGTGGGTCTAAAGATGAAATGGACAGTATGACTGGAATTCAGATGGCCTTAGGAATTGAGAGAGGATCCTGGCTGACAGTTGGCAAGGAAATGGGATCCCAGTCTTGCAACCATAAAGAACTGAATTCTGTTGTGTGTTTTTTTTTTAATTTATTTTTATTGTAAAAAAATGGGATACATGTTGTTTCTGTTTGTACATGGAGTAACAGCATACCATTTGTGTAATCATACATTTACATAGGATAATGATGTTTGAATTATTCTGTTATTTTTTCCTTCCCCCCACCCCTCCCACCCCTCTTTTCCCTCTATACAGTCCCTCCTTCCTCCATTCTTGCACCCCTCCCACCCCCCATTATGTGTCATCATCCGCTTATCAGTGAGATCATTCGTCCTTTGGATTTTTGAGATAGGCTTATCTCACTTATCATGATGTTCTCCAATTTCATCCATTTACCTGCAAATACCATAATTTTATTATTCTTTATAGTTGAGTAATATTGCATTGTATATATATACACCACAGTTTCTTTATCCATTCATCAATTGAAGGACATCTAGGTTGGTTCCACAATCTGGCTATTGTGAATTGAGCAGCTATGAACATTGATGTGGCTGTATCTCTGAAGTATGCTGATTTTAAGTCCTTTGGGTATAGGCTGAGGAGTGGGATAGCTGGGTCAAATAGTAGATCCATTCCAAGTTTTCTAAGGAATCTACACACTGCTTTCCACAGTGGCTGCACTAATTTGCAGCCCCACCAGCAACGTATAAGTGTACCTTTTTCCCCACATCCTCTCCAACACCTATTGTTGCTTGTATTCTTGATAATCACCATTCTAATTGGGGTGAGATGGAATCTTAGTGTAGTTTTGATTTGCATTTCTCTTATTAATAAAGATGGTGAACATTTTTTCATATGTTTATTGATTGCTTGTAGATCTTCTGTGAAGTGTCTGTTCATATCCTTAGCCCAGTTGTTGATTGGGTTATTTGTATTCTTCGTGTAGAGTTTTTGAGTTCTTTATAGATTCTGGAGATTAGTGCTCTATCTGAAGTATGAGTGGCAAAGATTTTCTCCCTCTCTGTAGGCTCTCTCTTTGCATTGCTGATAGTTTCCTTTGCTGAGAGAAAGCTATTTAGTTTGAATCTGTCCCAGTTATTGATTCTTGCTTTTATTTCTTGTGCTATGAGAGTCCGGTTAAGGAAGTCTGATCCTAAGTCAACAAGTTGAAGATTTGGACCTACTTTTTCTTCTATAAGATGCAGGGTCACTGGTCTGATTTCAAGGACCTTGATCCATTGTGAGTTGATTTTTGTGCAGGGTGAGAGATAGGGGTTTAGTTTCATTCTGTTGCATATGGATTTCCAGTTTTCCCAGCACCATTTGTTGAAGAGGCTATCTTTTCTCCATTGCATATTTTTGGCACCTTTGTCTAGTATGAGAAAACTGTATTTATTTGGGTTTGTGTCCATGTCCTCTATTCTGTACCATTGATCTACCTGTCTATTTTGGTACCAATACCATGCTGTTTTTGTTACTATTGTTTTGTAGTACAGTTGAAGTTCTGGTATTGTGATACCCCCTGTTTCATTCTTCCTGCTAAGGATTGCTTTAGCTATTCTGGGTTTCTTATTCTTACAGATGAATTTCATGATTGCTTGCTCTATTTCTGTAAGGTACATGATTGGGATTTTAATTTGCATTGCATTGAATCTGTATAGCACTTTTTGTAGTATGGGCATTTTGACAATATTAATTCTGCCTATCCAAGAACATGGGAGATCTTTCCATCTTCTAAGATTTTCTTTAATTTCTTTCTTCAATGTTTTGTAGTTTTCATTGTAGAGATCTTTTACCTCTTTGGTTAGATTGATTCCCAAGTATTTTATTTTTTTTTTGAGGCTATCGCAAATGGAGTTGTTTTCCTCATTTCCCTTTCAGCTGTTTCGTAGCTTGTGTATAAAAATGTGTTAGATTTATGCATGTTGAGTTTATAGCCTGCTATTTTGCTGAATTCATTGATGAGGTCTAGAAGTTTTCTGGAGAAGGTTTTTGGATCCTCTAAATATAGAATCATGTCATCAGCTAAGAGTGACAACTTACATTCCTCTTTTCCTATTCGTATCCCTTTAATTTCTTCAGTCTGCCTAATTGCTCTGGCTAGAGTTTTGAGGACAATGTTTAATTGAAGTGGTGAAAGAGGACATCCCTGTCTTGCTCCAATTTTTAAAGTGAATGGTTTCAGTTTTTCTCCATTAAGAATGATGTTGGCCATGGGCTTAGCATAAATAGCCTTTACAATGTTCAGGTATGTTCCCACTATCCCTATCTTTTCTAGTGTTTTGAGCATGAAGGGGTGTTGTATTTTGTCAAACACTTTTTCTGCGTCAATTGAAATAACCATATGATTCTTATCCTTAAGTCTATTGACATGATGGACTATGTTTATCGATTTACAGATGTTAAACCATCCTTGCATTCCAGGGATGAACCCCACTTGATTGTGGTGCACAATTTTCTTAATATGTTTTTGGATACAGTTTGCCAATATTTTGTTAAGGATCTTTGCATCTATATTCATCAAGGATATTGGTCTAAAATTTTCTGTCCTTGATGTGTCTTTGCCTGGTTTGGGTATGAGGGTGATATTAGCTTCATAGAATGAGTTTAATAGGGCACCCTCCTTTTATAATTCCTGGAATACTTTGAGAAGTATTGGAATGAGTTCTTCTTTGAAGGTCTTGTAGAACTTGACTGAGAATCCATCTGGTCCTGGGCTTTTCTTGGATGGTAGGTTTTTAATGGCTTCTTCTATTTCATTGCTTGATATTGATCTGTTTAAATTGTTATGTCCTCCTGGTTCAGTTTAGGAGCAGCATATGTCTCATGAAATTTGTCAATGTCTTTGGTAGTTTCTGTTTTGTTGGAATACAGATTTTCAAAGTAGCTTCTCATTATGTTCTGTATCTCAATGGTGTCTGTCGTGATATTTCCTTATTCATCACGAATTTTAGTAATATGAGTCTTCTCTCTCCTTCTCTTTGTTAGTGTGGCTAAGGGTTTGTCTATTTTGTTTACTTTCTCAAAGAACCAACTTTTCGTTTTGTCAATTTTTTTAATTGTTTCTTTTTTTCAATTTCATTGATTTCAGCTCTAATTTTAATTATTTCCTATCTTCTACTACTTTTGATGTTATTCTGTTCTTCTTTTTCTAGGGCTTTGAGCTGTAATGTTAGGTCATTTAGTTGTTGATTTTTCATTCTTTTCTGTAATGCGCTCCATGCAATGAATTTTCCTCTTAGTACTGCTTTCATAGTGTTCCAGAGATTTTGATATGTTGTATCATCATTCTCATTGACCTCTAAGAATTTTTTTATCTCCTCCCTGATGTTTTCTGTTATCCATGTTTCATTCAATAGCAAATTATTTAGTCTCCATGTGTTGGAGTAATTTCTGTTTTTTATTTTGTCATTGATTTCTATTCTCAGTCCATTATGATCTGATATAACACAAGGCAGTATCTCTATTTTTTTGCATTTCCTAAGGGCTGCTTTGTGGCATAACATATGGTCTATTTTTGAGAAGGTTCCATGTGCTGCTGAGAAAAAAGTGAATCCACTCGTTGATGGATGGAATATTCTATATATGTCTATTAAATCTAGGTTATTGATTGTGTTATTGAGTTCTATGGTTTCTTTGGTTGGATTTTGTTTGGAAGATCTATCTAGTGGTGACAGCGGTGCATTAAAGTCACCCAGAATTATTGTGTTGTGGTCTATGTGATTCCTGGAATTGAGAAGGATTTGTTTGATGTACAGGGATGCACCATTGTTTGGGGCATAAATATTTACTATCGTTATGTCTTCCTGATTTATGGTTCCCTTAAGCAGTATGAAATGTCCTTCTTTATCCCTTCTGACTAACTTTGGCTTGAAGTCCACTTTATCTGATATAAGGATGGAAACCCCTGCTTTTTTACTGAGTCCATGTGCGTGGTAGGTTTTTTCCCATCCTTTCACCTTTAGTCTGTGGATGTCTTTTTCTATGAGATGAGTCTCTTGCAGGCAGCATATTGTTGGGTCTTTCTTTTTAATCCATTCTGCCAGTCTATGTCTTTTGATTGATGAGTTTAGGCCATTAACGTTCAGGGTTATTATTGAGATATGATTTGAATTCCCAGTCATTTGGCTTATTTTTGGTTTTTAAGTTGGCTTGGTTTCTCCTTTGAGTGGGTTTTCTCTAAGGTAGTACCTCCCTTTTGCTGACCTACATTGTTGTTTTTCATTTCCTCCTCATGGAATATTTTGCTGAGAACATTCTGTAGTGCAGGCTTTCTATTTGTAAATTCTTTTAACTTTTGTTTATCATGGAAGGATTTTATTTCATCTTCAAATCTGAAGGTAAGTTTTGCTGGGTATAGGGTTCTTGGTTGGCAACCATGTTCTTTCAAAGCTTGAAATATGTTGTTCCAGGCCCTTCTAGCATTTAGAGTCTGAGTTGAGAAGTCGACTGCTATCCGTATTGGTCTTTCCCTATATGTAATCTGATGCTTTTCTCTCACGTCCTTCAAAATCCTATCTTTATTTTGAATGTTAGGCATTTTCATTATAATGTGCCTTGGTGTGGACCTGTTGTGATTTTGTGCATTTGGTGTTCTGTAAGCCTCTTGTATTTGATTTTCCATTTCATTCTTCAGGTTTGGGAAATTTTCTGATATTATTTCATTGAATAGGTTGTTCATTCCTTTGGTTTGTATATCTGTGCCTTCCTTAATCCCAATAATTCGTAAATTTGGTCTTTTCATGATGTCCCATAGTTCTTGGAGATTCTATTCATGATTTCTTACCATCTTCTCTGTTTGGGCAACTTTATTTTCAAGATTAAATATTTTGTCTTCATTGTCTGAGGTTCTGTCTTCCAAGTGGTCTAGTCTTTTGGTGATGCGTTCCATTGAGTTTTTTATTTGGTTTATTGTCTCTTTCATTTCAAGAATTTCCGTTTGGTTTTTTTTGAGAATCTCTATCTCTTTGTTGAAATGATCTTTTGCTTCCTGCACTTGCTCTTTCAGCTTATTGGTATTATCACTCATTGCCTGCATTTGCTCTCTTATCTCATCCTTTGCTTCACAAATCACCTTAATCATGTATAATCTGAAGTCCTTTTCTGACATTTCTTCTAACATACTGTCATTGGATTCTATTAATATAGAACCTAGATTTGTTTGGATCATTTTCTTCCCTTGTTTTTTCGTGTTGTTCATGTATATTCCCCTCTAGCAGTGCAGATCTGGGGTATAGGCTTATAGTGGCCCTATAGATTTCCAAAACCCTTTCTTTAAGGGGAGATAAATATTAGCAGTGCCCAATTCAGACACTATGCAATCCTAGACCAAATAGCCCCTATGAGGACAATAATAAAATTGTCATAATAAACAGAATGAGTTCAAATATTAACTTCAGTAAAACAAATAGATTTGCAATAAGGTCTGCAGTTTCAAATGGAGGACTAAGAAGATGCAGAGGGATGTAGAATGTAGGATGTAGAATGTTAATGGGATAAGAAAAGAATATACAGAAGTTCTAGATAATAGAAAGGGTGAGAGTGTAATCAAAAGAAATTGGATGTTAGCATGCAAAAAAGGGAGAAAGAGACTCTGAGGGAACAGGTGAACAAAAGGAAAAGAGAGCAAGAAAAGTAAAGAAATAAAAACTTAAATTTTTTCAATAAGGAGAAAAAAGAAAATCTACACTATAACAGTCATATAGTAATGAAACCTCCCAGAGTTCAGTAGCCTGATGCATGAGAGGTACCTGACAATGAGCTTCAAGCCTCCAGCAGGCGTCTCAGGATGGGTTTTGCCCCACCTAAAGATCGGAGCTATGGCTTCCAGGATTATCCAAGATGGCCGCTCTGGCTTTGAAATGTGTTGGCAAATGAGGAGCTGCAGCTCAGGATGCGGTTGTTCAGGCAGGGGTCCTGAGGGTCAGATGTGTTTGGTGTGGTTGTGGGATCCTGGAGGCCGGTGCAATCAGTCAGTCTGGGGTCCTGGTGCTAGGGTGCAGTCGGTTGGTCTGGGGGTCCTGGCGGCAGGGAGCAGTCAGTCAATGTGAGGGCCCCAGAGGCATGGAGTGATCGGTCAGGCTGAGGGATCCTGGAGATGAGGCTCAGTCAGTCCGGTCAGGGGTCCTATGGGGCTTGGGTGTTGTCTCAAAATGGCAGCAGCCACGTGTAATCAAACCTGCAGGTACTGTAACAGTGAACTTCCAGGCAACAGCAGACAGCTGGTGCTCCACTGGTGGTCGGTGATCAGTTTGCTGACTGTTGTCGGAGGATTAGGAGGTGAACCTCAGGTGTTGGGTGATGGATAGGAGTAAGGCAGGTGATGGACAGGCGAAAGGCAGGCAAATGGCGGATAATAGGTGCCTGACAGTGAGCAATCTACACTCAAAAAAGGCATGGATATGCTGGCAGATTACAGGTGATCACAGCAGACAAATGGGGTAAACAGCAGGGGATCGATAAGCAGCAAAAACTGCCTTACCAAGAAACAGATATCCTCTGCTTGAAACCGGAGTTATGGAGCGACAAGGAACGCAGCTTCCCTCTAGTTCGCCATCTTGGATCTCCGTGTGTTATTTCTAAAGAACTGAATTCTGACAGCAACCTGAAAGGACTGGGATGTGGATTCACTGCTTGAGCCTTCAGAAAGGAGTCCAGCCATACCAACACCCTGATTTCTGCCTTGTGAGACTCTAAGCAGAAGATTCACATGAACCTTGGTGACCTGGACTTCTAAACTGCAAAACTATGAGATGAAAAACAAGTGTTGTTTGAAGTGCTAAGGTGTGGTGGTCTGCCACAGCAGCAGTGGAAAACTGATACAAACAATAAATGGCCCCTGTTTGCAAAGAATCTGATGGGGGAGGTGCTTGAATGATGTCAGGTGATCATTTAAGGGGAGAGACCAGTTGGTGGGAGACACGTTTCTGAAAAATAGCACTAATCTTTTTAAGGATCTCAGAGGTATCACTATTTAGAACAATGTCTTATGCCAATTCTCTGTGCATGTGCATGCCTGTTGTCTGGGTGCGTGCATGCACTCTCTGGGTATTAAACCAGGGCATCACACATGCGAAGCATATGCTCTAACACTGAGCTACACCTGCCAGCCCAACCCTTATTTAAAGGACATTTTTTGGGACAATTCGAATTGACCAAGAACTTGGGGAGCAGCGCAGTGCTTGGCACTCTCTCTGTAACTTGTCAGCTTCCAAGTTAGAGCTGCCAGAGGCACCTGATAGCCACATATACCTTCCAAATCCCAATAAATAGCCCAACATGAAATTTTTCTAGTAATGCAACTTGCCATTTGTTTTCTTGAGAACATTGTCAACATAGGAGCCACACTCATGTTCTGTGAACTTATCATGGCTTTTAACATCCAGGGTTCCTTTTAATTCTCTGGAATATGTGTTAAAGATGGATTATTTTAATAATCCAGAGGAGTGTTTTTAAAACATGAATTATTTTTATTCATTAGTAACAATCAAGATGCATCTTGTGGCTGATGGATGAAAGATACAGTGGGGCTTTATAAAATAAGCTATGGAAATCTGACATAATGGAAATACTTCAAATTAGTCCCTCAACTATTAATAAAACTAGAAAACAAACAATTCGGGGGAAAGTATTTGCAGCTCATATCACAAAGAAAGGACCTGATTTCTTTAATATAAAATACTAGCAACCCAATAGAATAATGGCAAAGGATTTTAAAAGAGAGGTCACAGGAAAGGAAATCTTATAACAATATATTATCACTTATAGTAAGAGGCTTTTAAACCAGAACTACAAAAAAAAAAAAACCATAATTCATGCCTATTGAATAGACAAGTTCCAAACATGTGATGACCTAGTGTGTGAGTACCAGGTGAAGAAACCTCAAAATTGGCAGAAATATACATTAGTTGAAACACTTCGGGAAGCAATTTAATCATAAATTAAAAATACAAAATAACATTGATGGGGCTGCATTACTATAGTATGCTAATTTTAAGTGCTTTGGGTATAAACCCAGGAGTGGGATAACTGGGTCAAAAGGTGGGTCCATTCCAAGTTTCTGAAGAATCTCCACACTGCCAGAGTGGTTGCACCAATTTGCAGCTCCACCAGCAATGTATGAGTGTGCCTTTTCCCCCACATCCACGCTAACATCTATTATTGTTTGTGTTCTTGATCATAGCCATTCTAATTGGAATAAGATGAAATCTTAGAATTGTTTTAATTTGCATTTCTCTAATTACTAGAGCTGTTGAACACTTTTTCATATATTTATTAATCGCCTGTATGTCTTCTTCTGTAAAATGTCTGTTCAGTTTCTTGGCCCACTTATTGACTGGGTTCTTTGTATTCACAATAGCTAGATTGTGGAACCAACCTAGATGTCCTTCAATAGATGAATGAATAAAGAAACTATGGTATATATACACAGTGGAATACTATTCCACCATAAAGAATAATAATATTATGGCATTTGCAGAGAAATGGTTGGAATTGTAGAATATCATGCTAAGTGAAATAAGTCAATCCCCAAAACCAAAGGTCGAATGTTTTCCCTGATAAGTGGATGATGATATATAATCGGGGTGAGGGGTGGAGTTGAGAGAAGAATGGAGGAACTTTAGATTATGTAGAGGGAAAAGAGAGGATGGGGGTATGAAAAATGTGGAATGAGACAGACATCATTACCCTATGTACATGTATGATTACACGAACAGTATGAATCTACATCGTGTACAACCATAGAAATGAAATGATGTACCCCATTAGTGTGCAATGAACCAAAATGCAGTCTGTAAAAAATAAAAATAAATAAAATAAAAAAATACCAAATAAGTAAAATTAAAAATACAAAAATCATAGGTCCAGCAAATTCACTTTTTATACTTTTTCCTTTAAATAAACTGGTATATGTGCCAAATGACTTAGGTAAAAGGATAATATTTGGAACATTTTTTGTTCCAAGCAAACGTTTAAAAACAACTTACTTTTCCACTAATAGTGGGCTAGTTTAAGTAACTCATGGAAAAGTCCATACAATGCTATGCAACTGTTAAAAAGAATGAGCAAAATTGGAACAACAATTTTGGAAACTTGGCAATGTTTACTGAAGCTGAACACATGCCTACCTCATGACCCAGTCTGCTCCTACATATATCCACCAAAAGACATGTAAAAATGTTTTCAAAGCAGCCTTTTTCAAAATAGCCCCAAACTGGAAACATCCCATAAACAGAAGGATGAGTAAATAAATAGTGGCCTATTCATATAATGGAATAATACTCAGCAATAAAAAGAATTAAATGGATGGAAACATTATTTTACACATGGAAAAACACTCTGACATGGAGAGAGAAGGAAGAAAAATCCACATACAGTTTCATTTATATGGAATCTGTAGCCTAACTTCTCTCATTACAATCAGCTTATATAACAATAGAAGTTAGACTACAAATTGCCTCTGGAGCAAGAAGGAGCTTTCTACAGGGCTGGGAATTTCTACATCATGATCTGAATAGCAAATATATGAGTATATAAATATATAAAATCCATCAGGAAAGGATACCTAAGATTAATGCACTTTCTAATTCATACCTCAATAAAAAATGGGCAAAAAGAAAACATTAGGAAATAGATATTGAAAATGAGGAGTGAAAAGAGCAGGACAGAAACTCTACATGTACCCAAATATGTGTGTAGAGATGTATATGCATATGTATACGTACATGTATGCATATCAATTCTCCAAGGTAGATTGTTAAGTGAAAGCACTTCTCAACTAGAGTTTCTCCCTTGAACCATAGCCCACAGAAAATTCCTGGTGAGTGTTTCCTCAATTCTCTCATGGAGCACATAATTAATACCATTCCTAATGCCTAGGAGAAAAGTTAATTTATTACATGTGAGGGAGACCTTAGGCTATGAGAGCTTAATTCTCTCAAGGAACCCTAGCTATGAGTGCTACATTCATGTATGTGTGCTTCTTACATATATATTTATCACAAGAAACTAACAGTGGTTGTCCCCAGAGAGGGAACTGGGTAACTAAACAGGACCTATTATTTATGTATTCAATTGTGAACTATGTGCATGCAAATACACACAAATTTCTTTCTGAATGGGAGAGTAGGAGTATAAAAGAAAGAAATTTAGGAAGAAATAAAATAATGCTTTGGTGTAGTTGCACATTAATCATGATATGTATACTTGTGGCATTCAGCAATGGAAGAGTTTTTAGCTCGGTTTTGTAAGTCCAAAATGCTGTTTTATAGAGAGTGATCCAAGAAAGAAAAGGCAGTTTTTGAGGACACAGTGTAACATGTCTGTAAAATTGTCTGTGTGGAGATAAAAGGAGGAAATTTATCTTGATGAGAATGCAATAATATTCTAGCAGGTTGGGTTACTATTCCTTGTCTAGTCCAACTGCCATCTGACGGCCTGTGTGATGCCTGTTGATGACTGAGATCAATGGGGGAGGGCAGCCCCTGGATTTTGATTGTTTTACTAGTAATTTGAAATATGAATCAGTAAAATATCAAAATAGATTCTCTCTTTTGCCCATGAATAAAATAGCTTAAGAAAGCCAAAGAAACTGAAACCTTGGGACAGAAATCATAAGATCTTGTATGGATCGTTTTTTTTTTTTTTTTTCATATTTTTTGCCAGTTTATTTCTTCCATCTTTTTTTGCAACATTTTTTATTGGTGCATTATAGTTGACATAACGTTGGGATTTGTTATTTGTTTTTACATATGTGCACATGCACACAATATAACAATATAATTTATATGCATACACACACACACACACAGGAAATGGGAATGGTCTTAGTGAGCTGAGACAAGTTGCTTGCCAGTCTCCAATCAGCACACCAGGCTCTTCATATACCAAGAAAATTGTGTTAATATTTCCAGATGCATTTGCAATAATAAAGATGAGAACAGTCAATACAACGAACAATCTGAGATTTACTGAGCACACTCATGCATGTTCCAAGCATGATTGTTAAATCTGAGATTTACTGAGCACATTTATGCACGTTCCAAGCATGATTGTTAAATCCTCACAATATCCCATTTGTTACGGTTTGACTATGAGATGATCCCCAAAAAACTCAGGAGGCAATGTAGGAATAGTCAGAGGTGAAATGATTAGATTATGAGAGTAAAAAACCTAATTAGTGGATTAATTCATTTGATGATTAATGGTTTGGATGGATTACTAACTATAGGCAGGTGGGACATAGCTAGGGAAAGTCACAGGGGCATGCCCTTGAGAATTATGTTTGTCCCTGGTGTAGAGCATTCTCTCTCTCTCTCTCCCCCACCACCTCCCTTCCCCGCCCCTCTCTTTTTCCTGGTTGCTGTGAGTTGAGCAGCTTTCCTCCACCACACCCTTCCACCATGATGACCTGCCTCACCTCAGGCCCCGAGAACAAGGGAGGCAGCTGATAATGAACTGAGACTTGAAAATCATGAACCCAAAATAAATTTTTTCTTTCTCTAAGTTGTTCTTGTCAGATATTACAGTCTCAGCAACAAAAAGCTGACTGACACATTACTGAAGTAAATAATGTTGCTACCCCACGTTCCCAGAAGGGAACAAAGGCTCTGTGAGTTTAAGTAACTTAATACTGAATGCTGAGCACACTTTTTCTCTTCTGAACTAAGTCCCTTTTGCACATGACATGACTCAGTGATATGAATTCTTAACATGAAGAGTTTCACATAGTTTTTACACAGATTAGGTTATAGCTCTTATAATCTAATTTAAAGAGTCAAACTCCTTATTTGTTTAATCATGATTTAGTTTTTTTCCACAGTCCAGTACATTTTTTAAATTTGTTAATGCATTTGACCACATTTCTTGAAATGGATACATATTTCTCAGAAATGGCTTGCAAGTTTTTGTTTACTTGTTCTTGTTTTTGTTTGTTTGTTTTTGGCTGTGACACCCTCTGAAGCAGAGATTTCTTAAGAAAACTGACAAGTATCATACACTTTAACATCTTGAAAAGTTGCCATGAAGCCCTCTCACATAAAGTTCACCCTTGAGACATTAATACATCCAAAATATTTTCAGAGATACTTTAAGAGTATATGATCATTCATATGATTCATTTAGTACTAAAGGTATGTTTTATTATTTTAAAGATCCTAGTTATAATATATTAATGGAGGTCCTAGAATATCAATCATATCTTCTTGAAACTCTGATATATGATTCTTTACTACTTAAAATATATGTGTCCAGAAAGTAAATAAATTACAACAAAATAAATAGAAGGAATTTTTCCATTTTTCTTCTCATATTCTGTGCAGAATAACCTCTGTTAACTTGGTTGCAAACTAACTGACATAGTAAGGTTAAGCTTACCATTCCAAAGTTGGGAAAATATGATTAAAACAAAATGAAGTTAATACACACATTGAGTAAAATATGAATGTGTTGAAAACTGTCTTGAAAAATGTAGCTCATGGTACTTTGTCTATCTGAAAATACACCCCAAATAAAAATAATGAGAAAAAAAAGTTGGAAAATCTCAGCAAGCCCAGGGGTAAAAGGAGGGTCAAGATCTCCTGGAAGCTAGAATTAGATGACTTTCACAAACTATATTTCTTTCTCCAGCTCTCAGAAGCCAGTTTGCATCCACGTCACATCTTTTTGTTTCTGCCTCTGCAGAGAGGTTGGCTCTGCTGTGTTCAGACCATTTCAGCTACTGTCTTTTGGTCCTATCCCATTGTCCTAGGAAAGCAATCTGATAGGATTAGTTTGAGTCTGGCCCGCACCATACTTCATATAGCTATGGAAAGGTATGTGGCAACAACTGCGCACTCCCCTTCAGCACCTCCGTGGGAAATTGGAGGAGAGGGTTAGGGTAGGATAAAGAAGGAGGGGGTTAGGGCAGGAGGGAGGACATAACTGTGGAGAAAATAGTTGGCATTTGTCTTATAGCTGCCACGTGGGAAGCATATCTTCCAGAATCTGGCTATATAGGGACAAATTCTGAGAAGCATATCTTTCATATTTAGATGTTTCCACAAAGAACAATCTATTTCTAAAAGTTTATAGGATTTAAGGATAAGCTTTGGAACAGAGCCCAATCAGACTGAGAATTATACAGTAAAAGAGAGGACAGAAGCATGGTTTATGGCTTACCTATTTGGATTAGACAAAAATAAGAATTTAAGGACTCTCCCTTTATTGGATGGTGATTTTATCCTGAGAAACTCTGTTCTTAAGCAATATTCATATTATCTAAGGCTGAGGTTTTCCCTGAATGTTTTGGAAATCAAAAATGGAAAACTTAAGTGGGTAGTACTGGCTATAATCCAATGCACGCTAGTGCAATGCAGAAGGGGGAAATGTTATTTAAAACCACAACTGAATGTAGCAACTTCTGTCTTTTCCATGGGGAAGGTGGGGTGGGTGTAGGGGTAATTCATATAACTGGAGGAATACATCTCTTCCCTCCTCCTTTCCCTTGCAAAACTGGATGGAGTAGGAAGAAAGGGTGAGGCTGAGATTTAGATGTCCTGTGGTTTAATAGAATACATTAGTGGATCTTTGGAAGTTCAAAGAGTCTATGCACTGGTAAGGATATGGAGAGTCAGCAGGGCTGAAGTGAATTACTTTTCATGGTATTGTGGAAGATATTTAAAGATTTTGCACCAGTGAGAGAAGAGGTAGGGAAGAAAGTAGAAGGAATCATGGAGAGAAAACCCCGTGACATACGAAAGAATTCTTAGAGCCTTGGAAATTAGGGGCTTCCACTATACTATTTTTTAACTTTTCTTTTCTTTTCAATTTCATATATGATGTTTCAATACATGTTTACAATATATACTGATTAAATTAAACTTTCCATCTATTATGATTACCCTGTGTTTGGAGTCTTCAAGCTCCTCTCCTCTGGATGTTCACAAAATATATAGCAGGTTATCATGAACTATAGTCATCCCACTATATTGTATAGAACACTAGAATTTATTACTTCTAATTTTGTTTTGATACCCATTATCCAGCCTCCCCCTCTTACGCCTACCCCTTTTCCTTTCCAAACCTCTAGTAATCACTATTTGATGTTCAAATAAGCATTTTTTAGCATCTACATATGGGAAAGAACACGCAGTGTTTATGTTTCTGTGTGTCTGGCTTATTTCACTTAACATAATGCCCTCTAATTCCATCCTTTTTGCTGCAAATGGTAGGATATCATTCTTTTTTCAATTTTATTTTTAATTAATTTATTTTTGGTGCCAAGGATTGCATGTACTAAGCATGCTTTCCAGTACTGAGATACACTCCCAGCCTCTAGATACCAGTCCTTTTGTGGCTAAATAATATTTCATTGTGTTTTATATACCATATTTTTCTTATGCATTCATCTGTTGATGGGTAGATCTCCATATCTTAACTACTGTGAATAGTGCAGCAACATACATGGAAGTGAAGATACCTCTTTGATTTGCTGATATCATTTCCTTTGAATATATACCCATCTGTGAGATAGTTGGATCATAGAGTAAAAGTATGTTTAACTTTTGAAGGAACTTCCACACTATTGTCCACAGTGATTGTACTAATTTATATTCCTGGCAACAGTATATGAGAGTTCCCTTTCCTCCACATCCTCAACAATATTTTTTCTTTTTGATAGAAGTCATTCTATCAGGGATGAGATTATATCTCATTGTATTTGCATTTTCCTGACAGTTAATCATGGGGAACACATTTTTCATAAATTTCCTGGTTATTTCAATTTCTTCTTTTGAGAAGAATCTATTCATATCATTTGCCCATTTAGTTGGATTTTGTTTTTTTTTTTTTGTTATTGAGATTTTTATTTTCTTATATATTCAAGGTGTTAAACCTTTGTCAGGGTTGTAAAAACATTTTCCCATGCTGTAGGTTGTCTTTTTATTATGTTGATTATTCCCTTTGCTGCATAGAAGCTGTTAAATCTCATAAAATCACATTTTTCTATTTTTCCTTTGTTACCTGTGTTTTTAAGATCTTATTAAGAAATACACCTATGAAGTATTTCCACCTATGTTTTCTTCTAGTAGTTTTATTGTTTCAGGACCTATGTTTAGGTCTTTGATTCATTAAAGCTGATTTTTACATAGGGTGAGAAATGATAGGTGTAAAATTTCAATCTTCCATGTGTGAATGTCCAGTTTTCCCAGCACCACTTATTGAAAAGTTTGCCCTTTCTCTAATACATATTTGTAGTGCCTTTGTTGAGAATCAGTTAGCTGTAAATGCATGGGTTATTTCAGGACACTGTATTAATGAATGTGTTTATTTGTGAGTGTTTGGTGAGTATGTAATTTGTGTGAATCATGGAAGTAGGCTGGATTTCGAACCTTGTTTAGGGGTAAAAAATAGGGAGATAACATGCAGAACAGTTAGATAATTCATTAATGGAACTAAATAAAAGCAGGAGCTAAGAATCATCAATGACTTGGAAAATTTAAAAATTCCTTACTGTTGCTTCTTGTAGCAAATTTTATATTAAAAAGAAGCCACATAAATGTATAACACCATACCATGTGGTCTTTCTCCAAAGGGATGTTGTCATGACAGAGTCTTCCTGAATCAGGGAGGTCTTTTAGGTGACGCAACTAACGGAATGGTGGAAGTGATGTTTCATGTTTTCTGAGGTGAGGTCAAAAAAAGGAAAGATGGCTTCCCTTCCATCTGACTCCTGCTTCCTCTCAGGATGCCTGAACTTGAAACAATACCACCATTACATGAGCAAGTCCACGCAACATGGAAAGGCTGTGTGTGTGTGTGTGTGTGTGTGTGTGTGTGTGTGTGTGTATGTTGTAACCAATAGACCCAATCACGTGCTAACCAGCATTAACCACTAAAAATGTGGACAAGCAAGCCTTCTGATGATTCTAGTTGCCAGTTATCAAGTTTTCCAGCTAAGAGCTCACATATTTATTGTTCAGCACAGTTAGGCCATGTCCTCTGAATCCTAACTGAATTCCTGACTCAAAGAAACCATGCAAAATAGTAAACAATTATTCCTGTCTTAAGGCACCAAGTTTTGGTATAAAAGTTTAGGCTATAAAAGATAAATAATATATCCTAATTCACAGAATCCCAAGAAAAACAATGAAGAGGATCTTGGGGATGAAATTTGGACTAATTCTGTTTGCAGCTTAAAGAATCAGACCAGACCTTTTCTCATGGCATGTATTAGAGCTCAGCCCTATCCTCTGCATCTCAAGAATTCTGTCATCTAAAGACAAAGTCTATGGCAGGGGGAGGCATGGGCACAGAGTTTGTTCATCTTTCAGAAATAAAAACATGACATTAAGTATAACAAAGAATAGAAGTGGCTAAAACATTAAGGAATCAATTCTTCTACATTCAGCTACTTAGTAACCATGTAATTGGAAATTTATTGTGTTTTTGCCTCAGTTTCTTCATTTGTAAAATGAGGCTAATAATATATTTATAATTTTAAGGATTAACAGAGAAAACACATGTAAAGTATTTAGTTACATATCTGGTGCAAAATAAGCATTCTATAAAGTTAGGTATTATTATTAATAATGTGTTTGGCATAGCATCTAACACTAGGTAAGGGCTTAATAAACGTAGCTGTAATTACTGTAGTACTCCAAATGTTTACTCTAATGCTAATGTTTCTCACTAAATTCTGAATTTCTATTTCCATGGCTAATGTTCCTGGAATTTTCATGTGCAAATGACAGAAATTCTGTAGTATATGAAACTGTCAGCTTATCAGTGTGACTAGTAAACCCACCATATAATTGAGTTCATTCAAAATGTTCAAACCTAAAGCAATGTATTAGCTATCAGCCTAAAAAGGCATTGATTCATCTCTGCACATGTTGGAGTATAAATGGCAAAACTTAATGATGTGATCTTATTTTCTGCCAACCTTGGCAGAATGTATTCATAACTTGTAGAACCTATATTTCAAACCGGACTCTTTATTTTTGGTATTTAGTTTTGTTTACACTTAGTTACATGAAATTTTGACTTTTCTATGAATTAGAGCTGAGAATAGATTTTCCAGGCATCTGATGATTCTAAATTAACTCCACAAATAACATTTTGATAAGTAAAATAAAGAAAACCCAGAAATTTCCCATAGAATACATAATAAATGAAAAAAATCAAGGAAGTGGGTATAGAACAACAAAGAAACAAGTGGTATTTTTAAATAGACTCTTTTGAGGTTTGGGGAAAATTCAGGGAAAGAAGACCTCATTGTTCCCACCATGTTAGCAGGAAACCTCCAAACTAAAGATGATGCTCTCAATAGACTTACCAACCTCAGAGTTAGTCACAGTACTCCTACTTAACATCTCTCTGCTGACTCCTCCAATGAGAGATGGAAAGGGAAGATGCACTAACTTCTAAGGCAACTCAGAAACCTTGCATTAATTCCTGTTTTATTGTTTTATAATTTGAAATTTTAATTTCCTTAAAAGGTTAAAAAATCTTCCCAACATTACCGCATATGTTCTACACATGGGGGAAAATACATGCTAGAAAATCATTTGGCTCAAGTATTCAATCAAATTTTCACTGTTATCCTCAAGGAGGATGAAACCAAATAAAAGTTGGTAAGAATGTTTGTTGAGGGTGAAAACAATTGTGCCCAAGAAATGTTTCAGTGTGTACAAATTCCAGCAAATTTTTCACAGATTGGTTTTGAAATTCATGAGGTAAAACAAAGTTGAAAAGTTGCCAAGTCAAATTTTTTCATATTTAAAATTTTTTCAACTTAATCATGATATAATTGAAATATATTAAGCTGCACATATTTAAACTATACAGTTTGATCCACTTAGACATATGTATATACTCATAGAATCATTGCAAGAATCAAAATAATAAGGATTTTCATCATTCCTAAAATTTTTCTGTGACCCTTTGTAAGCCCTCCATTCCTCTACGTTCATCCACAGGCAACCACAGATCTCCTTTCTGTAATTATGGGTTATTTTTCATTTTAAAGAATTTCATTTAAATAGAACAATTTAACCAGAGTATGTGTTCTATCCTGCCTGCCTTTCACTCAGCACAATTTTGAGATTCATCCATTTTGTTAAATATATCAAAAATTCTTTCCTCTTTATTGTTGAGTAATGTTCCACTGTGTGGATAAAACACAATTGGTTTATTTGCTTACCTATTGATAGACTGGGTTGCTTCCAGTTTGGGTGTACTACAAATAAAGCTGCTACCAACATTTGTGTACAGGTCTTTGTGTGGATGTATGCTTTCGTTTCTCTTGGTAAATACTAAGGAATGGAAGTGCTAAGTACTATGGCAGACATAAGTTTAGCTTTTAAGAAAATGCCCCCATTAGTGAAGAACTCCCATTTCCACATGCTCATTAGCCACTTGGTGTCATTATGTTTTCAAAAACTTAAGCTATTTTAATGGATGTGTAGTGGTATCTCACTGCATCTGCATTTTACTGATGACTAATGATGTTAAGCATCATTTCATATGCTTTTCAGCCATCCATACATCTTTTGTGAAGTATCTGTCAAATCTTTTGATCATTTTCTTACTGGGTGGGGAGTTTTCTTACTTTAGCATTTTTAATGTTCTTAGATATACAGATGCAATCCTTTGGTTCAAAGAGAAGAGGACTCTGCTCCACAAATAATCTGGGAATTTAGGCCGATAAAAGGTTTGCTCTTTTGCACGTGGTACTTTTATTTATTTATTTTTGTTATTCTCAGCAACACAATACAGCCAATCCAAGGGTCTGGGGTGGAGGTAGAAAAGGATGTCAGATTTATTTTTTCTGAAGCCTAGGTCTATAAGTGGTGTGTTTAATATTTGTCCAAAACTCTATGCACAGGCTTATACAGATGCATGGGAAGCTGGGAATGTAATCCTTGTTGAGCTTCTATTTTCCTGTAAAACTATAGAAAAGGTAAACAGAATAAATCTTTAGAGGACAGCTACTTATCTTTGTCTTGGAAAAGATATTAGATACCCACTTAAGGTCAGGAACTGGGTCACATATATGCTAAACTTCTTTGATTTATTTTAATGTGGCATTTCTCAAATTTTGTCCAGCAAAATGGTGTACTATACCATCAAAATGTTCTTTGAGAAAAACGTCGGCACTGGCAAAAAACGTTGAGGAAAGGTTATTTTAGACAAACTTAAACAAGTTTCTTTCCTGTAGGCTTCTCAAGACCTTTAATGTATTAATCTACATTTTGACTCCCCAAGAATGCACAGAATGTGAAGCATTTCCAAACTTAATTTGACTGAAAATTACCTATGAAAACTCCAAGGCTTGTCTGAGAATTATTAAAACAATAGATACTCGATGGTAGCATTTAGTTAAATACACATTTTTCAAGGTTCCCAATCATCACTCATTCCACTTATTTTTATAAAATAATACAATAATACCAAATAGGAATGAAATTACTTTCCCACAAGGTCAGCCAAGGGGAGTCTTGTAAGCCAGAGCTCCTGTGATAACATCATCAGGCCTGTAATTATTGTCTCTAAGTATCTTGCCTAGGAAGGACTTTAGCAACATACAGAACTGCAGACCAGAATCTGTATTCTACCTTTCCTGGAAAGAAAGCAGAGGAAGTGTTCCATGCAGCAATCTATCACCAGGCTCCCTGTTTCATTTATTTCTTTAGTATAGATTCTTTGAACCATAAAATATCCAACATGATTTTCTTCATTAATGAGAAACAGATTTTGTACTGAAATATGACCCATTTCAATCTTAAAATGACTAATCCTTTATTATAAGTTTTCGAAGCTACTGGTAAAAATATGCGCATTCTATGGTAACATGAGAATTTAAATGTATATTTAAATAGGTACACACTCATATACATATACACATTCACACACATAAATGACTTAGGAGTGGAGAGTTGATGGAAAGGAGAAGAAAGGGAATGTGAAGTTGTGTTTACTGAGAGAGGCAACACTGGGGCAGAGGCAAGATCTAAAATGCTCCTGTGTCTTCCTGATTTCCACAATCCATACGTGGGAACCATAATGAGGATGGATAGGAAGAGGAAAAGGGGATTTAGAGGGTGGATAAGAGCAAGAACAAAACCTAGGGGGAAAAGTGGAGAGAGGTCATTCTCTATCCATTAAGTCCCTCAGCAGCAGGAAAACAGCCTAAAGATCAACTTGTTCAGTCTCCCCCAAAAGATCCCTTATCTTTCACTAATGATCATTCATTTCACTAATTGATAAATGATAATCACTAAATGATTATCATTTCACTAATGATCATTCATCATTTGTTTCTAGGGTACTTAGGAAGTTCTCAAACCAGTTCATTCAATTTTCAAACAATTGTAATTGCTAGGGATTAATAGTTAAACTATTCTGTAATGCCTAATTCAGCCTCCAGAGTTGTCAACAGGACTGTCTTAGATATTCAAGGATAGTGAACATGGATTCACTAAGTTTTTTTTTTTAATTTTTTTGTTCTAAATATCAACAAGCCTGTCACACATTCCTGATGTGAGATTTGAGAAAGCACCCCCATTCTTGTCATCTTCCTCTAGATCTGTTTCAAGCACTCACTGTCCTTCTTAAAATTCAGTATGAAATAAATACAATAAATGATCAATACATAATTAATACCATTTAATCTGAAGATAGCACATTCAAGGAATCAGAATCTTTGGAGATTTGGCAATGTCAATCTCCCTAGGAAAAATAAAATGACTAAACTTTTTATACTAAAGTGGGCATCTATTTTCCTTTTAAACAACAGTAAAGAAGTGCATGAATCTTTCCTGGATGGCTAATTATGTATGCCTAATAATGGAAAAGGAAGTTACATTTATTAAGCATGCATTTAAGGTCAGGTACTGAGCTTCGTGTGTGCTACAGTAGCTTTGATTTGCTATACACAACATAAAATTCTTCAAATTATGTTCAGCAGAGTAATGAATGGTGTTTCTATAAAATTTGTAGTCTTTAAGAAAAGGATTTGCATGGCCAAATAAGTTGAGGAAAGGAGCCATCAATAACTATTAGAACTGTCAATCAAGAAAATATCTGTTATATTCTCAACCCTGCTGGACACCCCTCGCTGCACTTCCTCCCACATTCCAGCAGGTAGTAGTATTTACTCAAGGTCACTCTTCACCTGACACTAGCATTTTTTCAGTGATCTTAGTAGGAAAGCATTGTGAAGCCACACACCCATCAGTTCTAATGCCTGTGTGTGTGTGTGTGTATGTGTGTGTGTGTGAGAGAGAAAGAGAGAGAGAGAGAGAGAGAGAACTAAGCACTGGTGGTTCTCTGCTCTGGTTGTCTTATTCCTAACAATGGGAATGCCAATCACCTTATTGTTTTTTTGTTCCAGAGATTGGTGGGGTGGGAAGGAAATTACAGTAAATACATCCTTAGAAAGGAATAAAACAACCTAGCTCCAAGTGGGGATAAGCATTAGAAGTTCCATTAATAAGAAACTTTTTTTCCATTACTATGAGAATTTAAGAGATTAATAACTTATTTTTATTAACATTATTTTTCTTAAGAGAAGATGGAGACAAGTACCGAGGAGAGACAGGAAATGAAAACTTGAAAGAAGAGGTAAAGAAATCATTCCTATAGTTAAAGCAGTAATTTCTAAATGTATTTTTTAATACATAAATTTTCATTGTCAATAGATATTTGATTTTATTTATTTATATGTGGTGCTGAGTATCAAACTTAGGGCCTCACACATGCCAGGCAAGCACTCTTCCACTGTGCCACAACTCTAGCCCCTCTAAATGTATTTTTGATTCTGCATGCTAATCAGGAAAATACTTTTGAGCATGGGTTTCAAATATGTCCATATTTCTTTTAAAATTTTGTAAATATAGTTAGTACCATTGATCTCAAAATGACAAAGCTTAATTCCTTACTTATTTTTTAGATAAAAGACAAACGCAAGCAGAAGTTCTAGCAGTGTGTTCTTGAGCCCAGTGAACTATAATGCAATCCCCTAAGGTATATATATTCACCCCACTTTTGTAGGTTGAATGGGCCAAAATGACCAAAACATTTAATACAAGAAATGTCTACAATAAATATTTGCATATCTGATTTAGAAATCCTTCCTGTGTTATCCAGACTTTTGAACAACCTATCCTATGAGAATACTTTGATGTATAGGTATTTGTGTTTATTTATGTGCATGCATATGTGGATTTTGTCATATGTGAAAACCCAGAGAAAGAAGCTGAGCAGTGTCTTTGCTGACCCAGTGTGAAGCAAGGATAAAGCACACAAGGGACAATGAGATATCCTTTAAAAAGATAATTCAAGCCAGAGCTTCAAGTCAGACTGGGAATAATATAAGTCAGTCTCTTACACACCCAGAATTCCTGGAAAGACTGGGGAAAAGTCCAGGAATCTACTTCACATAGAATGGAATTTGAATGAATTTTACTTGGATCTCAAAGAACAAGATAGCATAGATAATATCTGGGCTACATAGCTGTATTTTGAAATTATACATACTGTGATGGTTAGTTTTATGTGTCAACTTGACTGGGTCAAGGGTTACCCAGATATTTGCCAAACATTATTCCAAGTATTTCTTGAGAATGTTTTTGGATGAGAATGACATTTTTATTGGTAGACTGACTAAAGCAGATGGTCCTCCCTAAAGTGGGTGGGCCCCATCCAATCTGTTGAAGACTTGACTAGAACAAAAGATTGACCCTCCGCTGAGTGAGAGAATTCCCTTGTTTACTGACCTTGGAACAGAAGCATTAGCTCTTCCTGCCTGACAAGCTGGATCACTAGCTTTTCCTGGTTCTACAGCAGCTTCCAACCTTCAGATTCAAACTGGTAAATTGGTTCTATAGATTTTGAACCCAGCCTCCATCATTATGTAAGCCAATTTATTACTGTGTGTGAGTGTGTGTGTGTGTGTGTGTGTGTGCTATTGGTAACATTTCTCTGGAGAAATCTGACACATTTACTCAATTGATAACCTTTTCTTTTTTCTCTAGACAAGTATTAGAAAAAGATGTCATCAAATATGTGGAAAATAAGTTTTACAACAATTAAATTATCACAGTTAACAATATATGTGCAGTTTTCATTTTAACAACTTTTTTTAAGTGGATTTGATTTTACCTAAACTGAGAGAGTGGAGTCTATCTATCCCCATGTTGCTGTTGCTTCTCAAGATGAAAATCATTTCCTAACATACATGCACATGTACATTTTATAATAGATTTCTCTTTGACAGATTCCTGGTTTAAGTGTATATTAAGTAAGAGAAGACTGGAGACTCTATACAGGAATATGTCACTGCTTTCTGTTAATGCCTTCAATTATTAGACTATAGTTTCTCTAGCATGGGTCAGAATACTTACAATAGAATTTTAGATTCTCTTTCTCAATTTGCAGATGATTCTGTCAATAATATGAGATTATTAGCCACCTTTATTGACTCTTTCTTAGTCATTGACATTTTGGCAAGAATTAATATTGAGTCATTCCTTGTAAGTTCACATGAGATTACTCAGGAAAAAAAAAGCAAATATTTATGAGGTTTTATGACTACCAGTTACAGAAGAGCATCCTAGTAATGACACAAAGTTCAAAACACATAAAGGATAAGATTGATGAATTTGACACTTATAAAGAAGATAAACTTGAGACAGGAGAAGACATAAGCAAAATGGAAAGGCAAATAACACACCAAGTACAAAATCTTACAACATACATGACAGCTATTGGACAGTATCGTTCATCTAAAGAGAACTGTAATGAAAAAAATGATAGAATAATGACTCCATTGAGAGAAAAATGAGTAAAGAACATAACACATTAAATAAGAATCACAAATAATCAACACATGAAAAGTTTTCAATTTCCCTTACAAAGAAACAAACATAAGATTTTTTTGAATTGGAAAAGATAAAAAAGGAATTATAAATCCAGTACATCCTAAAGAGATGGAAACTCGTAGTGTATAATTTTGATTAGACTTTTGGGAGGAGTTTTGACACTACATCAAAAGCCTTAAAATCTCTGCATTAATTCTTTTTTTGCATTAATTATTTATTTTAAGAAAATAATCAGAAAAAAAATGTGTACAGATATCTTTCCAAGAATGTTTATCCTAGTAGTGTTTAAAATTGTAAGAAGTTGGAAACAAATTAAATGCACAATATGAGAAAGCAATTAAATAAATTATAGTAGAGCCATACATTGAACAGGAGGCAGACTTAAAATGAGATCTAGTTCTGTTGTTTCATGGAAATTATTCAGGATATATTGTTAGGTAATAACAGAAGATTACTATTTTTTTATTGTGATCTGGCTTTTAATTGACAAATTAAACATATATATTCATGTACAACATGTATGTGAGTAACATGTACAACATGATGTTTTGACATATATATGATGTGAAATGATTAAACCAAGCTAAATCATTATCTCACTTATTTTTTTTGTGGGAGAATATTTAAAATCTATTCTAAACATATAATACATTGCTACTAACTGTAAGCACCATGTTACACAATAGATATTTTTAATTCTTCCTCCTGTGTAAATAAAAATATATACTTTGATCAACATCTTCTCAATTCCCATAGCATTTCCCCCATTCAATTCTGCTTCTCTGAGCTCAACTTTTTGATTCCACATATAAGCAAGAAGCATGATTCCATTTTGAATTAAATGCTTAAAATGCTATTTATGCTTCCCTTTAAATACCCTACCATTACATCTGAATTAAGCCAGACCATTAATTGGGCCATGCTTTGAATCACCTACTTTATTGAGTTTGCTAGCTTTAAGACTGTTTTCTGATTTTTAAAATGGAAGCAAAATAGTTCCTATTTCAAAAGATTCTGGTAATCATTAAATGAGAAATTCTTAGAACAATGCCTAGAATGAAGTAAATGTTTTGTAATTAATTATAAGCTATAATTAATTACCAATGTTATTATTATCATATAAATAATCACTTTAGACTTTGGTGCAAAGAAACTACTTGTTTATGTGGAGGAACAAATGTATTATTATGTTGTATGTATTTTGATGGACTGACAATACAAAATTCTAGTTTAGAGCCCATTCTGTAGTCCAAGTTTTGAAGTCCTATAAGCCCTCATGGCCTACATGAATGCATATTGACCTGCATATTAAGCTGACAGTCTCATTTTCCTAGTCAAATTCTTTTTTTTTTTTTTCTTCTTTCTTCCTTTTCTGCTCCCCATGCCTCAACCCCCATACTGGGAGTTGAACCTAGGGGCACTATACTGCTGAGCTACATCCTTAGTCCTTTTGAGTTTTTATTATGAGACAAGGTCTTGTTAAGTTGCCCAAGTTGGTCTCAAACTTGCCATTTTCTTGCCTCAGGCGCACTTAAGTAGCTGGGATTATAGGTGTGCACCATTACACCTGGCTCAATTTCTTTATTTTCAAATTTGTACCATCTTGTTTATAGGATATACTACCTTAAATATTCTGTATAGAATGAGACAGGCCACAGTTAAATAACCAACTAATCCAACTTTATGATATTTTTGGAGGAGTTTAATATACATGATGTTTGCAACACCTTAAAATTTAAAAAAATGTAAAAATTGTATAGTTTAAATTTGAATGTGCAAGAAAAAATAACTAACTTGATGTCTCGCAGAAGGATATGGTCTTACCAAGACAGTTAAAAACTGGAATTCTCTTACAGGGTTCATGTGGGACAAGGGCAAAGTACAATTTTCTCTAAGACACTCTGCATATATAAATAATATCTACCATACTCTTGAGAAGGAAAATGGCTAGACATGACAGGCCAACAGTAAAAAAGCATTCTGGTACTCTTTCAGCTTTCAAAAATAAGTGAAAGAAGAGACAAGAAAAGATAAAAGAAGGAAGAGAAGACAATGGAAAGAAATTTATGAAATGAAACAGAATTTATTACTGCTGATGATTTGATCAGGAGTTAGCTTTATGTGTTTCATTTGTAATATGGTTGGCAATTAGTTAAATTGGCACATATTAAAGTCATATCAGGATGGAAAAATTCCTTTCTGATGATATTTCTTTTCATTCAGTGGCTCTTTGTTATTTCAGCTTTCCCAGTTCTTTGAAGTTGAACATCACTAGTATGTAACAGATACAAATGGGCCTTGGGAAAGAAAAGGGGGCACAGTTTAGTGAATGAAAATCATATCCAGGCATGTCAAATGACAGAGTCCTCCCCAAAGCACTCAGTAAACTGGGTGCTCGGAATGCAAATGAATTATGGGCATGTCTCTATTGTATTGTTTTTTTTTTAATTTTTTTATTTTGAGAAGTGTCAGGTGGTAGGAGTTGTTTTAGTCAGGGTTCTCCAGAGAAACGGAACAAATAGGATGTACAGAGATATATAAAGGAGATTTAGTATGGAAATTGGCTCATGTGATTATGGAGGCTGAGAAATCCAACAATATGTCTTCTTCAAGCTGGAATATCAAGAAAGGAAGTGATGGAATTCAGTCTGAGTCTGAAGGCCTGAGAACCCAGGTTGTAGGGTGCAGTGGTATAAGTACAAGAGTCCTATAGTTCAAGAATCAGGAATCCTAATATCTGAGGGTAGGATAAAATGGATTGTCCAAGCTCAAAAGAGAAAGACAAAGAGAGAATTCACTTTTTCTGTGCCTTCTTGTTCTATTTGGGCCTTCAACAGATTGGGTGATGCCCACCCACTTTGGTGAGGGTGGATCTTCCTTAGTCATTCTACTGATTCAAATGCTAATTTATTCCAGAGACACCCTCACAGATATACCTCAAAATAATGTCCTACCAGCTACCTGGGCTTCCTTTAGCCCAGTCAAGTTGGCATGTAAATTAACCATTAGAGGAACCCTCCTTACTTCCTAGCATAATGCTTTACACTCAATGAATGTTAAGAAAAATTACTGATGAATATCTATTGTAAAATATTTTTTTCCGGAGTGCAATCTATAGCATACATCTTTAGTAAACAGAAAAGAAATTAAGCTAATGAAACAAGTGTTTTCATTCAGAATTCAATATAAAAATTCAGTGTAATTTTAAAAAACAAGATACCACTACATGGATATTAGAATGACCAGAATGTGTAACACTAACAATACCAAATGCTGACAAGAATGTGGAGCAACAGAAACTCACTGCTGGTGGGAATGAACAGTGGTCCAGCCACTCAGGCATACATTTACAATTTTTTTCTTATTCAACTAAACATATTCTTACTATATGAGCCAGTATGTAGTAAATCCAAATTCTTGGTATTTACCCAAAGGATTTGAAAACTGTCTACACAAAGACCTACACACAGATGTGTACAGCAGCATTATTCATAGCTGCAAAAACTTGGAAGTAGCCAAGATACTCTTCAGTAGGTGAAGAATAAATTAATTCAGTTTCTTTCAGGCAACAGAATACTATGCATCACTAAAAAGAAATGAACTATCAATCCTGAAAAGACATGGTGGAATCTTCAATACATATTACTAAATGAGCAAAGTCAATCTTATAAGGCTTTTTACTGTGTGATTCCAACTATATGCCATTCTGAAAAAGGCAAAATTATGGAAAAGTAAAAAGATCAGTTGTCAGGGGACTAAGAGGGGTTGGTTGATAGGCAGAATGCAGAGAATATTTAGGACAGAGGAAATACTATGTGATGGTATAATGATGAATATCTGTCATTATACATTTGTCTAAACTCACAGAATGAAACCCACTGTACACTATGAACTTTTGGTGATTATGATGTTCCATTGTAGGTTCATCAATTGCAACAAATGTATTACCTGGGGATGTGGATAATGATAGACTTGTGTGTAGGGATAGAGAGACTTTGGGAAATCTCTGTATATTCCTGTTAATTTTGCGGTGAACCTGAAACTGCCCTACAAAAAAACAAAAACAAAAACAAAAAACTTTAAACATGATTCAATGTAATAAATTTCCTTGTCTTAAGACTGTTAACAAATTTAAGTATCTTTGATGAACATAGCATAATGATTTATATAAGGGGATACTGACATTCTTCCACATTGTGTTTTTTTTACCCTTAGTATTTCTGTAACACAAACATTTGGGAACACAGGTGGATTATTATTAGGTGAATATACAAGAAAAAATACAATGAAGATGTGAACCAGCTGCCTCATGGCTACAATTCACTCAAGACTGCTGATTCCTTAGGAAACATCAAGGTGATTTTGCTAACTCTGCTTGACAAGGGAAACCTGCACAAAGGAATGTACTGGAAACTTGGCCTTCATTAGCAAATTCAAACTGTGTAGACAATCAATTTAGTTATTCTGACATTAAAATTTTCCATGGTGGTTTAAATCATTCCTTTGATTTTTGATTTGACATCCTCATTATAGTCTAGGGTTTTTAAAAAGAATTTGTTCAAACTATATAGGAAGGAAAATTTGTTACTATTGTTATTAATATTTAAATTAAAGAATTTATGTCTTTAACCCAGAAATTGAGTTATTTTTATTTTGGCTTTAAAAACCATTCACGCATTAAAATGCACTAAGTACTTTTAGAGTAGCCTTTTTGGTAAAATTTAGCTAATTATTCTGGGAATAGCTAATTAAATAGGTCAAAACTACATAAAATATAATGTACATTTAAAATCAATTCAAAAGAGAATGCAGTACAAACTAGCATCTTTTAATACTCAAGCCGAGCGAAGCAACCGTCTTAGGAAATACGTACTTTCCTCATTACCATTTTGCAGAGAGAGACACTGAGCCAAAACTGGGTCCTTGAATAGCAAGGACCATTGTATTAGTCTGTTATTACTGTTGTTATAAACTACCACAAACTTTTGTTATCGTATAGTTCTGAAGGTCAGAAGTCATAAATAGTTTTTGCAAGGCTTAAATAAAGGTGTCATCAATTTGAATTCCTTCTGGAGGTTGTAGGGAAGAATCTGTTTTCCTGCCTTTTCCATCTTCTATAAGTCAACTGCATTCCTTGGTTCATGGCTCCTTCTTCTATCTCCAAAACCAGCTACATCGTGTCTTCAAATCTTCCAGTCTCTTTGTTTTTTCTCTCACCTCTAGCCTCTAGCTCCTGTCTTCATGCCTCCTTCTTTGACTCTTCAACTTCCCTCTTCCATCTTTTAGGGACATTTCTGAACACATTGGGCTCGCCCAGGCTGATCTCCATATCCTAAAATCCATAGATTAATTACATGCACAAAGTTGCCACAAAGCTGCTTTGCTATCTAAAAGACGTATTCACAGGCTCTGGAAACAAGAATGAGAATACCTTGGAGGGACCATTGTTCTATCAAGACCACCTATTACAACCATCCCAAAGTTTCTGAGTGAGCACCCCAAAGTCTCTGAGCCAAAAACAACAGAGTCAAGACAAGTTTAAAGTCTTCTGCTTCATCATTTTAATTCTTATTTGCATGGTACGGTGAGACAGAGATTACAAGATAGTCATAGTAAAGGGAAAATACTTTGAAAGAAATACCTGGTCAGAGACTACAAGGGTGATGTAGTCTGGCTCAGTAAATATTTGGAGAAGGAATGAATAATTGCTAATCAGTTACATTTGATATAGTCGATCAAACATTCATAATACAAATGACCACTCTAATTGCCTGATTTTTTATCAGAACCAAAGGTAATACAAAAAAAGGCTTACAGCATTTTCATTGCTCTCAAGAAGCTTGAAATTGCATTGCAGAGATGTTAGCCTGCATGAACTCATTAAACAAATACAAACTCATGAATAAGAACAAAAGTATATGTAGCAACTTGTTGTCCCCGTTATAAAATCGGGTAACAGGAAGAAAATTTGAAGAACCAATAGCATCCATTCTGCTAAAAGAATAGTGGAATCTTAAGAATGACACTATTCACTAGGGAGACAAGAAAATGCAAGCACACTATCTGTAAATAAAAAGATAGATCTAGTCTAGGTAGGTAGGTAGATATAAGAAACTCACTAGTGCAAATACACAAGCTGCTGGATAAATTAGAAAAAAATTGAGATTTACCAACTATTTACTCAATATTTATTGAGTGCCTATTGTGTGCCAGGCACTACACAAATGTCAGGGAGGGAAATTGATGAAAAACTTAGAGCTTATTTTTTTGTGCTGTGGCATTTTATTTTATTTTATCTTATATTATTTTATTTTTGCAATTATATCTTTTGCTTGTAGCCCTAAATTATAATAGGGTAATACTAACCCATTGTTATCCTGTAAGAAGTATTAAGAGTTTTGGGATTAAATTTATATATACTAGAATTTAGAGAAGAAATAAAAATCAGCGCAGGAGCACAGACCTTACAAGTATCGTGTTCTGCATGGTCTATCTTTCCTTGAATTTATGGAGTCCATCACTTAAATATACTTTTGATACTAAATATAAAGCTGATAATCCTGCTGGAGCTCTTAGAATTTTTTCAGCTAAACTGGGAAGGCCAGCAGGGCAAAGTTGCTGGGTTGAGAGTCTCAGATGTCAAATGAGTCTGAAATTGTGCCAGTTTTATCTTCCAATGAAATGAGCACATGAAATAAGATAATTAAAATGAGAAGGCTGACAGCAGCCACAGTGAGTCAGAGTAACCTTCCAAATGCAAAAGCCCTGATGAGGATGGGATTTTTAGCTTCTTAAGAAAAATTAGTTTCCTTAGGAAAAGGAAAGTAATAGCATGAGGTAGATATTAGACAATTCAGTAGAATGCATTTATGGAAGAAAAAATGTAGAGAGTTGAAGTAAAGAGGAGAACAAAGAAATGTGTAGTGAAAACTGATAGCAAAACCCATCAAGTCTGTTAAAGAACTCTATCATTTTATGGCTCTTACTTACAGTTATTATTTAGGACTTGAAAAACAGATCACAAAGAATTATTTAGATAATTACCCAGTTTTTAGCCTTAAATACAATATCCAAACTTGGCTATTTTGACCTAAATATTGTAAACATAGTGGTTATTTGAAAAGAATATCTTATTTATTTTGGTAGCATTGAATTTAAAGACAGGCAAATTTAATTTTAACAAATGTTATTAAAATAAACTATTTTTATAAAGTTATAGAGAAGTAGGAAATTAAAACATGTAGGCCCAAAATATTCTAAAAATTAAATGAATAAATCATTAGAAATTGGTTACATAATTCCATGCCTTTTTCAATATTTTCTGGAATATTTGGCATTATCATTATTAAATCCACCATACAATTGACATGTGTTAAAGGCAATATTTTGCCTGGGATATTTAATCCCAGAACACAAGTCCTTTAAAATATTTCTCTTCTGTTTTCTCCCTCCATTGTATTCTTTCTGTTTCTACTGCCAAAGTTTCCTATATGTTTCTAATCTGCTGTTATACTGTATATACAAATGTTTGCATGAAAGTCTGAGACTGGCTTTATATCCTCACCAAGGAATAAAATACCTGGACTTAATACCAGTTATTTCTGATTCAGGGTTGCTGAGAGGACATGTTTATTTACTTCTGGGTCTGTAAACTGAATCAGGCAAAGGGTGATGTTATTTACTTAGGAAATTATTTGTAACGAAAGCATTTCCAAGACTTAGCCAATAGTCTACTTCTCTGGAGTAAAGGTATGTATAATGAGATTCAGTGAAAGAATTTGCCTTTTCAAAATTTGTTGGTAATGAAATTTTGTACTTAATAAAATGTAACTTAAAAAGAAATAACAAGCAAAAAATTGTTGATATTTTTATTGTTTTAAGTATTCTGTTAGAGCCCAGGGTCAATGGTTCAGACAATATTTGCTGCAAGTCAGTGATTATCAGAGGTCCATATTAGAGTCACCAACAGGACCAACTTGGGGGACATGCCACCTGTGAAGTCTCATAGAGCCTGAACTTGGTTTAACACTCTGCTGTTACTGTCCTAAGATTCCTCATGATTTTGTCTTTGAACTTGTGTTTTGTAAGTGAAGACCTATGGAACAATGGAGCATGTGTGACATGCCAGTCCACTGTCATTCCCAGCCTCTCCATTTGCATATAGTGTTCATCATGCGCCATAAGTGCAGAATTCTGGTGGAGTTCGTGGGAGTTTAGCAGAATTCAGAGTGCACACTGATGGGAAGATACACTGAAAACCAAAGTCTCTTCCCAACCCAGAAGCCTCTGTGCAAAGATAGAAGAGAATAAAAACAAGTCTATTATTGAATAAACACTCCATCAGAATGTGATACATCACAGACAGTCTGCTAAAGAAATTGCAGGCAGGAATCCCAACCTTTTACATAGCCAAGCAAATGCAATCCACTACCTGTGTGTCCTCAAGAGAAACCAATAGTCATCAAGTAAAAGGACTTGACAGCATCATTTGTCCCATATTGTTCATCAAAATTCACTTGGTAATTGGGATAGCCATCTATGTTAGATAATTGTTTTTAGCTAAAAATATGAGTAAAGAAAAAAACCTTCTATAACTTTAGGACAGGAGGTAGTTTTGAAGCAATGCCCTACAGAAGTACGGTTCCATAGAAACTAGAAGATAGGGATTTATCTTCCTTGATTACATTTTTTGTGGTAGTGGGGATACAGGGGTGCTGTGTCACTGAGCTATCCCTAGTCTTTTTAATTTTATTTTTGAGACAGGGTCTCACTATATTGCCCAAACTGGCCTTGAACTTGTGATCCTTCTGCCTCAGTTTCCCAAGTTGCTGGGATTATAGGGTTGTGCCTTGATTACATTTCAAAGAGATGCCTTGAGAAAGACATTCCTGAGCCACAAAAGTGGCAAAAGCTAATTAAACATGCATTTCAAAGTGAAAGTGAAATCATTTGCCACTACAAGTTTTCAAAAGTAAGTGCTCTATGGAGCGAGTTTCCTTCCTTTATTTTCAACAGTGAGCATTAATCCTCTTCTGTTTACCCTACATTCTGTCTGAGTACATGGGGTGCCAAGAGGCCCTAAAGGTCAAATTCCCCACTCAACAAACACTTGCTTTAAAGTCAAAAAGGTGGTGATGGCAACAAAGGAATCCTAATTGTTCCTTTCCTACTTGAGTTACTTCTCTGTATTCACCAATCACTTATGCTAAAAATGATGACATTGAAAGAAAGAGAAGGTTAAGACTTGTCATAGTTTTTTTTTTTTTTTTTTTTTCCCCCTTTTAGTCCTTCTTTCTCATCAATAAGTAGAATAGAGTATTGGTAGAAAGTATGGCCATCAAAAACTAAAATTAAAATAATTGAATTAGTTTGTAAAGTTTTCCAGAGTCTCGATTTTTTCAAAAACTGCATATACATGTACAAGCTACAGAATATCAATTGTGTAATTTCAGTGGTTCTATTACAGAGCATGAAGCTTGCCACAAAGGGTAGGCAGCCACAGAGGCACCCCTTTCCACTGGTTCTTGACAACATGCCCAGGAAGATTTCAGACATGTTACTCAGAGTAATAGGCATGAGTTTATGACAAAAAAATAGGAAAGGGGATACTCTCAAGGGAGAAATTGGCTCCTCTCAGATAGAAGGACAGCCTGCCCCTCCCTCCTTTCAGCTTTATTGGGGGTCCCTAGGGAAGTTTCCAGAGAGTCCCACCCAAATCTACTTCTTAACTTTTGACTGACAGCATCAGAACTGCGTAGACTGCCTTGAAGAGAAGATGGTGTGGTGCTCACAGAGTTGGGAGTTTGTTCTTGTTTTGGTGGGGAACAGGAACTGGGGACTTAACCCATGAGTGCTTAACCACTGAGCCCCAGCCCCAGACCCAGCCCTTTTAAAAGAAATTTTATTTTGAGGTAGTGTCTTGCTAAGTTGCTTAGGGCCTCGCTATGTTGCTAAGGCTGGCTTTGAACTTGCAATGCTCCTACCTTAGATGCCAGATGCCTAAGACACTGGGATAACAGACATGTGCTACCGTGCCCAGTGAGTTGGAAGTTTTTAAGAAAATTGAGTCCCCATCTTTTTGTCTCAATTTCCTGCCCTCTTAATCAGTTTATTGGATTTTGAATAGCCTTTAGCAAGTTTTGTCAGGGTCTTGATGTTTTGGTTGCCGGGGTGTTTGGGGTTGTTAAAGCTTTGGTGATAAGGAAAAGTCTAGGTCACCCATAGGATGACCTGCTAGGGGGGCAACATGATCTCGAAGCAATAGTTCTTAAGAGGATGTGATTATGCCTGGGGGAGATTTTGACACACTGGGCCCCCATCTTTTAGGTGCTTGCCTGTCAGGCCCTCTTCATTGTCCTTCCTTGCTCACCTATTCATGAATGGCTAGCTACCTAAAAATCCACATGAGTTAAATTATTTTATATTTGCATCTAAAACTGACATTGTACAATATAAGGATGAACAATGAAATTCATTCTAATAACCTAATTTTATTTATTTATTTTTTTACAATGGCATTAAATAGCCATGACCAATTGAAAGAGACATGAGAAAGAGGAATAATCATTCTGTTTTAAACTTTTAATGGCACTTTTTTCCCCTGGATATGGAAGAAGGGGTCCAGTATATTTGTTTTACTTGGTACTCTGCCAATAACATAGCCAGCTCTGATCCCTGATGGGGATTTAAAAAAATAAGGTTCCCAGATTATATCCTTCAGGCAGAAGGCCTGAGCATTTGTACTTTCTTAATTTTAAATTTATGATAGACAATTCTGATAAGTAACTATATTTAAAAGTCAATATAACAGTCCATTAGGAGAAGATCTTGCTGGCCAGAGTGGTCAGCAAAGTCTTGTTGAAGAATTTTTGGATAGAACTTTAGAGAAAGTAAGACTTAATTGAGAAGAAGTTCAAGTGAGATGGCATTAATGCTAAGAACACAATAAAAAAAAATAACACTAAGGATGTGTCAAATACAGCATCGGAAAGAGCAGGAAGGAGATAGTTGTTCTTGGGCAAAAGACATAGGTAATGATTAGGCAGGCAATCCCCAAATTGTAGAAAACTTTTATAGTGAACCCTGGTCTTCAAAACACTGGGAAGCACAGAATGTTTCTAAAAAATGGGCCTGGTGCCTTATGCAGAAGAGACTTGGAGTAAACATTGTATGTTATTGTTTGGATAAGTGGTATCCCCCAAAAGCTTGTGTTTGAAATGATGGAAGAATGTTTAGAAATTAAACTATTAGATTATGAGATCTGTAACCTAACTGGTGAATTAATCCACTTGAATGGATTAACTGGGTGGTAACTGTTGTCAGAGTGTGGCTGGAGGAAGTGGGTCACTGGAGTGTTCCTGTGAAGTTTATATTTTGTCCCTGGAGAGGAAGCTCTCCCTGCTTCCTGACTGTCATGAACTGAGCTACTTTCCTCCACCACACCTTTATGCCATGATGTTCTGCCCACCTTGAGTCCAGAGCTATGGAGTCAGCCAACCAAGGACTGATCTTCTGAAACTGTGAGCTGAAAAAACTTTTCCTCCTTTAAGTTGTTCTTGTCAGATCTTTTGGTCATGGCAAAGTTACAAATAAATGATATGAAAAATGTCAACTAAAATGTGTCCTACTACCTGAGGTTTAGCCGAAGCAAATCAACTTGTAGTTTTAATAATGTATTCTTCTGAAAATTCTGATTGATTTTACATTTTAAGTTGATTAAATGTATATGAAAAATCATTACATAGCTTTTCCTCTGAAAATGCAAAATAGCCTGCAGAATATTTTGTGAATTACAAGGGACTGTCGGCTCCAAGATGACTTTCCAAACAATATTGGACCAGATGATGACAATGATCTTAAGAATGAAGTTGAAAGAACAAAAACAAGAAATAATTTGAGGAAAGAATTACAGAATTTGTTAATTGATTGACTGTAAATGGTTAAGAAATGGTGAAATGAGAAACTGTGAGACTGTTATTGCCAAAGAAAAAAAATGGGATTTCAGAAAAGAGAATAAATTTATTTTTAAGAAAGATGCTTTTAATATAGCAGTGGAACAAGTCAATGGAAATTAGCAAGTGATACACTAGCCATACAATCTGATTTTAGAGAAAGGATTTATCATGTTGGTAAGGTCTGCTATTAGGAATTTTATGTATTTATTTATTTATTTATATCTTTTGGAGACAGGCTCTCTCTATGTTGCTAGGCTTTCCTTAATTTCAGAATCCTCCTGCCACTGCCTCCCTAGTAGCCTGGGTTACAGGCACTCACCACCATCTTGTTGGCTAAGGATATTTTTAAAAATCTGAATAGGAAATTGTTGAATGAGAATAGGTGAATCCTCCAAAGAAGAAGATTTAAATAGAGAAGATCATCACAAAAACTGATGAGGTGATTATCAAAAGTAGAAACACTAATCTTAGAGATTTCAAAAAATCTAATCTGATATAAAGTCACAGGAATATACTGAATATTTTGTATCAAATGTACATTCACTAGAGAGCAAATTGCTAAGTCTAAATTCTGCATGCATCTTTACAATTATTCCTCTTCTTGATCCTTTCATCTATTTCCTTTTAATTACATGCTCATTTTGATATTTTAACATTTGGAGTCTCCCTTTGTAGCAGATGTTAAGTTTATCTCTCATTGCTCAGAGCATTTATATTGATGCAAGTGGAAAGACCAGGTTGCATGTAAATGCCTATTAATATTTATTATCATCACAAAGCAAGGATATTCAGTGTAATTGATGGTCCTATCATCTAAAAATCCTCTGGATGTATTATCGTATCAGTTATATTTCCTGATAAAAATTTTTCAATGTCATTTTTTATTCTGTCTTCCTCCCAGAGACTAGCATTAAAATTTGGATGATAGGAGATTAAAAATCATGCATACATTCAAAAGATGAAATAGGAATAAACTTAAGATATTTGCAAGCCTTCTCGTTGATGTGAAAGGAGTATTTAATAAATAGAATGATATTCCTTGTTCTTAGATTAGATAAACATCAGCCAGATATCAGTTCTCAGTAAATTAATTTACAAATGAAATGACAATTGATAAAACTAATCCCCGCCCCCCAATTCTAGAACTAACAAAGTTTCCATGGAACTTTTTCTAGAGTGGTCAGGAAAGGTTTAATAAAGAGGAACTTAAGAGGGAATAAGAAAAACAAAAGAAATGTAGGAGGAATTGCCTCATTAGAAATGTAAACCAATGTAAATGTAAACCAAATGTCTAGAATTAAAATTATGTGATATGTGAATATTAGAACCACAGAATAGAAGAGAAAATCCAGGGAAAGTTAGTATATAATGAAGGTCCCATCTGAAAACATTGGGAAATGGATAAATTTAGGCAAATTGGACACCCAAATGGAAAAAGATACCATCATAAATAAGAAAAAAATGCAAATAGATCAGTGATCTAAATGTTAAAATAACAGAAGAACTAGAAGATAATATATGAAATCATTATAAACTGACTTTAAGCAAATTTTCTAACTGTAACTCAAAATGTAGATGTAATAAAAGAAAGTCTGACAATTTGGACTACATTAATCAACAACAAAATTTGTCCATAACAGAAAAAGAAACCATAAGCAAAATCAAGGACAAATACAAATTGGGAGAGATATTTATATTATTTAATACAGGTAAAGAGCTATTAACCTTAAAATATAATAGAATTCTTGAGAGTAGAGACAAACTAAATCAAAAAGGAAACAAAATCTACTAGAAAAATGGGACTATGTCATGAACAGACATAAAAGGCATATATAAAAAGCTTTCAAACACACGAAAAGATTCAGCTTCACTCATGATAATGTAAATGCAATTTAAATTGATAGACCATTTTCACCTATCAAGTGATAAAACTAGAAACTTGACAACACAGAAACTGTGGACTCTCTAACAGGAGGAAAAAATTGCAAAATTGCTCTGCAGGGGTAAAATGCTTCAAAGACATTTATCCTTCAAACTAGCAACCCTGCATCTAGAATTTTCCCCTCAAGTTAAATCTATAACAATACAGAAAGAAATATGCACAAGGGTGTTCATTGTATATTTGTAGTAGCTACTTACTGGAAGCAATCTAAATGCCCAGACAAGGAAGATAAGTTGGATAAACTGTCACATAAAGGAAGTATTTTGTAGTGGTTAAAAACACCAAGGAAGATCTATATGAACTTACATGGAATTATTATCAGAATAACAGAATAAAATAGTATATGTGAATAGTACATGTGGTATATTTGTGGGCATGTATATGTGTATATATACATGGGTGTGTATGCATATATCCCAAAGAAGTGCAGGAAGAATATCAAACTAATGACATTTGTTATGTTTCTAAAGAAGCCTGTTATATATAGGAAATTTCATGTGTATAGGGAACAGGGTAGAAGTTACTGAAAATGGGATAGATTTCACTGATTAAACCAATTTATATATAGTTTGACTTTAGAGCCATGTTACTGTTTTATATATTAAATAATAAAGTTAAATAACAATGGATGAGGGAATCCAAAATTTAATGTAAACTGAAACAAATGAACTTGTTTATCAAGTAAATAGCATAACCACACTGAAGTGAATAAAAGATTCTGAATCATGAGCTCCCTGAGGACACAATGTTACCTATGCAATACTCCTTACAAGAAATGCATATCTGGAAAACAGTCATGATGAAACAATCAGACTAATTCAGACTAAAGAACAACCTGCAAAACATTGGTCTGGATTCCTTAAAAACAAATGTCACTGTCATATAAAGACAAAAAAATATAAAAGGCTAGGGATCTGTTCCAGGTAAAAAGGAGATTCAAGAGACATGACAGTGAAATGCAATACAGGTTCCTAATGGAATCCAGGAGGAAAGAGTCATAAAATTTCTATCTGGAAAGCTGGGTATGGGGGTGCACACCTGTAATCCCAGCAACTCAAAAGGCTGAAGCAGGAGGATTGAAAGTTTGAGGCCAGTTTCAGCAACTTAGTGAGGCCCTGTCTCAAAATTCAAAAATAAAAATAAAAAAATTAAAGGGCTGGGGGTATACCTCAGAGATGAAGTGCCCTTGGGTTCAATCCCCAGTACCCACAAATGAACAGTTTCCTACTAGGACAGTTGATAAAATTAAAATATGAATTTGCATTAGACAATAGTACTATATAAATATTAGATTTCATGATTGCAATAACTGTACCACCTTTATACAAGACATGTCTACTTTTTTAACAGGTATAATGCTTAAGGATTTGGGGGAAGAGTATTACAAGGCTTTCAACTTTGCAACTAGCTTTCAAATGCTTTAGCATATAAATGAATGACTGAATAAATAAATGTGTATGTATTTATTACAGAGAGAGAAGAGACAGAGATATTAAGCAAATGAGACCCGATGTGAAAAACTGGTGAACCCAAATTTCAGTTAGACAAGAATGGTAAGTTCAGATCTATTATACAAACATGGTGATTACAGTTATTAATAAAGTTTTGAACTCTGGAAAATTGCTAAGAGTAGATTTTAAATGTTCTCATTACAGAGAAAAATGTAATAAACATGTAAAGTAATGGATATGTTATTTGGTTTGACTGAGTTATTCCACCCTGTGTATCTATATCAAAACATCATGCTGTATACCAAAAATTTATACAATTTTTGTCAATTAAAAATAATTGGAAAATCTAGATGAAGGGTAGATGAGTGTTATATTATTCTTGCCTCTCTCTTACAGATTTGAAACTTTCCAAAATAAAAGAAATCTCATTTCACTTATCACGATCATCTCCAGTTCTGTCCATTTACCAACAAATGCCATAATTTCATTCTTCTTTATGGATGAGTAATATTCCATTGTGCATATATACCACATTTTCTTAATCCATTCATCTGTTGAAGGGCATCTAGGTTGGTTCCATAGCTTAGCTAATGATGTGGCTGCATCACTGAAGTATGCTGATTTTAAGTCCTTTGGGTATAAACTGAGAAATGGGATAACTAGGTCAAATGGTGGTTCTATCCCAAGTTTTCTAAGGGGGGACTGGAATAGGAAAGACAGTAGAATGGATCAGACATAACTTTCCTGTATTCATGTATGAACACATGACCTGTGAAACTCCACTTCATGTACAACTACAAGAATGGGAGCCTATTTTGAGTAAGTTATACTCCATGTATGTATATGTCAAAATGCACTCGAATGTTATGTATGTCTAAAAAGAACAAATTTTAATAAAAGAAATTTCATTGAGCATGCATAGACCTATAAATAAGAACATAAATAGTTATGGGCACCCCTCCTGTCTCACCCTGTACTCCTCTGGATCAAAGTACATTACATATGTTTGTATAAATATGTCAAAATATACTCTACTGGCATGTATAACTAAAAAGAACAACAACAACAAAAAAGACTAAAAAGTACACTACACACAACTCTCTCTATGGAGGGCACAGTACCTGACAACAATAGCTTAACTATATTCTGTTCTATTTTAGTGTATCTCTACACAGGCTGACAGCAAGAAATCTGTGTGATTTTAAAAATGTATGCGAATCACCCCTTCTCTACCCACTACAGAGAAGGCATGGGCCTCCAGCTCTCTTCTCTGAGTCCATATTTGTCACAGCAAATTGAAAGCTTTGAAAAGGGTTTGGAGAAGTATAAGGGAGGTACCTTCTCACCAGGTATATTTGGTAAGAGGTGAATTATTTAATGAATATGTTGCAACTACCAGACTTGGAGATCAATCTAATTGTAACATAACCTTGGAATTCTTAAAGCAAAATGAAGTTATTAAACATCTAATACAAGCCTTCTAGCCTTTATGGTTTGAATTCTGATGTCCTTTCTTTTTTAAAGGGAGGAGTCAAGACTTTGTTATGGGTTGAAATGGGTCCCTCTGACTGCCCCAGAAATGGATCAACTGTGGATCTGGTTACAAAGCCTGATCTAAGTGTATGTGCTGGGGTATATTTTAGTAACATGCTTCTGGAGTGGGAATAGGACCTCCAGAGATCATACTCTGGCAGGAGAGCCCCAAGACCTGCCTTGGTCCTGCCCAGACCTCCAGGGAGAGCCAGACTTGATGTGGCTTTTGGCTAGAGGAGAGGGAACAGACTGTGCTGAGGAATTTGCAACTTGGAAAGTCTATTTTAAAAAAAATGTGGGCTGGCAAATTTTTATGTCTTTACAAGGCTGCATGTAAGATAATTAAGCCTAATTTATCTTTTAAAAAATTCATGTTTTTGACTATTGACTTCAGCTTAAAAACAACCCCTAAATAAAACTTTATACCTTTTTGATTCAAATGTTAAACAACTGGAAAGTCAGAGACTCTTTATTTCAAACCCAATTTTAGTGTAGTCTCTCTTATAAGATGGAACAAATAACTAACTCTATTATGCCCCATCAGGTTATTCCATCTTTGGAGAATAACAATCCTAACGTTTATTTCAGATGGCTTTCAAGCATAACTAGTAAACATGAAGGAATCTTGCCTGGAAGTTTCCAAATATTAGGTAAAGGATATTGATTGAAACAGTTCAACCAATTTTGTATTATAAGAATTTATACTTTATAGAAAGATATTCTATTTTTAAAATCCCCATGTTGATTTTTTATCAAGGATATTCAATTTTAAGCTATTAAGGATTTTTTTGTTTTTATTAGTGCATTAGAGTTGTGCACAATATCAAGGTTCATTTTGACCTAATTATACATGCATGGAATATAATTTGCTTCATTTAAGTCCCCAATACTTCCTCTTTTCTTCCCCCGTTCCTCTGTTTATTCTACTGATCTTACTTCTATTCATTGATTGTTTTCATTGGTGCTTTATAGATCGATGTAAAGTTAGAATTCACTGTGGTGTATTCATATGTGTACACTGCATAATTTGGTCGATTTCATTTCAGTTTCTCCCTTTTCCTGTCTCTCATCTTCACCCCTCAGTCATCTTCCTGTTTTCCATTGATCTTTTATTCTCATGGGATCCCTCTCTTTTCCCGCCCACTCCCCTTCTTTTGTTCTAGCTTCTGCATATGAGAGAAAACATTTGACTCTTGACTTTCTGAATCTGGCTTATTTTACTCAGCATGGTATTCTTCGGTTCCATCCATTTACCGACAAATGCCATCATTTCATTCTTCTTTATGACTGAGTAAAACTCCATTGTGTGTCTATATTAAGGTATCAAATTTTAAAGATAATTTTTAGAATAAAAATAGTATGAATGAATTAATTTTATTATGTAAAATTGAAAGGATGGAGTGAAAGTTATTTGTTTGCTTAGAAATCCTATAGCAGCGTAAGATTTCAGAGACAGTTTGGAAACATTCATGACACACCTTCTTATGCACATTTTATAAAGGTATAAAATTTCATTTATAAAATTTCCACAGAAAATGACCGAACAATTCTATGAGAGAAGTTGACCTGCCAATTCTGAATATTAAGTAAAGATGAAAAGGTAGGACTTAAAAAAGGAAAAGGGCTAATATTTTATGGCAAAATTCTTTATTTCCAATTATTCAGTTAAAAGTGGTTTACCTTTTTGGGGGAGCACAGTGTTGACTTTTTCTCCTGCTTTATAAGCACTCAGTAATTCTTGCTCTGGTCATGTACACATGGGTTTCCCTTTGCCTGGAGCAAGAATCTTCTTTCATTTCTATACCTGGATAACTTTTACTAATCTTAAGAGTGCACTAAAATTGTTTTCTTTTCCTCCAATGGACTATCATCTCAGTTCCTGCTCCCATTCAGAAATTCCCCACACTTACTATACTTGCTCATCTGCCTTCCCCACTCACTGTATTGGAAGTGTCTCCTGGGGAGGGACATGTCTTTCTTATTCAGAAACCTCACCCTGTGCTTGAATCATTCCCATGTAGCTCCCATCTCAATCACAGATATGTTTGCTCTTAGGAAGTCTTCCTCGTTCTTCTAGTCAGGGTTTCATAGGCCTCCTATGAGCCACCCTAGTACTTCACACTCTTCCTATGGTAGGAACAGTTCAGTATTGTAACTGTCAGTTTGCTTTTCTATACCTTTCACTATGTCAGCAGGGACTTTGTCACATATTTTAACCTCTGCTTTTCCAACATGTCGCACGTGCTGAGATACAGAATGCATTTAGAGGTAATTGTTGAGTGAGTAGTATTTTATTATGATTTACGTTATAATTGTAATTACAAATGACATTATTCTCTTCAGGTTCTTGTTCTCCTCTATCTTTGGTACCACTTGGTTTACCTTTTGTAAATTCTGCCTTCATTAACTTATTGCTCAAAACTTTTCAATGCTACTTTATTCACTACATAATAAAATCTAAATTTATGTGTCTAGATGTTAAGATACATTTTCATATGGCCTTTTCCTACTATTCCCACCTTAGTTTCCTCTACCTCTCATTTATTTTCTATTCGAGTTAGGCCAAATACCTTATTTAGATTTGTGTGACTCTGTTCATTTCTGATTTTATGATTCTATCTTCAGCCCAACCCTAAAAACACCTACTACACCTGCAGATCCCATCAGTGGAGTTTTTACTGCAGCCATTCTTCCAAGGAGTCTTTTCATAAAAGTTACTATTTCGACAGACATAAATTTTGGCATCTTGCTGACTGGGCCTGGTGTATGTGTGAGTGTGTGTGTTTATGAAGGAAGGGCTGATTTAATACACACTTCAAGACTAACCAGAATCTGTAAAGTAGCCTGGGGTACAAGTTCCGCCTCATACGGACAACAGTGATCCAGGAATCAATCAGACTAATGTCTTAGAGAAATCTGAATAAGACATTAGTTGGCCAGATACATATGGAGAGAAAAAGAGAGACAGACAGACAGACAGAGAGAAACCAAGAGAGAGGAGTAAGGAGAGAGAGACTAATTTGAGGTGGAGAGGAAGCAGTGAATACATATAAGAAAAGTAGACAATTAACCTCATGTGCAGAGCTCATGGGACAACAGAAGCTTTGAGTAAGAAGAAGCAGAAAAATACATTGAGCAAAATGTGGCATGGTTGGTAACAGTTTAAAAATCAGGAATTAACAACTCTGCTACTGGGAAGCAGTAAGATCATCAGGTCCCAAGTGCCATCTAGACTGAACAACCTCTCAGTTCCTGAACTACAAATCAGTCTGCACACAGTCAGCTCCATGGCTCACCCCATTTCCATAACTTCCAGTGTGTGGCCAGGATCTAAGTCTTCCTTGTTTCCACAAGCATTGTCACAGTAATCATGTATTTGATTTGAGGTATCCTGAGTGAATCTCCATATTGTCACCCTAAAAGCCTCATATAGATTCATTTTGTGTTTATAAAATAGTAAAACACAACTTCTTTTGGAGAAATCCCACAACGTAAAAATAAGTTTTATCATGGAGAATCACAATATAACCTCTTATGTTATACAGTTTCTGGAATCCAAATTTTATAAGCTGTTATATCACTGCAGAGACTGAATGAGCATCTTCCTTTGCTAAAATTGGTTTCCTTCTTAACAAGTTTCATACATACTGAATCTTTTTTCATTTTGTACAAAATTGCTACTGAATTGTGTGAGCCCTATAATTATGTTTCATCATTGACAGGTAAGACCAAATGTTAACTGAAATAATTCTTTCAAGTGCTTTATAAGTACTGCATACTTATTGACTATTACTTGGCTTATCTGGTCAATACTCTAAATTAATTGAGAGAATTGATTCCTGGTGTTCATTGGGGAAAGAAAAACCAAGGGGATTTACATGAAATAATTGTAGAGCATAAAACCACAAGTTGTTGAGAAACACAGTGCAATCGGAATAGACACTTAACCTGTGCCCTTAACTTTGCTTTCATTTTCTCCCTGAATCTCAGGTTCCACTATACATTATTTCCTTCTCCTTCCAATCTACATTTCAAAGTGCCTCACATCAATCTCTCCCTCGCCATTAGCCTTAATCTCTATGTTCCCCTTTCATTTTTCCTACTGTTCTGCAAGACCTGGCTTCCATGTAATCTTTCTGAATTTGCCTCTCTTATTGCTGGGACAATGAACACCACTGAGAAAAAAAAATAATTGTTAAAATATGTGCAACCAGACATGCATTGTCTTCAACCTCAGCTTGGTAAACATTTTTATGTGCTTGCTCAGCTGTCACTCCTACACCCAGAACAAGAAATCAAGATTGGGTTGTCTGTTTCGAGTCCTCTAATTCAGCTCCCATCCCTTTCAACAAGAACTTTGCTGACCCTGTCACACACAAACACACAAGCAGAATACAGCACACCACCTGCAAGGTGCCTACATCTGAAACTGTCTCTGGCCTTCTGTCCTGTCTCAGAGACTGGAATGTCTCAAAATGCAACTTGTCAACTCCACAAGGGAGTGCTGCCCATACAGAGTCGTGGGAGTTTTCCAAAGTACGACAAATATTCTACCAGGATATTTATTCTTCTCTTGACATTAGTTAAATCTTTGTTCAGAGATACAATTGTTAAGCTGAAACTCAGACCTGGTTGCAGTTTTTATTGATTCTACTTACTGGTATTATCATGAAGGGTTTCTTTTTCCAATGATGAATAAATGGAATGTGAGCCATTTATCTGGTCCTCTCTCAGTCTTATCCTCACTAATGCCTGGACCTAGATAAGCAATAAGCAGTACATAAGAGGCAAATGTAATCTTTTGAAAATTAGAACTAACCTCGGCACTATGTTGCATACCTGCAATTCCAGTGACTCGGAAGGTTGAGGCAGGAAGATCACAAGTTCCAGGTCAGCAAATTAGGGAGACCCTGTCTCAAAAAATAAAAAGGGCTGAGGATGTAGCTCAGTGGTAAAGCACCCTGGGCTCAATCCCCAGTACCAAAAAAATTTTTAAAAGTAGAAACCAGTATTTCTCAATTAGATGAAATTGAGTTCAACTTGTCTCATCTTTATTTGGTACCTGAAAATTTTCTGGGAAAAAAAAATCCATTCTAATTTTTTAAAACTTTTTTCTAGTTGTAGGTGCACACAATACCTTTATTTTATTTATTTATTTATATGTGGTTCTGAGAATCAAACCTGATGCCTCACACATGCTAGGTGAGTGCTCTACCACTGAGCCACAACCTCAGCCCTCCATTCTAACTTTCAAGAAAGTAAAGATACTGTGGTCTAGATATTTTTAACATCTACTTTGATATAAACAAAGAATATAAAACCTTATCTTTCAAAAACAAAATATTTTTAAATAAATTATAGATATGTAATAATTTCATTTAATACACAAAAGAAATAATGAAGGAAAACACTTTTGTGTTACTACTAACACAAAATATGGTCCAGTTCTATATTATAATCAACATGTTATTGAGCAATTTAATCCAATGACTTAAAAGTAACAGATTTCTAAATTTTATAAAATACATTTTATCTTTACACGCCTCCTCTAAAAATTCATGCCCATGTTAATCGACTGAGAGCCTTAACATTCCCCAGTGCTTTAGACCCAGACTGCATAACTCATTTATATAGATGCCATTTCTATATGATTTAGTGGCAATTCTAATACAATAATAATTATCATTGCATTGTCATCATTGGTGACTATATTCTATATGTTGCATAAATATCACATTTACATACTATTTACAAGATATCATTATATATGTCACAATTTCCCAAGAGCTAGGTGATTTATTTTCATTTTATAGGTGAGAAACTAAAGATAATAGCAATTCAGTAGCTTGGCAGTAGTAAAAGTTAATATGCTGTTAAGTCATATTTTAACTAAAGCCAGTCTAACCTAAAATGCCAGCTTTCAATTACTACATTTCACCTTTTTAAAAAAATATTGGAAATTGAACCCAGGCATACTTTTCAACTGAGGTACATTCCCAAGACCTTCTTATTTTATTTTGTTTATTTTGAGATGGAGTCTAACCAAGTTGCTTGGGGTTCTTGATAATTTAAAGTTGCTGAGGCTGGCTTCCAACTTGAAATCTTCCTGCCTCAGCCTCCAGAGTAGGTGGGATTATAGGCATGTGATTTGGTGCCCAGCACTGAGTTTTGTCTTACATGTATTTTTCTTCTTGTGTTTTCACATATAGTAAGTGTATCATTTGACTTTGAGCATCAATTTATGAATAATGTCCATTTTGCTAAATAAAATTCTGGGACCCAGAGGTTAAGTGCCTTGCCCAAAGTTATTTAATTGATAAGTGGCAGAGCTGGCTTCTTCATGGCAATCTCACCTACAGAATTTCCTCTTAAGGGCCTCAAGGAATATGGCACATATGGTTAAAGGCACAAAAAGACTCTTTTGTCATTACAGTTTTAATAAATAATAACAAATTATTATTTCCAAAATTAGCAATCTCCATAATCTTGAGGATAGACTATATGCCAAACTGAGAATTAGTAATAATGGGTTAAAAAGTAGAAGTGAACATTTATGTTCTAATATGTTCTTTCCATTTGATTTCCCACACACCCAATGGATTTTTCTTTTATTTAAACCTCCAATTTTACAATGTTTTCAGTCTTAAAAGTCGATTTCTGTAAAAATGAATATTGTCCAAAGTGTTCTTTATAGATAATAATATTAAAAGATATATGGATCAAATTCTTTTTAGTAACTGAGTTCTTTGAAAGAAATAGTTGTTGTGAGAGGGAGAGAGAAAGAAACACCTTCAAGCAGCAAAGTGCTTCAGAATTTTGTTTTGAGTGATCAAATTAACAATTTCCCAGCTGACATTCCACCATCCTCTCAGGAAATAGGATTAACATGCATAAGCTTGGGAAATGCTATTTCTTCATCTTTTTGGTATCTAATATATTCCAGGTTCCATGAATATGGAATCTACCTTTGCTATCCTTTTGTGTGTGTGCTTTTAAAAATTTTTAATAAGAGCTCTGGACATATGTCATCAGTTAATAGCTATAGTCCAAAATGGTACAAATGCTAAAGAGAGGGCCTTAAAAGTTTCAGCCAAAAAAATAAAATATAAAAATAAAGATAAAAAGAAAAGCCTTCAACCAGCCTTTCTTTGTTGTGCAAGTATTTGGTTAGGCTTCTGCTGAAAGCTGGTAGGCATATGCAAATCAAAAAGCACAAGTTTCAGTTATGCAAATATAGTGTCCTTAGATTATTTGATATATTTACTTTGGACACTGAACACCTGCAGATATGATCAGTAAAATTAAAAGAAAAAATATGCAAAGGGAGTTAAGTCTCTGACTTATCTATTTATACAAATTTTCAAATGTTTAATCAAGACACAAGAAACAGGCAAGCATCCAAACAAGAGTGCTTATTCATCCTGTACCAGGATGTGTTCTGGACTATAATAAAGTAGAAATAATTATAAGCCATTCAAAGAGTTTAATACTACAAAAAAGGCAAAAAAAAAAAACAAAAAAAACAGAAAAATGACAACTTTTCCTCTCCAATGCCTTCATAACTTTCTTTTTTATTTCTACCCATCTTTTGAGAAATGCAGAATTAAAGTACTCCCGAGGGCTACAAAATTATACTGTCTGCCATTCATTAGTTTATACATGAACAAAATTTATTGAGAAACTACCATGTAGAAGGCCCAGTGCTAGCTACAACTCCTTCACTATTTATTGGGAGAGGCTGGGACATAAAGGACCCAAAAGACAGACTGGAGGAATAGGAGTATGTGCAAAATATTGGAAAGGCAGATTATCCTAGGATTTAATAGGAGGAAACTGGTTGGTCTGGGAGGATGCCGGTGGTAGTAACTGGAGAATACTGTGTTTGGAAGTAGTAACAGGGAGCCACTGAAGTCAGTAGGAGGGTATAAAGCATACTGGAAAGAATAAAAAGAATAGGATAAACTAGCAGGAGAAAAAAAAAAAAAAAAAAGGAGCATAGAATACCAGAAGATCTGAAAGGACAGGAAGGGATTTGGACTTAGCAAAGAATCAAAAGAAGTGAATTCAAAATCAACTGTCCCTCTTGAGGCATTTGCCAAATTCTAAACTGTGTGGAGTAAAATTGGACAGAAATCTAGCAGAAACCTGCTAGATGGTAGACTTTCACAGTTTTATAGGGTACTGACACAAAAATTTCAGTCCTGGATCCACCAAGAAGGACAGGCCTGATTTTAAAAATCCAGGCTGCCAGTTAACAAGTGAGAACTCAGAAAAGCTATGTCCTAAGAGGAAGAGAAAATTGAAAATTGGCAAGCCTGAAACGCAGCCTTGAGTCATTTCCATATCTGATTAGATTTAATACTCTCTCTAGAAAAAAGCAATCTTCTCTGAAGAAAGATAAAACTATCTACAGCCTATTTAGTTTTATCAAAATCTTTGTTATAATTCAAGAAAAATTACTTAGCATGTAAGGATTGAGTTTCTATGGAAAGACTTTGTTACAAATGTGCTCAAGAAAATGCCTGTGCTAGTCGACTTTCCATCATTGTGATAAAATACCTGAGAAAATCAACTTGAAGGAGGAAAGATTTTTGACTCACAGTGGCAGAGGTTTCAGTCCATGGTCACTTGGCCCCACCATTTTGGGCCTCGGATGAAGCAGAACATCATGGAGGGGAGCGCATGGTGGAGCAGAGCTGCTCACCTCAAGGCACCCAGAAAACAAAGGGGAAAGGGGCCAGGGACAAGATATAACTATCAAGAACACACCCCTAGTTACCTCCAAATAGGCCCCACCTTCTAAAATTTTCATCATCTCCCTTTAGCACCACCAGGTGAGAACCTGGCCTTCAACACATGAGCCTTTGGGGAGCATTGCAAACTCTAACAATGGCTAAAAAGGTGAAATTTGTTTTTGTTTTGTTTTGTTTTTGTTTGTTTTTTATGTTTTTTTTTTTTGGGGGGGTACCGGGAATTGATTGAACTCAGGGGCACTCACCACTGAGCCACATCCCCAGCCCTATTTTGTGTTTTTCATTTAGAGTCAAGGTCACACTGAGTTGCTTAGAGCCTCATGAACTCCCAGTCCTCCTGCCTCAGCCTCCCCAACCTCTGAGATTACAGGCATGTGCCACCACACCTGGCAAAAGGTGAAATTTTTCACAAAATAAAAAAAATAAAATAAAATGAAAAATGAAATAAAAAAAATAAAATTTCTAAAACCGAAAATACATACATAAATACTACAATACAGAATTAAAATGCTGGGTATAGAGGATGATTAATGACAAAGAAGATGGATGAGTAAAAAATAGCCAAACTGACGTCCAGAGATAAAGGAACAGAAAACATACATCAAGCCATATGTCTAAGAGGAAATTGTGAGATTTAAAATGTACATAAACTAAAATTACACAGCAACAATTGCAAAAAGATGAAAGTTAGTGAAAGGATTTCAAATATTGTCATTTCATCATATAAAATGTGCTAAAATTACAAAGTTATGTTAGATTCTATTAAATATAGTTGCCTGTCATAATATCTAGGATACCCAAAAGGAATAACAGAATGTAAGTATGCACCAGGCTAAGAAAAGGGTATAATAAAAACAATCAATGTTATAGTCAGCTTTTTCACCACTGTTACTAAAAGACCCGACCAGAACAACTGTAAAGGAGTAAAAGTTTATTTGAGGGTTCACAGTTTCAGAGGTCTCAGTCCATAAGTGGCTGACTCCATTCCTCGGGCCTCAAGTTGAGGCAGGACATATGGCAGAAAAGTGTGGCAGAGGAACCAACCCACATGGTAATCAGGAAGCAGAGGGAGACTCCATTCTTCAAATACAAAATATACCCATAGCCACGCACCCAATGAACCACTACCTCCAGCCACACCCCACCTGCCTCCAGTTACCACTCAGTTAATCCCACGAGAGATTAATTTACTGATTAGGTTAAGGCTATAAACCAATAATTTCCCCTCCAAACCTTCTTGCATTGTCTCATGTGAGCTTTTGGGGGACACCTCACATCCAAACCATAACAATCAATTAATCTAAAGGAATGCAAGAAAGAAGGAAAAAAATAATAATAAAACAAGAAAATAGTATAGATATAAACTGAATATATCACTATTTTATTATGTGTAAATGATCTAAACATATCCAATTAAAATTCCAAAATTGTCACACTGTATTTAAAGTATCAACTTCAATAACTAAAAATATTGAAAGTAAAGTGATGGAAAAAGATCATGAAAACACTAAAAGAAGATTCGAATAGCTACACTTATCAGAAAAAATATAGGTTTTAAGGTAGGAAGTATACTACAAATTTAACAAAAGTTTAATTCAGCATGAAGATAATTACATTTCTAAATTTTTACATGATTGAAACCTCACCATAAACCATAAAATATGCCCAGAACTAAAAGAATAAACAAATATATGATAATGGGTGGAAATTTTATCACAAAGTATTAACAATAAGCAGATAAATATATCATTGAAAATAAAGACGCTGAAAAATGATTAGCAAACTTGATTGGTGGTCATAATTATACCAGTAATTTTAATTACTCAATTTTCTTCCTTTCACATAGAATATTAATCCATCTTATTTTTAGCCTGCATCATAAATAGAATTACAATAAATCAGAAAAAATTGAAATTCTAAGAAGCGTGATTTCTCTGACCACAGTGGAATTAAGCAATAAATCAATTTTAAAAAATAGAAAATCCTCATATATTTGAAAATTATACAATATAGTTCTATGTAACAGATGAGTTTAAAAGAAAATCACAACAGAAAATTGAAAATATCTTGAATTGATTTATTCCTAGATATTTGGTATCTTTTTATAATATTATAATTATATAATGTAAAATTTTCCTTTTCTAATTGCTTCTAATATATAGAAACACAATTAATTTTGTATTGATACAGACTCTAATTTTGCTTAATTTAAATTTACTAAATTTGCTTAATTCTAACATTTTATCTGTAGATTATTTAGATTTTTTACAATCAAAAATATGTTGCCTATAAATTATAACAGTTTCATTTCTTCCTTTCTCTTTTATCACTTGTTCATTTCATTGCTTTATTGTATTGGATAGGACCTCAGCAAATCATTGAATAGACTCCCTCTTCTCATTACTGATCTGAGAGAGAAAACTTAAACTTATACCATTAAGTATGATGTACCCTGTAGAACTTTTGTAGATTTTGCCCACCAGAATTTGAAACTTCGTATTATGATATTGAATTTAATTTTCTGTTTTAGTCCTAACTTCTTTTTAGATTATTGATTATCAACTTTTCTTCTATTAAAAAATATTAGAATACAAAATATGTATATTTAACAGAGTTGATTCTGAGCTCATCAATATAACAACTATAAGGTTTTCTCAATAAAAATATTAGGTGAAATCACATAGAAGAGTCTTTTCTGGTACATCAAAAGAATAGAATATCAGAAATTTCACAAAGTTTCAATTAATTTTTATGCTAGTCCAGAATAGTCAATTATGTTATCAACTATTTTAAATTTATTATCTGTAAGATGCAGCTTTAGAGAAGATTGCAGGCTATTTTTGAGGAAAAAAATTAAATACTAATCATGCATTTAGAATAATTGCAGTGACATGATATCAAAAATTAATTCCATGTAATTCAATCTATTATGACCAGCTATGAAGAATAAATTGAAAATATTAGCAATTTCTATTTATTTATTTATTTATTAACCAGGGATTGAACCCAGGGGTACTTAACCACTGAACCATATCCCCAGTCCTTTTTATTTTTTATTTTGAGACAGGATCTCATTAAGTTGCTGAGGATGTCTTTGAACTTCTGATCCTCCTGCCTCAGCCTCCAGAGCCACTGGGATTACAGGTGTGGCAATTTCAAATTGAATAATTGTAAGAGGCAAATGTTCATATTTTTTCAAAAAAATTTTGAGGAAACTGTTTTTTAAAAAATCAACCTTAAAAACTGCATTCTTTGGAATAATAGCAATGTCATGATGTTATAGAGAGATATGGGTAAATAAAGTCCTTTATTATATACCAAGAATAATTGTTCTGCTGCTACTTTTAAGGCTTGCATAAATAATGCAAAGAAGTTTTCTGTTTTGTCATGTGCTCAATGATATTCATTTGTAAGTTGGTTGATAGGATTCTGAATGTAAAGAATTAGAATATCTTACTTGAGTTCAAAAGAGGAGATATTAGGACTAAGATAGTTATTTCTCTCAAATATTTGAAAATAAGAGAGATTAAAGAACTGTGGCCCTTTGGAAATGTACCAAACACACTCTAATGCACATATATAAAGGATCATTTATTGCTATATTGTTTGACAAAATTTGAAAATAATCTAATAGCAATGGTAAGAAATCAGTCTTTTGGAACAGTGGAGTTTAGAGGTTAAAAATCAAAGAATTAGATATTCATATATAAATCTCAACAGCATAGTGTTCAGCATAGTGTTAACCAAAGGACATTTAGTAATCTAAATAAATATCAAATCATATTATTTATTATTTATAGAGTTGATTTTCACTATTCGTGGTAGTTAAGTTTTACAAAGTGTCCATGAACACCAAACTAGCAAATGCTGAACCACCGCTCACAAGGAAAACAGTGTTAGTTTTCTGAAAGCCCCTGGTCACATTTTCATCAACTGATCAGTGTAACTTTGTCTTATGTGTGTTTCTATTTAAAGACACTTTAGGGCCTGGGGTTGTGGCTCTGTGGTAGAGCGCTTGCCTAGAAATGTGTGAGGCACTGGGTTCAATTTTCAGCACCACATATAAATAAATAAATAAAATAAAGGTCTATCGACAACTGAAAAAATTAAAAAAATAAAGACTCTTTAATATATGCTGTCAACTCATTACATCAAACTAAAAGTCCACAGCACTATTACTCACTTCAAGCCTGACAAAACTTATCTAACATATTTTCTCCATGAGGCACATCTCAGCCTTCTTGCCCTCAGCACTTCAGTACTACTCGAGGGCCATTCCAAACAGGAATCACCGTGGAAAATGTGGCACTACATAGACCTCAAAAAAAGTCCACTGGCTTACAGGATGAGAGCCAAGACAAGAAAGCAGGCCATCACCTTATCCAGCCTCAGTTAAGAATGTGCTCATCAATGACTTAAATTTGTCATTGTGGCATGTCTGCAAATGCCTAGGAAGCTTCATGATTTCGAGGTTACAATAACTTTTAGTGTAGACAAATTTGCAAGTATGTAACATGCAAATAATGAAGGTGTAGACATATATGGAAATGTATATGTATGGAAATGATCAACATCCATTTTAGAATAATGATAACCTCTGGAAAAACAGAAAGGGGTTGGGGAGGACTAGAGTGGAATTTTCTCTTTTTATTTTGTTTAGTTAGAGATAGAAAACCAGGAAATGTATGGCCAATCATAGATACATGTTACATTATTCTTCAGTGTTTTTTCACATGCTTAAAATATTTCATATTTAAAAGAATAAAATTATACAGGTGTGATCTGTTTTCCTTTGCCATATTATTAAAGACTTAAAAAGTTTAATTTATGGTCAAATGGTAATAGAATGGAAAGAGTTTTGCAGTAATGTCATCAGTGATTGAAGTGGATTATTAATAAAAGTTAAGAAAAATCATAAATGAAGGTGATTCTTAAAAACAAGAAAAGTCTACATCTATAACAGTATTTTAGGAAGGAAGGTGGGAATTAATTTGGTCAGAATTTTTCAAAGTTTGTTTTGAAGTAAAATAAGAAATATATAGTAAATTCTTTGAGACTTAACCTTTCAGATTTCAATTGAATAGGCCTGAAGTCACTGTTTTTAAGATGTTTACTGGTTGGCTGATAATGGTGTACAGACGGGTTTGAGAACCACCAGATCAGATGTTAGCTTTATACATAGAGTTATTGCTGCAACATTTCAGAAGATACCAGGCACACACAGCACTTGATTGGCAACCCTGGAGTTGTGTAATGCCACAACCCTGTTGGACTCCTGTGCTGTCCATGTTATGTTATTTTTGGTATTCCTGACTTGATCACTGAGGAATTTTGTGATCTAATGACTCATTCGACAATGTGGAATCTGAAATGCAGCTCCTGATGCATACATTTTTAGTTCCACTTGGTCATACTCCTTCTTTAAAAAACAACTCCTTTCTTTGGCATAAACAAGTTGCTTAAAACCAAGCACATGTACATTAGGGAAAAAATCTCTCAACTGCAGCGTGAAATAGATTTAATGGAATCCTAGTTGAAGTCATTAATGTAATCATACTTAAGGACATATTTGTACTTCTAAATCTGAATCCAAACACATAACAGTACAAATATTTAGGAACAGGAAGCATCAAAGAAATTTCTTGACAAAAACAAATGCCAACAGTTACTCTATTAAAATGTCTGTTATTGGAATTTCTAGCAAAACCTCATTTAAAAAAATACACTTAAGCAAGCCCAGCAGAGATGTAACTTCAGCTCCATGTTTCCATTTCTCCCATTCTCCTTCATTTAATTCATCCTGCTTGTTCTAGCTCTGGCACTGGAAACTCCTACTTCACCAACACCTTGCCTTCTCTTTGTCCTGGCCATAGCTTAGGACTCAGAAAAATCTGTCTACAGGAGAAGGAATGTTCACCTTGTTTTTTAAGAGAGCAAAAGGATCCCATGTTGCCATAGTATTAGGTGGGGTATATTGCTTTGTAAATGGCACCAACACATTTTCTGTGAAAATGCATGAAAAATTTTCTCTGTATGATTTTTTTATAATTTTAAACCACAGTTAATTTGCAAACTAGTTAATTGAATTCAGTGTTAGCAAGAGATGCCTGTATATCAAAATACACAAATAGAAGCAAAGGCAAATCCCAGTTAAGGTGGACTAGCTTTTTCAGACCAACTTTCTCATCCTAAAAAATGGAAGTTAACTCTTTGTATTACCAGAGTAAGGAAGACTCAAGAAACCCTTATCTCTACTGGATGCCTGAAACCCCAGACAGTATCTAATCTGAAAGATATCTTTCCCACACACATGGCTATGATAATTTACAAATTAGATGTAGTAAGGGATTAATAATAATAACATTATATATAATAGCAACCTTAGCATAGAATTTTTGTTACTTTCTTCACTATGTTAAGAATTTTCATATATCATATATCATATGTTTCTAAATGTGTGTTGTTATTTAATAATCAGATATAAAATCATTCATTATTTATAATTTCATTATTAATGAAAAATATTTAAGCTGAGTGCTACAAGATTTTAGTCTAATCTGCCACAAAGATTTGGGGTTTCAAAATGTCAGTTAAATTCTTATTGTTTTATATTTCTTATCAAAAGTCTAGAATAATTCAATATGTCCTCTGAGTGAAAAATAGCAGATTCTTACTTATTAGAACCTTATTATCAGATTCTAATAAATTCATTATTCCAAAAAAGTCAGATGACAAACAGGGTCCTAGTTACTAAGTGCTTAATAGATGTTTCCTAATTACAAATGTGTCTTAAGGTATTTTACAAATTTATTTTTAGAGTGCCATGCATCTATCTATACACATATATAAACACATGCATTCAGATAAATATGTATTTAATTGATTAACAGATTAATGATATGAATACGTATTTTCTAGAAATTCTTAGGGGCCAGAGATGATATTGACAATAATAAAAAAGAGAAAGAAATCATATTTATTAAAGTCTAACCTGGTAAAACATGTATTATTTCTCCCGTTACAAAATGGTCAGAGAAACTAAATAACATGATCATGGTCATAGAGCTAGTGTAAAAGCAAAGGAATGTGAGTATAGTTCTTTTTTACTTCAAATCCATGTTTTTGAAGTACATCATTCTGTCTATAGAACTATATCAGCAGAGGGGCAGACATGTGAAAATTGGTGAGGATATAATCATATTAGAACTTTGACAGAGTTTTTATCTGAAGTTAATTAAATTCCACATTTGAGTGTGACCATAAGGTTCATCAAAACTGGATCTCATATTTCAAAAGCACATACAATTCTATACATAAATTTTGCATTAACTATTTATAATCTTTTCCAGGTCAGTTCAGCACACGTTCCAGTTGCCTTGAGTGCAAAGACACATAGTATATACATTACTTATAATAAATGAAAATGGAATAGCAGAAAAGCAATAAGATGTAATTCTTTATGTAAAATGCTATGAATCATTCAATAAATACATTCACATATAATTTAGTTTTACATATATGTTGACCTTGAGCTAATTTATAATCAGAGAAGAGACGTAAGGCTTCTCATGACCTAACTATTTACTATCTTAGAATTAAGGACAACGATACATTCTAGCTACAAGTATGAATAGTTATCATGCATTCTTTCCTTTGCATTAAACTACCTTAATATTTTGTTAGCATACATGCATGAATAGTGATGTTAGATTCTTTGACACATAATGGGTTAAAAAAATAAAGCCAAGCCCTGGCATGGAGGCACACACCTGTAATCCCAGTGACTTGGGAGGCTTAGGTAGGAGAATGGCAAGTAGAAAGTCAGCCTCTGCAACTTAGTGAGACCTTGTCTCAAAATAAAAAATAAAAAAAGGGCTAGGGATATGACTTGGTGGTTGAGAGGCCCTGGTTCAATCCCCAGTAACCCACCCCACCCCAGAAAAAAAGCCAAGTCTTCTCTATATTTTCAGAAGAAACCCAGACAGCAATGACTATAGCAAAGCAAGGTGATCATTTGTTTCTCTTGCTAGCCCTCAGTTGCAAATTGATAATACCTACTGGGATGACAGATTAGGGCAGGGCATACTGAAAACTACTTTATCTTCCATGGCTCCCTATGTGTTTTCCATTTTAACTCCACAATTGCAATTACAGCTCATGCTTTTAAATTTTGTGTTTAATGTCTGTCTCCCTTTCTAGAATAGACCAAAGAACAGAGAATATGTGATAGGTACCCAAAAGACAAGCATAATTCTTTATTACAAACAGCAGAAGATACTAAAGGGATTCATATGCAGGAGGACTAGAGAAACAGGCTTGGATACTACTTAGCCAGGAACAATGCAGATAGGCAAAATTCCCAATTTCACACCATAAACAATTCAAGTCCAAAGTGTAGCACTGAGCATGCTAAGATATGAACACCACAATTTCCATCACAGTGATTCTAGAACTAGCTTCCCTCTCTACTGTGCTTACCAGAAGATCTATTCTGTCTCTGAAGACATAACCTCAAGTCTCTGATTTTAGCTTTCAAGTGTTCCTGAGGGACACATGATGGTACCTAATTTACATGGCTGCAGTCTAATTGAAGGGAAGTGTCGAAGTACTATATTGTGCTTTCCAGTCTCTTTAGTGGAAGTCAACCAGTTGGAAGAGGATTGGAAAGGGTACTGAATGAGTCCACATACAATACATGATACAGTATCTAATTAATATTTGTTGGATTTTCTTCACTATACCTGGGATTTGTTTTCTTATTTGAAAGTGTGTTCTTATGCCCTAGAGGAGAAATGGAAAATGGCTATTTTCTTGAATGTCAGTTCTAACTGCTTATTAATAGCTAGTTTTCCCATGCTCAGTGATGATGTAGTGAAGGATCATTACTGACATACATATCTAAGTCTGGGGCCTGGGGATGTAGCTCAGGGGTAGAGCACTTGCCTAACATGCATGAGGAGAGAAAAATAGACATATAAGTTTGATAAAACTTCACTAATAAAGAATGGGCACTACTGTACAATATTTATTAATGTAAAGCATTTATACTCTTTGGTTTGACTTCTAATTAACAGTGTAGCGTCAGGGAACCAACGTGGTAATAAGAAAGGTTGTTTGGGGATACCAAAATTTTTCTTAACTCCAATAACACTTGCAAAGACAAGGGTCATTGGCAGAGTCAAAGCTTTTGCAACATGATCACACAACGCCTAAGCTACTGAGAAACCAGGCTGTTCTCCAGGGTTATGTAATCAGAGGTCATCCATTTACTGTACTATTTCAGAAAATGGTCATGTCTGTTGCTCTTTGGTTTTAATAAGTACCTGTGCACTCTTTGGAGGTTCAATACATTCCAGGGACACAAGAAGCATGTTTTAGAAGGTTCCTTTAGAAAATACTTCAAACAGTGCTTCCATAAGCACATTTTGTATTTTTAGGCACTTGCTACCCAAAATTTCCATTTCTTTAGCATGTTTGTTTTCTGGACAACAGGTGAAGAGAGTTTGAAGTAAATGAAGGGAGAAGGTAGATATGGGGAGGATGTGCTATATTTAGGAGCAAGTAAGAGTATTATAGGAAAAAAATGTAGTTAGTATACACACACACACATATAAAACCCATGTCTCTTTTTAAAACAAAACAAAACAGGAAAACACATTCCCTAAAACAATGTTTACCTGCTGTCACTTGGATAACTTTACCTCGATTTCATACTTAATGACTTTAAAGATTAAAGGGTATAATTATAGCAGTTATTACTGATTACTTTGGAAATAAAAATGGACACAATATAAAATTATTAATATTATAATTGATTCATTGGTTTTATTATTTATAATAATCCAGATTGTTGTGCCCTCACATGATTTTTAACATGATAAAATGAAATTTTTTTTCTTCGAATAAACAATTTGTTGCATCATAAATATATCAATACACCACAGGTAACAAATATTGAATAAGTAGTTAATATGTGCCAAGGACTGTAGTGGTGGAGGGGCTACCATGATGAATAAGAAAAGTTCCCTCAGGAAGGTCACAATCTGGGGACAATATAGTCATAGACACTGCACTAATACAACATCATAATCATTGTGCATATGATACTATGGGGGCACAGCCTGCAAGTTACAGAATTATTTAGAGAGTGAGACAGCTGAATTCAGCCTAGTAGTTTTCCAGAAGAAAAAGACAAGGTCAGTTTCAGTCAGGGAAACCAGTATGAAAGAGCATGTGTATCTGCGGGGGAAACCATATAATTCTGTGTTGCTAGAACATTTGATACAGGTCGGAGAGACACAAGAGATGAATTTGAAAAGACAACTGTGTCCAGCTTGTGAAGGACATTTAATTCATGCTAAGGAATCTGAACTTTATCTTCTTCCATGGGAGACCAAAGAAAGGTTTTCAAGTAGTGTATACCATCATAATAAGACTTGGGTTTCATAAATGGAACTCTGGCAGCCACGCAGGGCAGGAATTGGCAGGGAAAGAATTGGCAGAGACATCTGCAAAGTCAGGGAAATCAGCAAGACTCTATATCAGAAGACCTCATAAGAAATGATTATTTGAAGCCTGTTCTTCCAGGATAGCCTGATGCTCACTGGCCCACAAAGACAATGTACCTTGATATTCTAGCTCCTTTCCAATCTGCACCCACATATTTCTAGTTTCCTTTGGGTTGCTTGACTTTTAACTTCAGATTCTACCTTTTTACATCTGTTCTTTCTAACTTTTAATCTCAGTTCCACCATCAAGTGTCTCCGTGTCTCTCAATGGATGAACTCAGAGAATAAATGCCTAGTAAATACCTGGTACATCATCCCATGAGTTCAGACTCATGGGAACCAGTTGCCTGAGCTGAGGTTTCACATTCCATTAATTCTGCAATTCTCTGTTAGAGGACAGGGTACTTGGACATTGACTATCTACTGACTTTGCCCCACTCATTTCTAGCTCTTTAAACTCAGCTATGTGTCCCACAGAGCACACCACCAGCTAAACAAACTCTCATGGGAAAACAGATGAGGTATCGACTGCTACATTGGACCTTACTGCTCTAGATTGGGTTTACAATGCTGATGGATGTAACTCACTAGAGAAGGAGAAACTTAGCCAGAGGAATTGAGGTAGATTCTTACGGTTAGCCCTGCCACCTGGGAAAACTCCCCTAATCTTAGGTGAAAGTCAAGTAAAAACTTAGATGACACCAGGACAAAGTGGATAGAAAGTGCCCCGGATTAAGAAGGATTCCTTAAAAACAGCGCCACTCAATGAATCAAGCCCAAGTCAGGCAAAAGATGCAAATACTATAGCCCCAGTGAAAAATATTGTGGCTGCCACTGCTGAGTCAAGAGGGATCCCAAACTGAAATAGTGTTAGCCGTGATGATCTCATCTTCTGATACAAAGCATTAGGTAAGTCTAAAAGAGTGGAAATTGGTTTGACTGAGCTACAAGTCGCTATCCTAACACATAAACCTGAAGGTGTATGAAAAGACATGTTTGCAGGCATAGGGCCATCCTCCTTGATCATGCTCCTTGATCTTTCCCTCTCTTTCCAATCTAAGTTGCTTTAAGATAAAGTATGATTAGGGGTGTGGTTGGGGTTCCCTTGTTCTCCAATGGCTAAATACACCGTTGGAGAATGCTGGGAAATTTTAGGGTAGGAAAGGACTCAAATTCTTATGGTTCAGTTGGATTTAGGTGCCTCGGTCACCATCCTACCAGTTCCATGAAGGTCGGAGACATAAGAATCCTACTAATAAGGCTTGGGCAAGGCCTATGATGGGAAATGAAAGCTAATATGTCTTTGTGGCTGAACCTTTAGACTAATTTAATATACCGTTGTTGCTCTTTCTACATCTGAAACTATGGTAGGAATTGCTGTTAGATGCTTGTTCTTCCCTGTACCATAGTGCCAGCTAGAGTTCTCCTAAATGGGAAAAATCTCATGTAGAGATGTGCTGGTGTAGATGGCTAACTGGTCATATCTCTCATTCATTCCCAATTGAGCCCAACAACCTTATGACTCAACCTTTTGAGCCATAAGCTTTCTGTGACTGATGTTTTTGTCCACCATAATCTCTGGCAAAGGACCGAAAACCTCCACCTGGAAGCACCTATGTGGTTCTGGATTCATTACTTCCTCAACATGCCTCCCAGGTAGACCACTTTGGGAAGCAGCTATTAACTTTCTGTTGGGCTCTTGCTGACACTGAGCACCTGATCCTTGGAGGCCAATATAATTCTCAAGTTTGATAATTCTATTGTAGGGTGGGTCAACTCAGACTCAACAACTAACAAGGTGTGAAGACACCACTAGCCTTGCTTGTTAAATGAAAATGGTATGCTAAAAACATTAACCTAGTCCAAACAGAATTTTGGTTTTACATGAAGAAATGCCAGTTAAACTCTCAGTGGAAACTGTATTCTCTGCCACACTGCCTAAAGCAAAGCCACTAACTCAGTGGGATCTTTATTTCAAGAGGTTCCTCTAAATGATTGAGCCTGATTCCTTTATCACTCAACTAATCAGAAATAAATGAAATTCCTGCAGTATTTCAACCTCACTGCAATCAATGCAGAACCAAAAGTGGATATGGTATCTATCTTCAATAGGTAAAGAACTCAACAACTTTCTTACAACTTTGGCCAATACTCCCTTTGATAAACCTTCTTCTTCTTTTTTTTTTTAATTTTTGGGCTATTTCCAATGGACTGGCTCCTTTTGGGGACTGTGAACAGTGGAAATAGGTTGTGACTGTTGATCCAAACATCTGGGTCACTCAGGGAGAAGCCCACAGTAAGAGCCTTTTTTTTAATGAGACCAACTGAAATCAAGCTGCCAATCAAGACTGCTCTATCCAGATTGCCACAATTTTGGTCCAGATCCATAATATTACTGGATGTGGCAATATATCCATCATCATAGACTGGCAAAACACTAAATGATACTCTTTCTGGTGCTGAGACTCTTTTTCATGCTAAATTTGTGATTCTTGGTAAGAGTTAACTTACTTATCTCAAAGTGAAGGTGGTCACACTGTGTGCATCATGGACTCCACCTGCTCCCGGCAGACTACAGAATTGGATCTTTTACCTGCTCCTGGGGTTATCCATGGCTGCTCTCCTCCAGTGATACTCTCATACTTTCTGTTATTATTGCTTCAGTATCATCAACCTGCTGCCTGTCACATTATCATGACTTTTGAAATTAATCCGTGTAATGTTTTCAATTTTTTAGTCCATTTAGAGGTTTAAAATGTGTAATTCTCATTACAAAAACCACCCAACAATGGGATGATTGTCAAAGTATGGGTTGGACTTTTCACTCTCCCACCATCCATAGCATCCCACATTGTAGAAAGTTGGAAAAACTTTCCAAAAGCAACCCAAAAAAACTTCTAGCTCTGCCTCCCTTTCCTCCTCTAGTTCATATACTTTAGCATGAGGGTTTGTTCATTAATGTGGCTGTTCCTAGAGAGAAATCATCTCCTCTCAGCTACTCCCAGAGTAATAATCAGGATGAAAGGAGCTGGTGATTATGTAGAACTCTTCTGAAAATTTGAGATTCCATTCTGACTATTTCTGGACACAATGGTTCTTTCTTTCTTCTAATGGCAACCTCAGGACAGCCTGGTGGGTACACACCCCAGGTGGAACCCAGACCAAGAGGGGCCTAAAGAATTCAAACTTAATTCTTCAGCAGTATATGGTTCTCTTGTGGCTTGATATAGTCCTAGACAATAAGGACAACGTGGTTGAGTACACTGCTTTGAGTGACTAATGCAGGCTACAGTAGATGACAGAGGGCCTCTGTAAGTCATTTTTATTGTTGTTTGTGTTTTGCAGCTCCAGTTGATGGAACAGGACTTCACACCTGCCAGGCAAGTGTTCCACCACAAAGTCACAGTCCCTAGTCCTCTCTTTAAGTTCATAAGAATCCTCTTTACTCTCTTATATTGAAAGCTTCTGGATGAAAGGTCTAAGGGTAAAAAGGTTTGATTTGAAATAAGGTGAAGTTACAGCAACTAGAAGGAGACATAGCAAGTTTGTGGTAGTGGTGGGTGAGCTATATCCCTGACCCCCAGGAAGGAACACTTTAGATCTCAGTAGGTACACAGGAAGAAAGGACATTAGTGATCTGGGCCCATAAGAACCACCAGAAACTTTCCTCAGGAAGAGATGGTGGCCTAGTGTGGTTATCCCTATAACTACAGCAAGCACAAATTTTAAAATCTTTTAGATCTGCCATTCCCCACCAGAGGTTTTAACCTCAACTTGGTTACCATTTCCCTTAATTTCACTGAGAAAACTCAGAAGCAGCATGAGAAAGCCCCAGCTTCTACATGTCCCATGCAAAACACCTGGCAGAAACTTTTGGATCCCAATCATTACCACCCCATTACCATAACTGATACTTATTCATTCCACAGGTTAGACAAATGCCACCCAGGTGGTGCTGTGGACAAATAGGGCAGTTTGGGCTCCACCAGACACTTCCCTCAAAAACAAGGCGTTGACTCAATTATGCTGAGCAAACACAGAGCTCTAAGTTGCTGGGAGATGATATTGGAGGTGCTGTTAACCTGTGTCCTGACTGATGTAGGTCCTAGTTGGTAGGTTCAATGATTGTAAACAATAGTTACTTCCTTAAGACTGTACTTTTTAAATGGAAACTATGCATTAATTTACCTCTCTCCTTAAAATACAATATTTTGCACTTTAGAGGTAAATATGAGAGACAATAGTGTTTTTGAAAAATATCACCTATGGATTATATAATCCTTAGATGACTGTGAAGATTTCTCCAAAATGAAGTTTCTCTTAGTTTCCCAGGGAAGATTCTCAGAGGGATAACTGATTTATTATTTATGTGTATGCTCAGACCAATTTTCCCTACAATGAGAATCCTTCAATTAGAAAAAGTAACACAAAATATTTCCCTGACTTCAGCTCAACTGATCAACAGCACCACTTTAGCACTGATAGAGTTTTAGATCAGTCTCAGTTCACTGACCAGAGTGATAAAGTATAATAGAATTGTCCTAGACTTCTTCCTTACTGGCCTAGGTAGAATCAGTCCACTTGCTATATCTATACCTAGATGAATGCCTCAGGCCAAGCAATTTAAAGAGAAAACCACTTGACTCTTTACAGTGGACACTGATGGCTTATGGGATTTGCATAGCTAGTTGGGTGTGAGACCCTGGAGGTAAGGTTGAGGACAATACCACACAATGGCCTCATCCTGTTACTTAAAGTTCTGATGTCTGTAGACTTAATTGGATGTCTCATGAGACGACTTGAAAAGATTTGGTCCTGACCTCTGTTAGAGTAATCAGTGTGGCTTATGGTGTGTTATAGTCAAGGGAAAATTCTCCAGAAGTCAAAGAAATATAGAAATATGGGGAAGGTATTTGTGGGAAATGATACTCCATGAATCCCTTTTATTTCTGCATGTCTGGTGACCAGCAATACTGACTCTCTTGGTTCCAGACTATCTTTCTAAAAACATCTACATATGATTATACAATGAACAGCCTTGGAAGACAGAGATAGTGCCTCTCTCCAGAGCAAAGGGCAGGAAGTATATTAAAAAAGTATATTATAAAAGTATATTAAAAAGGGATGCAAGGTTGGTTCAACATTCGGAAATCAATAAATGTCATTCACCATATCAACAGACTTAAAGAATCACATGATTATTTCAATAGATGCAGAAAAAGCATTCGATAAAATACAGCATCCCTTCATGCTCAAAACACTAGAAAAAATTGGGGTAGTGGGAACATTCCTAAACATTATAAAGGCAATCTACGCTAAGCCCATGGCTAATATCATTCTAAATGGTGAAAAACTGAAAGCGTTCCCCCTAAAAACTGGAACAAGGCAGGGATGCCCTCTTTCACCACTTCTATTCAACATCATCCTTGAGACTCTAGCCAGAGCAATCAGACAAACCAAAGAAATTAAAGGGATACGAATAGGAAAAGAAGAACTCAAACTATCCCTGTTCGCTGATGACATGATTATATATTTAGAGGAACCTGGAAATTCCACCAGAAAACTTTTAGAACTCATAAGTGAATTCAGTAAAGTAGCAGGTTACAAGATCAATGCTCATAAATCCAATGCATTTTTATACATAAGTGATGAATCTTCAGAAAGAGAAATTAGGAAAACTACCCCATTCACAATAGCATCGAAAAAAATAAAATACTTGGGAATCAATCTCACAAAAGAGGTGAAAGATCTCTACAATGAGAACTACAGAACACTAAAGAAAGAAATTCAAGAAAACCTTAGAAGATGGAAAGATCTCCCATGTTCCTGGATAGGCAGAATTAATATCGTCAAAATGGCTATACTACCTAAAGTGCTATACAGATTCAATGCAATTCCAATTAAAATCCCAATGATGTACCTTGCAGAAATAGAGCAAGCAATTATGAAATTCATCTGGAAGAATAAAAAACCTAGAATAGCTAAAGCAATCCTCAGTAGCAAGAGCGAAGCAGGGGGTATTGCAATACCAGATCTTCAACTCTACTACAAAGCAATAGTAACAAAAACGGCATGGTATTGGTACCAAAATAGACAGGTAGATCAATGGTACAGAATAGAGGACATGGACACAAACCCAAATAAATACAATTTTCTCATACTAGACAAAGGTTCCAACAATATGCAATGGAGAAAAGATAGTCTCTTCAACAAATGGTGCTGGGAAAACTGGAAAACCATATGCAATAGAATGAAATTAAACCCCTATCTCTCACCCTACACAAAACTCAACTCAAAATGGATCAAGGACCTTGGAATCAGACCAGAGACCCTGCATCTTATAGAAGAAAAAGTAGGTACAAATCTTCAACTTGTTGGCTTAGGATCAGACTTCCTTAACAGGACTCCCATAGCACAAGAAATAAAAGCAAGAATCAACAACTGGGATAGATTCAAACTAAAAAGCTTTCTCTCAGCAAAGGAAACTATCAGAAATGTGAAGAGAGAGCCTACAGAGTGGGAGAATATTTTTGCCAACCATACCTCAGATAGAGCGCTAATTTCCAGAATCTATAAAGAACTCAAAAAACTCTACACCAAGAATACAAATAATCCAATCAACAAATGGGCTAAGGAAATGAACAGACACTTCACAGAAGAAGATGTACAAGTAATCAACAGATATATGAAAAAATGTTCAACATCCCTAGTAATAAGAGAAATGCAAATCAAAACTACCCTAAGATTTCATCTCACCCCAATTAGAATGGTGATTATCAAGAACACAAGCAACAATAGGTGTTGGCGAGGATGTGGTGAAAAAGGAACACTCATACATTGCTGGTGGGGTTGCAAATTAGTGCAGCCACTCTGGAAAGCAGTGTGGAGATTCCTCAGAAAGCTTGGAATGGAAACACCATTTGACCCAGCTATCCCACTCCTTGGTCTATACCCAAAGGACTTAAAATCAGCATACTACAGAGATACAGCCACATCAATGTTCATTGCTGCTCAATTCACCATAGCCAGATTGTGGAACCAACCTAGATGCCCTTCAGTTGATGAATGGATAAAGAAACTGTGGCATATTTATACAATGGAATATTACTCCGCAATGAAGAATGATAAAATTATGGCATTTGTAGGCAAATGGTCGAAATTGGAGAATATCATGCTAAGTGAGATAAGCCAATCTCAAAAAACTAAAGAACGAATGATCTCGCTGATAAGCGGATGAGGACATATAATGGGGGGTGGGAGGGGTTAGCATTAGGTTTAGGGTTAGGTTTAGAGTTAGGCTAAGGAGAGCGGTAAGAATGAAGGAAAGAAGGACTGTATAAAGGGAAAAGGGTGGGAGGGGTGGGGGGGAAGGGAAAAAAAAGAAACATCATTACCCTATGTAAACGTAAAAAAATAAAAAAAATTAAAAAAAAAAGTATATTAAAAAAGATTTGAATTCCTTAAGTTAAGGTCACTCTCCCATAACACCAACGCACTGAGCGCACATATCACCTGGTCTTCCTTGGGATCCCCTGTAGTAAGCCAAGTTTCTGAAACCTGTACAAATTCCAGTACTCTGCCTTGAGTAATAGTTTTTGATTTTAACCCAGGAATCGTATGACCTCTGTCAACACAGATGGAGCTAACTGTATGATTACAAGTAAGATAAAATTTTAGACTCTTCACTGTTCTTGGTAGCTACAAAATGGCAATTTGGCAGATTCATTATCAAATACTGCAGCTATGGTTACTTCTGTTACTGAGCTCCATGACCTTTCCAAAAGTAGAACCATGCATATTGTAGTTAGATGATCAATACATACAATAGTTACTTTCTGACTAATAATATTTTAAGTGCCAGAAAAAGAGATATCAGGACATAAACCAATATAAGGAAATGGCAAATATAGTGATATATGGAAGCATATCCAAGCTGTTAAACTATTTTACAGTGCTATACGGCATTCCAGAAATTGCAACTACCCCTTTTATTCTTCATGTACTTTAAAAAATGCATATATGTAACTTAGCATAATGAAGTTTAAAAGGTATTTTTAAATTGAAGAACCAGTTTTGCCAATTGTCTGTGGACCTTGGACAGGTCACTTCCCACTGATCTGGACTTCAGATACTTCATCTTTAAAATGTGAATTGGAAAGTCTGGCGTGCTGGCATGCCTTTAATCCCAGTAACTTAGAAGACTGAGGCAGTAGGATCACAAGTTTGAGATCAGCCTCAGAAAATTAGTGAGGCCCTCAGCAACTTAGCAAGATCCTTTCTCAAAATATAATAATAATAATAATAATAATAATAATAATAGGACTAGGGATATAACTCAGTGATTCAGTGCATCTGTGTTCAATCCCCAGTACTAAAAAAAATAAGAAGAATTGGAGTAGGAAGATGAAATCATTTTGCTAAATGATTTTAAGGGATTTTTTCCCTCCACTTCAAAAAATGGTAGAAAGAATTTATAGCCAAATGGTCAATTATGAGTGTTTTTTCCTGCTTGTTTTAGCAGAAGGTTCAGACTCAAGATTAAAGAGTTCCACAACTATCTACTTGTCTTTGGTATGTGAGCAAGACCTGTTTTAACCCTCCTTAAATTAGGGTTTGAATTCCAAGGAGGCACCTCCAGTGGATGAAATATCAGAGAGGAACATTCCTTGCACAGAAGGTCTTTTCATTTGCTACCCTCACCACACACAGCCATCTTTCCTTTGGCAGACGTACTACACAAACAGGAAAGTTAGTTGATTTCCTATTTAATACAAGACACAACCTTGCCAAGGTCATGCTGGCCTTGCCAGGCTGGCTACAGAAGGAACACACCCATTGGCCTAGACTATCATAGGATTTTTCCTGAGCATAGTGCAGTAGCTACAGGTAATGAAATAACTCTCATTCATTCATCTATTCAATTAAGGCTTTTAGGACCTAGTGCAGCCAGCCAGTATGAATACCCATATTGTTAATATGATCTTGTACCTATCCACAAGGGTCTCGCAGTCATTGGTGGAGGCAGATTTGCCAACAATTATAATACAGTTGGCTCCAAGGTGAAATTATAAAGTAAAGGTGGAATACAACCTGCTCTTCAGTAGGAGTCTTACAAGGCTTCTCAGAGGAACAAGTGCTTAAGCTAACACATGGGGAATCCAGAGGTAAAACTAAGTAGAAAAAGAATATTCAAGAAAAAAGGATATTCAAGGAAAATAAAAAGCATATGAAAGCAAGAAGGGTGAACCAAGATAGAGGGCCAGATATTTCAGTAAGGCTGGAATAGAGCTTTAAGGTTGCAAGTAACAGGAGGTGAAATGGAGAGGCAGATAGGAACGTGCTAGGGCAAGAGGTGGGGAGTTTAAACACTCTAAACATTTGAACCTGAGTAGAGGGAGCCATTGGAAAGGCTAAGAATAGAGGAAGGGAGATCATTGCTGCATCAAGATCCTAGGGAAATTAAGAAGAGATGATTTCTAGACCAGAAGGTGCATGGAAAAGCTGGCCTGAGCCTAAGGATGGGTCACCTTCTTTCTCTTATAAAGGCCTAGAAAGTAGATGCAAAAGAAAGCACATTTTTAAGAGAAACGTGGAAAGCCAATAACTCAGGCATCCTGTCACTAGAACATGAAGAAGAAAGAAGATTCCTACAATCTGGGTGGTCAACAATTTATATGTGTATTCACTCTATCATTTCTTCCTTCTTCCATTAAAGAATATTTACCCCGTAGGGGGAAAATGATGAACTAGACAGGAATTCTTCTTTCAAAGAGTATACGTTCAAGTTCAGATAAAAGAAGATCAGCATTCTTAGGTAGATACTTAATGCATGTTTATAGAAAGAATAAATGAATAAAACATATTCCATGAGAAAGACAGAGATAAAATATAACTAGAGTAAAAAGAGACAGCTTTCTAGGTTTTTGTGAGCCCTGAAGAACAGGTGGATTTGAACACAGAGACAGGTGGGGAGGGGAAGTTCACTATGCGAAAGGAATACTTTAGCAAAACCTTGGAGATAGGAAAGGACCGGAGCCAAGATAGAGAATAGGAAATCTCTCCTGAGAAATATGAAGCAAAAATAAATTTGGAAACACACTTTTTTCTTTAAGTTTTCCTTGGCCTTCTACCTCAAAATTAGTGATATTTACTACCTTGGATAGAAGACAAGGTATTTCAAGTAAAAAGCCAGCATTAAAGAAGAAAGTGAGGAACAAGAGGAAGACAGTCTGGGGTACCTTCCAGAGTTCTAGAGTAGGGGGAGAGAGCATTCCAAACAGTCTTATTTCCCAGCAAGTGTGGCAATGATTGTGAATCATTAGCTCTAGAAATCCGTATCAACTTGGGACACAGAGGAGGCAGTGCAGTCTGCAGAGGCCTGGTAACCAAGGAGAAAAGATATATTTTTGTTGGGGATATAATTAAAAAAGGGTGCCCTGTGTTTTCATTTGTGAACTTAAGCCATACACACATGAATAAAGCACCTCTTTCTGGGTGCTAGGATAACACAAAACACTCCTTTCACCCTAATTTCCAAGTCTGGGATAGATTACTGTGCCAGAAAACAAGAAAGTTTTCCAGGGTTGATGAGGTTGTGTCAAAGGAACCTTGAAACCTTACTAACAAGTTTCCACAGTTCAAGCTGTGAAAATTCAAGCATAAAAAAAGTTGGAAGTTGGCTGAAACATATGGTATGTTTTTAAAAATCCATGAGTTCATTACGATATTTTTTAAAAAACAAGATTATTTTGTTGACCTTCATGCAGGTACAAGAATTCCTTACTTTAAAAACTGTTAATTTAAAAAGATAAGAATTTATCCTATCTTTTCAATAAGAATTCATAGCAACCAAATAGCCTGAGTTGAACAGGAAACTTCTACATTTTAGAAGAATGACAATTAATTATGCGAAAGGAAATAATCCCTGATGAAATTATTGATTCAGGCAAGGATTATTGATTACTATTAAATTCATTGATGAATTATTGATGAGAAACCAGATTTTTGTATGGTGACAAAGTACCATTATGTGGATTGCTTTCTGGCCATAAGGGAAAAAAATATAATGTTATCTTAGAGGAATCAAAGAGGCATCCTTCAATCCAGTGACCAAACTCTAGACAAGTGATAGTATAAAAGATAATATATTCTACTGTCATAACAAGTATAGATCACTGCTTATAATGTAATCCTACAGGGAGAGTTTAATCAAACCTTTAGAGTTTAATTTATGAATTACAGGAAAAAACAGAGATTAGAGAAGCACCACCCAAAAGAAATAAAAATGTGTACTACATATGTATTTTTTTAAAGTCTTTCACGTGGATGCAGCTTTCCAAGTTACCAACCTTATGTGTTTAATTATATCTTCCAAGTAGACTTATTAGTCTGATTTTAATTTCTTTAATGGGGGTTTAATTTGTGAGTAAATGGTTATTGTACTCAGCATTTGAAAATATATGGTTAAAAATTTTTTTTATTTTTTATTTTTTACAGACTGCATTTCAATTCATTGTAAATGGGGTACATCATTTCTTTTCTCTGGTTGTACACAATGTAGATTCATACCATTCATGTAATCATACATGTACATAGGGTAATGATGTCTGTCTCAATCTACCATCTTTCATACTCCCTCCCTGTCCTTTCCCTCTACATAAAGTTCCCCCATTCTTCTCTCACCCCCACCACCCCCATTATATATCATCATCCACTTATCAGGGAAAACATTCAGCCTTTGGTTTTTCTGGGATTCACTTATTTCACATAGCATGATATTCTCCAGTTCCATCCATTTCTCTGCACATATCATAATATTATTATTCTTTATGGCTGAATAATATTCCATTGTGTATATATACCACAGTTTCTTTATCCATTCATCTGTTGAAAGGCATCTAGGTTGGTTCCACAATCTAGCTATTGTGAATTGAGCTGCTATAAACATTGATGTGACTGTGTTACTGTAGTATGCTAATTTTAAGTCTTTGGGTATAAACTGAGGAGTGGGATAACTGAGTCAAAAGGTGGGTCCATTCCAAGTTTTCTGAGGAATCTCCACACTGCTTTCCAGAGTGGCTGCACCAATTTGCAACTCCACCAGCAATGTAATGTCATGCTGAGAATTCAACCCAATGCCTCATACGTGCAGGGCAAGATCTCTACCATTGAGCCACAACCCCAGTCAAATACGTATGTATTTTTAAAAATTTTAATAACACATTTAATAGGTGAAATTGATTTCAGTATCTAAAACATTTAACCCAACATATCTAAGATGCTATCACTTTCAGCATGTAATCAATATAAAAATGATCAATGAACTACTTTACATTCTTTTTATTTGTAGTATGTCTTCTAAGTTTGATGTGGATTTCATGCTTGTAGGACACTTCCATTCAGACAAGCTGCATGTCATGTGCTCAGTGTGGCTACCAGTCACTATACTGCATCTCTCAGGGCTAGAGGAATAAGCTGAGTGACACAGCAGTGGTTGCTTATGTGTCAACTTGGCAAGGCTGTCATAGCTCGATATTCAACCAAATACTAACATAGGTGCTGCTGTGGAGTTATAATCACGATATTAAGGAAAGGAGGTTATCCTTGACAATGTGAGTGGGCCTCATTCAAGCAATTGAAAGGATTTAAGAGCAAAAGGAGGTTTTCTCAAGGAAGAATTTCTGCTTCAACACTATAGCATCGTCTACTGCCTAAGAGTTTCTAGCTGGCCAGTCTGCTCTACAAATTTCAGACTTGTCATCCCCCACAATCCCATAAATTAATTCCTTGAAATTTATAATGATTTATATGACACATATGTAGAAACAGATACGTATGTGTATCTATTTGATGACAGGGATAACTTCTGAGAGATGCGGCATTAGGCAATTTTGTCTTTGTGTAAACATCATACAGGATACTTACATACCTAGAGTGTATGTCACTCACTTAAAATGGCCTCCTGATGCAATCATAAGACACAGTGAACACGAGATGTATGAGGCTACTGCTGGCATAACATGTCAAACTTTTATAAGTAAAAGGTATACACTCTAAAAGATAAAGAATATACTATAGTAAATGCATAAACCAATAACATGATCATTTATTCTCATCTTCAAGTATTATGTCTGCACATAATTTTGTATACTATACTTGTATACAATTGGCAGCTTAGTAAATTGTTTTACACCAGCATCACCACAAACACATGAGTAATATGTTGTATAAATACCTTATGATAGATTAAAGTGTATTGTCTCTAAGAAGGGTAAATTTTGCTTACTGAAAATCTGATTTCAATTTTGTCATGGTGTAAACAGATCAATAAATAATGCTGAGGTGGGGAAAAAAGGTTCCTCTGGTGGCTCCAGTGTTGTTAGGTGATAAGAATTTTTCAGCTTCAATATGATCTTATGGAACCATCATTGTATATGTGATTACTCATTGACTGAAACATTGTCATGTGGCACATCACTGAATATACAAACATCTCTAAAGACTATACTGAAGATAACTAAAAATCTTTGAATATGAATTTAATTAGATAACTAAACAGTTACTGCAATTTTGATAGATAGGATAATGTAAATTGGTCAACAGAGGAAAATGTCCATACTTTAGTGATACCTACAGAGGTATCAGAGTGGGATGCCATGTCCCTGGATTATACTCTATTGACTAAATATACATGAAATTATACTCGTTTAGTAAGATTAACTAAGTATACCTAGCATTCATCCTCGTGGTCTTAAATTATATTTTGACTCACTAAGTAATAGTTAACAAAGTCATAAACTAATATTTAAGGGGATTACTGCAGGATGAATTGGCTTAAAAAATTGAATGAGAATGTAAATGTGTGATATGGTTGGCTCTTACTATAGCAAGGGAACCAGAAGATATTCTGTGTCCAGAGGATGGAGGGCAATAACCAGAATCATGGGACATATGAATGATTCAACATATGAGTTTTTCCCCCTCAGCCCATATTTCCACATGACACCTAAGGACACCATGCCTCAGAACACTGACTCTTTGAAATCAACTATAAAACTGACATTTTGGCTTTCTGTATTGTTTTCTTAAGAGTGCAGATGTCCTGGCCAAGTCACAGTCTGTTCTTACCAAAATTCTCCCATACAACTAAAGTGACAAGATATTTTTCCTTCCCTTCCTGTCATTAAATTGTAATGAAGTGTTGGTGACATAACTGTTATGGTTTCCATCATTGCTATGGTGACAGTCCTATACGTTCCAAAAGAAGAAAAAGCATACTAATGTATAATATTATTCAAGATCCTCTGTCAAAAGTAGAAGGTAAGTTTATTCTATTAATATGAATTCTGAATAATATTTTTTGTATGTGCTGTGATTTAATTCAGTGTTGAATAATTTCATAATATATGCATATTAGTTAGTAGTAGGGTGTGAAAGTCAACTTTCTATGACTATAGCGAATACCCGAGATAATCAGCTTATAAACATAAGTTTATTTTGGCTCACAGTTTTAGAGGATTCAGTTCATGATCTGTCAGTTCTGTTGCTTTGGGGTTGTGGTGAGGCAGCACATCATGGCAGGTAGCACATAGTAGGTCACAATTGCTCACCTCATGGTCAGATGCAACAAAGAGGTCCCACAATCTTCTTCAAGGGCACATCCCCACTGTCTTAAAACCTCCCACTAAGCCCCACCTCTCCAAGTTTCTACCACCTCCCCAAATCACCAGCCTGGGGAATGAACCTTGAACACATGAACCTGTGGGGGGCATTTCAGAAACAAGTTAAAGCTCATGATATTTTGAAAGTTCTTTTCACATATTTTATTCTGCTTGAACCTCATGAGACTCTGTCAGGTTGATAGATTAGTACTATTGTAGAGGTTAGGCCCATTTTACAGAGGGGACAAGTGGCAGACACTATTGTCTACCTGATAACCATTCATCACATCGTCTGGTCCTCATTTCTAATACAACCCTGTTTGTGGTTGAGAGAGAGATGCTTTTCCTTGATCTAGGTATTTGTTTTCCCAGTCCTGCTGCTAAGGGTGTATGGTACAATTCAGGCTAATAATTCATGAAAAACAGATATCCTAGCATTTCTGTGAAGTCTTTATTTGTGTTTCTTGTTTTTCTTTGTTAAATAGACCATCATGACTATCTCCACCTGTATTGTATATAAATACAACAGTAGTTACCATACCCATTAGATAAGCAGGAAGAAAAAGCAAAAACAAAACCAAACACAAATCCCAGAAATATTAGTTCAGTGGTTTGCTTCTGGACTTTGTGACATCAAATTATAAAATTTCATTTGACTAAGAGACTACAGTTGAGTTTTGTGTTACCTACAGGCATTCTCCACAGGTCTAAGATTGAATGTTTAAGTAATGTCCCCAAGGTCACATGACCTATGGCTTGTCATCCATGGTCTTTGTTTTGTTACATTCCTTGTATACCCATGATATGATCACATAGTTTTTATCTTTCATTCTGTTGATGTGGTGTATCATATTTACTGATTTGCAAATGTTGAACCATCCTTGTATCCCATGGACAAATCCCACTTGATCGTGGTTAATTGTTTTCTGACTATGCAATAATAATGGTGATTGTAAACTGTACTAACTTAATGTTCTTCAAAGCAGTGTGATCTGGGCTGGGGTTGTGGCTTAGTGGCAGAGAGCTTGACTAGCATATGGAGGCATTGGGTTCGATTCTCAGCACCACATATAGACAAATGAATAAAATAAAGCCTATAAACATCTAAAACAATATTTTAAAAAAGAACTTAGACGTTAGAGAGAGGAAACAAAAAGCAGTATGGTCTAGTAATGGACCCACGTTTAAGGTTTATGTGATGAATGCCATCTGGTTCTAATCCTGTCTCTATTTGTATATCTTTGGTGACAAGGTCAAATTTCTAAATTTGATGGCCTTTGTGAATGTGAAGTTTGGGCCAAATGTCCCTGCCTGACTCAAGTTATTTACTACCAAATTAGAATAAATCACATACAGAGTCACCAGTCACATATTTACCTATATACAAATGTAATTCAAAGTTACATATCCATACAGTGGTCAACTCAACTGGTCAACTGAAATGACTGTATCAACTCTGAGGGGAAATGTACGTGTGATTTTTTATAGTTCATCCATTTCAGAATACTCCGGAAGGATTTTTGCTGGTGGGTTTTACTGCATTACCAGAAACTTAAGACCAAGAAAGTCCCAGGAAGTTCTCTTACCTCAGGTATGCCAAGACCCTGAGATTCAGTGGGACTCAACTTACTGGATCTTTGTTCCATTAAAAAAGAATATTTCAACTACTTTAAGTTAATAAATGTATGAATTATGGCTTTGGGCATCCATTTGATACTGTGCCTGAATACTGGTTACAAGGAGAACACAATTAAAAGACATTTTGACTCTTTGTTGTATGACTTAAAAGTTAGTGAGTACTTTCTTTCACGTCAACTATTTTTAGACACAGTTGGCAAGCCATATGGATATATTTCTAGTTTTTTATTTCTAGTAAGTTTTTTTTTTTTTTTTTTTTTTTTGGCACTGGGCATTGAATACAGGGGCACTCAACCACTGAGTCACATCCCCAGCCCTATTTTGTAATTTTATTTAGAGACAAGGTCCCCTGAGTTCTAATAAGGTTTTATTATAAAAGAAAAACACAGATAAATGCTAACGCGTTCAAATCAGTGAGGATTTCAGTGTTAGCCATTTAGATTCTCACAGGATGCCTTCAGCACTCTCCTTTGTCCACATGAAGAGAAAAATCTTTTCAGTAGTACCTTGGATATACACCTGCCTGTTTAAAATCAGGCATACAAAGAGGAAGTGTTGATGAATTTGGTGCTGTCTAGACAAGAATACTACAGTGCAGTGTTGAGCTGGTGGTTGCCATGGTAATGAGCAAATAAGCTCTAACAGCCCTGCTAAATAGTGGGTTATGGATGTTTCCTTTACAATAGGCAATTTCTCCTTCCTTGAAACGGGAATTGCCAAAAACAATCTGACTAACTCCAAGACATGGAATCATGGCTTCCAATAATGTTCCAGAATGTAAGATGAATGCCACACTTTAATGTTCCTTGTCAAAGTAATTCATTTTCTTTGTCATTTGTCAGCAGAGTGAAAAGTGTCTCATTATGTAGCATAAAAGCCCAAGCCTTATAAACAACATTATGTAGGCAGGAAAAATAAATGTTTTCTCTTGCTTTAATAAATGACAGCTTTTGAGTCTTTCTCTCATTAGAGTTATGCTTTTTGTCCATTCAACCAACACCTTTGGATCTACTTTATTCTAGTCCAGGGAGAACCTTTGGATGCTCACATTTGAAAAAGAAGTTATCTTTTTCCTCAAGGAACTGATAGTTTTGTGGATAGCATATAGAAGCCAAGCACTACAAGGCAGATGTGGATAAGTGGTACATGCTGACATGCAGAGGGCTTTGGAGTACATAGATACAGGCAGAACAGAGTCCTGGGAGGTCAACAAAACACCATGGTAGATGTGATTTCTAACCTGAAGGAAGATAAGAATCCAACCAAAGTGGGGAAAAGCATACCAAAAGGAGGGAACCCAGGATTCAACACCTCAGAAGTACAAGAAGCACTGAATTCTAGTCAATTGGAAAATAAAAATAAAAAAACTGAGTGAACCAGGAACAGTGGTGTATGTCTTTAATCCCAGTGACTCTGGAGGCTGAGCAGAATACCAAATTCAAGGCAACCTCCGCAACTTAGCAAGACACTGTCTCGAAATAAAAAATAAAAAGTACTGGGGATGTAGCTCACTGGCAAAGTATCCCTAGGTTCAGTACCACAAAAAGAGAGAAACAGAAAAAAATTAAATGAGATGGGAATATAGGATGCAATAGGCTATGTGAAGGACAAGCATGAAGAGAAAAGAAAGTTCTAACCGTGACAGCTTAGCAATCTTTAGAGTCTGAGACTTCATCTTGGAAGTACTGAAGGACCAACGAAAACTTTAAGCAGAGGAATTACACCTTCAAAGCTTATTTCTACTTACAGTATGGAAGATGGCTTGGAAGACAACAAGAACAGATGCTAAAAAGAGGGTTAAATAGGCTTTTATTTTTTTTTGGTAGTATGGGAATTAAACCCAGGAGCACTGTATTACTAAGTTACATAAATAATTCCTTATATTTTTTATTTTGAAACAGTCTTGCTGAGTTACCCGGGTGGGTCTCAAACTTGCTTTTCTCCTCCTTTTGTCTCCCAAGTAGTAGGGATTACAGGTGTATGCCACCACACCTGTCTTAAATGGGCTTCTATAATTGCCAATAACTTGTCAAATTCAAGGGCCTTCTCTGAATTATTATTATTCTTTCATCTATGGCAAGGACTTCTGGAGGTCCCCCAATGTCCATGCTTCCCCTATTACACATTTAGGAGTTGAAACCTGTTGGACACATGACAGCTCAAACACATTTTCCAGATTCCCTTGTATCTAGCTGTGGCCATGGTATCCAAACTGAAGTTATATGTGTAACTTCTGAGGCAGGTGTTTTTCTGGTTTCCTTTTCTTCCTACAGGTTTGAAAAGAGATGTCAGCAGAAAGTGGAAGAACTAACTTAGACCATGAGAAGTCAGCCAAGGGTCAAGAGGCAGAGCATTAAGGCTGAAGGTGCCTGGGCCTCTGATGATAATGGAATCACCATACCACCCCTGATCCATCTAACACTACCCTTTTAATTTCTCAGTTACAGCAGCTGAGCCAGTGTCCTAATTAGTACACTGTCTTTATGACATTTGACAGCTTGTTACATTTTCTATAAACTGTCTAAGTATATTCTTCATGGCAACTTCCCTATCTACAGCTAAGTTTTCTATCATGCATTGATCTATTCATTGATTTACCTATCTACCTACCTACATACCATCTATTTTTGCTCTCCTTTTACTTCTGTAGCTATTCCCTATTTAGTAACTTTCTTGGACTCTCTTTGTCTTTCCATCAACCATTGTGGGTGTGATTCAAGGTTCTGTTTGAAACGTCTTCCTTTGGTAGATTCATGACTTGATTCAATGCAGAAGGCTTTCAATTCTATATTGTGGACTGACTGTTATGTAGACTCTTATTTTTGGCATATTTCCATTCGTGTCTCTATCCATCATTTCCAAATCAACATAACCCAAACTGAGTTTGTCATCATCTTCCCCTCCCCTACATGATTCCATTTCCCAGGCCTATCTTTTCTTTCCAAGGCAATATCACTTTTTTTTTTCATACTGTTAGTCCCAAAATCTTATGGTTAACCTTAGCATCTCCCCAACCCCCAATTCTCTTAGAAATGTGTAACATTTTCTTATTGTTGTGATTTGTTTCAAATAACACCTATATTTTTCCTTCCCATCACTGTTACCATTATTCAATACACCCTTTTTAGCTGGGTACCTATTTCCATTCTCTTCTTCTATCACAACATGTCCTGAATATATACACTGTGAACAATTCCCTAAATTAATACTTGTGTCTTTCACTTCTTTAAGGATATACTGGTTTAGGCCCCAATTTTCCCCCTAAAACAGATTGTAATTCAGTAGAACAAAAAGAGTTTTAGGGGCTGGGGTTGTGGCTCAGTGGTACAGTGCTTGCCTAGCATATGGGAGGCACTGGATTTGATCCTCAGCACCACATAAAAATAAATCAGTAAAATAAAGTATTTTTCCCATCTACAACTAACAAAAATATTTTTTAAAAACAGTTTTAGACTTTGACAGAACAGGGTTTGAATTACTAATCTGTCAATCACTAGGTGTGTGACATTTAGCAAATTTCTTAACCATCTGAAGCTCAAATAGTCACATACAAGAAATAAAGATGGTAAGAATTCACATCTGGAAGTGCTGTGAAACTCAGGTGAGATAATTGACCCTTACGAGGCATCTGGCTCATGGGAAGGTGTCAGTAACACCATTTCCCTCTGGATCACTAAGACTCGTGCTACTATGCTATTGTGTCTAAGTTCTAGTTTCATCTGCCTCAGGCTGACTGTGCTCAGCTGAACCTCTGTGCCACTGCCCATGTTGTTCCATATATATGGCATACTGTGTGTGTGGGGGTGTGTGCTTTTTTATATAGCAAATGTTTATTGAGACACATTGAGCAAATTATACTGTTGAGGTCATATTTAAAGCTGGGAGTCCTAAGTTCCAGTTTCATCCTATGAATGACATGGCACTTTGGGAAATTCATTTCTTTTTTCTTTCTTTTTGCGGGATCATATGTAATTTACTAGCAAATTTGGAAGGTTTTTTTTTCTTTGATTCTATGTTCCATGATTCCATCCACTGTTTTTGGAGTGTACAAATGGAACATTAAGGCATAAAACCAAACATTAAGAATGTGGGTTTTGGATTCAGATTGTATTCAATCCTGTCAGTTTAGTCACTGTGCCATCTTGAGTAAATCACTAATACATGCTGTGCCTAGATTCCTCACTATAAAGTGGACATAGAAGGAGTTCCTTCCTCAGAGGTTTGCTGTGAGGATTGAAAGTACATATGAAGAAATTAATACAAAGGGCATGAGGGAAAAATCTTTGAGTGATGGAAACATTCTGTATCTTGATTGTGTTGGTAGTTATACTAAGGTATACACTTGTTAACAGTCACAGCCCCTCCATACCTAAAAAGAGTTAATTTGTCTCAATAAACCCAATTTTAAAAGTAGAATTATTCTGTATGATTCCATCTCAATGACATTCTGGGAAAGGCAACACTACAAAGACAGTAGAAAAATTGATGTTTTCCAGAGGTTAGGGACCAGCAAGACAGGAATGAATAGGAGCAGCATAGGGGAAATTTAGGGCAGTAAAAACTTCTTTATGATACTTTCTTTATGATACTGTAATGGTGGACACATGTCATTATAGTCAAAATCCATAGGATATTCAACAGGAACCCTAGTGTGAACCATGGACTTCAGTTAATAATAATGCTCATCTGGGACCCCTCTAAGGGCCCTGCAACACTGGTGAGTCACTGCATTTGCTGATCAGGGGTATTGAGGGGACTCTAGAGAAGAGGAAGCCAACCAGTGTTCATTCTGCAAAGGGGAGAGTCATTGGAGAGGGAAATGTCCCTGATGCTTCCATGAGAAGCCATGTATGGTCAGCAAGATCCTGACCCATCTTAGCAGATGGCACCACTGGAGGAGGAAAACTAAAGGAACCAGAGACTTCACACATGTTCCAGGAGTAATCTCAGGAACCTCAGCCAACTCTTAACAGTAGATAGAAACAAGGTCAATTTTGACCATCTGGTCTTAAACAAGAGTATAAGCAGGGGAGTATAGCCAAAGCACAGTCCTACATGGACATTTAAAAGAAAAGACAAATTTTTTTAAATGAAACTTAAGATGTATAATTCTGTTGTTCCTATCAAAAATAAATAAAAATGGAGGCTATAAAGGAAGGAGTCTTACATAGGAGTGCCTAATAATTATCAAAAAGGACTCTAGTATCACAAGTTTGCCCTGAGTCAATTTGAGCCAGATCTCATAGAACTACAACTCTTCCCAACCTCCTAAACAGATAAACTTGATTTGTTTTTCACTAGTATGACTATAAGTTAATGTTTTTATAAACTAGCTGAAATACTAATTGCTTTTGTGCTGACTATTTACAAAAAAAGTAATGCTTTGCCGTCTTGTTTATTGTTGTCTTAGCATGATCCCTGCCCTATGTATGCCTTGCCCAGTCCAGTCACCTGCCATCTGCCACTCTAGACCTCCAGACTTCCCTGAGGCTGGAAACCCTTAACTGTTCACACCTCACATGACAGGTCACTTTTTCCAACTTCACCCTCTTTCAGTAGGAAGCAGCTTGGAGGTGTCATGGCCCATTTTTCCATAGAAATGGAATGTAGAAATTGACAGTGGGGAAACATAACAGTGGTCTACTTTATGCTTTGAATATAACCCTTGCTGCTCTGCCACTGCAGATTACATTTAGGGGGAAACCAATTCAGTTCTCAGCTGATTTCTCAACTCAGACCCTCAAACCTAGGAGGTTATGGAACAACATATACTAAGCTCTGAAAGAAAATAGACGCCAACCAAAAATTTTATATTCAGCAAAATTAAGTTTCAGATTTAAAGATGAAATAAAAAACCATGATAAACAAAAGTTAGAAGAATTCACAACTAGAAAGCCTGCACTTCAGAACATTCTCACCAAAATATTCCATGAGGAGGAAATGGGGAATAAAACATGAAAACCAGAAAAGGAAGGAACTACACTAGAGGAAAAGTGAATTAGAGGAGAAACTAAGTCAATTAGAACCCAGAAATAAACCAAAATGATCAGGAATACAAATCAAACCTCAATAATAACCGTGAATGTCAATGGCCTAAACTCATCAATCAAAAGACATAGGCTGGCTGGCAAATTGGATTAAAAAACAAGACTCAACAATATGCTGTCTCCAAAAGACTCATCTCATAGGTAAAGACATCCATAGACTGAAGGTGAAAGGATGGGAAAAAACATATTACTTATATGGACTGCATAAACAAGCAGCGGTTTCCATTCTCATATCAGATAAAGTGGACTTTAAGCCAAAGTTAGTCGAAGGGACAAAGAAGGACATTTCATACTGCTTAAGGTAATCACACATCAACAAGACATAACGATTGTAAATATTTATGCCCCAAACAATGGAGAATCTATGCACATCAAACAAACCCTTCCCAATTTCAAGAACCAAATCAACCACAACACAATAATACTGGGTGATGTTAACACAGCTACTTCACTACTGGATAGATCTTCCAAACAAAAACTAAACAAAGAAACTACAGAACTAAATAATACCCTCAATAATTTAGACTTACTAAACATACATATAATACTTCATCCATTGACAAGTGAATATACTTTCAGCAGCACCTGAATCCTTCTCTAAAATAGACCAAATCTTATGCCTCAGAGCAATTCTTAGCTAATACAAAAAATGAAGATAATATCCTGCATTCTATCAGAGCATAATAGAATGAAATTAGAAATCAGTGATAAAATAAAAAATAAAAACTACAATACCTGGAGACTAAATAATACACTACAAAATGGCAAATGGATAAAAGAAGAATTCAGGGATGAAATAAAAATATATTTAGAGGTAAATGAGAACACTGATACAACATATCAAAATCTCTGGGACACTATGAAGACAGTTCTAAGAGGAAAGTTAATTGCATTGAGCTTATTCATTTAAAGAATATAATGTCAATGAATAAATGACCTAATATTACATCTCAAAGCCCAAGAAAAAGAAGAACAAATCAACACCCAAAGCAGAAGAAGACAGGAAATAACTAAATTCAGAGTTGCAATCAATGAAATTGAAGCAAAAGAAACCATTCAAAAAATTGACAAAATGAAAAGTTGGTTCTTTGAAAAATAAATAAAATGATAAACACTTACCCACGCTAACAGAGAGAGAGAGAAAAAACTCAAATTACTAAAATTCGTGGTGAAAAAGGAAATATCACAACAGACACTAATGAAATACAGGTGATAATCAGAAACTATTTTAAAAATTTATACTGCAATAAAATAGAATATCTTGAAAATATTGACAAATTTTTAGAGACATATGATCTACCCAAACTGAATCAAGAGTACATACACAATTTTAACAGATCAATTTTGAGCAATGAAATATAAGATGCTATCAAAAGAAAACCAGAAAAGCCTAGGACCAGATGAATTCTCAGCTGAGTTCTCCAAGACCTTCAAAGAAGAATTAACAGCAATACTTCTCAAATGATTCCATGAAATAGAAAAGAAGGAACCCTTCCAAACTAATTTTGTGAGGCTAGTATCAACCTTATACCAACCAGACAAAGACACATCAAGGAAAGAAAACTTCAAACCAATATCCCTGATGAACATAGATGCATAAACATAAATTCTCAATAAAATTCTGGCAAACACATACAAAAACATATTAAAAAGAGTGCACCATGATCAAGTGTATCCCAGGGATGCAAGGTTGGTTCAATATGCAGAAATCAATAAACATAATTCAACACATCATTAGACTTAAAGACAAGAATCATACGATCATCTCAATAGATGCAGAGAAAATACAGCACCTCTTCATGTTCAAAACACTAGAAAAATTAAGGATAGTAGGAATATACCTCAACATTGAAAAGCTATCTATGCTAAGCCCAAGCCCAACATCATTCTAAATAGAGGAAAAGCTGAAAGCATCCCCTCTAAGAACTGTAACAAGACAAGGATGCCCTCTTTCACCGCTTCTACTCAACATAGTCCTGGAAACTAGCTAGAGCCACTAGACAGACAAAAGAAAATAAAGGGATATGAAAAGGAAAAGAAGAACTCAAACTATCACTATTTGCTGAGAACATGATTCTATATTCAGAAGATCCAAAAAATTTCACCAGAAAACTTCTAGAGCTAATAAATGAATTCAACAAAGTAGCAGGATATAAAATCAACACCTATAAATCAACTACATTCCTGTATATCAGTGATGAATCTGCTGAAAGAGAATAAGGAAAATTACCCCAATCACAATAGCCTTAAAAAATAAAATAAAATACTTCAGAATCAGTTGACAAAAGAGGTGAAAGACCTCTACAATAAAAACTACAGAACACTAAAGAAACTGAAAAAGACCTCAGAAGATGGAAAGATTCCCCTATGCTCTTAGATAAACAGAATTAATATTGTCAAAATGGCCATATTACCAAAAGTGTTATACAGATTTAATGCAATTCCTATTAAAATCCCAATGACATTCTTCATAGAAATAGAAAAGGCAATCATGAAATTCCTTTGGAAAAATAAGAAACCCAGAATAGCCAAAGTAATCCTTAGCAAGAAAAGTGAAGCAGGACGCCTCACAATACCAGACATCAAACTATACTACAGAGCCATAGCAACAAAAACAGCATGGTATTGGCACCAAAATGGACACATAGACCAGTGATGCAGAATAGAAGACACAAAAACCACATAAATACAGATATCTCATATTAAACAAAGGCGCCAAAAACATTCATTGGAGAAAAGATAGTCTATTCAACAAATGATACTGGGAAAACTAGAAGTCCGTATATACCAAAATGAAATTAAACCTCTATCTCTCACCTTGCACAAAAATCAACTCAGAGTGGAACAAAGACTTAGGCACTAGAACAGAGACCCTGTACCTAATAGAAGAAAAAAGTAGGCCCAAATCTTTACTAGGTGAGTTTAGGAACTGACTTCTACTTAGCAAGACTCCTAAAGTACAAAAAGTAAATCAAGAATTAATAAATAAATGGGATGGATTCAAACTAAAAAATTCTTCTCCACAAAGGAAACAATCAATAACATGAAGATAGAGCCTATAGAATGGGAAAAAATCTTTAACACACGCACCTAAGATAAAGCATTAGTCTCCAGGATATACAAAGAACTCAAAAAACTTAACACCAAAAACACAAATAACCCAATCAATAAATTGGCTAAGGAACTGAAAAGAAACTTCACAGAAGAAGAAAAAAAATCAATCAACAAACATATTATTATTATTATTTGTGTGTGTGTGTGTGTGTGTGTGTGCTGGGAATTGAACAGAGGGCCTTGTACTTGTGAGGTAAGCACTCTACCAACTGAGCTATATCCCCAGCCCAATCAACAAACATATGAAAAACTGTTCATAATCTCTAGCAATCAGAAAAATGCAAATGAAAACTACTCTAAGATTTCACCTAATTCCAGTCAGAATGCAATTATTGAGAATAGAAGCAATAATAAGTGTTGGTAAAAATGTGGGGGAAAAGGTATACTTACATTGCTGGTGGGACTGAAAATTGGTGCAACCACTATGGAAAGCAGTAAGGAGATTCCTCAGAAAACTTGGAACCACCATACCCAGCTATCCCACTCCTTGGCCTATACCCAAAGGACTTAAAATCAGCATACTACAGTGATGCAGCCACATCAATATTCATAGCAGTTCAATTCACAATAGCCAAACTATAAAACCAACCTAGATACCCTTCAACAGATGAATGGATAAATAAAATGTGATATATATACAATGAAATATTACTCAGCCTTAAAGAAGAATGAAATTATGACATTTGCACATAAATGGACAGAGCTGGAGCATATCATGCTAAGCCAAATAATCCAATCCCAAAAAACCAAAGGCCAAATGTTTTCTCTGAAATGCAGATGCTAATTCACAATGGGTAGGGGGCATTAGGGAAGAATAGAGGTACTTCGGATTAGGCAGAAGCGAGTGAAGGGGGAGGCGAAGGGGTATGGGGACAGGAAGGATGGTAGAATGAATGGAACATTATTACCCTATGTGCATATGTGGCTACAGAACTGGTGTAATTCCACATCATGTACAACCAGAAGAATGAAAAGTCATACTCCATTTATGTATGATGTGTCAAAATGCATTCTATCGTCATACATAACTAATTAGAACAAATTTTTAAAATGTTTAGTTGTAGATGAACAAAATACCTTCATTGTGTGGGTTTCCATGTCCTGTGTGGATGAGGGCAAGAGTTTCTGTCGGAGGATGACGGTGCCAGCAATAAATCAATTAATTACTAATAAACTGATCTAATCAATAAACACACAAAAGCCAATACTCTTTTCAATTGTAAGGGAGTGTGGTAGATCGGGCTATACCAGATCTGGCCTCCAACAACAAGATGGAGGACCCCACCTTCACCTTTATTTACAGCCACGCCGGTAAAAGGGCCCAGGCCAGGAGGGTCTTCTTCTGTGAGGAACAGGATGGGGTGGAGTTAGGGAAGTCATTTGCTTAGGGAATTAGCACTTCCTCAGATGGTGGGCCACTCCATACAAGGCCACCTACTCCCCGGAAGTCTAGAACAGTCTAGAACAGTCTTATGGCTGCCAGTGCCTAGGAGTCAGACCTCTGTATCCCATGGCTCAGCCAAGTCTGACTCTGCTAGATATGGATGGCTCCCCACACTTTATTTTTATGTGGTGCTGAGAATCGAACCCAGTGCCTCACACGTGCTAGGCAAGCACTCTACCATTGAGCTACAACCCCAGCCCTTTTCAACTTATTTTTAAAATAGACTTGTTTCTTTCTCTTCCTCTCTCCCTGCTCCTCCCTAATCTCTGCCTCTTCCTAATCTCAGAGGAAACAGAATCACCTTTCTTCCCCATCCTAGGCAGAGTTTTTGAGCACACACCTACCACAGGAACCAAGTAATTCAGACTGTGGGGATGGTACCAGAAAAAAATCTCAGAAATGACTCTATAGTTAACAAGTGAATTACAACTCCACACACAACATGTGGAATGTAGCTTTTGAATCACCTATTTTAAAGCCTCCTGCTCCGCTAGGTGGGCAGAATCACAGCCTCTGGGACAGGAATCTCCTGTACTTCTCCTTTGGGAGCAAAGCAATAAAACGTCTTTGTATTTTTCTCAAAAGAAAAATAATAATAATGCTCGTCAATTGTAATAAATGTACCACTTCAATGAGAGACATTAGTAACAGGAGAACTTTTGGAGGGAAGAGGGTTACACACAAGGACTTTTAGTTTTCCACTCAATTTTTATGTAAACCAAGTTTTTGCCTTAAAAAAGAAAGTCAATTGCAGAAATCAAATTACAAAAAAAAAAATCTTAAAAACAATCACTCAGCAAGTTAGTTACTATTATTACTATTCCTTCCTATGAAAATAAGAACCAAAGTTATTTTCTTAACAGCATGCCAAGATAGCTCGGCTTGGACTGGATTGCAAGGGCAGAAGAGTATAAGAACAGGCAACAAAGAGTAGTTCCTCCCAATATAGACTTCTTAAATATTGTGTTTTTTTTTTTTTTAAGGGTTAATATAAGCTTATAAATGTCCCCCTCTGAGCATCCCTCTGAGGTCAGAACTGCATGTAGAAGCTGCTCTTTTCTCCTGAGCTGCTCTTGTTCCCCATGATTCAACCACAGATGCTCTTTCTCATTTCATGACTGTGTCTGCTGCTTTACCAAGGAACTGAAGACATGGAGCAGCCAATTAAATATCACATTTTCAGTGCCCTTGGGAAAGCCATACAGGAAACAGACTGTGTTTATATCTCACACCTCTGGGGAGGCTGCACAAGCTGAAAGCAATGTAGGATTTTTCCTTTTTCTTTATTCTCAAAGAAGAATTAAAAACAAAAATCCAAACCACACAGCCACCCAAAACAAACAAAAAAAAATGTATTTCAAATATAGAAACACTTCTTCATGATGAATATGCATGTGGGAAACTTGTCATAAAGTCTGTGAAAAAAAATATGGCCCAAGGCTGTTGCTGGGGGCTCAGAAGCTCTTCATGCAGAGGGTTATCAAAGTTCATACACCAAGGCCACTCTGCATGGGCCAGCCTCTCCTGGGCTCTGACAGGTAGCACTTTGCAGGAGTTCACCTGTTGAAGGAGCCACAATGAGGAATGTGAAAACTCCAGGGAGTCAGAGGCTCCAAGCCCAGCCTTATTGAGGCAAGAACTCTGCCAGACTACAGACATGCAACGTACTTCCTCAGGCTTCAGTTTATCCATTAGTGAAACATGCATATTACACTAGAGAATCCCTAGGGCCTCTTCCTGCCCAACCATCCTGTGAGTCCACAATCCTAATGGGGATTTCTTTTCTTTCTTTTTTTTTTTTTTTTTGTGGTGCTGGGGATTGAACCCAGGGCCTTGTACATGCAAGGCAAGAACTGTAACAACTGAGCTATATCCCCAGCCCTGGGGATTTCTTTACAGTTGAAATCTTACATGAAAAAATATTTTTAATCAATTAATCTATGTCTATCCACCTTTCAGTTTCTATTTTCATTTGCGTAAATATTAAAATGAAAATTCATAATAAAGCATGAAAAATAATGAACATTTTACAGATAAGTTCAGAGCCCCTCTGATTACCAGCCCCATTATCTTCCCTTCTGCCCTTTCCCAGAAATAGCTACTGCTATTATTCTGCATCTGTTATTGTAGATTTTTTCACACACATATATATACAGGGAAAATAAGCAGTATTTTTTGTCTCTTACATAAATGGTATGATACCATTTGTTTTGTTCTTTTCTAATATCTATGTATTATTCCACAGTATGTGTAAAGTATTGTTTATTCATCTATATTCTTATGGATGGCTGTTAAGTCACAACTACATATGATGGGACAACCAGTGCCTCACAGTGAATGAGTGGATGCATTTTTCTAAGGTGGTAGAATTAGTTAATGAGTGTTTCTTATAATAGGTGTTACTAAATTGTTCCAGAAAGTGTCTATGCTGAATTACACACCTATAGGGAGTACATTTTCATTAGGATTATGTAGTATAATGGTTGAAAGCCTAGGATCTGAAGACAAACTGAATGTAACACTTAATAGTTCTGGGACCCTGATCAATACATTTTCTCTGTGCCTCAGTTTCCACACATGTTAGATAGGAACAAAATGTTTCCACATGGTAAGTTGTTCAGGGGATTACTAGCTCAGTTGCTGGCACAGAGCAGTCATTCAACATTAGCTCTAATCCACTATTTTGAGTGACTTTAGTTTCAGGGACTTTGAGTTTTTTAACCAAAAAAGCAGTCCCACCTCTCAAATCACTCCATGAGTCAGGATTTTTCCAGACCTAGAGGTTAAATGCCTGCTGGGCTCATTTAACTCACACTTCTGTCTCCCTGTGATGTGAAGCCAGCAGGACCCTGACTGACAGGCTGCCAAGTGCCTGTTTGTACAACAATCTTTGCTAATATAAATAACTAAATGCAAACTGCAACATCTAAGAACCTTTAGGGGATTTGAAGTCATTCTTGGAAGAGGCTGATTTCATTAATATTTAAGAAAGAAAATACCTCCATCCTGACCCCACACATAAGCCCATCCCTATGGGGTGTTGACCAGGACAAATTGCACAGGACCAACCACCCCAAAAGCACTTTTTATTTGAGGATGAAATTGGGCTAAAATGAACACCGAAGACATCTGAGCAGGGGCTGGTGGGTGGGAAGAAAGATGAGAGAAAAAGCATTTGCAACTCTAAGGATGTTTGTGAAAAGACAAAAGTTGTGTTTTGTCAACCTTATTGTGGTATTATTAAGAAGGACCTGAGTGTAAAGAGACCCTGGGTGGACCAGGTTTGGTTAACTCTTTGAGACCAACTGGAAAGGTCTCTCTCCATCTTGTCCCTCCCTCCCTTGTTAGTCCATGCCTGTCCACATCCGCCACCAGAGGAGGGACAACAAAGAGGGAGGACCTGGTGTGTTTCCACTCAGGATGCTCTCTGTCCTCACAGACAATCTAGCTGTTTTCATTGAAATTATAAAAATACGAAATGGATTATTTTAAGCAAATAAAAATTTATGATGCCCGTAGAGATTCATGGACTTACTTATGGTCACACAGTCACTAAAGGACCCAAGGGTCTTGTGACATAGCCCAAAGCCATTTCCACACATAATACTCATTCCTTAACATATACAATAAGCCAACTAAACAAACCAATTCACATCCTGATATTGGATATCGGAGCTCTTAAGGCACAAATTCATTCTCAGACAGTTGTCTTGGACTTTCATCTTCTGTATCAAGAACTGTGTCTGAAGTAATAAGGTGGGCGATTAAGAGTAAAGGTTGAGAGTGTCACCAGCCCCCATGTGAATCCCAGATCCCATACTCCACCCCTCACCCTGCCTGCACTAGGAAGTGTGTTTCCAACACCCGACCACCACCCTGTCGATTGTATCAGGACCTTCAGAGTTACCTGTTTTATGCTATTGAAGTTTGATAAAACTCAAATGGGCTTGTGGACTATTTCCAGAGTTATCAAAAAAACACTTAAACTTAAATCTGTCCTCCTTTCAGCTTCCCTTTGACAAAAAAAGATGTATTGATAAGTTGATCGATCAATTGATTATTCATTCTTGCAGCACATAGTTGTCTACTCTGTGCTGGATTGTTTTTGTAAGTTTCACACCAGTTTCAGTATTTCTTCCTTTTATCTGTTTCGGTTTCTCTTCATTTTAAGTTGCTTTTGTTTCTGGGTGTGTCAATTTATTTTCTTGGTAATTTTACCTCAGATTTTTGTTTGTAGAAACTCGGTAGTTAAATATTGCTGTACAATGACAAAACACAGCTGTAATAGGAAATCTTTGCAAAATTTAAGGCTCATGTGCTCAATTTACAAATGGAAGCTGGCCTGCACATTTCCCTGGAAAGCAGGGCTGGGAGTAGTGGGAGGACGCGTGGGAGCCTTAACCTAGTGTTTGTCACTGCACATTGTGGTCTACAGAGATCACCACAACCAGTTTATCTGAGGAGGAAGTAGGCCAGGCTGTAGGCCCACGTGGTGTTGTGGAGTACTGACTTTCCTGTGAGCACAAGTGGTGCACATTACAGACAAGAGAGCAGAACCAAAAGCCAAATTGGTAGTTCTCCAGTCCACGTAATGGCCCCTGCCTCTGAACTACTGACCTTAAAATTAGTATCATATATCTTAGCACTTAGTGAGAAATGGAGCATTCCCAACAAATGTTCCCCAAACCAAACTCAAGTAGCCTCTAGCCTCCCGGGTGTGTGGATTTTTATTTTATTCTTACTCTAGCCCCAGCTGAAAAGGACAGTACTGGGGTTAGAGCAGGCAACCAATAAAAATATCTGATGGATCACTAAATTGTCTTCCTTGGGAATGAGGAATCCCTTGAATTAAGTTCTTTTCACTATATTAAAGAATATAAGCTCCATGAGCTGACAAATTTTTGTTGGTCTTGTTCATTGTCAGATCCCCAGCTTCTAGAAAAGGGAGTGGAGCATAGTAGGAAAATATTAAATGCAAAAACAAATGGGTTCATATGCTGTTTTCCATTATCCCCTGGATGGCAGCAGAGAGGGAAAGAGTAGCTGTCCACCTTCCTGTGATCTCTAAAAGCAGCAGGAAGTGACAGTAGACACTGTCTGGCATGGCGATCCCTTCTAATACCAAGCCAAGAATCAACTCTAAGGGTTTTTTAAATGACTTAATCTTCCACTGTTCGAGCCTGTCTTATAACTAAAACACTCAGCTTTAGACTGTAGTACCTAAAAATTAGAAAGTGATCCAGAGCAATGGTTTTTTCTCCAGATGAGATCCCTGGAATCGGCAACAACAACATCACAGGGAACTTGTTAGAAATGTAAATTTTTGTGCATTACTCCAGACCTACTGAATCTGAAAGTCTGGTGGTGGGACTGACAGTCTGTGTTTTAACAAGCCCTTCAGGAGATTCCAATGCATACTTAAACGTGAGAATCAGTGACTTAAAGGCCCACGGCTTCTGTTTCTGCCTTCCCCTCCAAAACTAATTTCTATGTTTTTAACCTTTATCTATCTACATGATTTTATTTTTTCCACAGCCTGAGTCTCTCCTGCCAATTCCAGGGCATCAGGGTCACCTGGTCTAGTCTCATCTACATTTAAGATGTATAATGGTAGGGCATCAACTACCAACAGGAGATCATGAAACACTTCTATGTCAGAGAAATTCCTACAAAAACCTCCATTTTCATTTCCATTTCCCACCAAGAAAGGTGAAACAGAGAAAAATTACATATTAACAACTAGCCAAAGAACCAGTCATGAGAAATGAACGACTAAGTAAGTAAGACTAATTTCTCTTACTTTCTACTACAGAGCTCTAGGGGTAGATCCTGTGGCCCATGTGCCTCTTATATCATCTACCATGAGTTGACTTATATAATGTGAGTTGTTGAGACTGAAAAAGATGATTAAAAGAGGTCATTCCCAATGTTGCAAGCTATAACTTAGACAGCATGCTCCTTGTCTCTTACCCACTGAAAGGCTTTTATCTAAGGTGGAGTCATTCTGAGCAAATATTTTTGCCTTTGATTGCTAGGCACTCAGAAAGGGACATCACAGTACCAAATAGACCCTAGTTCTAGTTGCCCAGTGAAAATCTCAGGCACAGTTTAGATGTTGCAGCAAACCATCCATCCATGGAAAGAGAAGTGATAAAAAGTTTAGAAAGGACAAATTACTTTTAGATGGAAAAATTTTTGTCAAAGTGAAAAAAGCAATATTTGAGTCAGAGATGAGCATGCCAGGGTATGTTCCACAGCATCTCTGCTTGCTGTTTAGTATAAATTAGGAAATCAAAGCTGTAAACTTGTTAGAGGCCATGGGGGATGGAGGTGGGGGCTAGGTCTTAAAAGGGCAATGCTGATGGGCTCACAGATCTGCTGGGGATCTGGAGCCAGGCACAGCTTCACACCCTGCTGGCTCACCCCATCCCTCCCCTTCTGTACCTGTAGTTATTTATTTTTCGAAGGTCTGAAAGAAGAGGTCAAGCCCGGCCATGCTGAAAACAGAATGGTTCCAGGAATCTTACTGAGAAGTCCAAAAATATCTACCATCCCACAGGCAACTATATCTGCCCAGTCTTTTTTAATCAGGTCATCCTACTAATACTTACAGTCCCATGGTAACATTATTTCTTGGGGCAGTGAACATGGATCTAAACCAAGTCAGGTTCAACATACAGGTCATGTTATACGTTTTATTAGTATTCTGATTTTTCATCAATTTGGCTTTATAGGCTATCCCAAATTTCAGATTTCGGGTCTTTGGGCTAATTTTCGGGACAGGCAAATACTCTAGAGTCTTATTTATGATTCTTCTATTACATGCAAGTTGCGTAATCATGTTGTAAGTGAAAAATTATGCTGTCATGAAATTCTTCTAGGACTTCCAGGAATAAACTTTCTTGGATGGGGTCCAGGATGAAATCACCTTCTCCTGAATGCAGGGCTTATGGCACCTGTTTCAAGGCACCAGAGAGAGCATGTGCGCACTCAGAGAGAGGAGACACTTGCTTAGTTCTCTGTTTCCATAATTGATGCCACTGTCTCCTGCAGACTACACTGGAATCCTTGGAGTCCCCTCTATCTGCTTCTTCCCGACACAGTCACTTTTTCACCAAAAGAGGTCATGTGTCTTTTTGAAATATTTCTTTCATTTATACCTTTTTGTACATTTCAAGTATTTGCACTTTTATCCTGGGTTTTTTCAATTAGTGCTTAGATTATCATAGGAATCACCTTGCTAACTTCCTAGAATACAGTCTCTGTATCCTTCAATCTTTTCTAAACTCAGCATCCAATTGGTGTTCAGAAGGAATTCTCCTTCCCTACTTTTCAAGACAATCCCTAACAAAGCACATATTCCATATTTTTAACTTTATTTAAAGATCATCATCCAACATACAATAGACACCATTTAAAAAGAGCAAAGTCAAAACTAGTTATGTTAGGAAGTAATAGATAATTTGTATGAAATACTGTATGTATTCAGAAGCATTATACCAATGGAAAGAAAGGAAAAATCTTTCAGAAACAGTTGGGAAACATTTGAAACATGCCTTTATACATGATTTTATGGTTCTCTGCTCCTAAAAAATTTCAATAATGAATGCTCTGGAGATTGGATCAAGATGGTACTCTGAGAACACAAGACTCTGTCTTTTCTGCCTTAAATCCTGAGAAATGACAGGAAAAATTTAAATCTTGAAAACAAAGAAAAAAATTATGAGGAATCCCTGAAAGAAAACAGATGGAAAAGAAGAAGCCTACAGTCCAGAAAGCATTTAGAAGTGAAATGTTCTGAGAGTGGGAGCCGCCAAAGGCCCCTTGAACTCAGAGGCATCGGATGGAGACATTAGGAAGTGTTTTGTGGACTAATCTCCAAGATGATGCGTTTGGGCTCTGTTTTTTGGAATAGACAAGTGTGTGATGTCCCCTCTCTAATTTTCTTGGTTCAAGAAGTAACTGCACAGATATTTACCTGCATATTAATACATAAATGAATGGGTCCAAAACTTATGACAATGATTCTGGTGGCTACTGATACACAGAGTGATGGGGGTTGCTCAATGCAAAGGCACAGAAAAGATGACATGTGTAGAAGACTCAGTGCAAGCACTATTTTCTCAATGAAGTTGTTTCAGTCAGTTTTTTTGCTGCTGTGACTAAAAGACCCAACCAGCATAATTGAGAGAAAGTTTATTTGAGAGCTCAGTTTCAGAGGTCTCAATCCAGGACAGCAGACTCCTTTCCTCAGAGCTCATGATGAGGCTGAACATCATGGAAGAAGAGTATGGCAGAGGGAAGCAGCTGACGTGATGATCAGAAAGCAGAGAGACTCCACTTGCAAGATATAAAATATATACCCCAAAGCCATGGCACCAGTGCCCACCTCCTCTAGCCACACCCTACTGGCCTTCAGTTAGCAATCAGTTCCCTATCAGGGGATTAAGTCACTGATTGGATTAAGACTCTTACAACCCAATCATTCCTCTTCTGAAACTTCTTGCATTGTCTCGCATGTGAGCTTTTGGGAACATCTCATATCCAAACCATAACAGAAGTCTTCCTTGATTTCCCCAGGGCTAGTTAGAGTTCATTCTCTGTGCCCATTTTATCTTCTATAGATCTCCTTTGTACCAATTATCATATTGTGTTATATTTGATAACATAAGGAGTCATAAAAATGTAAACATGCCATTTTATGATTAGATTTCAGAACTATGAAAATATAGCAGCTGCTATATTGCTATGGAGAATGATTTGAAACACTTTTCATTAGGTTATCTTAGACTCTAGTCTGAGAAACATTCTGCTTTAGATGTAGGAATATGGCCAAAGAACAGTAGCTCCCCTATAGCAGGTATGAAAAAAAATACTCTTTAAAGAAAACCCTAATTATGTTACTCAGTAGGGCTGGGGAGATAGCTCAGTTGGTAGAGTGCTTGTCTTGCAAGCGCAAGGCCCTGGGTTTGATCCCCAGCACCAAAAAAAAAAAAAATTCTAAATTATTACAAATAGTTTTCATTAACAATGAGAAGCACAGCTCAAAAAGATATTAGAGTTCTTAAAGTTTTGACACATGTAGTATGTAATATATAGGTCGCTATTCCATTCAAATATCATGTAAAAAATTGAAATGAATGAAATGGTGCATCTATATGTGATAGTCTTATTTACCTTTTTGGCATGATGACTATATTTCTATATTCTCCTAAGCAGTTATGGAGAGTACTTATTTTCAAGGCATTATGTATATAACTTTAAGCACATACTTATTTTTACCAATACAAATGTATTATGTCACCACATATAAGCAAACTACCAACTAAAGGCAATACTTTGTATAAAACCTCCATTGGGAATGAATTACTTATAAATTATTTTGGGTTAGATGTCTCTATTTTGGATAAGAATTAAAATCCCCTGTTCATAGTCATAATGGACTCTGACTCCAGAAATACCTATGCAAAACATATGTAAATTTTTCTGAGAGTAGGAAGGTTGATAGGTGATAGTGCAGAAAACAGATTGCCATTGAAATATTTCCAGGACATAGGTCAGCTATCAGGAAAGTCAGCTAAGTGTGAGCACCTGCTTCCTTAGGCCGGGAAAGGAAGCTGTAGCTCTCCCCACAGTGTGGACAGGCGCACAGGGAGGCTGGCAGGGCAGCCTCATTCCTGAGGCAGGGCTCCAGGGTGTGGAGTTCTCTCACTAAGGGAAGAAATACTGGGAGGATGGAGGATGAAGGACTGTTGGGAAACTGCTGGCAGAAAAACTGTGAGTGTAGTGCCACCGAAACAAGGGAAAGTGAGTATTTCAAGAAGCAATCATAATTAATGTCAAATGGTGATGAGCAGTTGAATAACATAAAGACTTTATTCCAATTATCTGTTATCCCTTTCCAAGAGTGCTCATCTACATGGCCAGTAAGTTAGTGCTGGATTTTGGCTAGAAGCTCAGTTGGGGCTGCCATCTGGGATCTTTTTCTCCATAGGGACCATTTGGACTTCCTCACACCTTGGCAACTAGCTCCAACAGCAAGTATTCTAAAATAAACTCAATCTCTTAATGTCCAGAAACTAGCACAGTATTATTTCTACTACCTTCTGTTGTTCAAGCAGGCATGGAGCTCATGAAGATTAAAGGAATGGTGCATAGTCTGCACTTATTAAAGGAAGCCTGTCAAGGAAATCACAGGCTCTTTAGTTTACCATAGAAGTCAGTGAATGACATGTACGAATCTATTCATTGCAATGTATTTTATAAACACAAAAGATTAGAAATATTCCATATAGCCCTATTGGGATTGTTTGTACATAAATTAATCTGAATTTGTAAAACAAAACACTCTCTACCCATAAAAATAGGTCAGGATATTTTGATGTAATGTTACGGAAATATTACCATGAGATATTATTGATTTTTAAAGTCAGTAACATCTCATCACAATAAATGCATATGAATAAAACACCTCTGAAACATACTTTTTTGGTGGGGCAATATCTCCTTGAAAGGGTAAAGCTGTGTTCTTTGGCAGAAGGTATCTTGATCTTTCTGTGTATAAAGCAAAGATTCACATATAGAGCAAAAACAGCTATATGATATATCTGTGTGTTAAATGTGGGGAAATCAGGAAAAATACATCTTAAAAGCCCCCCTGGGGGAATAAAATTTTTAAAAGGTTGAGAAACATCACCCCAGACGGATACAAAGAAATAAATCCAAATGGTTATTTTAGAGAGTGGAAAGGGATTACCAAGAAAAGAATGAGAATGAGAGTCTTCAGTGCGTGCTTTCATATTATGTATATTAGACTCGTGGGAATGTAGTATCTATCAAAATCTAAATTAAAAAAATAAAACTTAAAAAGAAGGTTGTTCACTTTATTTAATGATATGGTATTACCAAATGGGAACTTTTTCAGCATATATTATAGTGTACATAAATTTTATACTTTTAAAAGCCTATTCTAGGCAAGGAACTAATAATTTTGCTCAGTTATCTTGATGATTCAAAAGGGAAGCTGGTAAAGTGATGTTTTATGTGAAATTTTATGAGTCAATTATTATTTATTCAAGGAAAGTAATTTTAAAAGACAAGTTAGTGAAGGTCCCTGCTTCACTCTGAAGGGATAGAGAGAATGTTCCTCTCTCAAGGGTGTGAAGGGCCACTGAAGTTCTCTCAATGCTACGGTATTCCCTCCCCCATTCCCTAGTTTAGTGGAAGCAGGTATAAGATCTAGAGATGCAGATGCAATGGGAGCAACAAAAATATTTAGCAATATCTGGACTTGCAAAATGTTTTCTTGTATGAAACAGTGGCACAATTTACACTATAGAAAAATGTGACACAGAGCCACTCCCTGCCAAATTTGGATGAACTACATTGCCTTGAAATATAGATACTTTTTGTGGGTTTCTCCATAGATACACTGGCAGGAGCTGTTAGAGAATAGTAGTAATATTCAACAAACATATTTTAACTTGGGCTGCCATAACAAAATACCATAGACTGAAAGGATTAAACAACAAAAATTTGTTTTCTCAGTTATGAAAGCTAAAAGTTTAAGATCAGGGTGCTTACATAGTGGGGTTCTGGTATGGGGTCCCTTTCTGGCTATTTTAGTCAGTTTTTTTTTTTTTTTTTTTTACTGCTATGACTAAAAGATCTGACCAGAACTATTTTAGGGAAGAAGAGTTTATTTGAGGACTCACAGTTTCAGAGGTCTCAATCCATAGACAGCAGACTTCATTCCTTGGGGCTCAAGATGAGGCTGAACATCATAGAAGAAGAGCATGACAGAGGGAAGCAGCTGACATGGTGGTCAGGAAGCAGAGAGAGAGATTCCACTCTCCAAATTCAAAATATATACCCCAAAGTCATGACCCCAATACCCAACTCCTCCAGCCACACTCTACCAGTCTTCAGTTAGCATTCAGTTCCCTATCAGGGGATTAAATTACTGATTGGATTAAGACTCCTACAACCCAATCATTTCTCCTCTGAACTTTCCTGCATTGTCACTTGTGAGCTTTTGTGGGATACCTCACAGCCGAACCATAACACCAGCTTTGCAGACTTAGCCTTCTCACTGTGTGCTCATATGACCTTTTCTTGGTGCATATGTGTAGAGTGTTTTTCCTCTCTTCCTCCTTCCCCTACTCCCCCTACCTTTATTTTAAAACACTGGGTTAAATGGCAAATTTATAGACATCAGCAACCTTTGGTAGAAATGAGAGGCAATAACTGCTTTAGAAGGAGAATGCATATCTGAGCTGCCTACAGTATTGAGCTAATTCATTTCCCTCAAGTGTTAGCCTCCTGGTCTTATTTAGAATAGATGTGATTAGTTAAGGCAAAGGGAGTCATTTCCAAAATGCCTGGTGTCCTTGTAAGAAGAGAAGAGAGAGACCCCTAGGATAATGTCACCTGAATATGGAGGCAGAGACTGGAGTTACGTAGTGACAAGCCAAGGAATGCTAAGGACTGAAGGCCACCACTGGAAACTGGAAAGAGACAAAGGATGATTCTACCCAGAGTTCCACTGGGAACATGGCCCAGCTGACACCGTAATTTCGGACTTCTAGTATGCAGAATAAATTTCTGCTGTTTTTAAGGCATCTAGTTTGTGGTACTTTGTTACTTTGAAACCAGCACAAGATAAAAAATTCTGGAGAGGACCACAACCTGACCTTTTAGAGATGACATCTGTATTAGTTTCATTTATATATATATATATATATATATATATATATATATATATATTCATATATATGGCACATATATAACTAATATATAAATATATTTTAATCATATATATATATATATATGTTTTATCTGTTTTAAGGAATTGGCTCATGCTATTATTGAAACTGAGAAGTCTCAAGGTCTCTGGTTGAGCCAGCAAGCTAAAGAACCTGGAGAGCCAGTGGTGTACTTGGAGTCCAAAGTCCAGGAGACAAGAGATCCAGGAAGAGATGATATTTCTGCTCTAGTCCAAAAGCAGAGAAAGCCAATATCTCGGTTCAAAGGTCATTAGGCAAGAAGAATTATCCCTTGAGGGGAAAAAAATCAACCTTTTTGTTATATTCAGGCCTTCAACTGATTGGATGAAACCCATTCACATTAGGCAAGGCAATTAGCTTACTCAATCTACCAAAGTAAATGTCAATCTCATCCTAAAATATCCTAAAACACTCAGAATAGTATTTGACTAAATATCTGGACACACTTTGGTCCACACCCGATCTCTGAGGACCTTGTGTCCAGGCATTAGTTTAGGTGGATTGATGGTTGTCTGTGCCACCTCTGTAGGCAATAGAATTTTGTCTCTAGAATTGATCATGTCTGCTTAAGCACCTGTGATGTTCTAATTTATAGGTTCATAAACTGCATTTGCCCATTGATAATGAATACTTGTTTAGGTAAGTGTATTTGTGGCTGAATTTGAAGTGAGAATTGCTTTCAGTTATTTTCTGATAACAAGTTTTGAAAGGAAGTAGTTAGCCCTAACCCTTTACAAACATCTTCTGTATTATATTATCTACCAAAAGAATGTAGTGGTAATACATGATCAAACTGCTGGGAAGGGTTTTGGATTTTCACAAACTCTGAAACTGTCAGCATTCCAACCAGTTTTACTTGGATCCTGGGGGGTAAGGCATTCCCAGTTGATATCTAGGTCATGTCAGTTATTTTGTTGCAATGAAACATTAAACTATTAACCTTTCTGAACCTTAATTTCATGTCTGTAAGTTGGGTAAAATTTAAGTATCTAACTCAAGGCCTGTTGTAAAAATTAAATATAACATATAACAATACAGGTAACATATTTATCAAAATGCCTGGCATACTTTAAAGACTCATTAAAAGATGCCACTATTTCTTTAATCCTAATGATATTTGACAGGCCAAAAGAATAACTGAAGAGAGATAAATGGGAATGATTATTAGAATGGACAGAAAGAAGGGCTATTTGTTTTCTGTCACTACTGTAAAAAATTACCACAAGCTTAGTGACTCAAAGCAACACAAACTCACTATATTATACTTTCTTTAGGCCAGAAATTCATATGGGTCTCATTTAGATAAAATCAAGATGTCCAGAATAGCACCCCTCTCTAGGAAATAACCCATTTTGTATACTTACTTGAGTTGTTAGAAGGATTCAAGTCTTGTCATTTTGTAAGACCAATGTCTTTAATTTCTTGCTGGTTGTAGACTGAGGACTGTTCCCAACTTCTAACAGCCATTTGCACTGACTTATGTCTCCTTCCTCCATCATTAGAGCCAGCAATAAGGGATCAGGCTCTTCTCATATCTCACCCTGCTTCTACTTCACTTTCAAGAGCTCATGTGATTTGGATTGGCACACTTAGATAACCTAGAATAATCTCCCTTAAGGTCCTTAACCTTAATCACATCTGCAAAGTTCCTCTGTCATGTAAAGTAACAAATACACAGATTCCAGGACTTAGAATGTGTATGTCACTGGTGTAGGCATTATTTTTTCCCACCACAAAGAATGACAAAGAGGATAGGTGGGTCCCTAGCCTCTCCTTCAGACCTTGCACCTTCTTCTAATCTAGACATCTTTTCCTCATTCCTTTTCCATCTCCACAAACTTTCCCTCCAAAAACCAAGATAGCCAGAGTCTCAGGTAGAGCCAGAGATGAATGTCAGCTTAATCATGGGACCACAATATGGGGAGATAATTGTTGTTCTGAGAGTTCTCAGGGATTGAAGAACAAGATGTTGATGAGAAGAGTTGGATGCATAAACAGATTTATCCTCTTGCACCAGAGCCAATTTTCTGCAGGTGTTTGAAGTTCTAACATAGAGCATGTTCACTTCCAGATACATATTGAAATTTAAGTCATGTGGGGGTTTTGTTTTTGTTTTGTTTTTGGTATTTTATTTTTTACATTATTTTATTTTTTACATTTTTTGGTGCATTATAGTTGTACATAATTTTGGGATTTGTTGTTACATCTTCATACATGCACAATCTAATAATATAATTTGACCAATATCACTCCCAGCACTTTCCCTCCTTCTTCTCCCACCCCATGTCCTTTTCCTCTCTTGATCACTCTTTAATTTGACCCTTGACCTTCTGAATTTGGCTTACTATGCTTAACATAATGTGCTCAAGTTCCACCCATTTTCCTGCAAATTAATTTCATTTTTCTTTATGGCTGAATAAACACCATTGTGTTTATAACATTTTCTTTATTCATCCATTCACTAATGCACTCCTAGGCAAGTTCCATAGTTTGGCTGTTGTAAATTGTGCTGCTATAAATATAAGCCCATGTATTTTTAAATCCTCCAAGTATTGTTCTCATGAATCACTCATATCAATACTACATGTATGCTGTATAGTAAGATTGGGAACTGAATCTGGAAGAATTTCACAAGTCCAAGATGAAGAATGCATAAAATTTTTCACTTAGTGAGATAGATGGCTTTGATTCCTAAATGACTTTCCATCTATCCAATAAGATTTTATTATAAAAAGCAGTGCTTTCCCTTTATAGAGTTATTGCTTTGTAGATTTCATAATAGATCCCAGTGAGGTCAGCCATGTCAGGGGAGAAGTTTTGGTAATTTAAAAAACCTTTCTAAATTGGCTTGTTTGGAGCTGATATTAGAAGAATTAGACTGAGATGCCTAACTTTTCTACTGGAGATAGGAATGACCTTTGGAGGCATAAACCTTTGAAGAAAGCCTTTCAAGGATTGCCCGGGTCTGGGCAGAGGGAAAGAGACACTTCTCTCCTCCAAGGACACCAGTCTATGACCTGTGTCCCCATGACCCATTTTTAAGCCTGTCTTAATCTTGCCTTACTCCAGACCACTAGTCACAGAGAAGGTGCCTCAGACCACTCTCTTCTACACTCCACACTAGTAAAGCAATTTAAAGAGGATGATCCACATAGACAATAATGTATTTCTACTCTTGAGCTGGCTGGTTATGTATGAAATCACATATGATTGCCCACCGCCCGCGGGGACAATCACAACGCGTACGCTCTTCTTGATCACAGGAACCAAAAAGGCTTTATTCCACAAGTCTCAGACTTATATTGAGAACATCAGCCTATCAGAGAGTAGACTACCAGGAAAGTCAGCCTATCAAGGAACAGTCTCCAGGTAGATACCAGGATTGCCTCACGTACAACAGCCAATCAGAGTTACTTCCTAAAACTTGTATATGAGTGCAGCTATGTCTGGCAAGCTGCCAGGCACCATCTTAGAGATCAGGTCATGGTGCAGATCTGGGGCCCTCAGAGCCCGCCCCTGACATCTCCCCCTTATTCTTTAAATAAAGAAAAGATGACTTGGGACCACGCCTGTCTTAAGTTGTCCATGGCAAATTACATCCTTACCCGTCATTGGAATTCTGACCTCCAGGCGTCAGAATCTTGTCTTAGGTTGGTATGCATTTCCACGGATCTTACCCGCCTTTGACTACTGGCCCAGCATGCTTAGCCATACTTGGGGGGATGTGCCTGTCTCAATGGCTGTCAAAGTCTGTACTATAGCCCGTTGATGACATCGGGCATCTTGGCGAGCTCTGATTTGGCTGCGTATAACATAGGCTATCCCTAAGCAGATAATAATCAGAAAAGCTACTGTTCCAGCCCACTATTTTGTCAATCCCAGGGCTTTAGATAACAAAGAGAACATCTCGGATACCGATGCAACTTGAACCTTGGTGGCATTGACTCTGAGTATTTCAGCTCATAGCTGACTGGTTAAATTATCAAACGTAGATGACCAATTACCAGTAAGGTAGACAGAGATTTTTAGATAACATAACCACAGAGCTAAGGTTATTATAAGCAATAGGGGTGACACACACTGCTCTTAAAGGATAAACACATCCCAGTCCCAAAAGTTCTTGCAAGATATCCACTTGTTCTTGTAGTAAGTCCACTCTTTGATTTACAAGGAGTATGCCTGCTGTTAGATGTTGGTTTAGGGTCTCTTTAGTCTGTAAGGCTGCAGCTGTATTTTCGACCAAGTGATTGTTGTTGCTGTCTGTATGGTTGTGTCAATGCTGCTCCTGCGGTTGCGGCTGCCACTGCAGAGACTGCTACCGTGGTGACCACGGCCGCTGTGATGCCAAAATCTCTCCTATTTCTTGATAGTAACACTGGCAATTCTGCATCTGTAACAGAGACTGGGACTGGTAGGGAGGTAGGAACACACATTAAGACTGCAAATCTGAAGTACAATTGAGAGAAGCAGTTGTTTCGTTAGTTAGCAGAAACAAAAAAGGGGGAAACACACAAACTGGGGTAGGTGGAAAGGTACATAATTGAACTCTTCCTCCTAAGAGACAAAAAAGAGGTTGTAAGTTAGTTCAAGGGGGGAAAGGCTACGAGCATCATGGTCATCAGGAGTATGTTCAGCATCTTCATTTTGTTGGTCTGAGTTACTTGTTGGTAGTGTTGGCACTGGTCGAGTTAGTTGCTCCGGAACCCAGATAGGCGATGTTTTATCCTGTGATAACACACAAACCGAGCCACGGCTCCAGTAAAGCACCGTGTCCGAGCCATTCCATTGTCCTGTAAGAACATCCTTCCATTTTACCGTCGCTCTATCATGTTGTTTATGATTGCCATGTCTCTCAGCGGCAGAGCAACCCTCATTATCCAGAGTTAAAAAATTTAAAATAAAGAGGCAAAGAGAAAGTTTATCTTTAGGGGACCTGAAGGTCTCCCCTATTCCCCCTTTATGTTTATAAAGAGTATTTTTGAGGGTGAGATGTGCATGTTAGAATTATACCTATTAGGACATAACTCTTAGTAACCTTGTTTTTAGTTTAGTGATGACACAAAACAATTTTTTCTACAAACACATTTGAGTAATCCCATGCATGTCAACTCTAATTCACTTATTTTTTAAAAACCAAGATATCAGACAAGTGTCCTGAACAGTATTTACCGTCTCTTTCCTGTTGAAGAAAAGTCCTAGAAAAATTGATGTTAGACATTATATAAACATCAACATTTTATTAGTTTGACCACCTAGAGACTTGCGAGTTATTTTCAAGACATTTTACTTCTATTAGTTTACCCAATTTAAATTGAACCTTTTTAAATCACGTGAATTAAAAGTATTTGGATCCATTTTTAAATTTTAATTTTAGGAGCGCTCAGTTTTGATACAGACAAAACATGACATCAGACAGCACGACATATACATAACACAAAATCAAAGGCCTTGAAACTTTATAGGTGAATCTCCATTGCAATGTAACAGATGTTAAAAAACTCTAGTTGAATAAAAACAAAAATAGAACTGATCAAAAAAGTCATGAGCTCAAAAAAATATGTAGAATTCAAAAAAAACAAGAGTCCTGGAAAAATGATATGGGAAAAATGATACGGCCGTTAATTACTTTAGTAAAGCACCATAAAATTTACTTTTGCTGGAGTTCAGGTAAGACTTTTTGCTCTTTTTTTTTCTTTTCTTGGGTTTGAGACCGGTCTCCTACTGAGCCTTCAGGCTTTCTCTATTTACATTTCAATGTAAGCCTTGACTGAGATTTGGATCTGAAAGGGGATAAAATATTCCAGCAGAAACTTGATGCCTAGGGCATTTTAACCCTTAATCCTGGTTAGTAATCAATTCAGGTTTGGACGCAGAAAATTGTGAAACAATTATCTCCCAATACTTGTGGGGACTGGGGCTACTATATCATACTCCTTACTAGGACATGCCACTGATGGTTGGGCTGGTTACTCCCTCCACACCGGCATATGTGGGACCTCATGGCAGGAGGACTAGGTGGGCTGGGTGGGGCGAAGTTGGAGGAGGAGAAGGAATTAAGAGGGGGAGAAGAAGGAGGCATTCGAGTTTGCAGGAAGAGCAGAGAAGCGCAAGAAAGAAGAGACTTGAAGATAAGGAATCCCTTTCCATCTGCCCGCTCGCTTGTGAAAACTGTGTGCCAATATCTTTGGTAGCCACAACCCACCTTCCCATGGAGCCATCTTTCATCCCTGCACAGGCCAATTTGTGATTGGTAGTCATTCCTTCCAAAACTAATATTTTACCACTTACCGGGAAGGCCATACAGGGAGGGGGGAGGTTAGAGTCTGTGAGTTCTTGCCCAGTATCATAAAATGGCCACAGGGAAGATTTCCCGCCATCCGGAAGGAGGAGGGCGAGGGCTTTCATTGGAGTCTGATGTGGCCCCAGAATACAAGATGGCAGCAATGAGCCTCCCCGGGGCGGTAGTGGGCCCTCCCTATGTGTAGAGGCTGGCTGCCCTCGTGGTTCCTCAACCTTGGGAGGAGCGGATTGAGATGGATTGGGCTCCTCATTAAAGGTCTCCCAATGTTGTTTACTATGTGGCAAGTTTCTGGAAGGAGATGCAACAGGAGGAGCCAGCGATTCTTTAGGTGGCGGCTCTTTGGGGAGAAACTTGGAGCCCCCTTTGGGAGGTCCTGGAGAGAAGCAGGCCTTAAGGGCGGGTAACGTAGGGCAGACTCCTAATGGGGGACCCTCCCCTAAACTGATTTCCCTCTTAAAGGTGACCCAGGCTTTTTCCGCCTGTGTATCAGACAACTCAAGGCTGCTACTCTTCAGCATGAGTCTAAGAGCTGAGAGCGCAGGGTCACCATGTGTGGTGTGTGTTTGCCCCATCTTTTCTTTAGTAGATCCTGTAATAGCAAGATTTTTTGTTTTACATAGTAAATCCTTCTCTTCATCTGAACTATCCTCACACCCAGTTTTATTTTCCTTGTCTGTCTCTGATCTTATTGACGCCCTTTCTAATGCTTTAGACCTTTCCTCTTTTATTTCCTCCAAAACCTCTTCCCCTTGTTTTATGGCCTCTCTGCATTTGGTTCGGGCTGTTTTAGTTTCAAGAGGAATTCCATTGGCCCAGAGCAAATCCTTTAAGGGGCCTTCCATGCGCATTCGTGACATTTTAGTGCCCATATTTCTCTATTAAACTAACAGAATGCAAAGCACTTTAACTAGCAAAACAAAAGCGAAAACACTTACACTCAATCTCCATCGCTTATCCTGCGAACTTTAACTCATCGCTTATCCTGCGAACTTTAACTCGTCGCTTATCCTGCGAACTTTAACCTGGCCAGACTGTACTTTACTTTCCCTGTATTTACCTGAACAGTTCCTTCTTTGTAACTCGAGATCCCGGGTTTCGGCACCACTTATGATTGCCCACCGCCCGCGGGGACAATCACAACGCGTACGCTCTTCTTGATCACAGGAACCAAAAAGACTTTATTCCACAAGTCTCAGACTTATATTGAGAACATCAGCTTATCAGAGAGTAGACTACCAGGAAAGTCAGCCTATCAAGGAACAGTCTCCAGGCAGATACCAGGATCGCCTCATGTACAACAGCCAACCAGAGTTACTTCCTAAAATTTGTATATGAGTGCAGCTATGTCTGGCAAGCTGCCAGGCGCCATCTTAGAGATCAGGTCACGGTGCAGATCTGGGGCCCTCAGAGCCTGCCCCTGACAATCACATAATTAAAGGATTGTACTATGGACTCCAAACTCCTTTAAGATGTAAATACCACAGGTAAAGAGAAACAATTAAACTTAACTGACCACTCACCTCTTGCATAAGAAAATTATTTTATCAGAACTTTTCCAAAGAGTTGATTCTTATAAGAAAGATTGTGGATAAATGAATAAAAGTGGATTGAGCACTGAAATCAGAAGCAGCAAAGGCAAGGTGCACCTACTTCAAAATTTTGCCAAGGGATAATTTTTTCCTTATTCTGTGACTTTCTTTACTCCAAAACTCCTTAGAATTTTCTCTTCCTAAACTTCCCCTTAACTATTCAACATCTAGAAACATCTTATAATAATAGACCAATGAGACAAAGAGGAAAAGAGAAATATAGATAGAACATGCTTTCCACCAGATCAGGAGCTTTAAAAATAAAATGCCCCTCATTACATTTTTGCTGAGAGAATAGCTTTTTTTTGTTGTTGTTCTTTTTAATTATACATGACAGTAGAATGTATTTGGGCATATTATACATGCATGGAGCATAACTTATTCTAATTAGGATCCTATTCTTATTGTTATACATAATAGGAAGTTATCCTTGTCATGTATTCAAATACAAGACTAGGAAAGTTATGACCAATTAATTCTATTGTCCTTCCTATTTCCCTCCCCCTCCCTTCCCTTCATTCCCTTTGGTCTAATCCAATAGACTTCTATTCTTCCCTTCTCCACCCTTCCTTGTTGTGGGTTAGCATTCACATATCAGAGAGGACATTCAGATTTTGGTTTTTGGGGATTGGTTTATTTCACTTAGCATGATATTCTCCAGTTCCATCCATTTACTGACAAATGCCATGATTCATTCTTCTTTATGACTGAGTAACATAAATAAATGTGTATTTATTCCACATTTTCTTTATCCATTCATCCATTGAAGGATATCTAGCTTGGTTCCATAGCTTGGCTATTGTGAATTGAGTTGCTATAAACATTGATGTGGCTGCATCACTTTAGTATTCTGATTTTTAAGTTTTTGAGTATAGACTGAGGAATGGGATAACTAGGTCAAATGGTGGTTCCATTCCAAGTTTTCTAAGGAATCTCCTTATTGCCTTCCCTAGTGGTTACACCAATTTGCACTCCCACCAGCAATGTATGAGTGTACCTTTATGTCTACATTCTTGCCAACATTTATTGTTACTTGTGTTCTTTATAATTGCCATAGAATCACTTTTCAGTAATGCATCAGGGAAAAAAATAAAATTTGCTTAACACAGAGAGCTGCTTGTAGATTTCACCACTCAGAATATCACACACAGTTTACATAGTGGCTCATGGGTACAGAGCTCTGCCAGCTGAAATTCCTTAGACAACCAGATTACTCTGTTTATCCTCCACTATATCTATTTACATCATAGACAAAACAATATTCTAATTCATACACACCATTCAGAAGCATTCAAGTTAACCTGGTTCATCACTTCTAGAACACTCAGTTTAACTCTCATTACATTTCTTACTTTTCCTATTATAAAAGTAATTTCCAATTGGTAGAGGAAACTCCTCCTTGTACTGGTTTCTTGGTTTCACACAACACTTTCATTGGCCATTAGTGAAAATAAGACTCAAAGGGAAGGAGGAAGCCTGGGTACTAGTTTACCAATCCTCCTCCCTTGAGCATGAATCCCAAAGTGCTTCGGAGGGGTGAGCCACTGGTCTCCCCCCACAAAGTACAATTCCCACAGGCAGTCCCAAGAACGGGATTTGAAGTTCTTGGGCTGTATCAACTTAGCAAAATAAAACTGAAGAAAAAGCAATCTACCAACATGAAGGAAAACAACCCATTATCAGTATTTTTTTAAGGGTGGTGAGGGTGAGGCACAAAGCACAATTGAGACTCTTGTGTTTGCTCACATCCATAATACTAATCAAATTTTGTTTATTGTTTCTATGTATCTTATAGTAGTTTCTATCTGCCAGGTACTCATCTAATATTTTCCAATTATTAACTCAGACAATCTTCATAAGGATCCTGTGAGGAAGGAATTGTAACTAAATCAAACTTACAGATGAGGAAACTGAGGCACAGAAAACTTATCAAAGTTACAAGGCTGAGGCTGGGTTGTGGCTCAGTGGTAGAACACTTGCCTAGCATGTGCAAAAAGGGTTTGATTCTCAGCACCACATAAAATAAATAAATCAATAAAATAAAGATATTGTGTCCAACTACAACCACACATTTAAAAAAAAAAAAAAGAAAGAAAAGTCACAAAGCTGGTAAGTGGTAGAACTAGAATGTAAACCCAGGCAGTCTGGGCTCTTAACACTATACTAAGTTGCTCTCATTCTCTAACAATAAAATGACAACTTGTTTGGTATAACTCAAAATTCCAGTTCTGAACTCACTTTCTTTTTCAAAACCTCCTTTTACTCTGATATTGTTACCTAAATATCTGCTTCTTAATTTCCTGCAGCTGATCTGTCACTTACACCTATGAAAACTATTTCTCACCTATCTCTCAGTCTATCCTTCATTATCAACAGCTTCTGCTATGTCCTTGTGTATAATAAACTGCCTCCAGGGTTGCCCTGACACTTCTCCCACATCCTTTGTCCTTTCTTTCTCTAGATATTCTAAAATGCAAAATAAACATTCTACTCCCACTCATAAGAACTCTCATGCTCTCCCGTCCTCCATACCAGTGATTCTCAAAGTTCCTCCATGGACTATCAACATCGGAATCATTCTAAGGACCTTGAGAACATAAAGATTTGTGTTGTTTCCATCCTAAGTCTATTGAATCATAATTTCAATAGGCCCAGGAGTCAGAATTTTAATAAACCCCCCAAGAATTTTTTAATATTTTTTTTGGTTGTAGATGGATACAGAAACTTTACTTATTTATTTTTATGTGGTGCTGAGGATCAAACCTAGTGCCTCACACATGCTAGGCAAGTGCTCTACCACTGAGTCACAAAGGCAGCCCTCACAGGAAATTTTTATAAGCACCCAAGTTAAAGAATAATAGGTTTATTAGATAAATTCTAATTTCCACTGAAAAGTACAAAGGTTTTCCATGATTCAATCCTGGCCTATTCTCCAGCTTCTTCCACTGTTGCCCTCTCCCTCTGCAGTTCAGCATTTACTCAGCAGTGCCATGGGCCCTACTATCCCATTCCCATTGACATGGTACGTATGTCTGCCAGTCTCTTCCATATTGAGAGTTCCTGTTCATCTTCTGAGGTCTGCCTCCTGAGAAGTCATGCTCTAATGACTTCTCTTGTTTTGCCTACTTACTGAGATCCTTCTTGAATACACTATCTTAAACAAATTAATCATTTTCTCCACTCTCCCTTTGCCCTAGAGTAACACTTTCTAGATAGTGCTAGGTTGTTCTTTGTTTACCTATCAGCTACATTGAAAACTCATTGGAGGTAAAACCTGTCTTTTTCAGATTTTATTTATTTATTTAGTATCAGGGATTGAGCCTAGGGGCACTTTACTACTGAGTTACATCCCCAACCCTTTTGAAACAAGTTCTCACTAAGTTGCTGTGACTGGTCTCAAATGTAATCCTCCTGCCTCAGCCTCCTCAGTTGCTGGGATTACAGGTGTGCAAAACTGCCTCCACTTCTACCACAGACTGGAAAATAGAGAAACTAACCAATATGTGTTGAATGAATGCACTCAAGTTTACAAAACTCTACGAAACAAATAACTCTGTATCAAGAGTGCTGTGGAGCAAATTGTGTCTCTACAAAGTTCACAGGTTGAAGCCCTAACTCCCAGTGTGGTTGTATTTGGAGCAAGGAAGTACTTCAATGTTAAGTAAAATAAAAGGACAGTGTCCTAATCCTCTACAATTAGTGTCCCTATTTAAAAAAAAAAAAGTATCAGAGGGCTCACTCTCATTCTCTTGCCAATGGGAAGACACAGCAGAAGGCTCCATCTGCAAGCTTGGAAGAAAGCCCTCCCTAGGAAATGAACCCTGTGGGAACCTTGATCTTGGACTTCCAGCTTCTAAAACTGTGAGAAAATAAATTTCTCTTGGATGAGCCACCCAGTCTGCAGCATTTTGTAATGGCAACCTGACTACACGAAGATAGGGAACAAGCAGCAGGAGTGGTCACCTTTAGAGGTGACATTTGTGCCAAGAAATGGAGCATCATCACAGACCACACTCATGTACTCCTTTCCTTTTGCAAAGCTAAAAAGGGCTATGAAACCTTCTCCGCGGGCACTCTCAGAGTCCATTGAGGGGAGACTTCTGGACAATGCTGTGTCTATTGAAGTTTCTTCCACTTTTGATAAAAAAATTTGAGACAGAAATTGAAATCTATTTGAAATAAATCTGTAGAGCTAACAGACAGAGCCTACTTTTTAGAAAGGAACTCTGAGCAATTGAAGGCAGGGAGACTGGGAATTAGATGTAATAGTTAAGCTACTTTTGTAACCACATGACAAAAAGCAAGTGGAAAGGAAATTATTTGTATCAATATCAGAGTATTTTACAAAACTTAGGCTTATGGATGCAGCTGGAGGCATGAACACTGTTGGCAATCTCCCCACTCCTCAGCATGGCTCATTCGCCATTCTTGCTAGACAAGATCAAAATCATTGTTGATATAACTCCTGTGTTTTAGATTTTATAGCTGCAGATTCTGAAAGAACCTAAACTGAATTCTTAGGAAAGAAGTTCAAAGACCAAGTTGAGCTGGGTGTTCTACCCTTGCAAACCCAGTGTGACCCAAAGAGCTATAGTCAAATCTGGCATCCCCAGTTACAGCCATACAAAAGGGAGGGGCAAGTGGAGAGGACAATGCCTTGGACAATATCTTCATGGACGGTATCTTCATTGATATTGGAAGCAAGAGGACAGTTGAAAGTGTGGGTAACTGAGGTTAAAGAAATGTAACTGGGACAACTGAATGTGAGAACCCAGGCTAGGACTAAGCTAGAGACAGTACCCCAAATTTTCCCTGACAAATGCCTTTACCAACACCCAGAGAAGAATGAACCATTAAGCCCAAGCTTAGCTATATATTATTCATCATTTGCTGCCATGTCTGCTAATGTTAAATATTAATATACTAAATATGGAGTTGTTTTAGGTTTTAACTTATCCTTTTGTCCTCTTTCTTAACATAAAGGAAATATTTTACAAGAGAGAAAATGGATATAGTGAAAACAGTAAGAAGTTTAGAGTCAGACAGGCCTGGCTTCTGACTTGAGAGCTTCTCTCACATGCGGGCTCTATGGCTATGTGGCAGGTTCTGGTCTTCCCTGAGCTTCAGGTGCTGTTATGTCTTTCTTGATCATGGCACCCTGTTCATGTATTTCCTGTTGTCTGACCTAATTGTAATTACTCATTCAGCAAGTATCCCCTGAACTTTCCCCATATGCCAGACACCTTTTCAGGAAACCCAGACTTAACACTGAAGAAAATAAAGATCCCTGACCTCATGGAGCTTGTGTTCTGGAGAAGGGAACAGTCACAATAAATAAGCAAAATTATAATATATTAAAAGTGATCAAAGTTAAAGATAAATTCCAAGCACAGAATGGATGGCATTATTTGAAAATACTTATATGTATATTTACCTCCCTTTTAGACTAAAAGTGCTTTGAAGGAGGTACAATGTCTGTTTCCAGTACTTTATCCAGTGTGGTAAATGCTAAATGAATATTTGTTGGAATTCTGAAGGATAAGGAGCATAACAGGAAATTAATTCTGATGCATTGGGAGGTGCTTGGATTTTCAGCTCAGGCTGCCATAATATACCATTGACTGAGTGGTTTAAGCAACAAAACTTTATTTTCTCACAGTTCTGGAGGCTGGAAGTCCTAAATGAGGGTGGCAGCAAGGTTGGGTTCTAGTCAGGGCTTCCTCCTCACTAGTGGAGCCAACTTCTTATTGTATCCACACATGGGAGGGAGAGGAAGAGAGAGAAAACAACCTTTTTGATGCTTTTGCTTATGAGGGCCCCGCCCTCATGACTTCATTTGACCCTAACAATACCCCAAAAGGCTCATCTCCAAATACCATCATGCAGGACAGGACTTCATCATATGAATTTTAGAGGGATATATATATATATATATATATATATATATATATATATACATTCAGTTGATATTACTTTTTTTGCGGGGGGAGTGCTGGGGATTGAACCCAGGGCCTTGTGCTTGCAAGGCAAGTAACACTACCAATTGAGCTATATCCCCAGCCCTGATGATATTACTTAAAGCTAGTACCCAACTCCTTGAGTAGATAAATCTCAGTAAATTAAATTTAAAGAAATTTCATTTAATTTAAAGGAATTTAAAGCAGGAAATCTTGAGCCTATGTTTGGACCTCATCTCCATCCTCCATGACCTCTGAGACAGACAGTAAGCAAGATTCTTAGCCTCTGTTTCTATTTCCTCATCTGTAAAATGGGCACCTGCCTCATCAGGTTATGAAGACTAAATCTGTTAATACTTGTAGTCAGGCACGATGCTCCATAGAAGACGGTTTCAAATAAAATATATCTGATTGAGCAGACAAAGTGCATTTATTTTCTAGAGTTCTTGCAACAAACAGGACAGACTGAATGGCTTAACAACAGAATGCAATTTCTCATGATTTTGGAGGCTGGAAATCCAAGATCAAATGGGTTAGCAGCTTTTGTTTTTTACTGAGGTCTCACTTCTTAGTTTGTAGGTGGCCACCCTGTCACTGTGTCCCCACATGGTTGTTCCCCCTGATCCATGTCAATCACTTCTCTTCTTGTGTGTTCGATATCCTATTCTTATAAGGACAGCAATTGCAATGGATTAGGGCCTTCTCTAAAGACTTTATCTTAACCCTTTTAAGGGCTTACCTTGAATTATGGTCCACATTCTGAGGTACATTAGGACATATGAACCAGGTGAGAGTAGATAAAATTTAGCCTATAACACCAGGAAAAGATACCTTTAAACCACTGGGTACCTAATTTTTTCTGTTGCTCATGGCAACTTTCTGAAGTGGCAGGGAGACTTGCATTATCATTGACCCTACTACCCAGATAAAAAGACTGAGGGTAACAAGACACAGAATCATTGACTCCCAATCAAGTACTCTGCACCCAAGATCCTGATACCTCTTCCATCTGTCATCTCTGCTACTCTCAGTGGGATGCAGTTATCTTTGGCTGCTCACAACCTCATTATACACCTTCCCTGGCTTCTAAAGTCCATTTGGGCAAGGTAGAGGAAGCCTGCAGTGGAACAGGCACCCCGAACAATGCAGAGTACTAACTTGAACTTTGTACAATTTAGTGGGCATAAAAAATGGAAAGAATAAATGCCTTAAAATACAGTTGAATGCCCTGGCATCTGAGGTTTGCCTGGTTATTTTTCACTGAGACTATTCAGTACTAACTGAAGACATCCCTGACAGGTTTTACCCAGAAAACTCTGATTTTAAAAAGTGCTGATACTGCCATGGGCCTTGCTGCTGAGTTACAGGCAGACCTGATAGCAACACATTTACCTTTTTATAAAGTCCTGCTCCAGTTTTACCCAAGTCCAAATTGGAGTTAACCTTTTCACAGCCATCTAGCTGACTGACCCAGGAAACACAATTATGATTACTTGCAGCAGAATTCTCAGAAGTGTCTTGATAGAACAATCATAAAATCATCTAAACAATCTAAAATCATTGTACAAGACTTATATGGTCCAGTTTGTTGTAGTATTGAAGAAAAGTTAGCCATGAAATTGCTTACTGTTTTTCTTCAGTGGAAGTAGGCTTGGGATAGGGGTCAGCCAAGGAAACAGCCTTTGGGTGCAGAAATGCTGCCATGCTTTTGGGTTACAAATCAATTTGTTGCCCCCTAAATTAAAAAGCAGTGATGATTGCCATCACTTACCTTTTGTTAAATGCAATATTTCATTTTATCTGTGCCCCACTTATTAGGTCATAGGTTTCAAGGGCACACAGGTACTATCAATAGCAATGTCTTTTCCAAAGTCTTTCTCCTGCCTCATTGTGTCACTCTCCAAGGTAACTATAATACACTGAAAAGAAGATGGTTTGAGCTTCAGTTCAAATGTTAGATTGAGTACTGTGTTAGTCAGTTTTTGTCATTGTGACCAAAATACCTGACAAGAACAACTTGGAGGAGGAAAGGTTTATTTTGGCTCTTGCTTTCAGAGGTTCAGTCCATGTTCAGCAGGCTCCAAGACTGAAACATCAAGGTGGGAGGACCAGGCAGAGGAAAGCTGCTAAGTTCATGGCAACCACGAAACAGAGAGAGAGAAAGGGGTCAGGAGCAGGTATAGTCCTCAAGTCCACCCACAGGGGCCTGCTTCCTCCAGTCACACTCTACCTGCCCACAGTCTCCACCCACTAAGCCATACAGCTATCAACATGCTGGCTTAATCCACTAATGAGGGAAAAGCCCTAATCATTGCTTAAACCTAAACCTTGCTACATTGGGAATCACGCTTTCAAACAAAACAGAACCTTTTAGGGGGACATGCCAGATCCAAATCATAACAAACACATGTATTTGCCTCTTTCTCAAGACCACATTGAAATAAAAATGTAGGAGTACAAAATAACAAACATAAGAGCAAAGAGAACAAGAGTGGGTGATGGTTATTAGTGGATTGATGGATTTCAGCAAACGTGAAAGAAAAAGGAACGTTGTATATGACCTACCACATGAAAATCACACTCTGGGGTATATGTCAGAGAAATTCTCACTGAGGTCTGTAGAGAATGTGCACACAGATGGCCATTATGACAATGAGGAACCAAAGACACTTAGGTGAATGAATAATTAGAGGAGTGAAGGCATTCTATGAGACATTAGGCAGCAATAAGTAGAAGAGTGAGGAATAAAATAAGTGAGAATCTAGTGAGAAAAAAAGAAAGCACACTATCATTCATGTAAATTAAAGGCTCCAACACACAAGAGTGCATAGTGTCGAAGACTGCCCATAAATGGAGGAGCATTGGATAGGAAAGAATGGGAATGAGGCTACAAAAAAAAGAAGAAGAAAAAAAATGAAATAAAAAAATAGAGGGAACTCATTTAAATTGGTGATAAAAGGCACTCTGTATGTGATACTTGGGGTCCTGCAGAAAAGTACCCTAAATAGAAGTGGATTAAATGAACAAGGAAAGGGGAAGTCACATTTCAGAATGTACTAGAAAGGAACCAATCCCATGCATTATACAAAGAAGTTACTTGAAGCCACACTCTTTTCCTCCCCCCCAGGGATTGAACCCAGGAGCACTTAACCACAGAGTCACATCCCAGACCTATTTTTTTTTTATTTATTTTTTATTTTGAGATAGGATTGCACTAAGTTTTTAGGGTCTCACTAAGTTGCTGAGGCTGGCTTTGAACTTGTGATCCTCCTGCCTCAGCCTTCCAAACCACTGGGATTACAGGCATGCACCACTACACTTAGCAAAGTCATACTCTTAACTGTTTATTATAAACAAGTCTAAACAATTTTATATTTTTACCATGTTCATATGTTTCTTAGTATTTTTCAAAAAAAGTAAAAGGGATTTTAGTACATTAAAAAGATCTACTGGCTCTATTTTCTTTCAAAAACAGAAAAGTAGAAAATGCCCAAAGGAAATGTGATATGGGTCAAAACTTTAGTATAAAGGGTACCTACAATCTAACATAATTAAAATTTTGACTTTTCCTCTGTATGCATTAGCAAAATCATGAAGAAAATGCAAGTAGAGGCTCTGGAGGCCTACTGCCACAGGGCAACTTTTCAAGATGCCAACTTGTGATTCCATAAGCCTTATGAAAACACAGATTTTGGGATCTGAGAGTGGATATTTTATTAACAAAAGCCAAGCCCACCAGCAATATGAACCCTCTACTATGTTAAAGGAAAATACTAATTAACTGAACCAAGCATTAAATTAGAGAAAATCCAGAACTCTAGTGGAAAAACAGCTTTATTGATTCACCACATTTGCCATTGACATACCAACAGCAAGTCTCATGATACTACACAGGAAGTCCAAGTCAGTCAGAAGGGTTTGCTTCGTAATATGACAGTTGCAGCCAGATCTTCCTGTCTAGATGAAGATACCATCCAAATCCCAGAAAAACAAAACAAAGGGTAAAACCCCAGCAGCTGCAAATAATTTCATCCAGTCATCAGGATGACTTTTTGCTTTCATTGCAATTATCATACAAAATTTCAGAACTAAACAGGGAAATAACACAAAACATTAACTTGGATAACAGACATACAGTTGATAGATTCTGTGTACACTAAGTTGAGTAAAGAAAATAATTGAGGACTTTTAGAAAAGAATAGAGCAGTTGTTTCATTGATCAAAGGCAAAATGGGTGAATCCTTAAAGCTCTTTTGCTTTCTTCTCTAAGTTGTCACTGTACATTATCTCAGGGTGACATTCAAATATCATTTTAAAAGCTTTCTAGTGAAACTTTATTCCATATTTTCAAAGCAAATTAAAACTATTTACAGTAAGAGAACTGTACACTCAGCTTAGAACATGAAAATAGAAAACTAAGGTCAATAAGAAAGACCCAGCTCTTTATTCTACTGGTGATCCAGGATGCATGGATGAATTTTATTTTCAGGCAATGAGACTATGATTATTGATGCATAATGGGAGACAGCCCCATGGGTGTGGGCCTTAAGATCACTGCCAGAGTTGGACAGTCTCAAGACTGGAATGGGAGGAAGGCTGTTCACATGCCATGAAAGAGTCATCTCATTATTTATATGGTGATGATAATAAACTGAAGTCAGTTCTTCTACAACAATAACAATTGTAAAATATATGAAAATACATCTATCTTAAGGGTTAAGTACGAATTGTGATTTTCCATTTATTCTGGAGTACTCATTCATTTTACCATCATATCATGAGGCATGGTGATGAGAGCAGAATTTTTACAGGGAGATTTAAAGGATACAATGTCAGCCCTGTGAATTACTTTTTTTGTAAATAATAATAAATTTCCAAGTAAAAATTCTTGATTTATCTTAGTCTAAGCATAGGGTTTTGAAGATAATGTATTTAAATGACTTTGTTTATGATGGGCAATGTTATTGTTTTAGGGGGAAAACTGGCTTCTTTTAATGGAAATTTCTATGGTAAAGGCTCAGAATAAATTCATTCTAATTAGGTTTCCTGACAGCATAAGCTTGAGAGATTTTTTTTTTTTTCAGGTTGGAGTTCCTGAAACAAAATTAAATTTGGTGGATTTGGGGTCTGTTTGATTTTCCCTAAATCTGATCTTCTGGAGTCAGCCCACATGAGAAAGCAGTAGCTTTTCAAAGACCATAGCATCTTCTGTGTTGAAACAATTCTCCAGTTCCAAGGACAGATTAACCTACTGATTCAAAGCAGTTTAGACTTTGGCTCAACTCTTTACTGTACTGATAATCCAGGCTGCCCAGATAGATTTTATTTTCAAGCAATAAGACCATGATTGTTGATACACAATAGAGACATCCCTATGGATGTGAGCCTTAAGGATCATCATCAAGGAGAGGTAATGTCAAGACCCAGATGGGGAGATTGTTCTCATGTTGTGAAGAGTCATCGCATTATTTATATGGTGATGACAGCAAATTGAAATCAGATCTTCTACAGCAATAACAATTATAAAACATTTAATCACTAGAAAAGCCATAAGTCAAGTTAAGCAGAAGATACCAAGGCAAGTAGTGTAAACAGCTTAGTGCCACCTGAGTAGAAAGTGTCAGTAAATAGCTTAGGCTGCCATGCCTTTTGAAGATGCTTTATCCTGCTAATGCTGAGAATATTTATGAAGCAATCATTTAGACTCAGAGGCAATTTGGGGACTAAAAATCAAGTCAATGTACTTTCAACTGTTTTGATTACTGAGTGCAATGTGAAACAGATATCTTCGACTTTTATCTTAAGTCTCACTATGCCCATTGGAGATTGGGGTTAAAGTGGGGCTCAGAAATTAGTGGTCATGAGAAATAAGTGAGGTTCCCAGAGAAGATGGGGGTATGGAGGGAACCCACAAACAGCAAATGTAAAGGCACTACTCTTCAAGCTGGGGCATGGAGACATTTCCTTCTTTTGTGCAGCTGACATCATAGGTGGAAGGAGAAAAGAAGAAAGAACAAATAACTAAACAAACTGATTTCAGATAATTTCAGTGCTGTATTAAAAAAATTAAACAGGTGATACAATAGAGAACCCCTACAATGGTGGTGGTTTTGTCATGCAGAGCAGGGCCAGTGGAACATGATGACAAAGGGAGAGAGTGGTACTGATGAAGCAGGCTGGGATGAGACAGTTATCTCAAAGTGTCTCAATTTGGGTATTGACATAGGAGGCCAAAAAATGGTGTTGCAGGTGACTGTTCTGTATCTTGTAGAATGTTTAGTATTGCTCCTAGCCTCTACTTAATTGATTCCAATAGCACTCTCCAGTTCTAATAACCAAAACTATCTCCAGACATTCCCAAATATTCTCCAAAATATTAGAGGATCTCTAGTTGAGAATCATCAATTCATGTATGACCTTGGAAGCAGGAGATTTGAACAATTCATGTGGCATAGGCACCAATCAGAATGGGTGTTGTCAATAAAGAACTAATAAGGCTGTTCCACTGCCTCCTGCTATAGATCAGGGTAAGAAATCTGGATTTTATCATAATTTTGATGAAAAGTTAGTGTTTTAAGAAAGTGAGCAACATGATTTCTTTTATGTTTTTTGAAAGATCACTTCAGTCCTTGAGCAGAAAATAGATTACAGGGCAGTGCAGAATGAGAAGAAGCAGGGAGACTGGTAAGAGGCCACTGGAAAAAAAATCTATGTGCAAGATGAGGGTGACTTGGACTATAGTCATAGCAATGGAGACAAATCAAAGTAGCAAGAATAAATTTTGGGGGCGGGAGGCAAAGCAAATTAAGAATCAAGGATTGTAACTAAGTTTCAGCTTAACAATTGAGTGGATGATGGTCATTTACTAAAATGGGAAAATCAAAGGAAAAAACATATTTTAGAGGAAAAAAAATCAAGCATTTTCTTTTAGTTGTGTTTCATTCCAGATGCCTGTGAAGCATTTAAATGAAATGGTCCAGCAGGCAGTTAAGTACTTGAGTCTAGAGGTCTATGAAGTGATTAGAGTTCGATATGTAAATCTGACCACTGACAACATACGCAATAATGAAAACAACATCCAGAAGTCTGTTTATAAAGGTAATCACAGAAGGGGCCACAAACTGTTTAACCAGAGTGCTGCTTAGTATCTGGGAATTACTTAAATATTTTATGGGCCCCCACTCATTATTTCTTATTTCCTCCTCACCATACACAAGATCAGCCTCATTCAATCTCAGGCAACAAATATACTTACCTGTTTAATAATGGTCCTTTGTTTTCTGCTTTAAAATCTTGAGAAAATATCCCTGTGTTCTTTTCGAGAGCAAATCTACTGGGCACAAGAGTGGGAGCAACAACAGGGAAAGAAACATATAGAAGATGTTTGGGTCACAATATCATTCTTTATTCTTAGTACCAGACAGTTTTGGAACCGGGAATTAAATGCCTCCTATTCTCTCAATATTCAAAACATTTCGTCATGTTTCATTTAATATTATTAAATCCCCAATTATAGCTTGGTTTTGGAGGACAAATGTCACTCTATTAGTTTCAAACCTTAGTCTACCAGATATTAGCATATACTACATGAAATCTTATAGTTAAATAAGACCTTATGAATTTCAAAGCATTTCCCATACTGATAAATCTTTATCTTCCACCATGATTTGGAAAAAACAATGAGGGAGGCAGATATTTGTATACCTAGCATAAAAGTGGGGCACTACTGTTCAAGCAAATTATATTGTTTGCCCAGGGTCCTACAGCTGGTCAATGTTAGGAAAATAAGAGGAACACAAATGTTTTGACAACTAATCCAGTACTGAAAGAATAGAAAAAACTCTCACAGTGTATTCTGCAGAGGGACTTTCAGTACATGATACTAAACATAAACTGCTGCTCATTTAACATTTTCCACAAAATGATCTGAGCTGGTTCTCAACCAGGTATATTTCATATGATCCTTCTTACAATCTACTTTTCCCATGTTTGATGAAACTCATGTGGTTGCCTTCTGTGTTAAATGGGCTATCGTTCCTTCTGCTTTCTTGGCCAGTCACTGTCCCAGTGGACAGTATTTTACTGAGACTTCTTTATTACCAACCTAACTTTTTTGATTACTTTAATCCTATCATGGCCAAAACAGTGGCATAAACTATAAATCTTGAATTATATTCTTCCCTTTTTCCATGTTCAGTGGGTTTTCTCTAACTTGATTCTCTATTTTTTAAAATTTATTTTTATTGTAAACAAATGGGATACATGTTGTTTCTCTGTTTGTACATGGCATAAAGGCATACCATTTGTGTAATCAAACATTTACATAGGGTAATGTTGTTTGATTCATTCTGTTATTTTTTCCCTTCCCCCCACCCCTCCCACCCTTGATTCTCTATTATTAATCAGATTTCTCTTTTTCATTCTATAGACAAATGTATGGTTTTACTGGTTTTAAAGTTAATATACATATCATGGAAAATGACTTAAACGTACAAAGAGGAAAATATAAATTACCCACATTTGTACTAATCAAAGATTAATTAAAAATTTAACTGCTTGATTACTTTTGTCTTTCTTGAATGCTTCATTAGCAATTTTAAGTTTGTTCTCACAAATTGCTAAGGTACTCAAGTCCATGAATTTCCCTTAGTGTGCAGTTTTAACCACATCCTCTAACATTGGTGGAGAGTGGTAGAACATTAATTCAGAGAGGTAATCTGTAGCCAGATCACTTAGAGTTTTATAGGTCATTGTGAAATTCTGGCTTTTACTGGAAAGAAATAGAGTTACTGGAAAGGTTTTATTGTGGTGGTGGTACTGGGGATTGAACCCAGGGGCACTTAACTACTGAACCACATCCCCAACACTTTCTATTTTTTATTTCAAGACAGTGTCTTACTAAATTGCTGTGGCTAGCTTTGAACTTGTGAACCTCCTGCCTCAGCCTCCTGAGCCACTGGGATTATAGGCATGCATCATGCACTGGGCAACCGGAAAGTTTTAAGCAGAGTTGGGCATACTCTAACTTAATTAAAGATCAATCCGGTCACTACACTGAGAACAGCTGTAAGATAAGAGAAGAAGCAGGAAAATCCAGCAGGAGGCTATTACAGTTATTCAGACAAGAGGGCAAGAATGGATTGCAGGAGAATGGGAACTGCAGAGATGGTGAAAATTGATAGGTTTCTGGTTATACGTTAGAGGTAGAACCAGAGTTTCAGAACTTCTGACCTGAATATTTGCCATCAATTGAGATAGGCAGGCAGAGCAAGCTGAGAGGAAAAGACTTTGATATCAAAGTGTCTTGGTGTTCCCAGCCATCGGGGAATGACTTTATTAGTTGGAGTCTAGGAGAGAAGTTTGGTCCAATATGTAGCAGGAAAGAACTAAGGGAGGAAAATGGAGGAAAAAGAAGAGGGGAGCCAGGAAATGAGACAGAGTGAACAATCAGGAAGAGAAAACTCAGAACTTAACATCCTAGAACCAAGAGAGATCTTTTTTTCTAAAATGAATAAAGGGGAGAGTGAATAATTGATCAACTGTGTCAAGCATTTCAATTTAACCAATTTATACATTATCAGAAGAAAATATTAGTCACCAAGGGTAAGAAGTATACACACACACACACACACACACACACACACACACATGATGAAGATTTAAAGAATAAACTATCAGCTATTATAAAGTTTACCCTAAACGGCAGCATTTTATACTCACATTTGAACTATGCTTGCTATGATCTGACTTAGGTAATTATATTTATCTTTCTAAATAATTGTTATAGTTTCTACTGGGTATGACAAGCAACTTGATGAATACTAAACCATCAGTGGTCATCCTACATCTCAGAAATGGTTGAATATTAGAATATAGCAATGGGTCCATAGACCTACAGGATTTCCAATGTTTCTGATGGGGGGGAAAAAAAAGAACAGAGGGAAACTTTTAAGCCATCTTTATCTGTTTACTAAATCAGTAGTAACACAGAGAAAAGCACTGTGATGGAGAGATTTCTCCTTTAGTATGTCCAGTCAAAATATTGCTCAAGAAACAAAGCTTATTCTAAGATCCAAATTATTCTAATTTCTAGATCTATGATTTAATCACAGACTGAAAGCTAACAATTCCCAGTGGTTCTGTTTCTTGAGAGCAAGAAGCTTCAGTTACCTCAATTTAGTTGACCAATTCATAAAAATAATCTGTCTACATGGATTATTTAAGCTAAACATTAATTATTACTAGAACTAGTGTTTCAATAATATTTTTTGTAATTTAGAGAATAACTTTTGAACAATTTTAGGTTTATAGAAAATTGAGCAGAGTACAGAAAAATCCCATGTACTTCTTTCCTCTGTTTCCTTGGTATCTTGCATGTGTGTAGTATATTTTTTATAACTGATGAACCAATATAGTTACTTCATTTTTAACTAAAGTCTATGGTTTACACTAGGGTTCACTTTTGGCCTGTACTGTTCTATGGGTTTTGAAAAATGCACAATGTCACAAGTTCATTATAGTATCAGACTGAGCATTTTCACTGCCCTCAAATTCCCTCTGCTTCCTCTATTTATCCTTCCATCATTCCTCTCAAGCACCTGAAAAACCAGTGATCTTTTCACATGTCCATATTTTTGGCTTTTTTCAAGATGTCATATAGTTGGAATTATATTGTATATAGCCTTTTTAGCCTTTTTTTCACTATACAAATGCATTTCCGGTTCTTCTATGAATTTTTGTAGCCTGATAGCTCATTTCTCTTTTTATCACTGACTCACATTCCATTTTATGGGTATACCATAGTTGTTCTGTCCATTCACCTATTGAAGTGTATCTTGATTGCTTTCAGTTTGGGGCAATTATGAATAAAGCTGTTATAAACATTCACGTGCAAGTCTTATGTAGATGTGATTTTTACTCACTTGGGTAAATACCTAGTAGTTCAATTGCTAGATCACATGACAAGTCTATGTTTAGCTTTGTAAAAAACCATCAAACTGCCCTCCAAAATGGTCCTACCAATTTGTATTCCTACCAGCAGTGAATGAGAATTCCTGTTGCTCCACAGCCTCACTCACATTTGATATTGTCAACATTTTAGATTTTAGCCATTCTAACAGATGTATAGTGATCTCATTGTTTTAATTTGCAGTTTTCTAATAATATATCATTTTGAATTCTTATTTGCCATCTATATATATTCTTTGATGATGTATCCATATCTTTCGCCCATTTAAAATATTGGGTTATTTGTTTATAAGTACTAAATTTTAAGAGGTCTTCACATATTTTAGATACTAACCCTTTTTCAGATACATGGTTTTCCAATAGTTTCTCCCAGTCGGTGGCTTGTCTTTTTATTCTCTTTAACAGTGCTCTTTGCTAATAAGCATTTTTCTCATTTTAATGAAATATAACATCAGGTTTTTTTCTTTCATAGATCATGCATTTGACATTGTACTTAAAAACTCATCCCCAAACCAGGTCACCTAGATTTTCTCCTATTATCTTCTAATAGTTTTATGGGTTTTATAGTTTTATACATTTTAGCCTACTATCCATTTTTAGTCAACATTTGTGAAAGGTATGGAGGACAAGGTCTAGATTCAAATTTCTACATTGGATGTCCAGTTGTCCTAGCAAAATTTTTTGAAAAACTATCCTTTCACCATTGAATTAGCTTAGTTTCTTTGCCAAAGACCAATTGACAATATTTGTTTGGATCTGTTTCTGAACTCTTCTGTTTCATTGATCTATTTGTCTATTCCTTTGCCAATACCACTGTCTTGATTATTATAACTTTATGGTAAATGTTCAATAATTTCAAATGCCTTTAGTAATAGCACAAATAATCACTACTGCACTAAACTTTTACTTCCATTTCTTGGTACACACCAAGGATGGATAAGGTGTTCCTCCCAAGGATTTCCATAAATATTTTGCTTACTATATTATTATAGAAATTATAAACATATTGTACTTTTTATATCCCCAGCACTAACATAAATTCCAGTACATATGGGCACTCAAATGTTGGTTTAGAAAATAGTCATGAGTATTTGTATCTATATAAATATATCCCAGCATAAAACTAGGCTAAAAGAAAACAGTAAACTGGGAAATGGATTTGGGAAACTGAATGATAATTAGTTAGAAGCTGGTAAAATTTAGCAAATGACTGCTGTGTTTCCATGGGCAACATTAATTAACCTGTTCAAGCTAATATTATCTTCATTCATCATTGGTTTTATTCCTTCCTTCATTCATTTAATATTTTTTATTTATAATACAGGTTTCTATGTTAAATGCTAACAAATCAAAAAAGAAGTAAAATACTAGTGCTAAGTCCATCCCAAATAATTAACTTGAAAATTGACAAGTGCCAATTTAAGGATGTGATGCCACAAAAAATAAAGGATTAATTGGTACATTTGGGAGTGGTTCAGTTACAAATATTTTTTTAAACAACACCTATTCTTAACTATTCTATTATATATATGATGCTTAATTAAAGGAATTTGGAATATATTAAAAAGAGCTTTTTTATTCATTTATGAAATTTTATATATACACATATACATTTTATATACATATAAAATCTGTTAGTATATTTAGCAGCTCAAGATATCTTTGGGAAATGGGCTGGAGTGATAAATTTGCTTTCCCCACATGAAGCAGTCTCAAGTGGTTTCTAAGTCTTTATGATCTAAAACCACCAAAAAGAGAACAGAGATACTTGAACTAAGGTTACAGTCGCAAAGTATTTTTGTGTGAATCCCCATTTATCCTTTTGAAATGGCTTGCACATCAAACGTATCCCACCTACATGTCAAAGTTTTCATTTTCTAACACAAATTCCTCCCAGAGTCTCAATGCCAAGCTGTGTTCTGTCAGCCTTTCCTATCAGCGCCAGATAACAGATCTAGCAGGAACGATTCATCTGACAGCTTTGTGAGGAACATGTGAAGCACAATTGGATGCAGATTGCTCTGCCATCACTGCATTATCATCCCTGCAGTTCTAACCATAAACCTCCTTGCGTGGATTAAGCAGGCAGTCATCATTAAATGCCTGGACCACAGTTTTTATTTTGTGATTTCTGTCTAAAAACTTTGAAGACTGACTTGATGAGTTTGTTTTACTGGGCACAACATAATTTACTGTTGTCATATGATGCATATTTACAAGAAGATATGAATTATTGAATTTATTGAAAGTTGTCATATTTCCTATTTCCTGAAGTTCAATTATTCTCAACTAGTCAAATTTATTCTGATTATGTTGGTTAAAACATAAGCACTTCTGATTTCCCATATATCTCCCTGAATTTTCACTCTGTATATTCTGTGTACCAAAGAGGATAACATTCATTTTAGTCTCTGACACGGAAGCATTTTAAATTTTTACAATGTAGATTGAATAAAGAACTTGCCACTTACCTCTCTTTAAGAATAAGATAAAGCATCTTTCTTTTTTCTACAATAAGAATTCTCACAGGAAATATCACAATAGGTCAGTGTGTGATTAATTGGCTATTGTGTTTAGAGCAGGGGACAATTGGCAGGGTGTCCTCACAATCAAAAAGACCTTAAAAACTGAACAACTCAAAAAGATTCTCAAATGTATAATTGGTTTTCCTCAAGAAAACAAAGAAACTTATGGAACATTAAAATCTGTATCTAAAGATAAGATTCAAAGTATATGAATGGTGTTAAGATTAAAAGACACTAGCTGAGTATGGATGGGTTTAGGCATGAAGTTGTTTGGCACTAGAAACAAACCTGGTTGTGCAGCTGAAGAATTTGGCTACTATGACTGGAACAGATTCAAAGCTCTCCCAGGAGATAAGCCCTCTGATGCCATCAGGGTCACACAGAAACAGAAAGCCCTGTGAAGAAGGGAGCTTGTCTACCTTGTTGCCAGCATGTGTTAGTATGCCCAGCTTGTTAAAACACAGGTTTCGAAATATTATTTCTAACTAGTCCATATATAGCTGCTATTGTGAGTTCCACAAATGACCTCCTTCCACCCCAACCTTCTTATTCTTTTACGCTTCAGAGAGGCATCACTGGGCAGAAGGATCAAACCTGACATTGGAAAGCACCTCCCGGACATTACCACCACCACCAATGGCAATTCTGACTAGTACTCTAGTAACCGGATTACCAATTCAGATTGGTAGGCCTGGGGATGTTATCAAGTATCTAGATAACACCCCTGGGCCTACCAATCAGAAAACTACCCTTCCCCCACAAGTTCTGGATATCACTCCTGCACCCAGTGTCCTGGGTAGCAACCTTGCATCCAAGTATTCTGGGTTTCACCCTGAACCCAGGTTCCTGAGTATCAACCCTGCAACCAGTTCTCTTGATATCCAGTGTGACTGACAATGTCTGCCACATAGTAGTTGCTCAATAAGTTTTTCTGAATAAATTAATGAATAGGGGACCCAGTTATTTATTTTATACTTTTTTACACGTTCTGCAGGAACACCTATTTGCTAGTTCAATCCTACAACATTGTGTTCATTAACAAAATGATTTCTGGTCTGTTGAATCTGCCTGCTATTATCTGTATTTCCAATGCTGTTCATCCAGACATTGAGTGAGCACCTACTGTGTGACAGAAACCATTCTGGACCCTGGAGAGACCCTCAAGGAACCATAATGAGCTGGATATGTGCTTGGACTTCTTCCCAAGAGCATGGAGCTCAATAATTCACAACTATGAGGGAAAATGGGAATGCTAAAAAGATTGATTCATACATGTATTCTTCAGGTTCAACCTGACTTTATTTTGGATTTGGTCATAGAATCTAAATGTTAATTTTATGAGCAACCAAAGACATGGAAATAGACACAACCATATGACAAGTTGAATAAACTTGAGGAATCCTCTAGATAGGCATGGAATCCAAACCCAAAATAGCTTATGCTCATTGCCTATCTACTATGTGCCAAGCATATGATGCCATTCAGTAGTAGGGAGGCCAAATATTTTTTCCAAAGACATATAGTTGATAAGGGTCAAAGACAAAATGTAGATTGCTGTTTATCTTCCCCCAGAGTTCAGATCATAAGCATTCCCATCTACCTAATAAAGATATAAATTTAGTGTAGTCAGCTCATCTGGGACTACAGATTTTATGTTAAAAATCCAACATCTGAACTGGAGCAGTACTCGCTCTTTTTTTGGTCCCTCTAAATCTTCTTCCCAATGAATCGTAGATGTTGCTATGGCAACACTTCCCAGTATTTTTCTTCCATTCTTTGTTCATCATTTTCTTCCCTCCAAATTTCTCATTCTGTCTGGTGGCTCACGTGTCAGAATTCATCCTGGCAAAATGGGTTAGGGTCTGCTCTGTTTCAAATGGACCTGGACTTACACCTTGACCCTAACTACTTCAGTCCTTCAGCTTCTCATTCCTTCCCTTGACTCCTGGTTTCCTTGAATGTGGGTCTATTGCCCATCTTTTGTGTCCATACACTGACCTTGCCACTGAAAGCTTATAATGTATTCTCTATCTATGACAATGCTCTCACTTTGATTTTCCTGAAGGATATAGAATTTTTCTCTTTTTGTTGGTTCTGATCATTCCTGAACAACTTTAGACTAATAACCCTCCCAGACCAGTTTGTTCTAATGTGAGCAATTTCCAATCTGATCATCATAATTTTTTTTTTTTTTTTTTGGTACCAGGGATTGATCCAAGGGTACTTAATCACTGAGACACATCCCCAGCCCTTTTTATGTTTTATTTTGAGACAGGGTCTTGCTAAGTTGCTTAGGGCTCCGATAAATTGCTGAGGCTAACTTTGAGCTTGTGATCCTCCTGCCCAGCCTCCTGAGTGCTGGGATTACATGTGTGTACCACCACACCCAGCTCTAATCAAGATAATTTTTGGAAGATAAGATCATATTCCTTTTTTTTCTGCATATATCTAAAGATTTTACATTTAATAGTAATTCAATGTAGGATTATATTTCATGTATCTTTGTATTCTTCATAGTACATAGCCCAGTTTTTTGCACTTAATAGGTGCATAAATAATTTAATTAATAAATGAATGGACGTTTGTTTGGTAGATGGCTAGCCAGAGAAGAGCTGGTGCATAGGTGAAGTAGAATATGATTTAAGATGTCCTACTTGTATTTCTTTCTGCATGGTGGTCCAAGAAACATTTGTTCATTAAGATTACCAGCACTGACTGGCAACTGACTTTGACTCACTTATTTGGCTTACAATATTAACATATTAACTAAAATATGTGAGATATCTTCTATATATTAGCCACTAGCCTGGATATTTACATAGTTTTTAATTAAATATCATAACAAAAATGGAAGGTAAGTGTTAATTTTCCCTCCTTACAATAAAGGCAGGTCAAGCAGGTTCGGAAATGTGATTCATGGTAGATCTACTAGGAAATAAGTATTAAATATGGGTTAGGTCCCATATCACTATAATTCCAAATCCTTTTGAATTCTTTCTACTATATCATACTACTTAATATTTAAGACAGTCTCATAAAAATAGCCTTCTTAAATTTTGCAGGTATTTTCAGGAAATGGAGAACTAGCACATTGTCTTTAATTAGTCTGTTCCCACATACTAGTTTATATTGCCAACAAACTATTTCGTAGCAGAAAGAATGACAAGCAGCTGAATCCATAGTTTTGGGTTCTAAGTTGCCAAGGAGTAAGATGAGAACTCACCTGACCAGATGAGACTTAGTGCCAGGAGACAAAAGAAGGAACTTACAGGACAACTGAGTTAGGGCTGAGGGATTCATGCTGAAAACCGGTTTTCCTACTTCACAAATCTTTTGCAGTACAATGAAGATTTTCAGGGAGACAAGGTGAATCCCCAGTTCTACCTTTATCTCATCTGGATCTAATTATAAGGATAGGACTATTACTACCAAAAAAAAAAAAAAAAAGACTGTCAGAGTAGTTGAGGATAAGAAAAGTAAAAAAGACTGCACTCTGAAATTACATCAGCTTTAAAAGTTACCTAATGATGGATGAGGGCATCTTCAATCCAAGCCAAACCACAGATGCACTTTAAAAACTAAAACCATGCCAACTTTGAGTTAGGAATAAAGGGAAAGCAATTGTCCTCAAGCAGCAAAAAGTAAAATTATTTGTAATTACTGGTACTTAGATTTGAGTCCATTCAATGGATAAGAATTTGCAGTATAAGGGCTGGGGTTGTGGCTCAGTGGTAGAACACTTGCCTGGCATGGGTGAGGCCCTGGGTTTGATCCTCAGTACCACATATAATTAATAAAATAAAATAAAGGTCCATTGACAACTAAAAAAATGTTTAAAAAAAGAATTGAAGTAGAAATGGTAGTCTGATGAAAAAGTTGGAACTAGGTTAGGGGATATATTCTCACTCCAGGTCTATGGATAATCAGGAAAACAATCTAAGCACGTCTGGAAGGTCTTTAACTGAAGTACTGCAAAAGGGAGCTCTTTGGCCTTTCTCCCTCTGCCTACAGAACACATTTTTTAGGTTGAACATTTCCATTGTAGTGGTTACAGGCTTGAGAAGCTTCAATGTGGAATTGTCCTCCATAGTAACTTAGGAATGTGACCTAAAGTTGAAAGTGATTTTTCCATTTTTTTAATTAAAATTTTACTCTGCTTTTTCATTGGTTATTCTCTTGAACTATATCTATGCATTAATAAAAGTCCCTTTAAATTGTAGGCATAGAGAACCACTCAAAACATCTACAATGAATACTATGAGGCATACCCAATGACCTTTGCAGGACCCTGAACTATGTTTGTGAGTCTTTGTGCTGGTTTCATTGCATCATGGCTTCTGGGACCACACTGGCAACTTTTCTTGTGAGAACTCCTTCAACCTACTGGCTGCTGCTTGTTCCTGACAGCTTGCATTCTCCCCTGATGGCTCTAAACCAATGACTGACTGATGGCGCAAGACAATGAAAGTGCAGCCTTCTGGACTAAGGTCAAGAGACTCTGAGGTGGAAGCCAGCTTCCATGAACTTTGCCTGAAATCACACCTTCCTTTTCTCCTCTCTGTAATGCTTGCTCTACTTCCTTTCTGCTTCTCCTGGGAGCATGTACTTGATGAATTACTTGCACATGATTCTTCATCTCAGAGTCTGCCTCTAGGGAAGCTGACCTAAGATACTGAATCAAATAAAAAATGACTGGCATGGTTTTGGTCAGGTTGCAAGAAGAAATCACAGAGAAAGAGAGCACAGGGCCCTCTTGGGAAGTGGAGTTCAAAATCACACGAGTCCTAATACTTTCCTCCCCTCCACACTGCCATGTGGCTCCATGTGCAACCATTTGGTATCTTGTATCTCTTTTGTCACTGGCCCTGTTCCCCTCTCTGCAGACATCCTATGCTTCAGTAGCTGTGTCCAAGATGACCAGATCAGAAATAAGACTGGTTAATCCAGCGTGCTCTTTCTCAGGGACTGCAAGCAAGGCACACACAAACCTGGTTAAGTTCTAAGGTACCAACTGGATGAAGCTGACCGAGGGAGAGGAGAAAAAGATAGTCAATTTATGAAATGAAAATATGTTGACATTTTATAGATACTATAAATATTTTATACTTGAAAATACACTAGTAAGTATGTACTATGGAAAATTTTTATGAGACCAGAACTATTCAAGCACAGAAATTTATCATTTTTACTGATCTTTCACAAAAGAGTAGTTATGTTATAGTCTATAATGGATGATTGAGAAACAATCCATCTTGCCTAAAACAGACATGTGTGAAGGAGGAGTGAGGGAGCGAGGTGGTGTGAACTGTGGCCCTCTCTTTCCCCCTCACCACAGTGTGAGTGAATATCCTTATGTTCTAGGGCCTGCCTTCAGTTTGTGGTATAGGCAATTATGGAGCCTGTTCAAAACAGTGCCTCCCAAGCCTTCCCTCTATTCTTCTACCAGGAAGCGTGACACACTGATCATTAGTCACATCTGCCCTTTTGGCAGGGTTTCCAAACATTCTTGGCCCATAGTAAGAGCAGGATACCCTCCCAACACACACACGCACACACACACAAATGAAAAAATAAAAAAATAAACACGACCAAAACAAATATTTTGTGAAATTATACTTGTCTTCCTACCTATAATGAACTCCATTGTTTTCTGTTATAAATGAGCCTATTTCATTTTTTAAAATGCTAGCTCAACCAACCAAATTGATTTCATGGCCCATTAATGGGTTATAATCAGTGCCTTGGGACATTAAGGGTTTGCATCTAAATGCTAATATTTCCAGAGGAGTTGCCCCTATAAGTCATTATCATCCACTAGCACCTTGTTGTGCAGCAGCTCATTATTTATGTAACAAATGTGTTTTGAGCACCTGCTCCCTGCAGGGCATTTTACTGAGAGCCAAGAAGAATAAAAACATATGAATACTCCACCCCACCCCACCCCCTTTAAAAGGTTACCATCAAGGTCCTTAATTGCAAGCAACAAGAACAAATTCTGGCTAATGTAACATACAGGAACTACATATCATATATACCATATAATGGTAAATGTAACTATATAGCTATAGTACATATATTTTATAGTTGCATACCCATAGTAGATGATGGTGAGAATGAATAGATGTTAGGTATGTAGATAGATAGATAGATAGATAGACAGAGAGTCACTTTCCCAGGACCACAAGAAGAGGCAGAGAAGCAGTTGCACAACCAGTGCCACTGTCATGGCACACACAGGAAGTGGTCCTTTGCTGCCCCCACTGAGTCCTCCAAGATGCAGTGTGTCTGGCTAGCCAACTCCCAACCAACTCTAGACCCCAGTTGTTATCACAGGCATCACTGCCACTGTTGCCTTGGGATAGTTAATGTGGCAGCCACAGTGGTTACTTGGTCCAGAAGGAGTTTCCTGTCACCACTTCTCTGAAGCACCAGCTCTTGAATATGAATGTGCAGTGATTATATCTGACTATTTGGACTTGGGACATATGCCTTTGCATGGTGACTAACAGCTGAAGTCAGATTCCCTGAGTTCAAATCTTTGCTCTTCCAACTACTTACTGTGTGACCATAATCAAGTTACTTTCTCTCTGTGCTTCAGTTTTCTCAAACGTATCAATTTTATAGTGGTAATACCTATTTCAAAGGGTTGAGGATTAAATGAGATACTGCTTATAAAGTGCTTAGAAGTGATTGCTATTACTAAGAAGAATTGAAGAGGAACTGCGTTAGTCAGCACTTTGTCACTGTTGCCAAAATACCTGACAAGAACAACTTAGAGGAGGAAAGATTTACTTTGGCTTATAGTTTCAGAGGTTCAGTCCATGATCAACTGGCTCCAAGGTAGAAACATCATGGTGGAAGTCCAGGGCAGAGGAAAGCTACTCACCTCATGGTAGCAAGGAAGCAGAGAGAAAAGAGAGGGGAAGGGGCCAGGGACAGATACAGTCCAAGGGCATGTCCCCCATGACCCACTTCCTACAGACACACTCCACCTGCCTACAGTTGCCACCTAGTAGTCCATTCACATTATTAGTCCATCAAATGGATTAATCCACCAGTGAGGTTATAGCTCTCAGAGTTCAGTCTTTTCATCTCTGAACAATGCTGCATTGCCTAACACATGAGCTTTTCAGGGGATATTCCTAGTTTCAAACCATAACAGAAACTACCTTGACTTTTCAGATTTTATTGTGGGAGATGTGCTCATCATCCCAATTAAGACTGAAAAAAATGGGGAACTTTCTAAAGCGGTAGACCAAAAAAGAATGACCAGTGTCCATTCTATAAAGATGAGCTGAATGATACGTTTCCTGTTTTCAGAGGTCAGAGCTCTGAGGGAATGAAACCTAAGATGGGATGGAGAGTGGGGCTGTGAGAAGGGATGGGGCTTTGTGGTCCCTGGAGAAACCTGGTAGCCAGAAATCCACAGGAGGGACACTCCAGAAGGAAGACAGAGTGGAAGAAAGAGATGGGCTGATGCCCACGGTCTACGCACTACTCCCGCTCCTCCCTCTGAAATGTGATGGCACTCTATCGCTCTGGTCTTCAAATGTATCTGCTCAAATATGTCCTAAAAGAATTTTGCAAATTGATTTCCATTTTTATAGATCTTTCATTAATATCTAGAAATTTGATCATAAATTTAAATAGTTGGAAGGGTACTGCTTTCTGGCATATAGTATGTATGCTTTAAATATATTTTCCTCAAAATCTTGAAATTCCTGATTTTCAGAAATGGTCTGCTTTATAAGGAAAATGAAAAATAAAGTTCTCGGCTTCAAATCAGGAAAAGCAGACTTAATTTTTGCCAGGAAAAAAAAAAAAAAAGCCTGACTGTATTGAATTGAGATGTACTATATGTGTTAATCTGTATCCCTGTGTTAATTATCTGACTTTTTAAATCCAGTTTTAAAAGACATAGAAATAGCATGAAGCCCTGCTGTAAACTTGAGGCCTGATAAAAATAATGCTCTACCTCCTTTAATATTTTTCTGCTGAAAGCTCACGATGTCTCTCTCTCTCTCTCTCTCTCTCTCTCTCTCTCTCTCTCACACACACACACACACACACACACACACACACACACACACAGCATGCTCCCCCATGAATTGTGAGGTTTCAAGCTGTCCTTGGAAACCTTAATGGTTAATTCCTGAGCAAGGCACCATAGTCAAATTTAGGACAGGACAGGTAGGGTAGAAGGCAGGCAGCTGCAAAAGGAGAGATGGGAAGAGAGAAACCCAGACCACAGGCACATTCATAGGGTCTGTTTAGAAAAGAATATATTTATAAGCTAAAGAATGAGAATTTATTCCTCAAAATGAACCCAGTTTATATACCCATTGGAAAATCTTCATGTTCCCCCAGAGGCTATGTGTCCCAGTTTCAAACAAAAAAACAAACAAACAACATATTCTAGAACAGAATCTAATTGATACTCTTCAAGTCATTACATGCATAGTTTCCCATAATGGAAAATATTTTGCCATGCAACAAATATATATGTTTTGTATCCAATGCTTGAGTCAATCAATGCTAAAATGGTGGATTGAGTAATGCTTTTCTCCTCACTTGCCCTTTCTGTAACAAAAGAAAAAAGATCATTTAGCAAATGGTGCTAAGATTTTTGATTACACTGTTAACTCTACTGCTTTTTGTTGGTTGCTTAACTTCTTAAGGGGCCCCAGATGCCTTTAGTTCCAAATTAATCTTGGCAAAATATTGCATTTAATTTTGACATATGAATATTTTATAAAGTGCTATGCTACTTAGAGCAAATATACAATCCAAGAAAAAAAACTTTTAAGGTACTAAGAAATTTTGCAAAAGCATTTTAAAGAGAATCAATGGGCTAGAGAGTCACTACTGCTGCAGTCAGCCTCAGGGATTCTGGAGCCAACACCAACAAACCACCTCTGCCGACGTCTGGCCTCAGGACAATGGCTTTTCCGTACCACATGTTCCGTACCACATGTTTCTATGTGCTGGCCACAAATATTTAAACACTTTAAAGCTAGGTCCTCTGATTATTGACAAATTGATATCAAATATAAATCTTCCTTTCTTTCTCTGACATGTACATAACTGATACAGCATTCTTTAAGAAATGAGAACTATATACAGTGACCTTCACACATTCTGTCTACAGGAACAGCTGTGTTACTCAATTTGGCAACTCAATTCTTGTGTGGAAAACCATGTTTTCCACTCACAGTTCTTCGTTTGTTCCCTAAATGATGGGAAACTAGCCCTCGGGTAGATTCAAATCTTAATATGTAAGTTAATAAACCAGTGAATGAATAAGAACCTATTAAATGCAAAGCACCTGACCAAACTCCTTTAGACTAAGTGTAGTCTTCCTTCCAAAAAGAGCAGATTATTCCTCCATTTTCTCCCTTCTTTTCTCCTCAATCTGTCTTCAGACAATTGTCAGGCAATTGTAAAACTCCTCTAAGACTAAAACAGTAAAGCTGAGATAGACAGACTGCTAGGGAGACAGACTGTGGGTGAGCAATGCTGAAGTCGCCATGAAGAGTTCTGCAGGTCCCAGGAGCAGAGGAAGCAAGAGCAAGGAGGCCTATGGGCCTCCCCATCTTGCCTTTTGCAATGCTCCAATCTAGCAAAAGCAGCAGGGGTGGGAAACTGGGGAGTGAAACAGAAAGGGAAGGAAATATAAGACAATGAATTTAATTGATTTCACAGCTCAGGAATTCTCTTTAAATTCTCCTTAGGTTCCCTTAGGGACAAATTCCACTTTGTTACTAACATCAAATGAGAAGAAATGTAGTGTCCCCCAGAACCCTTAATGACATGATTCTCTTACAAGTGGTGAATTTAGTTTTGTATCTAGCATCTTTTTTAATCAACACCATATATTGTTAAAGATATATTTTGTGATTACATTTTTTTGAAATTTTACTCCTTAGAATGAGTTTTACATTAACAATTACCGAGGAGCTACCCACACTTAATCTTCTGTCTCAAGTTTAAGTGTTCATATTTTACTAAAGAGACGAAGCTACAGCCCTACACACTCGTCATGGGAGCTCATTATGAAAGGCAGTCAAGGATTCATGGCCAGATATCTGCTAATTGTCTATCCAGTAGTCATTTTCCTCTCTTCTTGTAAAGAGGACTCTAATTTGTTTCAGTATCACTTTAGCACAGGTGATCGATCACCTAGCTCAGGAATACATATTAATCTGCGTAAGTCTTTCATGGAAATCCTCCTCCTCTTGCTTATGATTGGTTTCATTATGAGCCTGTGATGCAGTTCTTCTCAGGGATAAAGACAGCAAGCCAAGTGAGAGCTTCTGGAAAAGGTCTCCACACTCAAATGTAATGTTACAACGAAGACCCAATTCATTTGTCCTGCTGGATTGTTGTCACTGTAGAAGATAGCTGATACTTATGCAGTCACTTTGTAACTATGTGGGAAACTAAACTACTCATAAAGCCAAGGCACTGAGTGTGGCAGAGTAGGAGATGGAAATAATTTGGATCTTTGGTGAAATAACCCAGGCACTGCCTTATGTTGTCCCTTCTTGTCATTATTTAAACCTTTTATTGCAGTTTTAAAATATGTCCATGATTCTTTCTTTTTCCCTAGGTCAAGAGAAGCTTCCTTGAGTGGGAGTTGGACTTAGTGACTCACTTCTAACAAAGTAAGAGTGATGATATGCCATTTCAAAGACTAGTCCTTAAAAAGCACTCTGGCTTCCTCTTCACTCACTCACTCTTAGTCATCCAGAGTAGATGACACTAATCATCATGTCATGAGGACTTCTAAGCAGCCTGAAAGGCCTACATGCTGAGGGACTGAGATGGCCACCTACCAACAGATATGTTGGTTGAGTCATGCCAGAAGAAGAACTTCCAGCCTCATTCAGGTCTTAAAATGATAGTAGTCTCTACCCATATCCATAAGAGACTCAGAATGACCCAGAGAAGCCAGTCCTGGATTCTTGATGGACAGAGACTAAGTTTGGGGGAAATTTGTTATGCAGCAGGAAATAACTAATACACTTTCTAAGACTGAATTATCTGACCTTTTTGGACAAAGGCATATTGATTGGTAAAATGTTCTAAAAGATTATATCCTGAAAGCAGAGAATTGCAGGTTCCTCCATGAATGTTCTGGTTTATTTTATCCTCTTCTGAAAGATTATATAAAGCTATCTCAGACAAATGGATATCTTTCTCATAAGGCCTTCTGAAAAAGGAGATAACAGTTGTTCCAGGACTTTACTTTCCACAACCATCTGGTAGGGACTGAAATCACTCTGGTTATGATTAAACCAATTGCATATCATTGTATCCTTAGAATAGTATTTCCCAAACTTTCTTATAAAAAAGTATCCTGAATAATATTAACTGATATTTTACATCCCCAAAAAAGGAAGAAGAAATTGAGATTCAAACTATTCATATAGCACATTAAAGACTATGGAGAAGTCTCTCTGCAATGAGATCTGTTTAATTTTCATTTAACCCAGAATTTCTCAAATCCATGGTGACAATGAACTGTCCTCTATGTTCTCTTCCTCCAACAAAAAAATATCCATCAGCATTTCTTAGGGTTCAGATGTTCTACAGAATACATTGACATGGGTGCAAATGAGAAAGAGGTCATCACAACATACATTGAATGGAATATATTGGCATGAATGATTAAAATAATCCAAAACACTATACTTGAAATAACACAGCCATCCTACAATGACACAGTCACATCTATTATCTGAGCAATCCTAAGTGTCTAGTTTAGACTTAGACTTCAAGTCAAAACCGGTATAAGTTCAGAATTTTCAACATTCATTTGGTAGAAAAATGGGACCCATGTACATTTATTCAAAAAGATCAGAACTTGTTTCCAAAAATATAAACTTTTTGAGAAGTTTCCTCTTTCCCATTGAGCAGTAACATTTTGCCTTCTTTAAAAAGGCTTATTTTAATATTTTAGTAAAATGTTTCCTCTAAAATGTTTGTTATAGGGGAAAGCCTCCTATAGAGACTTCCAAAATATGGATATTTGGTATGTAAAGCCCTGAATTAGCATCCCTATGCCAACTGAAAGGTCATGTAATTCACCTATGATTCATCCAGTACTGCCAAGGAAGCCAACCTCTCTTCCTGATAATGCCTTGGCAAAAGAATTCCTAGATTTTGTCCTGTTTGTCCCCAAAGCAAAGTGAATGAAATCTCAACTCCACAATAGTTATTATAACCTGCCATAACCAGACAAGGTCCCGTGAGGTAAATGGTTCTGCCCTTAGGGCTGAGCCAAATCTGACACTTCAAAAGAAAGTAAATGGAATAATTATGAAATAATCCTTAAGTGGTCAAGTTTCAAAAGCACAGGATTTTAGCTACAACTATAACTTGACCCGAGTAGCTGGTAAATCTGTTCAGACTCTCCTGGCTTTTCTATCTTAAGCTCTTGCCCATAATCCTTTATTGACAGAAACTATTACCATCTGGGTCAGGAATAGAATAACTACATTTTTTCTCACCTATACAACTCCCTTCCCAACACTCTAAGTTCCAGGTTTTCTTTAGTATGAGAGAGTCCTTGTCTTCAGCTTTCCTAATTTTCCATATCCAATTGGTCAGCAAGTCTGTGAAGGTTTGCTAAGTCCCAGAACTTCTAGTACTTAAGAGTACACTGAACCATTTTTTTTACTTTGCTTAAAAACCTTACAAGAATGTGATATTTAAAGATAAGTATTACAAGGCAGACTGCATTTATTAAGAAAACCCAGAACTACTATTCCAGAAGTTAAGGAGGACTTAGAAGATCTCAGAAACTAGCTAGGGTCCATTGAGTGGAGCTTCATAGGACCTCAATTCCATCTACACAATCCATCCTTCTTCCATTCTTCCCTTACCTCCCCACCCTCGTTATGAAACAAAAAAGAAAAAAAGAAGAATAGGAGCAAAGTAATAAAGAAATCCCAATACTGACCATTGGAGGTCAAGGACTGAGGACCAAAGGGGAGGATGGACTCTCAGCAGACCTTGGCAAGAAAGATGCCACAGAATAATTGAAGCACTACTCCTTTCCACACTCTAGTACTTAATACACATGTGCCTTAAAACTCAACAGTATAACTCCAGAGAGAAGAGAGAGTTAACATTAGTTTGATCCGGATTAAGATTCTGTTATGCCAGTGGAATACAATTAAAATTAAGTTTAAATATGGGGAAAAAAATAAGGGTATACTATGTTTGGGTAAGATTATTCCTGCAACGATTACATTAAAATTTTAGATTAAAATTGTAACATGCATCCTTTTTTCAGAACATAAAATGTACATCTTAGAAGAAAGGAATATCATCCCCTTGCTATTGTGTTAAAGGAATATCCCAGGTCTTACTACCACAGGACTGTATTAGTTGTCTAGGGCTGTCATAATAAACTACCACAAACTGGGTGGCATAAAACAAGAGGAATTTATTCCCCCACAGTTCTAGAAGCTGGAAGTCCAAGATCAAGGTGCTAGCGGGGCCACACTCCTTGGAGAGCTCTAGGGGAAAACCCTCCCTTGCCTCTTCCTAGCTCCAGGTGATCACTGACAATCCCGAGCCCTGTGACTTGCAGCCACATCACTCCAACCTCTGCCTTTGTCTTTATGTGACCTTCTCCCCTGTTACTCTGTGTCTGGGAGACTCCGTTCCTCTTCTTATAAGGACACCCATCTTTGGATCAAGGGCACACACTACTCCAGTACATTCTCATCTTAACCAATTACATCTGCAATGACCCTATTTCCAAATAAGTTCCCATTTCTAGACTCTGGAAAGAATGTGAGTTTGGAGGAGACACTACTCTCCCAGTGGAGAGCCCACTGGCACGTTGCCCTCACAGTTGTGTCCTAACCGCTTGACCACAATCCCCTTGATTTCCCACAGAGAGAACAAAGACCAAGGAGCATGTTTATTTAATTTTTTATTTGTTCTAACTAGTTATCCATGACAATATAATGCATTTATGCATTTTGATAAATCATACATAAATGGAGTGTAATTTCTCATTTTTCTGATTGTACATATTGTAGGATCACATCATTCATGCAGTCATACATGTACATGAGGTAATAATGACTGTTGCACTCTACTTCCTACGCCCATACTCATACCCCCATACCCCTTTCGTTCCCCTCACTCCCCTCCACCTAATCTAAAGTAACTCTATTCTTCCCTAGTGCCCCCCACCCCTATTGTAAGTTAGCATCCACATATCAGAGAAAACATTTGGCCTTTGTTTTTGGGGATTTGGCTTATTTCACTTAGCATGATATTCTCCAACTCCATCCATTTACCAGCAAATGCCATAATTTCATCCTTCTTTAAAGCTGAGTAATATTCCATCTTTTTTTTTTTTTTTTTTTTTTTTTTTTTTTGCGGTACTGGGGATCGAACTCAGGGACTTGTACTTTCGAGGCAAGCACTCTACCAGCTGAGTTATCTCCCCAGCCCAACCACATTTTCTTTATCCATTCATCTGTTGAAGGATACCTAGGTTAGTTCCATAGTTTAGCTATTGTGAGTTGAGCTGCTATAAACATTGATGTGGCTGCATCACTGTAGTATGCCGATTAATAGTTTTTTAACTGAAGGTGCATAGAAAAGTAATTGAAGAATCACAAAGATAAATTGCAGCCCTTCTATCCATGGGCTACTTTCTGAATAGACAGCTTTAGACCCCTCCAGGTTTCTCCAAGAAACTGCTTCCAAGAGCAGAAGCTAAGCTGGCCTCACCTGTGGGGAATGTTCTAGGTTCTGCCCCAGGAAAGAGGATCTCCTGAGGCCCCCAGAGAAGTAGTCTTCCTTCCCTGTGGTCCAGGATGCACCTCATAACTTCAGGTCCTGCCTCAGGATCAATTTCTTTACAAGACAATTGACAATAGGAATGAACAGTCCCTGCAGGAGAGCAACACCTTTCACCTTCATAATGCATTTAGAGGTTGAAAACTAAATGCCAGTACATTTGAAGTTTTTAGTCTTAAATGTTACCAAAAGTAAGAACAAGACTTTCCTGAGTAAAGTAACAGGTATATGTAGTCTCTTAGCATCTAGGGTCATATCTATCCTTCTTGCTGAAGTAACCCCCATGATTAGCGGAAGATCCTGCATACAGTAAGTGTCCAACCACCATTCACTAAATGCACCAATCAAAGTTGAGTTATTCAGGGCTTTTTGAAAACTTTTTTATGATCTCCAGCAGAGGTAAAACCTATTCCTGCTCTCCTTTTCAAATGCTAATTTCCTATATGGAACTTTCAACATTTATTTCCTTTCTCTCCCTGAAGTCTATTATCCTGGAGCCCAAGCACCAGCTTAAGGCGCAGCTACCTAAGTGCACAGAGAAAGAATTGTTCAACAATCCCCTGCCCCAATAAAGCAACCAAATTTTAAAATTCGTAGTCCTTGCCAGGTCTGTGGTACACACCTGTAATCCCAGGGACTCAGGAGGCTGAGGCAGGAGGATCACAAGCTGGTGGCAAGTCTCAGCAAATAAAAAATTAAAGGGGCTGGAGATATAGCTCAGTGGTAAAGCACCCCTGGGTTTAATCCCCAATAGCGGAAAAAAAAAAAAAAAGAAAAAAAAGAAAAAAGACATAGTCTTTGTTAGATCATAAAACAATCATGTGAATTATAAAATAAAACTCCTTAGGTAGCTAAAGGACCGATCTGTTTCCCCCAAAGGAATAAGTGGTTCCCAGCTCCTCAATTCCTTTAAACTCTGTTTGAAGGGCACTTTTCCTGGCTTCTCTACATCCCATCCTTTGTGCCACCTCTTCCCTTCTTCCAAAGCTATCAGCTAGCTCCTCATTTGGATTGGCCACAACCTCTCACCCACACAATCTCACTGGGTCACCGGGTGCAACAGTCCACAACTCTACTGTACCTGCTCATCTATTTCATACTTAGGTTAGCCAAAGCTGACCTCTGACTTTTGATCTGCTTTTGACTTCTTAGTCCTCTTTTTTGAAATTCTCCTCGTGTTAAGCTTGCATGCATCTCTGGCTGCCTTGTTTTGCTCTTCTAATCTAAACTTGGTGTCTATCTGTCTCTTTGCCTTTCAACTACATTCTGGCTCAAACTTCCTTCAGGGTTTCCCCTGGCCCAGGGTCCACCCAGCCTTTGTGGATTATTAGTGAGCCTGCCGTTAGCCTCTTGAGCTCTCCCTGGCCATCCTTCCCTAGGACGTGCCTCTCAGCCTCTACAACACCTCTTGCTGGGCCCTTCACTCCCTGGCACACGGTTCTTTTCTATGATACAAAGACCTTCTTAATATGATCCTTGTTCTCCTCTCCCAGCTCACCTGTCACCCTACAATAAGGTTATGGGACAGGTCACTGAATTATCATACTCTATTGGAGAAACATTTTATAAGCCCAAACTACCCAAATTCATACTATGAGAAGTTATTATCAATAGCTTCATTCTATTTTTATTTTATTTCGTAATAGATTATGTACCTTTTAGCTTAATTTTAAAAAGTAATAATTGTATCCAGACAAACGAAAATTGAACTTAAATTTCAAGGCTGACTTCCTCCTTAAGAAAGAATAATATGGTGTATGGCTAAGAGCTAAGAGAATGGACTCTGTAGGCGGACTGTTGTCTTAAACCTGTCATTTATATATGTATGACCTATAGAGCAAGTTACCTAGCCTATACTTTAGTTTTCTCATTCACAAATTGGGGATGACACTGTTTCTGATTTCAAAGGCCTTTTATAAGGTTTAAATGCCTTCACACCTGCAAGTGCTTAGAACAGAATTTAAGCACTAAAAAGCCTTCGGTGAACATCAGCTACCGTTATAATTCTTGATTGAAGGCTTAGCCTACAGCAGTCTTCAGTTTGGCTATCACATATGAACTCTAAAAATACTCTCGAAAACTTTTGGAAAAGGAATTAAGAGAGATAATGAAGTCTCTATAACAGATATGAAGAAATAGCTTTTTACTGGGACAAAAAGAATATAATCCTACCATTATGCCTTGGAAAAGCTGTCCATCCCTGGAGAGGCTCTGATCTTATTATTTTACTCACAATCTACCTGAGATAGACTTGTAATTTTTATTCTTAATAGTACCTAGAACTGCCCTGTCCTTTGTTGTTGGTCTTTCTTCCTTTTCTACCATTTCTCTGCAACAATTATTGCTGGTAAAGAGTGTGTAGACCCTCACATCCTCCAACAGAGAACATGCCTCAGCAAACAAACCAAATCTCTTACGAAGACTAGCTACTTCTCAGAGCAAATATATGATGCATTAGGTAGCTAAAAGGGTAGGGATTCGGATCCTATCCTCTTTGGAATGACAGGATAGGAAAAATAGAAAGAGCTATCATTTCTTACAGACATATAATAACCAAAGTACCCATTTCCTTTATTAGATATCTTCAGGCACTCAGCATTTTTCTGAGATGATGCAGTCTGGGAAATTCTCATTATTGGTGGATTTCACATGTGTGAATTTGCCTACTTGTTAGAATTTATTTATAACCCCAAATCAACACTCACAGTGCTTTTGCAGTCATTAAGTGGGAATACTCTGGTAAAAAGTTTGAATTGCCTCATGGAAAGTTCTCTCAGAGGCTGAACAAGGTGATGTTCTACTGCATTGTTTTAGCTCTCATACTATAAACAAGTGTCCTTGTCATGATCTGTTTAGTGCTAGACTATTCTCCCTTTTTTGCTTTTTTCTCTGTGATTTTTCTGCTTAAAATGCCCACTGAGAATAATGCTGATGTTCTATCTAGTGTTCCTGAGCACAAGAGAGCTGTGATGTGCCTAAGGGGGAAAATACACACTAGATAAGCTTTGCTCAGGCATGAGTTACAGTGCAGTTGGACATGTGTTTGAAGTGAATTAATCAACAACACATTAAAGAAGTTTTTTAGTCAGCTTTTGGCTGCTGTGACTAAAAGGATCTGATCAGCACAATTATAGAAGAGGAAGAGTTTATCTGAGGGCTCACGGTTTCAGAGGTCCTAGTTCACAGAAGGCTGGCTCCATTCCTCAGGACTCAAGGTGAGGTTAAACATCATGACAGAAGAATGTGGCCAAGGAAAGCAGCTCACATCATCAGGAAGCAAGAATCCCCACTTAATAGATACAAATATATACCCAAAGCCACGCCCCAATTCCCAGTCACACCCTACCACTTGGGTTACCATTCAGTTAATCCCCATCAGGGGATGAATCACTGATTGGATTAAGATTCTTACAACCCAATCATTTCTCCTCTGAACCTTCTTGCATTGTCTCACACATGAGCTTTAGGGGAACACCTCATATTCAAACCATAAAACAAGGTATCTGTAAACAAAGACACACATAAAACACGGTTATGTGTTGATTGATGAAAATATTGTGATCAGAGGCTTGAAGGCACCTAACCTTGCATTTCTCCTAGGAACAATGGTGTAAATATTATAGAGCATAAGCATAATGAATAATAAGACTCAACCATATATCCAATCTGAACTACTTCATTCAAAGAATTCTCATTGCTAGCTACTCTTCAAACATAGTGCAATGGGTTTTCAAAAAAAAACTACTCCAGTGTAAATTTGCTTATTATATAAATTGAAGCCTTGATTTAAGGCATCCAACCTTCTGTGGTTAAAACAAACAAACAAACAAAAGATGCCACATACACCTCACCTGAAAGAGGACTGTGAAATATCAAAAAATGTGATTTAGTTTAAGGATTGAGATAAAAGATAAAATATAAGTCTTTCCTGAAGTAACTTTCTGTCCATTTTCCACCTTCTGATTTTCAAGCTGTGGCATATATATCATCCTCCTCCAGTCCATCACCCCACCCGGTAGTTGCCCTCTTCTCTCTGCTATCATAAGCTTATCATGCATGAGGCTGTATTGACAAGATACACATTTCTCTCTCTCTCAAATGTCCCAGGTCATGGAAAAGGAATTCAGCTGGCACATATCTTCCTTCACTTGCAACTTGCAGAAGCCTTGGAGGAGAGAACTAAAGCATGGCTTTCCTCCTCCTCCTCCACCCAGCTACTTTGTCCCAGGTGGTCAGAGTTACAGGGATGGGCTCTGACTCTGAAGACAGGAAGGAGAGGCAGGTGACCTGGTGCAAAGATTGAAAGAAAGGAAAGCCAGCTTCACTTCTGAAACCTAATTCAAGGTCAGGGGTGTCTGAGACCACCCTCACCTGTGGAACCACCCTTGGGTTCAATAATTACAAAGACTCAAAGAACTCAGCCAAATCATTATAATTATGGTAATAGTTAATTACAATATAAAGATACAGAATAAACATAAGTCAGGGGAGGAGGCACATAGAACAAAGAGGTCAGGCATGTGTGTGATACGACCTTCTCCCCTATTTTCCTTGAACTCTTCAATAAAATCTACAATGTACATTATTTTATGAAATAGAATTTCTTTTGGGGGGTTGGGAGCAGGTCTGAAAAAAACGGATTCTTACTTGAAGATTGCTTCTTGGAGAAATCACAGAATGACTAAGCGATCCCAGAAAACTTTGAGTTAAAAAGTTTTTATATAAGTTGAAGTACATACTAGTGTATCTTCTTTATATAAGTTGGAGTACATACTAGTGGAAGCCCCCATACCTTTTTGTATTGATTTTACTAGGGTTGCCATATCAAAGTACCACAGGCTGGATGGCGCTCAAACAACAGAAATTTATTTCTCACAATTCTGGAGGACAGAAGTTCAAGATCAAGGCGTCAGCAGAGTTAGATTCTTCTGAGGCCTTCCCTGTTGGTTTGTTGATGGCCATTGTTTCCCTGTGTCTACACATGGTCTTGTAGCTCTCTATGTGAATTGACTTCTTATGAAGACACCATTCATATTGGATTAGAGCTCATTCTAATGACATAATTTTGACTCAATTTTTTAAAGACTCTGTCTCCAAATACATTCTGAAAATCTAGGGGTTAAGTCTTTAACATATGAATTTGAGGGGGTGCATAATCAGTCCGTAATACTTTTACATTTCCAGAGGACAAGGCTAGTGCATTTGAGATAGAATATCTGGGAATGGGATAGACAGCAAAAGCTTTAGTGATCCTGGTCCACAGCATGGTGTTAAAACTAATTCAAGTTGACTTAACAGAATCCAACTAAAGGAAAGGAAATCTTTAAATTGTTATTCTCTACATAGATTCCATCCTGTTTACAGCTATGTCTTCCTCCCTGAACAGGTTTAGTTGTTATAGCAACACAATAATAAACTCACTCCTGCTTAATCTGCATTTCTAACACCATGTACATTTATTCCAATGTTTTATAGGATAGCAAAACTAATTTTTGTTTTGTTTTGCTTTTGTGGTATCTGTTTCAGGGATCAATTACATAAAGCACCATTTTATTCTCATGAACATAGTTATATTAAGTTAACCTCACAAAAGACATTTTCTCTATTGTCTTATGATAAGCATCTTAGGAAAAATTACAAGGATATAATAGCTATTTGCTAATAAATTTTGATTCTGACGTTCAACATAAAATGTTTAATATCATTTAATATTTTTATTGAGAATGACATCAAATAACACCAAAATAAAAATGATTCATATTTGTTTCAAGTGTGGGTATTCTGAATTTTCTCACTTGAAAAAGTCTCAGTAGATTTGCCTTCCCATCTGATAAGTGAGAGTCATGGTCACATGTATTGCAGTCATTGCTTCAGTTCCCTGGTGCAGCTTAAAAACAGCTCTAAAAAAGGCTCCGTTGCTTTTCCTGGTCTCTTGGCTGCATCAAACTACATCTGCAATACAGCAGGTGTCTTTTATTCATCACAAAGCAATTTCTGCTATCAAATAACAACTACAAGTGTGTATCAGGATTGACTATCAGGGAGGGGTACAAAATGATTACAAAAGAAATCTGAAATGATACAGTAGTTGAGATTCTTATTTAAAGATTTTTAAAACACTATTTTTTAAAAAATCAGATTATGGTACTATAGAAGCCTTAGAAATAGTCTGTGTGTGTGTGTCTGTGTCTGTGTGTGTGTGTGTGTGGTGTGTGTATGTGTCTCTCTGTGTGTGTGTGTGTGTTGTGTGTGTTGTGTGTGTGTATGTGTGTGTGTGTGTGTGTGTTGCTGGGGATTGAACCTAGGGGCACTCTATCACTAAGCTGTGTCTCCATCCCTTTTTATTTTTTATTATGAGACTGGGTCTTGCTAAGTTACTGAGGCTGGCTTCAAAATTACAATCCTCCTGCTTCAGCCTCCTGAGTCAGTGGGATTACAGGGGCGTGCCACCATGTCTGGCACATTACCCCTATAATTAAGAGAGTACATAGAAGAGATTAAGCATGTGGACTCAGGAGTCAGAATGCCTGAGGTCAAATCCTGTGTCTACCTCATAGCAGCAGTAAACATTTGGCAAATCACTAGAACTGTCCATTTCTCAGTTTTCTCAACTATAAAATGTGAGTAAGGATAGTTCCTACTTCACAGGGCTATTGTGAAATTGAATCAGAACAGTACCCGGCACTGGCAGCAGTCAAGAAAAGTATTATCCCCTCCTGCTCTCCTTTGATCTCTTGTACATATCTAGCTCCCATCTCATCACGGCTGTCTCATCTTCTCTCTCCTTTTTTCCATGTTCAGCTTTTCAGGCAGGCTTGACAATCAGTTCCCTTTTTTGCATCTCCACTCCGACCCTTGATGAATTCAATATCATTTAATAAAGCTGCATGTCATTATTCAATTTTCATAATAGCTAGAATTTTTGAGCATTTCCTGTGTTCCACTTGTGCCTCCTTTTATGAAACACACCCCAAAATGTGCTCTTCCTAAACCCACATAGGAAACATACTGCCTCAATTTCCTGGCCTCTTCTGCCTTGCTCTTAAATACTAGGCTTCCTGGCATCGTGTCCCCAGCCCTCTCTCATTCTACACACATCACCTGGGCAGGAAAAATCTCATGTCCTCAGTCACCAACTAAATACTGATAACTCTCAAACCCGGATCTCCAGCTTGAACTTCTGCCCTGAGCTCCAGAACATTATATCACAGATGATCACTGATCATCTCAACTGCACCACAAAGCCAGCACAGGCAAACCTGTGTTCAATTCCATGCAAAATCTGCTTCTCATTCTTGCATCCCTACCCTACCACAGTGTGCCAAATACTGGTGTTGCAGAAGTAATCAGAATAAGCAGAGGCCCTGCCCTCATAGAACTGAAAGTCTAATTGGAGGATAGATCCGTGGAGAAGACGTCCATAGAAGCACCCTTAATTTACTGTTTTGTGAATACTTTCCTTGGATTTTTTCCCATTTGCTCTTTATAAAATTGACAAAGTATTTATCATATTTTGCTACAAATATTTTTCTAGTTAGTAAGTCAGTAACTGTATAGGAGAGTGGGGAGCAGCAGTTCCAAACCTCAGTTCTTGTGGTCCGATGAAAGAAAATGTAAAGTAGGCACCAAAAGCCATAAAAGAGAGTTTTAGTATAAGTTAAAGTAAAGTAAGGCTCAAGTAGAGAATGAGAGCATTCTCAGGAGAGAAAGTGGGTCATCTCCAAGCAGAGAACAGAGAACAACAAAGGAAACAGTACTGTTTGATATTTTCCTTGGGAACTCTGGTCCACCTTCTTCACTCTTTGCCAATCAGAAGTTCAACCCTTCCTTCATGATGAGCAGTGGAGTTTTTGACCCTTGTTGGTCCTCTCTGGAACTGTCATGGTGGCCATCCTACTCAGGGGAGTTGTGGGGTCTTCGTCTACAAGGTAAATCCTGTGTTATTGTGAGTACTGGGGTCAGTGGCTGGTCAGAAATTACTTTAGTGTACCTGCATTACTAAAGAAACTTCTCTTCTGCAATATATAAAGACACTTGTGACCATAACTCTTAGCTTTACCTTGATCTCTGTGGACCCTGAAAAGAGTTGGTCCCATTAATCCTTCTTCCGTGACACCTTTCCCCCCTTAGCTACCCAGTTAGTTCCTTTCGTTTCTATTTGCTTGTTCTCCAGGTCTGTGCATCTGATATTTTCCTACAGGTTATCTGCTACAAGTTATTGACTCATCTGCCTTGGCAGTAATTTAAAAAACCTTAAAAAGTGACTGTTTTAATCAGTTTTTTGGCCACTGTGACCAAAAGACCTGACAAGAACAATTAGAGGGGGGGAAAAGTTTATTTGGGAACTCATGATTTCAGAGGTCGAAGTCCACATGACCAACTACATTTCTAGGGAGGCAGAACATCATGGTAGAAGTGTGTGGTAGAAGAAAGTAGCTGGGTACATGGCTCCAGGAAGGGTGGGGGGAGGAGGGAAGAGTGAGGAAGGGAAAGGGAGAGAGGGAGAGGGGGGCAGGAGGAGGGAGGGAGAGAGGAAGAGAGAGAGCTCTGCTCAAGGAGGACAAAACATATATCCCAAAGACACACTCCCAGGGACCCACCTCCCCGAAACCTACCTGCCTACAATTACCATCCAGTTAATCCCTGGTTAAGACTTTCAGAACCCAGTGACTTCCCCTCTAAGCTTTCTTGCATTGTCTCACACATGAGCTTTTGGGGTATTCCCCAAATTTAGATTCACATCTAAATTATAACAGTAACTTGAAGAAAACTGGTGACCTTGCTGTGAACTTCACTGCGTATTACTAACTACTACTAACAACTTGTTTTTGCATTCAAGACAATTATTTTTATGTGATCAAATCTAATAAGCTTTTCTTTGACTTTTTCTACCACATCAATTTACAAATTTTCCTTCTATTAAGAGAACTGATGAATATTTAGTTTTGTCCCTCAGTTTTTCTGTTTAAGTCTCATCCTTTTCCCCTTAGAATTATTTTGATTGTCAGTGAAGTTTCATTTTGTGAAAATTTACAAAAATATTCTTAATATATTGGATGAGGTATTCATGCATAGAAAAGCATTCTCTTTGCTTTTCTCTCAATATTTTTGTTCTTATTTTGGTTGTAGATAGGCACAATACCTTTTTGGGTTTTTTTAAAATTTCTTTTTAAGTGGTACTGAGGATTGAACTCAGTGCCTCACACATGCTAGGCAAGTGCTCTACCACTGAGCCACAACTCCAGGCCCGTCTCTTAATATTTGAGACCACTAATTTTTCTGCATTGAGATTTAAATATTTCTTGGTTTGGCAGTACAATTTTTGGATTTCTACTTTTTGAACTTGGACATTTCCCTTTCTCCTGCCTCCTTCTAATCATGTTAGTTTCCTATACAGTATCCATTCTTATCTTCTTTGATTCCCTTGACTAATTTCTGCCCCAACATCAAAGATCATTTTGATTAGGATGGTTTCCAGATTGACATTTTCAGCAATGATGTCTCTGAGTTCCAAACATGCTTTTTTAAGCTCTTCTCAAATTCAGCAAGAAAAAAACTCAACCTAGAACCCCATGTAGACTTCATCTAGTTCGCTCCCTCTCCCATGTTTATACTTTTATTTTATGTATTTATTTGTATGTGCTGCTGAGGATCTAACCCAGTGCCTCACACGTGGCAGGCAAGCACTCTACCACTGAGCCCCAACCCCAGTCCCTTCCCCCATTTTCTGATGTTTGTCATATTATTAACAGAGTCAAATGTCTGGGCTGCCCACCATTCCAAGTACCGATATTCAGGAGATGAGAGTTGGTATGAAGGAGTCAGGTTTATTCAAGGCTCCTCCTCTAAGCTCGCTCTCTCTCCCTGGCTCAGGGTGTGATGGGTTTTAATGAGGGAAGGAGGCAGTGAGGCTGCAGGCTGAGTGGAGTCTTCCACAGGGAGGCACAGTGGATTTATATCTCCTGGGGCTGGTTACTAAGGAAGGTTGTTACCACAGTCATCTCAGTTCTGTGAATTTAAAGAAAGATTTCAGGGGAAGCCTCTCCTTGGAATGTGGACTCTTCAGATGGATTCTCTTTAGAGTTTAAAATGCTGGGTAAAAAGACAAAGGATGTCAAAAGATTAGGAAGGGAAGCTGAAAGTAATCCTGCCAAGGAACAATTCCAGAAGGGGCTGCCCTGACACAATATATACTCAAAACCTCAGAATCAACTTCTTTATTCCTCAGTTTTTCTATTTATCTATGCTTCATTCTATTCTCCCCAGAATTTATTTTGATGTTAGCTAAGTTTCATTTTGTGAAAATTTCCAAAAGTATTCTTAATATCTGTTTTAGTCAGCTTTTTCACTGCTGTGACTAAAAGACCTGACCAGCACAATTGTAGAGGAAAAATTTATTTGAGAGTTCACAGTTTCAGAGGTCCCAATCCATCAATAGCAGGCTCCTTTCCTCAGGGCTCAAGGTGAGGCAGAACATCATGGAGGAAGAGTGTGGCAGAGAGAAGCCACTCACAGGATGATCAGAAATCAGAGAGACTCCACGTGCCAGATACAAAATATATACCCCAAAGTCATGCTCCTGAAGCCCACCTCCTCCAGTCACACCCTATCAGCTGACAATGATAGTTAGCACTCAGTTAATTCTAATCAGGGGATTAAATCACTGATTGGGTTAAGACTCTCACAACCCGATCATTTGTCTTCTAAACCTTCTTGCATTGTCTCACATATGAGCTTTTGGATGTATCTAATAACTAAACCATAAGAATACCCATTCTTTTCTTAAATGTTATTATTATTAATTGTATCTGCACCTACATCTGTATCCTAACAGATTAACAGTCTACGGCAAGAACTCTTGTAGATCTGGGTAACACCCACATTGCTTTCCATGTATGCATCCCCTTCATCCTTCAGTGTCTACTACACACTAAAACTAACAAAATACGAAAATCTTTAGGATATAAATGATAAAGTCCAACACTTTTGCTCTAGTTTTCAATGCCTTGGTTTGATCCTATTTGCTATAATTTCTTATTAAAGATCTTTTAAGTAAGGAGAAATAGAGAAGAAAGGATAAAAAGGAAAGGGAAGGAAAATGAAAAAGAAAGGAATTGGAAGAAGAGAGGGAAGTGGGGAAGAAAAAAGGGTATTTTTGTTGGAAGTGATAGTTTTCCCATTTCAAAATAAATTAACCACAAAACTGAAATTGTTGACACATGTAACTAGGAATGTAAGAGCTGAATCTGGCTTCAGAACACTTGGATCCAGGGTCTTACATGATATCATTAGGACATTATGTCTCTATTTCACAGTCCTATTTTCATCAGCATCTGCTTCATTCTCAATTGACATCTCTGTAAAAAGTTGGAAAGAATGACAGGTTTAACAAACCTATTTAGACAACATCGGTTTTCTAGGATTAATTCTGATTGGCTTACCTTGGGACTTGTGATCAACTCTGAAAGAGTCACTGTGACCAAGGACAATTAACACACTCATTAAGAAAATCAGGGGTTGGGAATGAGGGCATGAATAGAAAAGACAGTGGAAGGAATCTGACATAATTTTCCTATGTACATATATGAAGACACCACAATGAATCTCCACATAATGTACAACCACAAGACCGGGATCCTAATTAAAATAAATTTATTCCATATTTGTATAAATATATCAAAATATACTCTACTGTCATGTATAACTAAAAAGAACATTTTTTTTTTGAAAAAAGGAAGATCTGAGATGCATCCCTCCTACCTGGGGGATACAGGAAGTAGTATGAATCCCACCTGTAACAAATGGACTGAGAGATGGGGAGAGGAGTCTCTCCAAAGTGATTGTGATACAGTTACACAAAAACTTGTGTAAGAAGAATGAAATCTGAATGAGCTAAGTTGGAATTGCCAATTCTACTAATCATCCACTGATAAGATCTTGTCAAGTTAATCCAATTTCATTTTTACTTTAATTTCCTTCTCAAAAAGAAAAAAAGTGGGCATAGAATTTATGCCACCAGCTGCTCCCAAAAAAACAGATCCTCAAATGAACTTTAATGAAGTACTGCCAGCACCACAAATGGCAAATGTTTGGAGTTAAGTATGAGCCCTGCACTGAAGTTCTTCACACTGTTAATTTTTACATGTATGAGCTTTGGATTTTAAAGCATATTTATGTTAAATATTATTTGATCTGAAAAACACCACCACAAAATACCGAGTTTTTCATTTTACACATGATGTAAAATGTGTTAAATATGTTTTCCAAGTCACAGTAAGATAGCTCCTGAAAACTCCTTGTCCATGGTTACATTGGATGGGTCATTTCCTTCCCTCACGTTCTCAATCTTTCTAGGAAAATTTCTTGTAAAAAAGGCATATGAAGTTCCCCCCATAATGCTTCTTTCAGGCCCATTTTTTTAGGAGACTGGCACCTATGTGAAAGGCACTGTACTTCCTGTCTACTCTCCTTCCCCACCAGAATATAGATTCCTGCAACTCCACCCTAAGGGCAGACACATTATTGTCTTTGCTCCTCCCTCCAGTTTTGTAGTCAAGCAATTGGGAGAATCAAAAGCAAACATGAACCAACTAAGAAATATATTCTTCTAACCAAGAAATAAATTCTTCTAACTAAGAAAAATAATTTTCCAGTCCCCTCATTACTATTCTCAATTTTTTCTATTGCAAAATTTAGGTAATGAACACTCTCCTTAGGGCAGTGGCTGTTTATAAGTTTCAGAAGCACAGTTTAATATATTCCAACAAGAAAAATTTTGACATTGTAAAAGACATAAATTCAAAGACATAATTTAACTATAGAAATTCCTATGTTTATAAACACTCCTCTTCAACAATATATTTCATTGTTGTCTGCAAACAGTAGGTACTTAAAAATAATTTTCTCTTACAATCAAGTAAAACATTGTCTTCTGAGATCCTAAACATCAAACTTGCTAGAAAAAAAACTTTTTAATTCAGATTTTATCCATGCAGACTATTGTGCTCTTTCAATTAAGAACTGAGAAAAAGTTGTCTACCTTAGTAGCATTGATAAGAAATATGACATGGTAAAAGATGAGCAAATTAATGTATTCTTTACAGAAAGAAAACTAAATCTCAGAGAGAGATCACCCAGGTGGTATCTATAGAGGTTGAACTAACACTAGGTGCCTAATACATTTTAATACTACACTCCTCCTCCAAGAGTTGAGCACTCTTCAGAATGGTGTATTAATGTGATGATTTTTACTTATTTTTATGTATCTTAAAGTAGGACATCTTAGGAGGCAATATTATGGTAGCATGTTTTAGTTACCATGTACATTTGAAGGTAATTAACCACATTCTTGGTTTCTTACAAACATGACTACTTATGAAATTGATGAAACACTGAAACTCTTATGTTTTTATTAGTGCATTACAGTTTTACATAATTGTGGGGTTCACATTGGCATTTAATAAATGCATATAACATAATTTGCTCCATTTTAATCCCTAGTACTTCCTCCTCCTTCCTCTCCTACTTCCCCTGATCCTCTTCCTCTACTGTTTTTCTTTCTTCTATTAATTTATTTTAATTGGTGCATTATAGTTCTATCTAAAACAAATTCATTGCGATATATTTATACAGGGACATAGTATAATTGGTCAATTTCATTCTGCAGTTCCTCCCCTTTCACATTCCTCCTCCCTTTCCTTCAATCCCCTTCTTCGACTCTATTTTTCTCATTTCTATTTTAATGACATCCCCCTTCTTTTAATTCCTCATTTCTCCCTTGCTTCTACATATGAGAGAAAACATTTGACCTTTGACTTTCTGAATCTGACTTAATTCACTGAACATGATGTCTCCAGCTCCATTCATTTACCAGAAAATGCCATTAAACTTAATGGCTAAGTAAAACTCAATTGAGTATATATGTATACCATATTTTCTTTATGTGTCTTTTGAGGGACATCTAGGCTGATTCCATAGCATGACTATTGTGAATTGTGCTGCTATATACATTGAGATGCATGTATCAGCATAGTATGCTGATTTTAGTTCTTTTGGATAAATACCCAAGAATGGGATGGCTGGGTCAAATGGCGGTTTCATTCCTAGTCTTTTGAGGAATATCCACACTGCTTTCCAAAGTGGTTGTAATAATTGGCAGACCCATCAACAATGTACCTTTTCCCTCATATCATTGCCAGCATTTATTATTATTTGTATCTTGATAATTGCCCTTCTACTTGGAGTGAGATAAAATCTCAGTGTGGTTTTGATTTACATTTCCCTGATTACTAGGGTTGTTGAACATTATTTCTTATAATTGTAGGTCATTTGCATTTCTCTGAGTGTTCTTTACTCCACTTACTTCCAGTTAGTATTTCACATGTTCTATTTCATACCTGCAACCCTCACTCTAATACAATACTTGCTGCCCCCTCTGTTTTCAAGAGCCATATTAAATTCTTTTAATATCAAAGTTAAATTTGTTGGAAAATCCATTTCTTAAACCTAAATTTTAAATAATGAAGACAAATTACTACTAAAAGAGATAGGGAATTAATCTTCCTCATGAATCCAGAAATATTTAATTTCCCACAAAAGCCTCATTATAATAATGTCATCTTTCCTGTAATGCTATTTCCCTGGTGGAAAGATCAGGTCAATGTGTTCCACATTTTTGGACAACTTTGTATTTTGGATCAGAAATGTATGGCAGTGAACAGCTGTGGAGAAAATAGAATACAGTGTGCTAGATAAATGCTGGCCAATTCTCACTGAAATGAAGTCCCACTATTTTAGAACCACAACCATGTAAAATATAAACTTTAAGTCTTTATAGCAACTTGACACTACTCTTATGGGGTATACATGACAGAGATGCTTTTGTGGTCTTTGGTTCTATGTCAACAATCTGTAGGCTAGAATCCATCCTGGATATTCTAAATCAATCAAGTTCAAAGACCCTGTATTTTATGCCCAGCAGAGATGAAAACAAGAGCCCTTCCCAGACAGCTGTGCCTAAGAACCATGCAAAAGTCAGTTCGGTAGTCCAAGGTGTGCTTCATGGAAAAAATTCCTAAACACCAAAACAAATCCAACATGTCCCTCTCCCGCCCCATCAGTCTGTCACCTTTCCCAAGGATGGAACAGTTCACAATGAGTGGACGATATGTTCCCAGCTGTGTCTGACTCATATCATGTCTGTGAATCCAAATCAGCATCTTTCCAGTGTGGGAAAAATCTGAACTTAATCAATTCCCCATGTAGAAGGCATTCGCAATTTTTCTAATCCTCTCTGGAGAACACAAATTCACCTAACTTAGAGATTTGATGACCTAAATGTATCCAACTAAGATATGTAACAAAGGACAAAGTTTGTTTGATGAGTCTCTTCCTAGTATATACAAAAAGAAAACACAGGGAACAAGAATAAAACCATGGAAGCTGGACAAGAAAACTAGCTACTATCTAAAGACAAATAAAAGAAAAACAAAACAAAATTCGGAAAATCTCCCCTCAACCAGCAATTTTCCATAGCAACCTATTCCAATCATAAGAGTGATGCTGGCCCACCAAGACTATTAAAGCATTTCCGTTCCTGCACAAAGGTTGTCATGCTAAGTACATTATAAAATGGGCACAATGGATAAAGCATGTAGACCACACTTTTGAATCAGGAAGATTCAAGGTGATTGCAACTGCTATCAACAATGGCTCAAAAACTGCAGTCCAACGCAAAGGCAAAGACATTCTAAGATAAAAAAACATAGAGAGGTTTTTTTTTTTAATTCATAAAAACTTTGAGATATACAAAAAGGTCTGTGAATTAGTATGAGTACTCATGTGCCTACCATTATGTATCTTCTATAAGCTTAAGAAATACAACATTAATCATGCAATTTAAGTCTCCTGGGTGTCCTTTCCTGAGAGCACTATCCTTGTTCTCTGCCATAGGTTAACACTATCTTGAATATGATATTTGCCTTTCCCTTAAATGTCTTTTTATTTTTACTATGTATGTATATATCTCAAAATAATATGCATAATCATTTGGTATTTTCTAAAACTTAGAATAAATTGTATTATACAATATGTTTCCTTCTTGCTTTTATGCTCAGTACATTTGTACAATTTACTCATGATGATAGAGACCTCTTATTTATTCACTCATTCTGCTATAGCATTAAATTATATATATATATATATATATATATATATATATGTGCATATATAGAGATATGTTAATCCATCCATGCATTCTTCTAATGGTAAATATTTAGGTTGTTCTAGTTTTTCCATTACCAACAATTCTATTATAAACATTCTTGTATTTTTTTATGTATATGATTGAATGTTTCTTTAGGGCAGGGCTCAACAAACTATGCCTTCTGCCCAAATCTGCCAAGCTATCTACTTTTGTAACTAAAGTTTTATTGGAACACAGCCATGTTTATTTGTGTATATGCTGTTGGGTGCTACCTTCACACTACAATGGCAGAGTTGAGTAGTTATGACAGAGAATTTATAGCCTACAAAACTGACAGTATTTATTTGATTTTTTAAAATTTCCAACCTCTACTTTAGGGTATAAACTTAGTGTCATAGCTGGTTTGAAGCCTGTATGGACATTCAATTTTGCCAAATGTCAAATATTCTCCAAAGTAATATACCAATTTATACTCTTCTCAATAATGTGAAAACATCACTCTTCACCATGCTCACTTGAAATTACAAGATTTTATTGTGTTCATTTACTTTGTGGCTTTATTCCAAATATCCTGGAGTTATTACAATGGTTCATATCCATACTTGTAAGGCATACCATATGTTTCAGGGTAATATTAGATGTGGTAGAGCAATAGTTAGCTTCATGACTAGGGCAGGCTAAAGCACAAATGTGGATTCTTTCCCACTTGATTCCACTTAGAACGCCTTCTCCCCAAACCCTACATCTCATTCTCTTTCCCAACATCCCTACACCAGGCACAACTTCACTAAGGATCTGTCTGTCTGAGTCATGTGGACCAAGTCTACATAGCTCTTAATTTGCTGCCTGTCCTACACAACTTCCTACTCCTTCTCTTGCCAAACAGAACACTGATTGTATTCCCAGAAACTTTCGGCAAGTGGAGAGAATAAAAAAGATAAGAAAAGCCCTGTGTTTTTCAACATGGGACACTCATTGCCACACTGCATTACCTAAGGGCATTTTTCTACCACCTACATAAAACCATCTAGTTAGGAAGGAGGGAGAATACAGTAGAAGAAGGTCTCAGCTATGCTTTTGACTATTCCAAGAGTGGTCCTCACTGCTACATAAGTCAGGGATTATTTGGGTTTGATCATGCTCATTGATAGAAGGAAAACAGTCTATTTCTTCTTTATCTTCCTGAAACTTGAGATATTGTTCTAGAACAGAAGGGTTGATGACAGACTAGAATATTATTCTCTTCCTTATGGATTTTCTCTAACTTGAGTAGGTAAATGGGGCAAGGAGGTAGCTGAAGATGGGTGATAGGACAAAAAGTAAAAAAAGAATCTCATATGTGACAGTTATGGGAACACACCCAGAACTCTGAAGTCCTATCTTCTGTCCCTATTTAACAGGGCTATTGACATAAATGATTGCAAGGATGGGCAAGAAGGATGAAGAAGAGGGGAAAAAATGAATTGAAGGAAGGAAGAGAAAACTCTCACGAAAGGGAGAAAATCAACATGGAAGAAAGTTGAAAAGAAGGCTATTTAGTAAAATAGATAATGGATCAGCTTTCACACACCAGAGAAAACACTGGACCTTTTGACTTTTGGGGACTGGCTTATTTCACTTAGCATGATATTCTCCAACTCCATCCATTTACCAGCAAATGCCCTAATGTCCTTCTTTATGCATAATAATATTCCATTGTGTATATGAACCCCACATTTCTTTATCCATTCATCTATTGAAAAGCACCTAAACAGGTTCCACAGCTTGACTACTGTGAATTGTGCTACTATAAACATTGATGTGGCTGCATCACTGCAGTATGCTGATTTTAAATCTTTTGGATATATACCAAGGACTTCATGTGTACGTGCATGGATGTGCCAGAGTGGGCCCCTACATCTGGTGTATCCATAGGACACTAATTTTTTTAAAAAGCAAACTGTAAATAGATTGAAAAAGGATCAATGAAGTGGAGGGAGGGAAGCAGGGGTGGGAGTAGTGTCAAGGACTGAATCAGAGGGGTTGGGTTCCATGCTTTGTATTTATGTCAAGGTGTATCCTGGTGTTTCATTATAACTAAAAAGAATTTTAAAAATAAAAAAGACATAGTGGGGTTGTAGCTCAGTGGTAGAGTGTTTGCCTAGCATGTGTGAAGCATGGGGTTCGGTCCTCAGCACCACATAAAAATAAATAAAGTATCAGGCCCACCTACAACTAAAAATATTTTTGAAAGATTTAAAAATATATATATAGTAAACAATGATTAGTCTAATTCTAGCCCCAGTGAAGTATAGGTAATAGTAGTGCTATCATAACTGAACTGGTACATGTGCTAACCACCCTGGGGTAAATGATTCAGAAGAGCATCAAGTGCAAGCTCCCAGGGGGACAATGTACAAACTGGGTTGAGTACTAAGCAGTCACTCTGCTACACATATGCCATGACCATGGGATACCTTGGGACTTGTTCCACAAGTTTCCTTTTGAACACTGTGGGCAAGGTGTGAGAATCATCTGAAGCCATAAGTTTTGTTCCCAAAGATTTTTTCTTACCTTACTGGCAACATCTTCTATTTTCTTTCTTTATCTTTTGTATTTGTTTTTTAAATTTTGGGAGGGTAGGTGCTCTACCACTGAGTTACATCCCCAGCACCTTTTATTCTTTATTTTGAAACAGGGTCTAAATTGCTGAGGTTTGCCTCAAACATCAGATCCTCCCAATTCGGCCTCCCCAATAGCTGGGACTATAGGCAAGCACCACTGCATCCTGCTGCCTCTCTCTCTCTCTCTCTCTCTCTGTCTCTCTCTCTCTCTGGAGGGGGATGTGGGTGCAAGGGATTTAACCCAGGGGCACTTCACCACTGAGTTACATCCCCAATCCTTTTATATATATATATAATGTATATATATATATATATACATTTATATATTTATATATATATACATTTATATATATATACATTTTTATATATATATAATGTATATATATATATATATATACATTTTTTTTTTTTTGAGACAGGAGTCTCACTAAGTTGTGCAGGCTGGCCTTGAACTTGTGATCTTTCTGCCTCAGCCTCCCCAGTAGCTAGGATTGTAAGTATGCACCACCATACCTGACTATCTTTGTTTTTTTCATCAGACTAGTTTTCTTCCAAAAATTTCTGAGTTTTCATCTTTATCTGAGCATGCCTTTATTCTTCAGGCATCATGTATTCAACAAATATTCATTAAGGGCCAACTCTGAGAGTTTAAGTAGTAAGAATACAAAAATTTAAAAGACATGGTCCCTGTCCTCGAAAACCTCAGGCACTTAAGTTGCATTATGAAGTAGAAAGAATGAGACAAGAACTATGTGTCCAGGAAGGAAGTGGGGAACAGTGAGCTCTGCCTAAAGGACCCAAGGCAAATTTTTCAGAAGGTGGTATTTGATCTGGGTTTTGAAGAACAATAGTAAAGGGGAAGAAGGATGAAGAGTCTTGCTTGAAAGACCAACATTGGGGATATAGCTCAGTGGGTAGAGTGCTTGCCTTGCAAGCACAAGGCCCTGGGTTCGATCCCCAGCAGCGCAAAAAATAAATAAATAAGTAGATAAATAAATAAATAAATAAAAAAGACCAACATTTACAAAGAAATGCACAACAATGTGGAAACTATGACACATTTAGTCAAAATGTTTTTAAATAATCACCCAGAAATGGTAAATGCAAGACTCTTGTCCTCCAAGTATCAGTACACTTACCTGAAAAATAATCGGCAGGTGTACAGTGGTTTGGGGTCAGAGATTGAGGCTTATGCCTGCTATGGAAATGTGACTTTATTCTCTAGGGCCCTCCACATCTCACTAACTTAAAGTGGATTGACATCTGGCTTTCTACTAAGCATATGATTAGGTCTCTCATGACAATTTGGGGACAAGATGTGAAAATATAGGCTCTATGATGGCACATTTAATATGTTCATCTTCAGATATTTGAAAAACTGTCAAGTGGAAGGGGGATTTCACATTTTACACCCACATACAAAGGCACAGCTGGAACAAATAAATGAAAGTTAGAGAAGTCGATTACTGATCTGAGCCAGGAAAAAAAAAAAAAATCTAGGTAGTGCCTAATAATTGTTTTAATAGGAAAAGGAAACTCTTTACTGTGTTTGTGTTCTTGGTTTGTCAGAGGTTGTCAAAGTTATGTTCAGTTTTAGCAGTGATATGCTTTGGTTTGATATTTTCTGACCTCTCAAAATTGTCAGAGTGGTATTACTGTAGAACTCCAAACAGATGCATTTTAGTATCATTGAGATGACTTGCCATAACAAATGATGACTTCTCTAGACTTCAAAGTGTCCACGGTTAGATGAGAGAATAACATTTTCTCCTTGGTTCGTAAAAACATATTGAGGAGGTCAAAGGGAGGGGGAGATAAAAAATGGAAGAGAACAGAGATACAAAACAAGAAGTAATAAATATGTAAAGTGGAAAGTTTGTTCATTGCTGGCTTTCTTAATCTGACAGTAGAATAAAATTATATTTGATGTGAGACAATTATTCTCCCTTGATTTTGCTTTATATGGTAAAAACATGCTCTGAAAATATTCTACTTTTGTCTATAATACTTTCTGCTCATTTAACTTAATTTTAAAAGGTTTTTGGATGGTATTTTTTGATAATGGGTTTCATCATATTTCTATAATTAAAAATACCTGCTTTTATTTACTGTACATTTGTGACTTTCCAGCAGACCTATTACAAAGCTTCCTGTTGCAAATCTGATATTTTAGGACTCACCAACTACTACAAATTCTCTGATTTCTTTTGGTTTTAGAAACTAGAAGCTCAGATTTAAATGTATTTAGGGACTGAGCAATAACATAATAAGGTGAAGTGACAATTTGGAGTGTCGAGGACATGTTGAACAGAAGAGTTCCTATCATTTGTTTTGTTTGACTTGGATTTTGAAATCATATATAATTCTAAAGGCATATTGGAGAGAAAATCTATGAGAAATTAGCTCAAACCTTAAAGAAGGGAAGAAAAATCAAATCAAGAGGAAGGTTCTCTTCTTTTCCACACTCACTAGGATGTTGGCTGGGGGATTGTTATAAATATCCTTTATTTTGTTGAAGTACAGTCCTTCTATACCTAGTGTGTTTAATTTTTATCATAAAATACTGTTGAGTCTTATTGCATGCTTTTTTTTGCATCAATAGAGATAATCATGTTAGAGCTGAAGAAATAGAGATAACCATGTTTATTGGTCTTTATTCTGATGATATAATATACGCCATTCATTGATTTACATATGTTGAATCATCTTTGTATCCCTGGGATAAATCATGTTCAATTTCGTGAATGATCTTCTTCATTCCAGAATTAAATCATGGCCCATCCCCATTCATCTATATCCAACCCATCTCTCCATACCCTTTTCAAATTATTTAGAAATAAATCCAACTGTCATACAATTTCATCTGTAAATATATCATTACAGATCTTCAAAAGAGAAGACCTCTACTTTTGTTTGTTTGTTTGTTTGTTTGTGGTACTAGGGATTGAACACAGGGCCTTGAGCAAGTGCTGTACCACTGACGTACATCTCTAACCCAATAAGGGCTCTTTAAAAAAAAAAAAAAAAAAAAAAAAAACTATCACATCGTTCTTTAAAAGAACAGTTTTCTAACATGAATAAATATTCTGCCAGTATTCAAATTTCTCCATTATCTCATAAATATGTATGTGTATATATGTGTGTTTAAAAAGTTTGTTTGAAGGGAATGAAAGGATGGGGAGGGGTATGGGGGAAGGAATGATAATAGAGTGAAACAGACATTATTACCTCATGTACAAGTATCACTGCATGACTGATGTGACCCTGAAATATGTATAATCAGAAAAATGAGAGCTTGCACTCCATTTATGTATGATCTATCAAAATGTATAAATGCATCTACTGTCATGTACAACTAATTATAACAAATAAAATTTAAAAAAAATTTTTTTTTAAAGTTTGTTTCAATTGGATCCAAATAAGGCCCAAGCATTTCAGGTATTTTATATATCTCCTAAGAAGAAACAATTATTCTTGTTCAAAAAAAAAAAAAATCACGATTTGTTAAATGAGGGAAATGGCCAGTTAAGGAAAGGCGAGCACAGGTTGGATCCCCTAGGCTACCTAACAAGGTCTCCCCTACTATGGATGGTCCTCCTGCAAGGCCCAGGGGTGATGTTCAGTGGCCCCATCCAGAAACTCCTAGATTAAAGCAAGTCAGATTACTGTCTAGCAGAACTTCATCCTGAAAGGGCAAGAAATATTAAAGATCAGATCTCTCAGGGAAAGCATATCAGAAAAAAAGAGTATCATTAAAAACTAAGTATGGAATAACATGAAATTAATGTTAATTTCACTTCGGCAAGAATTTTTTTTAAGAAATCAGCCATTAGCAGGAGATTAATAAAGGTGATGAAAAATCAGAAAGTTATAGCTCTCTAGAGAATAAAGTCTATTGATTAAAAGAAAATAAAAAAGTCTAAAAGATAATGGTTCTAACTCTCTACTATTTGTAATCAATTTGTTTCCAATCTATGCTTTGTTTTAAAATTAGTGCATAAATACTTGAAATTATTGGTATTATGATATTTTCATGTGAATTTGAGAAGACAAACTACTAGCAGTTAGAGAAGTGATAAAATGCTAACAAGATTTTTTGCTGAAATTTATTAAGACCTTTTCTATTTCTAAAATTAATTTGTATTAGCAAAATAAAATATTTATATTTTAAAAGATTCGAAAAACATAAAAGCAAAATACAAAAGTCAAATACAAGAAATGACAGAAGGATGAAAGAAGTAAAATAAGTAAAGCAGGGGCTAAAAGAAAGGATTAATTAAAAAAATGAGGGCAAGAATCCTGTACTTTGGTTATCTAAAACATTTACCGTTTTTTTTTTTATTATAAACAAATGGGATACATGTTGTTTCACTGTTTGTACATGGAGTCAAGGCATACCATTTGTGTAATCATAAATTTACATAGGGTAATGTTGTTTGATTCATTCTGTTATATTTTCCCTACCCCCCCACCCCTCCCACCCCTCTTTTCCCTCTATACAGTCCTTAATTCCTCCATTCTTACCACCCTCCTTAACCCTAATCCTAAACCTAACCCTAACCCTAACGCTAACCCCTCCCACCCCCCATTATATGTCCTCAAGCGCTTATCAGCAAGATCATTCGTCCTTTAGTTTTTTGAGATTGGCTTATCTCACTTAGCATGATATTCTCCAATTTCATCCATTTGTCCGCAAATGCCATAATTTTATTATTCTTCATGGCGGAGTAATATTCCATTGTATATATATGCCACGGTTTCTTTATCCATTCATCAATTGAAGGACATCTAGATTGGTTCCACAATCTGGCTATGGTGAATTGAGCAGCAATGAACATTGATGTGGCTGTATCTCTGTAGTATGCTGATTTTAAGTCCTTTGGGTATAGGCCAAGGAGTGGGATAGCTGGGTCAAATGGTGGGTCCATTCCAAGCTTTCTGAGGAATCTCCACACTGCTTTCCTGAGTGGCTGCACTAATTTGCAACCCCACCAGCAATGTATGAGTGTACCTTTTCCCCCACATCCTCGCCAACACCTATTGTTGCTTGTGTTCTTGATAATCGCCATTCTAATTGGGGTGAGATGGAATCTTAGGGAAGTTTTGATTTGCATTTCTCTTATTACTAGAGATGTTGAACATTTTTTCATATATCTGTTGATTGCTTGTACATCTTCTTCTGTGAAGTGTCTGTTCATTTCATTAGCCATTTGTTGATTGGATTATTTGTATTCTTGGTGTAGAGTTTTTTGAGTTCTTTATAGATTCTGGAAATTAGCGCTCTATCTGAAGTATGAGTGGCAAAGATATTCTCCCACTCTGTAAGCTCTCTCTTCACAATACTGATAGTTTCCTTTGCTGAGAGAAAGTTTTTTAGTTTGAAACTATCCCAGTTGTTGATTCTTGCTTTTATTTCTTGTGCTATGGGAGTCCTGTTAAGGAAGTCTGATCCTAAGCCAACAAGTTGAAGATTTGGACCTACTTTTTCTTCTATAAGATGCAGGGTCTCTGGTCTGATTCCGAGGTCCTTGATCCACTTTCAGTTGAGTTTTGTGCAGGGTGAGAGATAGGGGTTTTATTTCATTCTGTTGCATATGGTTTTCCAGTTTTCCCAGCACCATTTGTTGAAGAGGCTATCTTTTCTCCATTGCATATTTTTGGCACCTTTGTCTAGTATGAGAAACTTGTATTTATTTGGGTTTGTGTCCATGTCCTCTATTCTGTACCATTGATCCACCTGTCTATTTTGGTGCCAATACCATGCCATTTATGTTACTATTGCTTTGTAGTAGAGTTGAAGATCTGGTATTGTGATACCCCCTGCTTCGCTCTTTCTACTGAGGATTGCTTTAGCTATTCTGGGTTTCTTATTCTTCCAGATGAATTTCATAATTTCTTGCTCTATTTCTGTAAGGTACATCATTGGGATTTTAATTGGAATTGCATTGAATCTGTATAGCACTTTAGGTAGTATGGCCATTTCGACAATATTAATTCTTCCTATCCAAGAACATGGGAGATCTTTCCATCATCTGAGGTTTTCTTTAATTTCTTTCTTTAGTGTTCTGTAGTTCTCATTGTAGAGGTCTTTCACCTCGTTTGTGAGATTGATTCCCAAGTATTTTTTTTTTTTTTGATGCTATTGTGAATTGGGTAGTTTTCCTAACTTCTCTTTCTGAAGATTCATCACTTATGTATAAAAATGCTTTGGATTTATGAGCATTGATCTTGTAACCTGCTACTTTACTGAATTCACTTATGAGTTCTAAAAGTTTTCTGGTGGAATTTCCAGGTTCCTCTAAATATATAATCATGTCATCAGCGAGCAGGGATAGTTTGAGTTCTTCTTTTCCAATTTGTATCCCTTTAATTTCTTTGGTTTGTCTAATTGCTCTGGCTAGAGTCTCAAGGACGATGTTGACTAGAAGTGGTGAAAGAGGGCATCCCTGCCTTGTTCCAGTTTTTAGGGGGAATGCTTTCAGTTTTTCACCATTTAGAATGATATTAGCCATGGGCTTAGAGTAGATGGCCTTTACAATGTTAAGGAATGTTCCCACTATCCCTATTTTCTCTAGTGTTTTGAGCATGAAGGGATGCTGTATTTTATTGAATCCTTTTTTTGCATCTATTGAAATAATCATGTGATTCTTGACTTTGTCTGTTGATATGGTGAATTACATTTATTGATTTCCGGATGTTGAACCAACCTTGCATCCCTGGGATGAAACCCACTTGATCGTGGTGCACTATCTTTTTAATATATTTTTCGATGTGATTTGCTAAAATTTCATTGAGAATTTTTGCGTCAATGTTCATTGAGGATATTGGTCAGAAATTTTCTTTCCTCGATGTGTTTCTGTCTGGTTTAGGTATCAGGGTGACATTGGCTTCATAGAATGAGTTTGGGAGGGTTCCCTCCTCTTCTATTTCATGGAATACTTTGAGGAATATTGAAATGAGCTCTTCTTTAAAGGTTTTATAGAACTCAACTGAGAACCCATCTGGTCCCGGACTTTTCTTTGTTGGTGGGCTTTTGATGACCTCTTCTATTTCATTGCTTGAAATTGATTTATTTTTGTTGTGTATATCCTCCACGTTCAGTTTAGGTAATTCATATGTCTCTAGAAATTTGTTGATGTCTTCGAGGTTTTCTGTTTTGTTGGAGTATAGATTTTCAAAATAGCTTCTAATTATGTTTTGTATTTCACTCATGTCTGTTGTGATATTTCCTTGTTTATTCTGAATTTTAGAAATTTGAGTTTTCTCCCTCTTTTTCTTTGTTAGTGTGGCTAAGGATTTATCAGTTTTGTTTATTTTTTCAAAACCAACTATTTATTTTGTTAATTTTTCCGATTGTTTCCTTTGTTTCAATTTCGTTGATTTCGGCTCTGATTTTAACTATTTCCTGTCTTCTACTACTTTTGGTGTTGGTCTGCTCTTCTTTTTCTAGGGCTTTGAGCTGTAGTTTTAAGTCATTTATTTGTTGATTTCTACTTCTTTTGTTGAATGTGCCCCATGAAATAAATCTTCCTCTAAGTACTGCTTTCATAATGTCCCAGAGATTTTGATATGATGTGTCTTTGTTCTTGTTTACTTCTAAGAATTTTTTTTTCCCCTCCTGATGTCTTCTGTTATCTATTCATCATATAATAGCATATTATTTAATCTCCAGGTATTGGAGAAGTTTCTGTTTTTTATTCTGTTATTTATTTCTAATTTCAATCCATTATGATCTCATAGAATATAATGTAGTATCTATATCTTCTTGTATTTGCTAACAGTAGCTTTGTGGCATAAAATATTTTAGAGAAGGATCCATGTGCTGCTGAGAAGAAAGTGTATTCATTCTTTGTTGGATGGTATATTCTATATGTCCATTAAATCTAAATTGTTGATTGTGTTATTGAGATCTATGGTTTCTTTATTCAATTTTTGTTTGGAGGATCTATCCAGTGGTGAGAGAGGTGTGTTAAAATCACCTAGTATTATTGTGTTGTGGTCTATTTGATTTCTGGAATTAAGAAGAATTTGTTTGACGTACATGGATCAGCCAATGTTCGGGGCATAGATATTTATGATTGTTATATCTTGCTGATTTATGCCTCCCTTAAGCAGTATGTAATGTCCTTCTTTATCCCTTCTGACTAGTTTTGGCTTGAAGTCCACATTATCTGAAATGAGGATGGATACTACAGCTTTTTTGCTGTGTCTGTGTGCATGGTATGTTTTTTCCCATCCTTTCACCTTTAGTCTATGGGTATCTTACAGGCAGCATATTGTTGGATTTTTCTTTTTAATCCAATCTGCCAGCCTATGTCTTTTGATTGATGAGTTCAGGCCATTAACATTCAGGGTTATTATTGTGATATGATTTGTATTCCCAGTCATTTGACTCATTTTTGTTTGTTGACATGATTTGGTTCCTCCTTTATTTGGCTATTCCTTTAGGCTAGTTCCTCCTGTTGCTGATTCACATCGTTGTTTTTCATCTCTTTCTCATGGAATATTTTGCTGAGAATGTTCTGTAGCACCGGCTTTCTTTTTGTAAATTCCTCTAGCTTTCGTTTATCATGGAAGGATCTTATTTCGTCATCAAATCTGAAAGTAAGTTTTGCTGGGTATAAGATTCTTGGTTGGCATCCATTTTCTTTCAGGGCTTGGTAAATGTTGTTCCAGGCCCTTCTAGCTTTTAGGGTCTGGATTGAAAAATCTGCTGATATTCTTATTGGTTTCCCTCTGAATGTAATTTGGTTCTTTTCTCTCGCGGCCTTTAAAATTCTGTCTTTATTTTGTATGTTAGGTATTTTCATAATAATGTGCCTTGGTGTGGGTCTGTTGTAATTTTGTATATTTGGAGTCCTATAAGCCTCTTGTACTTGGTTTTCCATTTCATTCTTCAGATTTGGGAAATTTTCTGATATTATTTCATTGAATAGATTGTTCATTCCTTTGGTTTGTTTCTCTAAGCCTTCCTCACTCCCAATAATTCTTAAATTTGGCCTCTTCATGATATCCCATAATTCTTGTAGATTCTGTTCATGATTTCTTACCATCTTCTCTGTTTGGTCAACTTTGTTTTCAAGGTTAAATATTTTGTCTTTAATGTCTGAGGTTCTGTCTTCCAGGTGTTCTATCCTTTTGGTTATGCTTTCTATGGAGTTTTTAACTTGGTTTATTGTTTCCCTCATTTCAAGGATTTCTGTTTGTCTTTTTTTCAGTATCTTTAACTCTTTATTGAAATGATCTCTTCCCGTATTTGCTCTTTTAACTGTTGATTGGTGCAATCATTTAATGCCTGCATTTGCTCTTTCATCTCCTCCTTCAATGCCTGCATTTGCTCTTTCATCTCCTCGTTTGCTTCTCTGATTGTTTTAATTATGTACATTCTGAACTCCCTTTCTGACATTTCTTCTGCTGTGCTGTCATTGGGTTTTATTGATATAGTATCTAGATTTGTTTGGGACATTTTCTTCCCTTGTTTTCTCATATTGGTCAGATATCAGTGGGACTCTGAAATATTGCAGATTTCCTCTATTGGCTTATAGTGTCCCTGTAGATTTCCAGTGTATCACCTCCCAGCCTTCAGTAGCCTGAAGTCTTGGAGGAACTTGATAATGCAATGCTTCCGAAGAAAGCTGCTCCTAGCCTGCTACTGGTTCCAGGGCTTGGAGCTGGCTCTGTGCAGAAAGGCTCTCCCTGGGCAGTCTGCTCCGAGAATCTGGCCATGAAAGGAGCCTGCCGCTGGAGGGTGCAGGGCTGCTTGGGGAAGTCCCTGGCTGCCCTGTCCTGGTCTCTGAAGCTGCCTGCAGGCCGGAGCTCACCGCTGGCTCTGGGACTCAGAGCTGGTTCTGTGCAGAAAGGCTCTCACTGGGGGGCCTGCTCCAAGAAACTGGTTGTATTGGAGGAGCCCACTGCCAGAGTGCGCAGGGCTACCTGGGGAAGACTCTAGCTGCCCTGCCCTGCTCTGAGAAGCTGTCCCTATCTGGGCCTGCTGCCCAGGCCGAGCTTCACCCAGTTGGGGAGACTCACCCCGTGGCTCTATTTTAATCTGAGTCTCTCAATGCCTCCCCTTCTTGAATCCTGGTTTCTGGATTGACAGGAGATGTAGTCACCCTCCAGTCTACCATCTTGGATCACCCCGTGGAAAGAGCCAGCCGCTGGAGGGAGCAGGGCCTCCAGGAGAAGTCTCTGACTGCCCTGCCCTGGTCCCAGAGGCTGCCTGCGGGCCAGAGCTCTCCGCTGGCTCCGGGACTTGTGGTTGGCTCTGTGGAGAAAGGCTCTGACTGGGCAGTCTGCTCCGAGAAGCTAGCCTTGAATGGCACCTGCTGTTGGAGTGAGCAGGGCTGCTTGGGGAAGTCCCTGGCTGCCCTGTCCTGGTCCCTGAAGCTGCCTGCGGGCCGGAGCTCGCCGCTGGGTCTGCTGTTTTTTGTTTTTTTTTTTTTTTTTTAAGTAATAAAACTTTTGAAAGTTTTGTATCTTCCTTCTTCATTTTTTCAACCTTTTTTTTTTTTTTTTTTTTTGGTCCACTACATAAGGAAACCAAAGTTACCTGAGTCAGATTTCCTCCTCAGGGGACATCTGCCAATGTCTGAAGTCATTTTGTGTTGTCAGAACTTAGAGAAGGCTACTATTGTCATCTAGTGGGTGGAGGCCAAGGCTGCTACTACATAGCCTGCAAAGCAGGAAACTACTCCCTCACAGTAAAGTCTTCCATCCCCATATGCCAATAGTGCTAACTGGAGATACCTCGATCCAGAAGATGGACATGTAGAACAACAATGACGCCCCAGCCCATTCGTGCATCATTAACATATGTAAAACAACTCCTCTCTCTTTCTAACAAATTTTCTCTTTATGATTTTCTTTCCTTGCCATTGTCTTTGCCACAATCAAAATTCTTGCTTTAATGTCTCACTTTAAGTTTACTGCAAGCTCCCAGCTGATCTCCTGGCTCTGCAAAATATAGCACACAGCTGCAAAATTAATTTTTTCCAATATCGTAATTCATTCCTTAAAGAATTGCAGTGACTTATGGTTTGTCTACCATGTCAAAGCTAAAGTCCCCAGCCTGCCACCAAGCTAATCAGTGGCAGATTCTTCACTTTCATAATCTCACCTTCAATCACTAGACCTCCTGACTTCAGTCAAGACATCAAGACCTTGTTCCTCTCGTTCCTTTCCCTGGTTCAACTTATCTCCTGGCTATTCTTAGTTGCTTTGGTAAAGAATAATTCATGAAATATCAGAAAGTTGTTTTCCTTCTATTTTCCAAAGTTTCTAGGTAGTGAAAGTTTTCTTTCATGAAAATCTTGATTTGGAGGTAGGTTAAATTAGCGAGATATCATTCACATCTTTTTAAAAATCTGTTTTTCTGTTAATCTTAAAAAATATACTATGGTTAAAATTTTTTTAATCATGGAACCCTACTAGTACCAAAAAAATAAGAATAAGACGAACTATGAAAATTGGATTTGCATTTTTCAGGTAAAAGCTATTAAATAAGGAAGTGACTCTCTTACTTCAGATAATACTAAGTCAAATAACATTCCTAGTACAGAAATGGGAAGCATTTGCTCTGAATAAAAGAAAAATTGGTACTGTTTTAAAATATTTAAGAAGTTGTTACATAAAAAGAGGAATAAACTTTCAAAGTTACTCACAGAAAGAGAACCTGGACAAATAGGAGGCAGTTCTAAGGAAAAAGATTTTGGAACAGTGAGAGGAAGAAGTGGTACAGCTACTCTTATTTGGAAAGTGCTTCAGCAATTTCTCAATACCATCACTTCAGTTAGGAAAATGTGTTCTAGCCAAAAACCGATGGCCTTCACTGCAGAATTCTCTTGTAATGTGCTACACACAGTCAACACCCACACCCACAGCTTCATAGTCTCAGTTTCTCAGAACCTCTGGATCTCAGCTTCTCTCATCACTGGGCAGCTACCAGTACTATAAATCACTTAAATGCAATTATTTGGTTTCCTTACTCAACTTCAAGAGTTTCCCTGTTGTCAACCAAACAAAGTTATGTCATAACCCCTCAACATGATTTTCAATCATGATTCACAATCTACTCCTCTCCACTCAACCTGCTTTTTCCAGGTGGGTAAGTAAGTAGGTCAGATTTTCTTTTTAATTTTTAGGTTAAGGACTAATTTAGGAAAATATTATAGACGCAATGATGCACTGCATCCAGAAAGCGTAAAGAAATCTGATAAATTTTCCATAAAATCTTGTGGTTAAGTTAGAGAAATATGAACCAAATACTGGGACACTTAGGATGGTCTGAGTGATGAAAGATTGATGACGATCAAGTACTGATCAATGAAAGAGTGCCAGTCTAATAAGGAATTTCTATGACGGAGCACAGAATGCTACCTGTCCAATGGAAAAGTCTAAAATATTTAACCTGTGTTCATCACATCTGCAGATTCCGCGATGCTGAGAAGAAAGCAAATACACTGAATGGCAAAGATAAGAAACAAAAAGCTGTGAGAACAAAACACTAGATGGAACAAAGGCAGATAAAAATCAAACCAATTCAAAACCCAAACTATAAAAGAACAAATACGAGAAGACAGTAACATCACAGAACCATTTGTGGGAAAGGCATAAAGATTGTATTCAGCTGTAAGCTTCACACAGGACAACAGATGACTTTTGAAAAAAAAAAAAACTTAGGTGGTATTAATAGGCATACAGCAGCTAAGGAAGATAAATGCTCCTCTGTCGTCTACAACCTAAATGGAAAAGAAATTGGTGGTGTATAGCCTGAAGAAAGAAGGTTGATTGATTGTTCTCTTTAAATATTTAAAGAGAAGACATATAGAAGTAGCCCTCAGAAGTGCAATGCACAATGGACAAAATATATGAGGAAATAAATTTGGACTTCCTTCTCAACAGTATGAACTACTGGGGGACAGAATAAGGTCTCCATTACTAGGATAGGTGAGCTTTACATCCGCTGCACATTGGATTAAGTCCTGCAGAGGTGATCAGGATGAATAACAATTGAGTATTTTAAACTCTGAAATTCTACATTTTGAAACACCCAGAAACCTGAGGGTTATTGAATAAAACAGGGATACTGGTGGATTGTGCAGGGTGAGAAGTAGTGAAGGGAAACTGCTCTACCCTCAAGAACTATGAAGCAAAACTCTTGTTGTCTCTGAATTGCACTTTCACAGTCTTTTGATACAAAATCTAATAATAGACCTGTAGGGGGAAATTATCTTTCCATTTTATGCTTTATAAAATGTTTGAAATGTTTCTTCTTACTAAATCTTTTCTGCAAAAGATCTCTTTTCTAAGCGGTGAAAAATATAGATTTGTTAGGCATTTTCCAGGAATAATTTTTAACTATAATTAAGCAAAACCCTAACAATAAATTGGAAAGTAAATCTGGTCTTGAGAACTAAAATTTGTGGTTCTAATTTTATTTTTTGATTTGAATTTATTTTGTGCTTCCAAGACATCAAGTAAAAGAAGCCTCTCTTCTCACACATGTAGGTCTCCTCTTTTTACACCAATGTCAAAATGGTGGTTTCCTTCTGGGTGATTTTATTCTTCAACATTAGTGATGGGTATTTAATCAATGTTCCTTCAGGATATACCTGTGCTGCCTCATATCAATCATCCATGAACATGCTTCCAGGACTCTAGTGTGCATTTATTTTCTATTCCCCACCACCTCACCATATAATCCCTTGAGGCAGTAGATATTTTAAGAATTCTTTCTTTCCTGACCTCTCATAGCTCTGTTTTCCTCAATCTTGAGGTAGTAATTTCCAAATTTAGTATTCATCAGCACTACCAGTTAAAACTATTAATTCCAAGAGCCCACACTTAGGTGTTCTTATTTTACAGCTGCCTTGGGAGAGGGAAAATACTTTTTAGAAGTTCTTTCCCCACCAGACATGGTATTTATTAGTTTAAATTTATTTATTTAAACAAGTGGTCAACAGATTACACTTTGAGAAACAATCTCTAAAAGACTTTTTTTTTTTAAATTGCCATGGGGAGATGTACAATGTAGTATTTTTCCCATCAAATCTGATAAAATTTATTGATGGTATACCTCTTCACATTGATGACTAACTAGGTTAAAGCATGTCTCCCCTTACCTACTACAAAAAGCAATCAATAGATTCAATGCAATCCTCATCAAAATATCAATGAAATTCTTCACATAAATAAGAAAAATCCTAAAACTTATGTAGAACCACAAAAGACCTTGAATAGCCCAAAGAACTCAGAGCAAAAAGAAGAAGAATGCTGGAAGCATCACACTATCTAACTTCAAAATATACTACCCAAGTTGTAGGGAAAAAAAAAAAAAAAAAAACCAGCATTGTACTGTCATAAAGAGAGATGCATATACCAATGAAGCAAAATAGTGAGCCCAGAAATAAAACCATACATTCATGGTCAACTGATGTTCAACAAAGGGTGTCAATAACACACAATGGGGAAAGAATTGTCTCTTCAATAAATAGTGTTGGGAAAACTGGAAATCCATATGCATTTGTTTACAAATATAAGAAAAAATGCATTAAAGACTTAAATGTAAGACCTCTAACTGTAAAATTACTAAAAGAAAACATAGGGGAAAGCTTCTTGACATTGCTCTGGGCAATTTTCTTTTTTCAATAACCATGAAAGCAAGACAACAAAAAAAGAGACAAACAGAATTATATAAAACTAAAATGCTTTTGCACAGCAAATAAAATATCAGTGGAGTGAAGATACAACCTATGGAATGGGAGAAAATATTTGCAAATGATACAGATGATAAAGGGTTAATACCAGAATGTATTAGGAACTTCAAAAACTCAATAGCAAGAAAACAAATAGTTGATTTAAAAATGAACAAAAGGACTGAATAGACACTAGACACTTCTCAAAACAAGACACACAAATAGGCAACAGGTATATAAAAACATGTTCAATATTACTTATCATCAGGGAAATACAAATTAAAATCACAATGAGATATCACCTTGAACCTATTAGAAAGACTTATCAAAAAGACAAAAGATAATTAATATTGGCAAAGATATGGAGAAAAAGGAACACTTAGGCATTGTTGATGTGAAAGCAAATTAGGACAGCTATTATGGAAAACAGTATGGAGGTTCCTAAAAATACTACCCGTATGATCCAACAGTTCTATTACTGAGTATACAATCAAAGAAAATGAAATCAGTGTTTTCAAGAGATATGTTCTCCCGCGTATGTTGCAGGATTATTCACAATAGCCAAATATGGAATCATTCATGGATGAATGGATAAGTAAAGAAAAATGTGGTATGTATACACAATGGAATACTATTCAGCCATAAAAAGAAGTAAATACTGTCATTTGCAACAACACAAATGAACCTAGAGGATATTATGTTCAGTGAAAGAAACCAGGCAGAAAAAAGTCAAATACAACATGCACTCACTCATGTAGAATCTAAAAGAAGTTGACAACATAGAACAAGAGAAAAGCCTGGTGGTTACCAGTACCTGGGGCAGTTAGAGGAGGGACTGGGATGATGTTGGACAAAAGACACAAATGCCAATTAGATAGGAAGAATAAGTTCAAGAATTCCATTGTACAACTTGGTGACTATAGTCAATAACAATATATTGTGTTCTTAAAAATTGCTGAGAGTAGATTTTAAGTATTCTCACCACAAAAAAAAAGTATAGTATATGAATCTGGGTGCTATAGTGCACACCTATAATCTCAGTTGCTCAGGATGCTGAGGCAGGAGGATTGCAAGTTCAAGGCCAGTCTGGGCAACACAGCGAGATCCCATATTAAAACAAATAAATAAAATATATGAGGTATTGCCTATATTAAGTAGCTCAACCTAGTCCTTCCAAATTTATATATATATACCTATATATATAAACTTATATGTAAAAACATATATATAAAACACTTATCATCAGGGAAATACAAATTAAAATCACATGATATAAATATCAAGTTGTACATGATGCATATGTACAGTTTTTATTGATTAAATTTATAAGTATTTGTCGATTAAAATTAATTAATTTTTAAAAATGTCTCTCCAACCTAGAAAGAGACTATACTTAAACAAGGTTTGTGAAAATCTTGCTATCCAAATGTTGATCTATGTGAAGATCATTAGAAATGCCCCACTCTACACCTTCTGAATAAGAATTTGCAGTCTAACAAGATATTTGGGTAATTTATATGAACATTAAATTTGGGAAGCAACTATATTTGAGCACATGGAAAAATGTAATAATCAAAATAGGTCAACAAATCAGGATTAGATTCAGTATCTGCAGAGAACCAAAATAATAGTAGCTTAAACAAACAAACAAAAAAGGTCATTTCTCTCCCACATAAAATTGATATCTTTATTGATCATAAGAATTTTTGACTCGTTTTGTTGCAAATTCATTTATTAGGTCATCAGAATACTTAATTTTTAATTGATATAACTGAAAGTCATAAAAGTTTCTCTTGGCAAATAAAGATCATAGATAATTTTATAACATTTAATTTTGAGAAAGATCTTTCTGCTTATGCAACTGTTACTAGAGCTGTTATGAGCATTTGATAGGATATGTCATCATTGGAATAAATTTTTCATAAGTTATTTGGAAATACAAATTTTAGTATATTTAGATTCAATGATTCTTACAGAAAATCCTTTGTAACTTTTTTTTTATTTTCTCATGCAAATAGTTTCATGAAACTGAATTTAGTTTCACACGAAAGTTAATTACATGTTCCATGGTATTTTAGTATTTCCTCTAGCATTTTGTGAAATGGAGATCATAACAAAAATCAAAAATTGTGTCATTCATTAATTCATAAGCAATTCAAAACATCCGCTTATATAATCTATCACTGTATCTTCAATTATAAGTAAAATTTAAGTTTAGAATCATCTGCCTCATTAATAATTGTTTCATGTGAAACTTCATGTGAAAATATGAATGTTCTTTTCTATTCAATTTGACAATCTTTAAATTTAGTTTAAGTCTGTGAATATCTGACTTTCCACAACATTTGTAGTAGTTTTCAAATCCAGGAATTCTAAACTCTTTGAATTATAAAAAGTCCTGATATGTTTTATTACAATGTCCATGTGCATGAATACACTTTTTAATTATTTACTGACAAAATTTACTGCCCTTATGACACAAGTTCCTATATCAGTGCTCGGGTCAGAAAATATTTCTGCTCAGGCCATAGGACTGACTCCAGACACAGACCACAAGTCCAGGTGATAGCTGAGGTCCTGGTCCTTCCCCGATGACATACCCTCATCATTCCAAGGGCCATGGCTGCTATTAACACTGCCAGTCTAGGCCAGGTCTTGGGCCCAGCTGCCCTCCCCACCTTTGGGACTTCATAGCACACTCGACTGCCCCAGGCACGTGCATGCCCCACCAGACACTGGTGCATACACTGCCCTTGCTAGTGGTGCCTATGGATCTGAATCTGTGAATGCACCTGGAGAGTCTCCTTTACTCATGTGCTTATTCCTTGTCCCATAAACTACACTATAAAATATGAGCACAAAGATGAAATTATGAAGAATTTCAAGACAGCAATAGCAAAGAATTAAACCAAGGATGGGACCCCTTCCAAAGGCAGAGCCAGGTGCAACTGCACCAGGTTGCACATCCATGAAGCTGGACCTGCTGGGTGGAAAAGTGATGGAGTTGCTATGAATTAACTAGGTTGTGACAATTACATGCTGTCACTTCAAGAGCACAATAGAAAGAGAGACTTCTTTTCTCTGTATTTTACTGTACTCATTTCTCACAAATACAGCCCTCAGCATTTCCTCTGATCTTGCAGTGCCAGAGGCAGAAATCTTAATTTATAATTTTCCCTGAATGGCAAATTTTCCACCTTTCTTTTCCTTTTTTTTTAATAGTTGGCATTTCCTAAGATGAAACCCAATGGACCCGTGATGAGCACTCTTATCCACACATAATACTTGCAAGTGTTAGCTTTTTCTGAGAAAAAAAAATATAGATTTTTTTCCCATATTTCTTGAGCTACCAAATAATACAGATGCCAGAGTCATTTGACCAGGAAGGAGGTTTGTCAGGAGAATCACTAAGCATGCTTTATTTGCCCACATGTCTTGTTTTCTGAGAAAGCAATTCTGCCTCTCTAACCAGCATGCCAAGCCCCATGACCCAAATTATACGATTTTTCTAACTTCCCCTATGCTGCGTACCATGAGGTCTCCCTCCACTTTGCTGTCGTCATTAATGAGAACGATGATCATTCCTGCTCAGGCTTATAATTGCCTTTATATTCTGACTTACGGTCTGTTATTTTTGTGATCTAATTTTTCACCTTTAAGGATCTCTCATTTCTTTTCACAAGCCAAAATCAAGGTTCTGTGCCTTAGAGTTCTTCAGTTGTGTTTATCAAAAAAAACTTTAAGGGGTGGATATGTATTTATGTTTAATTCTCCACATTCTGTCAGGCTTCCAGGTTAAATCCGTATTACCCACCCATAATTTGTTAGAAAGCATTTTGTTTCTGAATGATTCTCACAATGCACGTACACATATCACCACGTATATGCGACTTCTCAAGCACTGAGCAGTTCCCATGCGCTGAGCACTGCATCGGGCGTGTGGCCAGCAAGAGTCTTTGCACATATTGCAAAATCCCTCCCCCTTGAGTGTGCAGCTTTGCTCTCCTGCAGTGAGTATGTTCTTCTGGTGTCTTCATTCCTCAATCTTCATTTATTTCTGCCAATTATTTGGGGTCTGGACAAAAGCTTTACTCTTAATGGCGAGCATAGTGTTTTAACCTGATAGAGTTGACCTTGCCCCAGAGAAAGCAAGGAGAACGTCATGATGGGTGCTACATTCACAAAAGTTGTGAGGCAGCTGGTGTTCCCCTCAAAGTTCATATGGAAACAAAGAGAAAGCTCAGTAAATTCAGAGGTGGGTGGAATCAGAGTGACATGAAAATGTTATCATAAATATCTCATAGTCTGGGACAACTAACCTGCTCTTGTTTGAAAAACACCTAGAGGAAACCTGGGTCAAAAGCATGACATGATTACAAGTCCTTTGAAGAAAATGGAAGCAGTATTGTCAGTATAAAATGCCAGGAAAGCTAGATCCTGACAGCTATTCTGTAACAATCCTGTGTGACATTAGTGAAGTCAGTGGTCCTATTCTCTAAAATCTATTCTCCCTGACAAATAGGGTGTACAAATACCATACAATAGCATCTCTTCATAGAACTACTGTCCCTCTTATCACTAAGAACTACTGCTATTCAATTTAACCAAATCCTAAAATTGTTACTCAGCTAAAATGAGTTATTATGTTTAAGGTTATTGTTCATCGTATTTTCAAGATATTTATATACCTATAAAATAATAGTTGGAAACATCATCTTTATCAAAACTGAGCACATAGAATGTTTAGGACACTGAAGAGAAAAAGAAACAAAGGTAGGATATATTGTGTCAGTACTCAAAGAGTTTACAATCTAGATTTAGTAAAAGGAAAGTGCCAGTAAGCATACATTGAAAACAAAGGCTATGTGTGTCCCAAAGATAGGGAGGCTGCCGAGGGCTGAGGTAGGCAAAGAAAGATATGCAACAACAGGAGGACTTGGATGGATGCCAGTAAGGGCCGGGCTTCCACAGGGGAGAGAATGACGTGGTCACAGGGGAGAGACTGACGTGGTCACAGTGCAGAGGTGCAGAGGAAAGAACACAAAAGGGGTTCAGGAAGTAGAATGAGGAGCCCGAAGTAATGGAAGGGCTTATACTGGGCAGTCGTGGGGATGATTGCGATAGTCAGGAATCACTTGATTACATGTGATTGAAGCACGATTTGAACGAGTTTAATGAAAAAGGGTAAATCAGGACAGCATTGTGTCTTACACAATCCAAGAACAGAAATCTGGCACTGAACCTGAGAACAATTAAAGCCAAGGACTCTTGCTGTCATCCGGCTCCTCTGGGCTCCTGCTTCGTCTTTTCTTTGATTATGCAGACCAAGCCATGTGGGAAACACGAGCACTAACCACCCCCGTCCCCCACCTCACCCTGCCACCCTCCCACCAAGTACCACATTTACAGCTTCAGCATTTCAGAGAGAGGAAGAATGGGCTGAGATCCCCGAAAAGGACACTGACTGACCAGGATATCCTTTGATTAAAGGGAGACTTTTTTTTTTAACAATATGCTTTTATTTAGCTCTTACTATTTACTAGGTTCCTGGATAAGTATTTTATAAACATCATTTCAATCAGTTTTTGAAATAGGTAGTATTATCTTTTTTCAAATGAGTAACTCAAAGTAAAGAAAAGAAACTCTGGGGCTGGGGTTGTAGTTCAGTGGTAGAGTGCTTTCCCAGCATGTGTGAGGCACTGGGTTCAATCCTCAGCACTGCATAAAAATGAACGAATAAATAGAGGCATAAAAATGATCTCACAGAGCTAGCTACATAAATTATATATAAAAAAAAGAAACTTTGTCTAAAGCCATATGACAATAGATGGACATAAACCTGTCTTATGATTCTAAAACCCATGCAATGGGTTAACAAATGAACCACAATGCCACCTCAAGGATACCAATTTGTTTGACATGTGTGATAAATGGAGACTCTTTAAGGAAACCTAGTTATTAACTTGAGAGATGCAGGATACTTCAGGTGTGGTCCTAAGAAAAGTGAGAAGAAAAATGTTTTTACTAAAAACATACATGTAACCAAGAGAGAAACAGTGTCCACACACACAAATATTCATGCTAAAAATTTTAAATGCCACATTTTATATTTCTTTTTTTTTTAATTTTATTTTTTTTAATTATTTTATTGTAAACAAATGGGATACATGTTGTTTCTCTGTTTGTACATGGAGTAAAGGCATACCATTTGTGTAATCATAAATTTACATAGAGTAATGCTGTTTGATTCATTTAGTTATTTTTTTCCCTTCCCCCCCACCCCTCCCACCCCTCTTTTCCCTCCATACAGTCCTTTCTTCCTCCATTCTTGCCCCCATCCCTAACCCTAACTCTAACACTAACACTAACCCTCCCACCCTCCATTATGTGTCATCATCCACTTATTAGCGATATCATTCGTCCATTGGATTTTTGAGATTGGCTTATCTCACTTAGCATGATATTCTCCAGTTTCATCCATTTGCCTGCAAATGCCATAATTTTATCATTCTTTATGGCTGAGTAATACTCCATTGTATATATATACCACAGTTTCTTTATCCATTCATCAATTGAAGGACATCTAGGTTGGTTCCACAATCTGCCTATTGTGAACTGAGCAGCTATGAACATTGATGTGGCTGTATCTCTGTAATATGCTGATTTTAAGTCCTTTGGGTATAGGCCAAGGAGTGGGATAGCTGGGTCAAATGGTGGTTCCATTCCAAGTTTTCTAAGGAGTCTCCACACTGCTTTCCAGAGTGGCTGCACTAATTTGCAACCCCACCAGCAATGTATGAGTGTACCTTTCTCCCCACATCCTCGCCAACACCTGTTGTTGCTTGTATTCTTGATAATCGCCATTCTAATTGGGGTGAGATGGAATCTTAGGGTGGTTTTGATTTGCATTTCTCTTATTACTAGAGATGTTGAACATTTTTCCATATGTTTGTTGATTGCTTGTAGATCTTCTTCTGTGAAGTGTCTATTCATTTCCTTAGCCCATTTGTTGATTGGATTATTTGCATTCTTGGTGTAGAGTTTTTTGAGTTCTTTATAGATTCTGGAGATTAGTGCTCTATCTGAAGTATGATTGGCAAAGATTTTCTCCCACTCTGTAGGCTCTTTCTTTGCATTGCTGATAGTTTCCTTTGCTGAGAGAAAGCTTTTTACTTTGAATCTATCCCAGTTATTGATTCTTGCTTTTATTTCTTGTGCTATGGGAGTCCTGTTGAGGAAGTCTGATCCTAAGCCGACATGTTGAACCTCTGGACATACTTTTTCTTCTATAAGATGCACTGTCTCTGGTCTGATTCCGAGGTCCTTAATCCATCTTGAGTTTAGTTTCGTGCATGGTGAGAGATATGGATTTAGTTTCATTCTGTTGCATATGGATTTCCAATTCTCCCAGCACCATTTATTGAAGAGGCTATCTTTTCTCCATTGCATATTTTTGGCCCCTTTGTCTAGTATGAGAAAATTGTATTTATTTGGGTTTGTGTCCGTGTCCTCTATTCTGTACCATTGATTCACTTTTCTATTTTGGTACCAATACCATGCCGTTTTTGTTACTATTGCTTTGTAGTAGAGTTGAAGATCGGGTATTGTGATACCCCCTGCTTCACTCTTTCTACTGAGGATTGCATTCGATATTCTGGGTTTTTTATTCTTCCAGATGAATTTCATAATTTCTTGTTCTATTTCTGTAAGGTACATCATTGGGATTTTAATTGGAATTGCATTGAATCTGTATAGCACTTTTGGTAGTATGGCCATTTTGACAATATTAATTCTGCCTATCCAAGAACATGGGAGATCTTTCCACCTTCTGAGGTTTTCTTTAATTTCTTTCTTTAGTGTTCTGTAGTTCTCACTGTAGAGGTCTTTCACCTCTTTTGTGAGATTGATTCCCAAGTATTTTATTTTTTTGATGCTATTGTGAATGGGGTAGTTTTCCTAACTTCTCTTTCTGAAGATTCATCACTTATGTATAAAAATGCCTTAGATTTATGTGCATTGATCTTATATCCCGCTACTTTACTGAATTCACTTATGAGATCTAAAAGTTTTCTGGTGGAATTTCCTGGTTCCTCTAAGTATATAATCATATCATCAGCAAACAGGGATAGTTTGAGTTCTTCTTTTCCTATTCGTATCCCTTTAATTTCTTTGGACTGTCTAATTGCTCTGCCTAGAGTTTCAAGGACGATATTGAAAAGAAGTGGTGAAAGAGGGCATCGCTGCCTTGTTCCAGTTTTAAGGGGGAATGCTTTCAGTTTTTCACCATTTAGAATGATATTAGCCATGGGCTTAGCATAGATGGCCTTTACAATGTTAAGGAATGTTCCCACTATCCCTATTTTTTCTAGTGTTTTGAGCATGAAGGGGTGCTGTATTTTATCAAATGCTTTCTCTGCATCTATTGAAATAATCATGTGATTCTTGACTTTAAGTCTATTGATATGGTGAATTACATTTATTGATTTCCTGATGTTGAACCAACCTTGCATCCCTTGGATGAAACCCACTTGATCATGGTGCACTATCTTTTTAATATGTTTGTGTATGCGATTTGCTAAAATTTTGTTGAGAATTTTTGCGTTGATGTTCATTAAGGATATTGGTCTGAAATTTTCTTTCCTCGATGTGTCTCTGTCTGGTTTAGGTATCAGGGTGATATTGGCTTCATAGAACGAGTTTGGGAGGGTTGCCTCCTCTTCTATTTTATGGAATACTTTGAGAAGTATTGGAATGAGCTCTTCTTTAAAGGTTTTGTAGAACTCGGCTGAGAACCCATCTGGTCCTGGACTTTTCTTTGTTGGTAGGCTTTTGATGACTTCATCTATTTCATTACTTGAAATTGGTCTATTTAAATTGTGTATGTCCTCCTCGTTCAGTTTAGGCAATTCATATGTTTCTAGAAACCTGTCGATGTCTTTGAAATTTTCTATTTTGTTGGAGTATAGATTTTCAAAATAGTATCTAATTATGTTTTGTATTTCAGTCGTGTCTGTTGTGATATTTCCTCGTTCATTCCGAATTTTATTAATTTGGGTTTTCTCTCGTCTTCTCTTTGTTAGTGTGGCTAAAGGTTTATCAATTTTGTTTATTTTTTTGAAGAACCAACTATTTATTTTGTCAATTTTTTGTATTGTTTCTTTTGTTTCAATTTCGTTGATTTCAGCTCTGAGTTTAACTATTTCCTGTCTTCTACTACTTTTGGTGTTGGTCTGTTCTTCTTTTTCTAGGGCTTTGAGCTCTAGTGTTAGGTCGTTTATTTGTTGAGTTTTACTTCTTTTATTAAATGCACTCCATGAAATAAATTTTCCTCTAAGTACTGCTTTCATAGTGTCCCAGAGATTTTGATACGATGTTTCTTTGTTCTCATTTACCTCTAAGAATTTTTTAATTTCCTTCCTAATATCTTCTGTTATCCATTCATCATATAATAGCATATTGTTTAATCTCCAGGTGTTGGAGTAGTTTCTGTTTTTTACTCTTTCATTTATTTCTAACTTCAATCCATTATGATCTGATAGAATACAAGGTAGTGTCTCTATCTTCTTGTATTTGCTGACATTAGCTTTGTGGCATAATATATGGTCTATTTTAGAGAAGGATCCATGTGCTGCTGAGAAGAAAGTGTATTCGCTCTTGGTTGGATGGTATATTCTATAAATGTCTGTTAAGTCTAAATTATTGATTGTGTTATTGAGATCTATGGTTTCTTTGTTCAATTTTTGTTTGGAAGATCTGTCCAGTGGTGAGAGAGACGTGTTAAAATCACCTAGTATTATTGTGTTACGGTTTATTTGGTTTCTAAAATTGAGAAGGATTTGTTTAACATACATGGATGAGCCACTGTTTGGGGCATAGATGTTTATGATTGTTATATCTTGCTGATTTATGCTTCCCTTAAGCAGTATGAAATGTCCTTCTTTATCCCTTCTGATTAACTTTGGCTTGAAGTCCACATTATCTGAAATGAGGATGAATACTCCAGCTTTTTTGCTGAGTCCATGTGCATGGTATGTTTTTCCCCATCCTTTCACCTTTAGTCTATGGGTATCTCTTTCTATGAGGTGAGTCTCTTGCAGGCAACATATTGTTGGATCTTTCTTTTTAATCCAATCTGCCAGTCTATGTCCTTTGATTGTTGAATTCAGGCCATTAACATTCAAGGTTATTATTGAGATATGATTTGTATTCCCGGTCATTTGGTTCATTTTTTAAATTTTATTTATTTATTTATTTATTTATTTATTTATTTATTTGACACAACTTGGTTCCTCCTTTATTTGACAGTTCCTTTAGGATAATTCCTCCCTTTGCTGATTTGCTTCTTTGTGTTTTATCTCTTCCTCATGAAATATTTTGCTGAGAATGTTCTGTAATGCTGGCTTTCTTTTTATAAATTCTTTTAGCTTTTGTTTATCATGAAATGATTTTATTTCATCATCAAATTTGAAGGTAAGTTTTGCTGGGTATAAGATTCTTGGTTGGCATCCATTTTCTTTCGGAGCTTGAAAAATGTTGTTCCAGGCCCTTCTAGTTTTTAGGGTCTGGATTGAAAAATCTGCTGATATCCATGTTGGTTTCCCCCTGAATGTAATTTGGTTCTTTTCTCTCGCGGTCTTTAAAATTCTGTCTTTATTTTGTATGTTAGGTATTTTCATAATAATGTGCCTTGGTGTGGGTCTGTTGTAATTTTGTGTATTTGGAGTCCTATAAGCCTCTTGGACTTGATTTTCCATTTCATTCTTCAGATTTGGGAAATTTTCTGAAATTATCTCATTGAATAGATTGTTCATTCCTTTGGTTTGTTTCTCTAAGCCTTCCTCAATCCCAATAATTCTTAAATTTGGCCTTTTCATGATATCCCATAGTTCTTGTAGATTCTGTTCATGATTTCTTACCATCTTCTCTGTTTGGTCAACTTTGTTTTCAAGAATAAATATTTTGTCTTCAATATCTGAGGTTCTGTCTTCCAGGTGTTCTATCCTATTGGTTGTGTTTTCTATGGAGTTCTTAATTTGGTTTATTGTTTCCTTCATTTCAAGGATTTCTGTTTGGTTTTTTTTCAATATCTCTAACTCTTTATTGAAATGATCTTTTGCTTCCTGTATTTGCTCTTTTAACTGTTGATTGATGCTATCATTCAATGCCTGCATTTGCTCTTTCATCTCATCATTCAGTGCCTGCATTTGCTCTTTCATCTCATCATTCAATGCCTGCATTTGCTCTTTCATCTCATCGTTTGCTTCTCTGATCATTTAATTAAGTACATTCTGAACTCCCTTTCTGTCATTTCTTCTGCCATGCTGTCGTTGGATTTTATTGATGTAACATCTAGATTTGTTTGGGGCATTTTCTTCCCTTGTTTTCTCATATTTTTCAGGAATCAGTGGGTCCTTAAGATATTGAAGATTTCCTCTATTGACTTATAATGCCCCTGAAGATTGCTATTATATCCCCTCTTATCCTTCAGTAGCCTGCAGACTTGGAGGAAGTTGATAATGCGGTGCTCCACAAGGAAGCTGCCTCTCTAGGGATGGTGACCCTCAGGTGGGGTATATTCCCTGATAGTGGGCAGAAGTGCCTCCACTTGTTGACCAGTGGTCATCCAAAGGGGAACTAGGCTGCAGGCTGAGGCAAGGCCTGTTTGGGCCTGTGTCTCTGGTTTTACCGTCCTTGTGGGAAAACTTCACCCGGCAGGGAAGACTCACCCAGTGGGGAGGTCTCGCTGGTCAGTTCTCCTCCTAGAGGTTCCCCTCAATCTACAACTACCGCCTGGGCTGGGCTGTCTTCCTCTGCAACGTTCCCAGGGGCCCGGACCTACCTCCCGGGCCTGGGAGACTCACCCTTCGCAGACGAGTCTCCTTAGGCTGCTTCTCCTCAGAGAATCTGCCCGCAGTCCTGGAAACTTCGCTCTGTCCCTAGGCGTGTCTCTGTGCGGCTCTTCCAGCAAGAAGCCGGTCCTGGGACCCTCCTCTGCACCTAATCACCTGGCTATGCGGCCCCTCCTCTGAGCCACCACCTGGAGCCCCATACAATAGTCCAAGACCCAGAGACCCACCACACACCTCCTCCTCCAGACAGCCGCCCGGTTTCCGACGCAGTCACTAGGAGTTCAAGCAACTCACTTCGCGTCTCCTCCTCCCGCCAACCATCCGTAGCCCTAGGCAGTGACTCCGAGTCCAAGTGACCCACCCTGTTCCTCCTCCTCCTCGGGGTAGCCCCCCGGGTGTTCAGGAGCGGTCGCTTTGAGTCCAAACAACTCACCACTCGCCTCCCCCTCTGGCAACTGCCTGTGGCTCTGATGCAGTCACTCCTAGACCAAGCGACCCGCCACGCTTCTCCTCTTCCTCCGGGCAACCCCCCGGTGTTTGGAAGCGGTCGTTCTGAGTCCAAACAGCTCACCACGCGGCTCCTCCTCTGGCAACCGCCTGTGGCTCTGATGCAGTCACTCCTAGACCAAGCTACCTGCTGCGCTTCTCCTCTTCCTCCGGGCAACCCCCTGGTGTTCAGAAGCAGTCATTCTGAGTCCAAACAGCTCGCCACGCAGCTCCTCCTCAGGCAACCGCCCAGAGCCCCAGTGGTTGTTCCGAGTCCAAGCGCTGTGCTGAGCCGCCTCCTCTACGATGTTCCCAGTTGTCCGTGTTCACCGCTCCTGTGGGGGGAGGGGCGTCTCGCCGGGCTACCGCCCCATCCGGGACACCTCCCCAACGGGAGAGACTCACCCGGCGGCTTTGAGTTGGTCCCAAGTCTCTCACTATCTCCTCTTTTGAATCCTGCGTCCTGGAGCAACATGAAATGCAGCCGCCCTCTAGTCCGCCATCTTGAAACCGCCTATTTCTTTTTTTTTTAAGGATGTATATTCTGGTTCTTTTTTTTTAATTTGTTGTTCTTAGATAGACATGAAAGTAGGGTGTATTTTGACATATTATACATACATGGAGTGCAACCCATTATAATTTCAATCCCATTCTTGAGGTTGAACTTGATGTGGAGTTAACTGGTTGTGTTTTCACCTAAGAACATAGGAAAATTATGTCCAATTCATTCTACTGCCTTTCCTATTCCCATCCCCCCTCCCTTCCCTTCATTCCCCTTTGTCTAATCCAATGAATTTCTATACTTCCCCTTCCTACCCTCCCTTGTTATAGATTAGCATCCACATATCAGAGAGAATACTCAACCTTTGGTTTTTTTGGGACTCGTTTATTTCTTATCAGACTTGTAATTACAACTGCTTAAAACCTCATCAAAATACTGATAGGGAACAGACAGACATGAGTGGTGGGAACAAGAAGTTAAGGGACTAATTCAGTAAACTGAGCCCACCATGCTGACCTCATATGCTTTCACTTCTAGAAAGCAATTTTCCTGCAGCCCTGACTGGCTAAGTCCATAGGATGTTACATTCTTCAGCAAACTACCTGTTATCTACAGGAGGAAAGCAGGCACAAGTTACCCAGAAGAGAGGACTTCTGAAACCTTTATACAGATTAGATTTCAGAACTCAGGGAGATAAAGATAATTCCTCCTAACCATAAAATCTATAAGAACAGGTTCCAATTAGATCAGGTTAGCATGGGCCAAAGTGACCTAGAGTTGCCATGTCAGACTTAAATCTTTTTATAATGATAATTGAGGGGAACTGGGTTAACCTCCAAAATATGGGTTAACTGTGTATATTATGTTTTGAGGCCTAAGATTTTACCAATTTTGTACAATAAACCATATAAGGAACCATTACTGCCTTTATTCAGAAAAGACCATATAACTGCTTCTGACTTGAAAGGCTGATGTCATCCTGCTGTCAGTTAAAAATCAAGAGGTGAACCTGGATGGAACTTTCTAGAAACTTTCCTGGGATCCCCCAATAAAACTGGAGAACAGGAAGGACACACCCTCCCTCTCTTCTCTGAGAGGACCCACTCTCTCCCTTGAGAGTGTCCCCTTTTCCCCTTTTCTATCCCTTCTAATAAATTCATGCTTGTTACTGAGCCACATGTCTGAAATCATTCTGACTTATCACAAGAATTAGTTTTTAAAGGGCAGCCTTATCACTGCCTCAGTTTCCTGGAAGTCCCCAGCCCTGCCTGAAACACTAACTTCAAATAGAATTGGTTTGTTCCTATTATTATTCCCCCAAAATAGTTACAGATGGTCCCAGGTTTAAGGTGGTTTAACTTATGCTATTTCAACTTTATAATGGTGCAAAAGTGCACTTATATGACCATTTCTGGGTTTTGCCTTAAGTGTAGTATGCAATAAATTACATGAGGTGTTTATATAGTAGGTTTCATATAAGATGATTCTGCCCAACTGCGTGCTAATTTACATGTCCTGAGCATGTTTAATGTAAGCTGGTTGAACTATGTATGATGTTCTGTAGGTTAGGTATATTAAATGATTTTCAATTTGTGATGTATTTTATTTACAACAAGTTATCAGGATGCAATTCCATGGTAAGTGAAGGACCATCTGTAATTTTACCCACGATTATTAGAATGAGATCCATTTACCTTAAGAACTCACTGTAATTTTGTATTCTTTGCCAACATTTCACTAAATTTACATTCCCTCCTGCTGCTTGTTTGTCTTTGTTTAACTAAGTCAGCATATATAATTCTTTCACAAATTAATCTGCTCATTCTTCTACCTAGACTTAAATCTTTTTACAATGATAATTGAGGGGAACTGGGCTAACCTCCAAAATATAGGTTAACTATGTATATATTATGTTTTGAGGTCTAAGATTTTACCAATTTTGTACAATAAACCATATAAGGTACCATTACTGCCTTTATTCAGAAAAGACCATATAACTGCTTCTGACTTAAATAGGCACTCTGCATATTTTGGTGCTATAGTGAAAAAGTATAGTTAGAAAAATTTATAATTGTTTAATGGCATCCCTGACACTAAGAAATATAGATTCTACAGTTAGTTTGTCCTTCGTAACAACTTTGGAATTTGTTCCCTGGGACATTCCTCTTTGACATACACAAGTGTCTTTGACTCAGGTACATCTTCCCTGAACCCTAGACCACAATTCAACCTTCACAAGAGCAGGAACCTCATATGACTCATTTGACCCTGTATTCCAGCCCTGAAACAATTTGAATCCATAGTAGGCTATCCGTAAATATTGAATAAATAAATGAATTACATAAAATATTTGTCTTCATAAGCAGAGTCAAACATCTTTCAAGCAAAAAAAAAGTAAGGTTAAAATGGAAAGGTGAGTGAAGCAGAGATAATTATTCAGTAATTGCTTCCTTCGTGTACATATACCCTCTTCTATATATACATAGTAGGTTATTCTTCACATACCCAAGTTGAATAACTTTCATTCCAGTATGGTTACTGCATGCTGCTAAAGCTCAGTCTCTAAAGGACAAAAAAGTTTCTTGCTGAGAGTCAGCCAGATGGCTCAAAACACAGCTCTGAAGTCCATTCTGATCATCCAATGTTTCTTCTGATAAATAACATGACTGCACTGCCTGGAAAAGTAATTCCTTCTATCAGAAGATGCTGGCAACAAAGTCATTCTGGATCATTAAAAAAAAATGTCAAAGGAAATGATAATAGTATCAGCAAACTCAATCAGTAGGATGAGATCAGCTTTTATTGGGTTCCTTGGATAACCAGACAGCACATAGCATACTCCATGAATTAAATCTGTCCAAGCCCAAACACCCAATTTTGTAGAGCACACCACATGTCTTTCTGCTACACTGAAGACATTTTCCTAATTAGTAGAAATTAAGAGCATATGGTGGGAGGGAGGGATGAGCAGGCACCAGGAGTTTGAGGTACTTATGGGGCAATCCAGGGGAAGATACACAGTAGCAGATATAAAAGGCTAAAGATAGTAATGGCCTAAATCATAGCTAACTTGCTAGGCACTGCACTAAGAGCTTACCCTGTGTGACATCACTTCACTCTTGTAACAAACCTCTGATACACTCTACTTTAATCCCCAATTTACAGAAAAGGAAAAAGAGGCTTACAGAGATTAAATAACTTGTTTTTAAGTAACAAATGATAGAATTAAAATCTGAGCCAATGTCTTTCTGAATCCAAAGTCTACACCCTCAATGCGCACATAACCTGTCATATAGAATAGAGTCACACATGAACTCTCTTTCTCAACCTCCCCTCACAGCCAAACTTCTTATGGCCATTTTTTTTCTCTCCAAATTCAGTTTAATAGGTCACTTCCTATCCCCACCAAGCCATTGGTCCTGCTCATAATGAGTCTTTCTTCGTGCACCCATTAGGATGTTTTGGGCTGCAACTGGCAGAATACCTGACAGAAAAGAGACAAAATGAAAACTTTTTTTTTCCTTCAAATTACAGGAAAGCCCAAAGCTATGCAGACCCAGGAATTGTCCATTAGCTCAGTAACATTATCGGGGATCCAGACTTTTTCTATCTTTGGGCCCTACCCACTTCAGCTTCGGCCCTAAAGTGAGGAAAGAAAATAACACTGCTCACATTTTTTTTCTCTTTGTCAGTCAAGAAATCAGTCCTATTTCCCCTTATGCCTTATTGAAAGTGTATTTTAGAGTCATCTCTACCTGCAAGGGAAAGCAAATGCCTAATATTCTTATAGTTGTTTTTTTTTAATTTATTTTTATTATAAACAAATGGGATACATGTTGTTTATGTTTGTACATGGAGTAACAGCATACCATTTGCATATTCATACATTTACATAGAGTAATGATGTTTCATTCATTCCGTTATTTTTTTCCTTCCCCCCCACCCCTCCCACCTCTCTTTTCCCTCTAGACAGTCCCTCCTTCATCCATTCTTGCCCCCCTCCCACCCCCAATTACATGTCATCATCTGCTTATCAGTGAGATCATTCGCCTTTTGGATTTTTGAGATTGGCTTATCTCACATAACATGATATTCTCCAATTTCATCCATTTGCCTGCAAATGCCATAATTTTATTATTCTTCATGGTGGAGTAATATTCCATTGTGTGTATATATATATATATATATATATATATATATATATATATATATATATACCACAGTTTCTTTATCCATTCATCAATTGAAGGGCATCTAGGTTGGTTCCATGGTCTGGCTATTGTGAACTGAGCAGCTATGAACATTGATGTGGCTGTATCTCTGTAGTATGCTGATTGTAAGTCCTTTGGGTATAGGCCAAGGAGTGGGATAGCCAGGTCAAATGGTAGGTCCATTCCAAGTTTTCTAAGGAATCTCCACACTGCTTTCCAGAGTGTCTGAAAAAAGTTGCAGTCCCACCAGCAATGTATGAGTGTACGTTTTTCCCTACATCCTCTCCAACACCTATTGTTGCTTGTATTCTTGATAATTGCCATTCTAATTGGGGTGATATGGAATCTTAGTATAGTTTTGATTTGCATTTCCTTATTACTAAAGATAGTGAACATTTTTTCATATGTTTGTTGATTGCTTGTAGATCTTCTGTGAAGTGTCTGTTCATATCCTTAGCCCATTTGTTGATTGGGTTATTTGTATTCTTGGTGTAGAGTTTTTTGAGTTTTTTATAGATTCTGGAAATTAGTGCTCTATCTGAAGTATGAGTGGCAAAGATATTCTCCCACTCTGTAGGTTCTCTCTTCGCATTGCTGATAGTTTCCTTTGTTGAGAGAAAGCTATTTAGTTTGAATCCATCCCAGTTATTGATTCTTGCTTTTATTTCTTGTGCTATGGGAGTCCTGTTAAGGAAGTCTGATCCTAAGTCAACAAGTTGAAGATTTGGACCTACCTTTTCTTCTATAAGATGCAGGATCTCTGGTCTGATTTCAAGGTCCTTGATCCATTGTGAGTTGGGTTTTGTGCAGGGTGAGAGGTAGGGGTTTAGTTTCATTCTGTTGCATAAGGTTTTCCAGTTTTCCCAGCAACATTTGTTGAAGAGGCTATCTTTTCTCCATTGCATATTTTTGGCACCTTTGTCTAGTATGAGAAAATTGTATTTATTTGGGTTTGTGTCCATGTCCTCTATTCTGTACCATTGATCTATCTGTCTATTTTGGTACCAATATCATGCTGTTTTTGTTACTATTGCTTTGTAGTATAGTTGAAGTTCTAGTATTGTGATACCCCCTGTTTCATTTTTCCTGCTAAGGATTACTTTAGCTATTCTGGGTTTCTTTTTCTTTCAGATGAATTTCATGATTGCTTGCTCTATTTCTGTAAGGTACGTCATTGGGATTTTAATTGGAATTGCATTGAATCTGTATAGCACTTTTGGTAGCATGGCCATTTTGACAATATTAATTCTTCCTATCCAAGAACATGGGAGATCTTTCCATCTTCTAAGGTCTTCTTTAATTTCTTTCTTCAATGTTTTGTAGTTTTCATTGTAGAGATCTTTTACCTCTTTGGTTAGATTGATGCCCAAGTATTTTATTTTGTTTGAGGCTATTGCAAATGGAGTTATTTTCCTCATTTCCCTTTCAGCTGTTTCGTCCCTTGTGTATAAAAATGCTTTAGATTTATGCGTGTTGATTTTATAGCCTGCTATTTTGCTGAATTCATTGATGAGGTCTAGAAGTTTTCTGGAGGAGGCTTTTGGATCCTCTAAATATAGAATCATGTCATCCGCAAATAGTGACTGCTTAAGTGACTCTTTTCCTATTTGTATCCCTTTAATTTCTTTAGTCTGCCTAATTGCTCTGGCTAGAGTTTCGAGGACAATGTTGAATAGAAAAGGTGAAAGAGGACATCCCTGTCTTGTTCCTGTTTTTAAAGGGAATGGTTTCAGTTTTTCTCCATTAAGAATGATGTTGGTCATGGGCTTAGCATAAATAGCCTTTACAATGTTCAGGTATGTTCCTACTATCCTTATTTTTTCTAGTGTTTTGAGCATGAAGGGCTGTTGTATTTTGTTGAACGCTTTTTCTGTGTCAATTGAAATAACCATATGATTCTTATCCTTAAGTCTATTGACATGATGGATGACGTTTATTGATTTACAAATGTTGAACCATCCTTGCATTCCAGGGATGAACCCCACTTGATCGTGGTGCATAATTTTCTTAATATGTTTTTGGATACGGTTTGCCAATATTTTGTTCAGGATCTTTGCATCTATATTCATCAAGGATATTGGTCTAAAATTTTCTTTCCTTGATGTGTCTTTGCCTGGTTTGGGTATGAGGGTGATATTAGCTTCATAGAATGAGTTCGGTAGGGTACCCTCCTTTTCTATTTCCTGGAATACTTTGAGAAGTATTGGAATGAGTTCCTCTTTGAAGGTCTTGTAGAACTGGCTGAGAATCCATCTGGTCCTGGGCTTTTCTTGGATGGTAGATTTTTAATGGCTTCTTCTATTTCATTGCTTGATATTGATCTCTTTAAATTGTGTATGTCCTCCTGGTTCAGTTTGGGAGCAGCATATGTCTCTAGAAATTTGTCAATGATTTTGGTATTTTCTATTTTGTTGGAATACAGATTTTCAAAGTAGCTTCTCATTATGTTCTGTATCTCAGTGGTGTCTGTCGTGATATTTCCTTTTGCATCATGTATTTTAGTAATATGAGTCTTCTCCCTCCTTCTCTTTGTTAGTGTGGCTAAGGGTTTGTCTATTTTGTTTATTTTCTCAAAGAACCAACTTTTTGTCTTGTCAATTTTTTGAATAGTTTCTTTTGTTTCAATTTCATTGATTTCAGCTCTGATTTTAATTATTTCCTGTCTTCTACTACTTTTGATGTTATTCTGTTCTTTTTCTAGGGCTTTGAGCTGTAATGTTAGGTCATTTAGTTGTTGACTTTTCATTCTTTTCTGGAATGCGCTCCATGCAATGAATTTTCCTCTTAGTACTGCTTTCATAGTGTCCCAGAGATTTTGATATGTTGTATCATTGTTCTCATTGACCTCTAAGAATTTTTTAATCTCCTCCCTGATGTTTTTTGTTATCCATGTTTCATTCAATAGCATATTATTTAGTCTCCAGGTGTTGGAGTGATTTCCCTTTTTTATTTTGTCATTGATTTCTACTCTCAGTCCATTATGATCTGATAGAACACAAGGCAGTATCTCTATTTTTTTGCATTTCCTAAGGGCTGCTTTGTGGCATAACACATGGTCTATTTTCGAGAAGTTTCCATGTGCTGCTGAGAAAAAAGTGTATCCACTCGTTAATGGATGGAATATTCTATATATGTCTATTAAGTCTAGGTTATTGATTGTGTTATTGAGTTCTATGGTTTCTTTGGTTGGATTTTGTTTGGAAGATCTATCTAGTGGTGGCAGCAGTGGGTTAAAGTTGCCCAGAATTATTGTGTTGTGGTCTATGGGATTCTTGAAATTGAGAAGGATTTGTTTGATGTACAGGGATGCACCATTGTTTGGGGCATAAATATTTACTGTCATTATGTCTTCCTGATTTATGGTTCCCTTAAGGAGTATGAAATGTCCTTCTTTATCCCTTCTGACTAACTTTGGCTTGAAGTTCACTTTATCTGATATAAGGATGGAAACCCCCGCTTTTTTACTGAGTCCATGTGCGTGGTAGGTTTTTTCCCATCCTTTCACCTTTAGTCTGTGGATGTCTTTTTCTATGAGATGAGTCTCTTGCAGGCAGCATATTGTTGGGTCTTTCTTTAATCCATTCTGCCAGTCTATATCTTTTGATTGATGAGTTTAGGCCATTAACATTCAGGGTTATTATTGAGATATGATTTGTATTCCCAGTCATTTGGCTTATTTTTGGTTTTTAAGTTGGCTTGATTTCTCCTTTGAGTGGTTTTTCTCTAAGGTAGTTCCTCCCTTTTCTGATCTAATGTTGTTTTTCATTTCCTCCTCATGGAATATTTTGCTGAGAACATTCTGTAGCATAGGCTGTCTATTTGTAAATTCTTTTAACTTTCGTTTATCATGGAAGGATTTTATTTCATCTTCAAATCTGAAGGTAAGTTTTGCTGGGTATAGGATTCTTGGTTGGCAATCATGTTCTTTCAGAGCTTGAAATACGTTGTTCCAGGCCCTTCTAGCTTTTAGAGTCTGGGTTGAGAAGTCGGCTGCTATCCATATTGGTCTCCCCCTATATGTAATCTGATGCTTTTCTCTCACATCCTTCAAAATCCTATCTTTATTTTGTACGTTAGGCATTTTCATTATAAAGTGCCTTGGTGTGGATCTGTTGTGATTCTGTACATTTGGTGTTCTGTAAGCCTCTTGTATTTGATTTTCCATTTCATTCTTCAGGTTTGGGAAATTTTCTGATATTATTTCATCAAATAGGTTGTTCATTCCTTTGGTTTGTACCTCTGTGCCTTCCTCAAACCCAATAATTCTTAAATTTGGTCTTTTCATGATGTCCCATAGTTCTTAGAGATTTTGTTCATGATTTCTTACCATCTTCTCTGTTTGGGCAACTTTATTTTCAAGATTAAATATTTTCTCTTCATTGTCTGAGGTTCAGTCTTCCAAGTGGTCTAGTCTGTTGTTGATGCTTTCCATTGAGTTTTTTATTTGGTTTATTGTCTCCTTTATTTCAAGGATTTCCGTTTGGTTTTTTTTGAGAATCTCTATCTCTTTGTTGAAATGATCTTTTGCTTCCTGCACTTGCTCTCAGCTTATTGGTATTATCATTCATTACCTGCATTTGCTCTCTTATCTCATCCTTTTCTTCGTGAATCATCTTAATCATGTATAATCTGAAGTCCTTTTCTGACATTTCTTCTAACATACTGTCATTGGATTCTATTACTATAGAATCTAGATTTGTTTGGATCATTTTCTTCCCTCATTTTTTCATGTTGTTCATGTATCTTCCCCTCTGGCAGTACAGATCTGGGGTATTGCAGATTTCCCCCTATAGGCTTATAGTGGCCCTATAGGTTTCCAAAACCCTTTCTTTAAGGGGAGATCAATATTAGCAGTGCCCAAATCAGACACTATGTAATCCTAGACCAAATAGCCCCTATGGGGACAATAACAAAATTGTCATAATAAACAAAATGAGTTCAAATCTTATCTTCGGTAAAACAAACAGGTTTGCAATAAGGTCTGCAGTTTCAAATGGAGGACAAAGAGGATGCAGAGGGATGTAGAATGTGACTGTTAATGGGATAAGAAAAGAATATACAGAAGTTTTAGAAAATAGAAAGGGTGAGAGTGTAATCAAAAGAAATTGGATGTTAGCATGCAAAAAAGGGAGAAAGAGACTGAGGAACAGGTAAACAAAAGGAAAAGAGAGCAAGAAAAGTAAAGAAATAAAAACTTAAATTTTTCTAAAAAGGAGAAAAAAGAAAATCTACTGTATGAAATCTCCCTGTGTTCAGTAGCCTGATGCATGAGAGGTACCTGACAATGAGCTTCAAGCCTCCAGCTGGCGACGCAGGATGGGATTTGCCCCACCCAAAGATCAGAACTAAGGCTTCCAGGATTATCCAGGATTATCCAAGATGGCCGCTCTAGCTTCAAAATTTGTTGGCAAAAGGGGAGCTGCAGCTCAGGGGTGGACGTGTTCAGCTGGAGGTCCTGGAGAAGGGATGCAGTTGGTCTGGCAGGGGTCCTGGAGGTCTGGTGTATTTGGTGTGGATGTGGGATCCTGGAGGCTGGGTGCAATCAGTCAGTCAATCCCAATAATTCTTAAATTTGCCCTTTTCATGATATCCCATAATTCTTGTAGACTCTGTTAATGATTTCTTACCATCTTCTCTGTTTGGTCAACTTTGTTTTCAAGTCAGTTGGTCTGGGGGTCCTGGCGGCAGGGAGCAGTCAGTTGATGTGAGGGCCCCAGAGGCAGGAAGTGATCTGTCAGGCTAAGGGATCCTGGAGATGGGGATCAGTCAGTCCTGTCAGGGGTCCTACAGGTCTTGGGTGTTGTCTCAAAATGGCAGCAGCCACGTGTAATCAAACCTGCAGGTACTGTAACAGTGAACTTCCAGGCAATAGCAGACAGCTGGTGCTCCACTGGTGGTTGTTCTCGTTTACTTCTAAGAATTTTTTTTATTTCCCTCCTGATGTCTTCTGTTATCCATTCATCATGTAATAGTGTATTATTTAATCTCCAGTATTGGAGAAGTTTCTGTTTTTTATTCTGTCATTTATTTCTAATTTCAATGCATTATGATCTGATAGAGTACAAGGTAGTATCTCTATCTTCTTGTATTTGCTAACAGTAGCTTTGTGGCATAAAATATGGTCTATTTTAGAGAAGGATCCATGTGCTGCTGAGAAAAAGTGTATTCGTTCTTTGTTGAATGGTATATTCTATATATGTTGGTTAAGTCCAAATTGTTGATTGTGTTATTAAGATCTATGGTTTCTTTGTTCAATTTTTGTTGGAAGATCTATCCAGTGGTGAGAGAGGTGTGTTAAAATCGCCTAGTATTATTGTGTTGTGGTCTATTTGATTTCTGGAATTGAGAAGGATTTGTTTGACGTACGTGGATGAGCCAATGTTTGGGGCATAGATATTTATGATTGCTCTGTCTTGCTGATTATGCTTCCCTTAAGCAGTATGTAATGTCCTTCTTTATCCCTTCTGACTAGTTTTGGCTTGAAGTCCACATTATCTGAATTGAGGATGGATATTCCAGCTTTTTTGCTGTGTCCGTGTGCATGGTATGTTTTTTCCCGTCCTTTCACCTTTAGTCTATGGGTATCTCTTTCTTTGAGATGAGTCTCTTGCAGGCAGCATATTGTAGAATTTTTCTTTTTAATCCAATCTGCCAGTCTATGTCTTTTGATTGATGAGTTCAGGCCATTAACATTCAGGGTTATTATTGTGATATGATTTGTATTCCCAGTCATTTGACTCATTTTTGGTTTTTGACATGATTTGGTTCCTCCTTTATTTGGCTATTCCTTTAGGCTAGTTCCTCCCATTGCTGATTTGCATCATTGTTTTTCATCTCTTCCTCATGGAATATTTTGCTGAGAATGTTCTGTAGTGCCGACTTTCTTTTTGTAAATTCCTTTAGCTTTTGTTCATCATGGAAGGATATTATTTCATCGTCAAATCTGAAAGTAAGCTTTGTTGGGTATAAGATTCTTGGTTGGCATCCATTTTCTTTCAGGGCTTGGTATATGTTGTTCCAGGCCCTTCTAGCTTTTAGGGTCTGGATTGAAAAATCTGCTGATATTCTTATTGGTTTCCCTCTGAATGTAATTTGGTTCTTTTCTCTCGCGGCCTTTAAAATTCTGTCTTTATTTTGTATGTTAGATATTTTCATAATAATGTGCCTTGGTGTGGGTCTGTTGTAATTTTGTATATTTGGAGTCCTATAAGCCTCTTGTACTTGGTTTTCCATTTCATTCTTCAGATTTGGGAAATTTTCTGATATTATTTCATTGAATAGATTGTTCATTCCTTTGGTTTGTTTCTCTAAGCCTTCCTCAATCCCAATAATTCTTAAATTTGGCCTTTTCATCATATCCCATAATTCTTGTAGATTCTGTTCATGATTTCTTACCATCTTTTCTGTTTGATCAACTTTGTTTTCAAGAATAAATATTTTGTCTTCAATGTCTGAGGTTCTGTCTTCCAGGTGTTCTATCCTATTGGTTATGCTTTCTATGGAGTTTTTAACTTGGTTTATTGTTTCCTTCATTTCAAGGATTTCTGTTTGTTTGTTTTTTTCAGTATCTCTAACTCTTTATTGAAATGATCTCTTGCTTCCCGTATTTGCTCTTTTAACTGTTGATTGGTGCGATCATTTAATGCGTGCATTTGCTCTTTCATCTCCTCCTTCAATGCCTGCATTTGCTCTTTCATCTCCTCGTTTGCTTCTCTGATTGTTTTAATTATGTACATTCTGAACTCCCTTTCTGACATTTCTTCTGCTGTGCTGTCATTGGGTTTTATTGATATAGTATCTAGATTTGTTTGGGACATTTTCTTCCCTTGTTTTCTCATATTGGTCAGATGCCAGTGGGACTCTGAGATATTGCAGATTTCCTCTATTGGTTTATAGTGTCCCTGTAGATTTCCAGTGTATCACCTCCCAGCCTTCAGTAGCCTGAATTCTTGGAGGAACTTGATAATGCAGTGCTTCCGAAGAAAGCTATCCCTAGCCTGCTACTGGTTCCAGGGCTTGGAGCTGGCTCTGTGCAGAAAGGCTCTCACTGGGCGGTCTGCTCTGAGAAGCTGGTCGTGAAAGGAGCCTGCCGCCAGAGGGAGCAGGGCTGCTTGGGGAAGTCCCTGGCTGCCCTGTCCTGGTCTCTGAAGCTGCCTGTGGGCCGGAGTTCACCACTGGCGGGACTTGGAGCTGGTTCTGTGCAGAAAGGCTCTCACTGGGTGGCCTGTTCCGAGAAGCTGGCCCTGTGGGAGGAGCCCACTGCTGGAGTGTGCAGGGATACCTGGAGAAGACTCTAGTTGCCCTGCCCTGCTCTGATAAGCCGCCCCTATCTGGGCCTGCCGCCCATGCCGAGTTTCACCCCATGGGGGAGACTCACCCGTTGCTCTATTTTAGTACGAATCTCTCAATGCCTCCCCTTCTTGAATCCTGGGTTCTGGAGTGACTGGAGATGCCATCACCCTCTAGTGCGCCCTCTTGGATCACCCCGTGGAAAGAGCCTGCGGCCGGAGGGGGCAGGTCCACCTTGAGAAGTCTCTGGCTGCCAGTAGGGCACCTTGATTTTCACAAAAGTAAGACCTTTCTTCATCTGACACAACTTTACAAATAAATAAAATAAATGATTGGAAGATCATAGGGAAATGTCTACTGAAAAGCATCCTTAATAATCCCACCTGAAATTCTGTAAAGACTCATTCCTTTATTTTGATTGTATTTTTAAGAGTCTTTTTATAATGTAATCACCTATGGAAAGACTCACATTTGCATCAGCAAACACCTCACCATGGTCAAGGGCAATAAGTGGGGAGAGAGGAAAGGAAGGAATAAAATATATTAAAACCTGCAGTGAAGTTGGCTCTGATCTCTATCTGTCTGTCTGTCTGTCGTCTCTCTCTCTCTCTCTCACACACACATGTGCATGCACACTCAAGATTTTTATATGCCACCTCTCTTGAGAATCACTTCATAAATTCCAGAAAATCAAAATGGGAAATTTCTATTTTATAGTTCAGACTACATATTGAAAATGGGATGTTTTAACATACAGATTCACACTTTCATTTTCATTTGAAAATTTGGAAGACTTGGAAACACTGAGTCTAGATTTCTTCATGTACTAATTAGACAGAGCTCAGTAGTGGCTTCCCCTGTTAGATGGAGCATGCCTGAGGTGTTTGTCACAGTCCTTACCCCAAGAGTGGTATTGTTGTGCCTATCACTGACAGGAAAATCAGTAACCATTTATCACTGAATTTGTACTAAAGCTTTTCCAGTCAAGAAATATTTCTTATAATTATGACCCTAAGGGTGGGAAAGTAAAATAGTAAATAGGATGTTTCCAACTAATGGAGAAAAGCATATGGTAGAGATCTCTGGTGTTCACCAACATCCACGTTCTTTTCTTCTGTGTGAACCTTACATTTCTCAGCCTTTTTGGATTTTGACCAATGGAATGTGAGAAAAATGACAAGATTACATAGGTTAAAAGTGTTAAAAATAGATAAACCTTCTTCATACTTTCTCCCCTAGCCAAATGTAAAATATTCAATGGAGGACTAGTGGATGGTAGAACTACAACTGGAAGTAAGCTTGATCTCTAAATGACAGCATGGAGCAGTTTTTCATCACTGTGACCAAAATATCTGATAAGAACAGCTTAGAAGAGCAAGAACTTATTCTGGCTTATGGTTTCAACATTTTCAATGGTCTGCCAGTTTCATTGTCCTGGACTGAGACAGAACACCATGATGGAAGGGTGTGGCAAAGGAAAGCTGCTCAGCTCATGGTAACTGGGGAGGCAAGGGATGGAGGAGGAAAGGGAGATAAAGTGGCTAAACCTTCTCAAACCATGTCCCCAGTGACTACCTTCCTCCAAATGGATTCCACCTCCTTGTAGTCCATTCAGTCATCAATGGATTAATCTCATTAATCCTATTAATCTCATCAATCATGAGGTCAGAACTCTCATGATTCAATCACTTCCCTCCTCTGAATGCATGAGACTTTGGATGACACTCCAGATATAAACTCAACAGCCCCTTAACCCACTCAGCTGTGTAGCATAAGCATATAATATATTATAATAAGCCAATGAAATTGGAGAGTAGTTTGTTACAGCAGTCTCCCTTGACTAAAAAAATAATAATAATACATTTTTCCAGAAGTGAAAAATGTCCTACAAGTTCAATAAATAATGAATTCTATCCCCTACTGCTTCATTAGTTCACACAACCCTTCAGGTCTCTCTAGGTATCTCAACCCAGAATAAGATAAGGTGTGGATGATGAAAATGGGTCACAACAATGGCACCTCAAGCGAGATTTGTAGTGGAAGCCAAGACTGTTGGAAATGGAATTCATGATGTGTGCCTGGAGAAGGTAGGGATGGACATAGACAGAAGTCTATTTCATAGTTGTTCTCAGTACTAACCCTCGTTATTCCTTGTATTCTCCTGTGCTCAGTTACCCCTCCCTCCCACATAGGCATACTTTCTTTTGTATATTTAACCTATGCATATCATTTGCACTCTATATTTGTTGGTCATGAAATATTCTTTAAAGTTTTATATTCTCAGTTAACATGTAATGAGGAATTTAAAAGTTATGGCACAACCACTAGAAATGATAATGCCACCCTAACCTCCCCAGCTAAAGGCAACCTGTATTGGAGAAAATTACTGACTTCTTGAGCAGGAATTTTAATTGGTTTGGATTAGTTTTTTGGAGGATAAAGGAACACAGAATCACTCAAGCTAAGTCAAGGAAAGAAATAAAAACAGACCTCATGGGAATTAAGAACAAAAAAGTGCAAACTCCACAAAGAAAGTAGTTGCGTTAGGGGAAACTCCAGGGACCTCAGCAGCAAAATGCACACATCTTTTTAATGGCTGTACCATGAAAGGAACCCAATTACTCTCTATACCTCTCTCTGTTTCTCTTGGCACAGGTTTATAATTCTCCTGCCTTACAAATTGACTTCCTCAACATCTACTCCATAACTTACTTTTTTCTACTTCAAGACTTCTACTTATTTATTTTTCCATCTTTATAACCTCTATTGGCTTATTACCCTCCCAGTTCCTATTCTTATCTCATGACATTTATTCTGTGTAATTTTAACTTCCAGTCAACTGCACCACCAGCTCCTACCAGCCCACTCAAGTACGGACAGGTGGAGGCAGCGATTCACCATACTGAAAATGGTTACCTGGAACCTAGCAGTTCTGAGCCTAACAGTACTGGAATGGACATATTCATATAATACTTATGAAGTTGTTAAATCTCAATGGATAGGCTTCACAGATCTGTGGCATGATGTTTTATCATGTTTAGGTTGAGTTTGTGTGAAGAAGTAAGGAGGGATGTACACATTCTTTGGCAAGCATTATAATTTGGTAATTATACACAGTGGTCCCTAGCAGGTGCAAAACATGAAATAAATTTCACTGTACACTCTTCCTACCTCAATCTGACAACTCTACCAATTCTACCGGCCTGCACATATCCAGCAATTTTTAAAATACAGGTAACTTCACATTTTTATAAAGTAATAAATTCAAATAGGAAATTTCAAACATTATACAAAAATACTAAAAAATTAAGTCTCTCTGACCTCCTACCCTCCCTAAAGGTAACAACTACACTTCTATGATTTTCATATAAATGAATTCAAATTTAAATAAGCAAAGGTGGCTATAAAGGTGAAATAGGGCAGGATTTTTACTTAGACAATTGTGGGAGACTTATGCATCTAAACAATGGGATCCTCTTCTTCCACTAGAGGCCCTAATGAGTCTCACTGTCTGACTAAAAACCTCTGAGAAGAAATTCTACAACACAGAGCTAAGCATCTACAAAATCCCAGTAGAGGCTTTTTGTACAAGTCAGGTACAACATATTGGGCTTCCATTAAAACATGTGAATTGATGGTTTAAAGCTAACTGGTATCTCTTTTTTAAAAAATAATTTTTGTGTTGTTGTAAATGAACACATACTTTATTTATTTTTTTATTTTTATGTGGCACTGAGGATTGAACCCAGTACTTCACACTTGCAAGGCAAGCACTCTACCACTGAGCTAGAACCCCAGCCCATAACTGGTGCCTCTTTTGAAGAAAGATAATGTTAATAAGCATTGGAAAAAACTAAATTTTTTAATGCGTATTTAATACCTGTTAAATAAGACTGATGGAAGGGGAAAAAAATCTGTCTATTCAGTATGGGATTCACAGAATTCCAGTCTGGTAAATCAAAATCTCACATGGACCCTTTGTTTTGCTACAATTATATATATATATACATATATATATATGTATATATATGTATATATATGTATATAGCAATGGCCCTTCCTCTTTCTTTGATCCCTTAACAAAACAAATTTTATATATATATATATATATATATATATACATATACACACATATATATATGCAATCACTAACAAACACAAGATCTCTATAAGGACCCTAAGTTTCTTGCTACCTAACAATCATCTCCCTTACCCTGAGTCAGGTAATACACTTCTGTTTGCTTCCCCTATGCTCAATTCCCAATTCTGCAGTAATGTCCTGTATTGCCCCATAAGAGAAAATTAATCTCTTGCCCAAGAATATTAAAGATATTAACCCTGTGGAAGCTGACACTCTGCCACTTCTTAATGATGTACTAGGGCAGGTCTCACCAAACTATAGCTCGGACATAAAATCTGATTGCTTCTTTACCTGAATAACATTTTACTGAAAAACAGTTATATTCAATTGTTTATTGTATTGTCTGTGGCTGATTTCATGCTTCCATAGCTGCGTTGAGTAGTTACAACAGAAACTATATGGTCCATAAAGCCTAAAATACTTACCATCTGACCCTGTATAGAAAGTTTGCTGACATCTGATCTAGGAGGTTGGGTGGCAAAACAGAACATATGAGTGCTTCGAGCAAAATATGTAAGACTTGACAGAATGTGGCCTTAATATAAGAATATTTGCTTACATCAGTGTTTACAGCTAGTGACGACAGCTATAAATAACCTTATAGGAGAGCATCCAAAAAATAAATAGAAAGGGCAAAAGAGACCTTTTACTTAGGAAATTATTTTCCTATCATGAAAAAAGTTTTCCCAAACATCCTTGGTAGAGATTCTCAAACCAATCACAAATGTAACTGAGATTGCCATAATGTGGTTGGGAGCCATGATTATCATACATATTAAAATTATCTGCAGAGTAACCAGCAAATTAGAAAATATCAATCTCTGTGTCCCATCTCAAACTAATTATGTCAGAATCTCTGAGGGAATTCCCAATAGTGGTGTTTTCCTTAACTATCAAGAAGATTCCATTAGGTGACCAAGAATGAGAACCACTGGTTAGACTAATCATGGTTTATTTCTTGGCACTGAGCAAGTTTCTACATGAACAATAGAAATAGAAAGCAGGTTGCTTGCTGCTAGACAACCAAACAATAGTGTTTGTCACAATTTTCTATGTAGATGACTTCAGTAATTCAGGTAGATGGTGGAACTTAGGGGAAAGAGATGTTGAGGCAGAGTCCACCCAGAATCCTCAATGAATGTGGGGAGGAAGCACTCAAAAGTTTATGAGTAACAACTCCAAAGAATGTAGAGGGTTTTGACTTCAATGGGGGATGAACATGCATGTGAAGATCACAGGAGACAAGTATCAAAGGAGTAAAAAATTAAAGGAAGAAAGTAATTTGTTCAATATTGGACATAATGAGGGGAAACTCTATGTTATTTCAAGACTGAAGTATCCAAAAAGACCTGTTCAGTCCAGAGTTCAGAAAAGAGGCAAACCAAGTTCCAGACAGGACATTTTTAACTTATAGGAGGACTATTAGGAATTTCCTCAGGAAACAGGCTTAAACTGGAATGGCCTGGGGGCAGGGGGACAGATCTACATGGATGGTCGAAATCATGAACCTGAGTGAGGTTGTTCTGTGAGATGTGTAAAATACAAAGAAAGGTTATGTCTGGCACCCTGGAATATGACAAACAAATCTGCTGCCAATTGTTAATATATTGCAGATGTGTAGATTTATTCTGAACTCCTTCTGCTAAAGATAATAAAAATTTAAATGTTTTACTGACATACTTTAAACTTTGATGTTAAAATTAAATCATACTGACTTCCGCTAATATGAAAAATAAAATAACCAGGACAAGTCCATGTCTTTCCATTCAAAATCCCTTGGATTGAGTCATCAGTTAATCCAAACTCTGATTTGCACATGACTGGTAACTGCAAAATCTGAGTGACCTTTTGGTCTCCAATGAAACACCCTGGGAAAATTCTTTTCCCTCCACTCATTTTAAAACAGTAACAGCTCTGCATCACTTAAGATCCTTTGTCAAGGAAATTCAATTAGCATCAGCCTGGGGTCACCTCAGGACTTCTTAAACTTTTTCATCCTGAGAACTCCTCAGGGTTTTCTATGACTCATATCAACTGTCCACAAAAAAATAAAAAATGGTAAGTTCACATTTTATCTTACAGATTCCAAGGTAGCTCTGAACTCCCACTATCACATTTTTGGGGGAGCGGGGGGAGACAAGGAATTGAACTGAGGGATGTTTAATAATCACTGAACCACATCCCCAGCACTTTCTAAAATATACTTTATTTAGAGACAGTGTCTCACTAATTTGGTTAGAGCCTTGCTAGGTTGCTAAGACTGGCTTTGAATTCACCATCCTCCTGCCTCAGCCTCTGGAGCCACTGGGATTACAGGCATGTGCCACCACACCCAGCACAAATCTTTTTTTTTTTTTTTTTTTTTAACTAGGAGTGTAGCAAAGTTTATTAGAAGGGAAAGTAGAGGGGGAAAAGACACTCTCATGGGAGAGTGGGTTCTCTCAGAGAAGAGAGACAATGTGTCCCCTATGTTTCCCAATTTTATTGGGAGTCTTTCTAGTTTCTAGAGAGTCAAGTCCAGGTACCCCCTCTCAACTTTTGACTGACAGTAGAATTGTATCAGATTTTTAAGTCCCTACTAAATGTGGTCTTACCCACAGGTACCCAAGCAAAACCCATGGGCGGGAGGGAATTTTACTATTATAAAGACATGCTAACGATCTACAGGCAACTCTAGGTCACCTTGGCCTGAACTGACTGGTTCTAATTGGAACTTGCTTTTCTACAGATTTTATGGTCAGTGAGCTTTGTTTTTAATTAAAATAGTTCTATGGATAACAGGTTGTTTGCTGAGGAATGTAACATATCCTATTGACTTAAACCAGGGCAGGACCAAAATGGCCTTTGGGAAATTGCTTTTGAGATGAAAGCACATGAGGTGGAGGCAGCACAGTAGGACCAACCTATAGAATTATCCCCTTAACTTCATGTTCCTGCAGCTCGTGCCTATCAGCTACCTACCATTTTCTCCCTCAAGGATGGGGACCCTGAAGTCTTTTAGGGAACTGGTCATTGAGGTCTCTTCAACTCTTCTTGTTGGAAAGTTTTGTCTGTGTAGGGAACATGAGTCTCCCATCCTTGCCCTCTGTTGGTAGGGCAAGGGCAGTTATGCATATTTAGCATCAGCGTGAGCCAGAGGACCACGGTAAACGTCAGGAGGAAGAAGAGATCTGGATCTAAGGTTTCATGGTGGCAGTTCTTGGGTGACTGGATGAGGAATATACAGGGCAGAAACCATGCTAAGACAACAATTAAAAAAAAAAAAAATGGACAGCAAGATGGTATTCCTCTGTAATTATCACAAAAGCAATCAGCAGCTTTTTTGACTAGTTTTCAGTCCCTAAAAACTATGAAGACAGTAACTCATTGAGGCCTAAGCTGGGGTTCAACATGGCATTGATTTTGAGTGAAGGTCACATAAGGCTTTAGAAACATTAGCAGAGTTGTCAGGAACAGAAATACAGTATTAAGTTTTTATAATGACACAGGCGTCCCCTTAAACTGCAGTTAAGCTATCTAACACCATCTTATTTTGTAAAATGGCATTTCTCATTAATGTTTCCTCTACATTGAGTAGAGAGATCCCTTTAGCTGTGTCATTTAGGGCTCTCTTGGTAACACTAGTTAGGGCTTTCATGTGCCACATTACATCTTCCAAACAAATCTGAGGGATAAATATTGAGGCTATATTATCACAGCAGTGAAAAATAGATCAAGTCCACCTAGGTAGGAGTTCAGGAAGATTTGCAGGTCTGGAAGATTTGCAGGTCTGTAAGATTAAGTTCGAATTGACTCAGAATGAATTTTGACTCTGGCAGAATCTTTTGTAATAGTTATTTTTAGGCACTCCTGACCAAGAGCTCTTTCTCTGTAACCTCTCGGCTTTTCTTACCTTTGACAGGACTGACACAAGTGTACATTTCAAGTTACATTCCAAAGGACCACTGTCTTTCCCTTTTAAGTGTATGACTGTCCTTTGACATTCTTTTTACCCTCATATTAGTATGTTTTGTGTTTATTTTTGTTATACTTTCCTGCCAGGTGTTTAAGACCAAGTAGGTGACCACATGTTGATTAAAGAAACAAAAAATTAACCTCTTTCCTTTTATTGTTCAGATCAGCTGAGAAGTCCTCAGGTTACTTATAGGAACTTGTGAAAAATTTCTTGGATCCTTTAGTACCAATTCCAGGATGGGTCAGGATCCTTGGAAGCCTTAGGGACATCTCCCTCTCCAGTGAACCTCCTCTTTTGTAGAATTTACACTGGTTTGGGTTCCTGTTCTTCCCACTGATCAGGACGTCAAGTGGACTCACGGGAAACATAAGGCCCTTAGAAAGATCCCATTATTCCCTGGGTCCTGGCTGTCTTGGAAGGTGTATATTAGTCAGCTTTACATTGCTGTAACCAAAAGACCTGACAAGAGCAACTTAAAGAAGGAAAAGCTTATTTTGGCTCATGGTTTCAGAGATTTAACCTATGGTCAGCCGACTCCATAGCTCTGGGGCCAACATGAGGCAAAACATCATACCAGAAAGGCAAAGCAGAGAAAAGAAGCTCAGGACATGACAACCAGAAAGAAGAAAGGGTGCACTCTGCTCACCAGAGACAAGAAATAAACCCTAAAGGCACACCCTCAGTGATCTACTTCCTCCAGTCACACCTGATCTGCCTGAAATTATAACTCAGGTAATCCATTCAAATAGGTTAGCCTACGAAATAGGTTACAGCTCTAATAATCTAATCATCTCACTCTGAGCATGTTCTTGCATTGTCTCACACATGAGATTTTGATGGACACTACATTTCTAAACCATTACAGAGAGTAAGATACAAAATATTCTTCTTATCTTTTTATTTTTCTTGGTTTTGGTCTCCAGGTCTTGGCTGTTGACCACCTCAAAGTTCAGTTTCACCAGTCTTGAAGTGGGGATAGTGGGCTTTTAAATTTTGTAATTTTATAAGTACCCTTTATTTAATTGGGGTGAGTATTAGCATTGGGAGTCAACATTTTATCCTATCTATCCTGGAGGTAATGGATTATTTTCTTAATTTAATTCAGGTTATTCCATTAAAGTTTTACTTTTGCAAAACACTAACAGTAACAAAGTTTTGCAATAAAAAATTAAAAATGAAATGAATAAGAACAAAAGCATTTACTTTGTGTAACAGCTTTGAACCAAGAAACATTTTTTTGTAGTAATATCAATCATTACAAAAGATAATCAAAGGAAAACCAATCAGTTTGTAAAATAAAATTTGTTAGAGCCCTTTTAACAAATCCAGTTGTAAATGCTTCAGGCAGGAATTAAAACTGTGGATGACAAAATATTTAGAATGAATGTAATTAGGATCTTCATGAGAATTTAGCAATGGACAAGAAAATTCAGCTACTTTTATTGTCTATAGCATTTTAAGGTAATATTCATGACTGACAACATTATGGCAAGACCATCAGACTTTTATAAAGTCTAGAACATTTATCTCAATGCCATATATCATATGTTATTATAAAATTAATAGCTATTTATTTAGTCAGAATTATAAATCAGATTTAACCAGAGTAATAAGATGATCATTAAAGGATTTTAAAGCAAATGATGTATAAATAAACCTTGGATTTTTAATAACCTGATTTTTCTAAGAAATCAAAACTTAATAAAACAGTTGAAAATCCAAGAAATTATCTTAATGAGATATAAAGCCTTTGCTTGCTAGGTCAGTATTTTGTGAACTTTACCAAGATCAGAGCAATGCCTTAAGAAAATCTCTTCATTTTAAACATAGAGAATTATATTTTGTTTTAAACCTAATTTACCCAGTTTAGACAGTTTTAGATTATACATAAAAAACAAGACATCAGACATGCACGGTTAACATTTTAAGTCATTTTCCTGACAAATAATAACTTTAAAAGCAATGAATATTATATTTGAAACATCTTAATAGATATAAGTATATTTCCAACAGGTTCGTACCTAGGCAAAAAAATGTATTAATAATTTAAAAGATATCTTTACTTTTATCTTCCCAATGAATTCAAATTAACTTCTTTGTCAAAGATTTATTTACATCACGTGAACTAAAAGGCATATGGATCCATTTTTTTTTAATTTATGAGTGCTCACTTGCTTATAAGACAATTTGGTACCATGTAGACACAACATACAATACACACATGTGCACAAACATACATAAAAATCTAGACAGAAAACAAAGATTCTATAGGTTTTATTTAATTTATCATTTGCCATTTTTTAGAGCTAGACTGTTTATACATATGATTATTATATCCCTAAGCAATCCTTAAATCTTCACTTCGGAAGATATGACATAGTTGAAACCAAGTATAAAATTTATAACTCCAAGACACAGAACTTAGTCTAAACATATCTAAGATGTGTAGGCAAAGGCCCTGTAAAAAAGGTTTAAAGGGGTGGGGCTTATTTTATAGATTTAAATTAATATCTTCTATTTTAAGAGCTAATCAATAGAGGGAGAGACCCTTACCAATGAAAATTTCTTTTGTAAAGTATTAGGAAAATCATATTTTGGAGAAATATTTAGTTGACAAGTCCTTGAAACCAAATTTGTTTTTAAACAGATGTATCCCTTCAATAGGTTGGGCACAAAATGCTATTTGTATCAACCCAAGCTGAGAAAGTCACCTTTGTACATTTAAAAGTCTCTGCCTTTGTTAGAGGCTTGTCTTTAACAGGAGCAAGACTCAATGTTAGTGTTTACAGAGCCACCAATAATGAACCAGATATCCCCTTTAACCAAGAAGCAGAAAAGCGTGTGTCTCAGGAGACAAGGAAAAGGAAAAAAGACAAAGACAGTCTCTTTTTTAAAGAATATATAGACCAGGTATTGAGTCCCCACAGGTGGGGACAAGAAAGCTACAGATGTTCACTAAGAGTGTACACCAGATTTAGAATTTCAGAACCTAAGCAGAGCCTGTCACATGGTAGACATTCCAATCAGTAAATGTGCAAACATGGGGGAGGCCCTCGCAGTATACCAAGCAAGGAAGACGCTACAACCAAAGGTTCAAGTGACCACTTGTTCTCCAAGGGATGGATCCCTACTAACCACCACCACTGTTTATCTCCTTCCTTAGGATCCTTCAAGGGGGAAGAGCTCTGTTTTAGTTTCCAGTGAATTTGAAGAGAACCCTTAAATAATTTGCATCTAAATAAAGACAGCAGGAAGAAAAGAAGAAAACCAAAAAACGGGGGGCGGGGGGGGGGGGAAGCAAAAAGAAAAAAGAAACCATCTTCCAGTTAGACAAAGCAAAACAAATCCAGAACAAACATTAATTTAGGTGTGCAGAACCAAAGGCAAATTCACCAGAAAAATAGAGTTCAAAAAGGCAGAGGTGTTGAAAAAGACAAAGAGGTGACAGAGATTCCCTGAGACACTGGGCAGCTGGTAAAATCTACTGGTTCCTTGGAGATGCATTGACCCCCCTTAATAAACAGGCAGATGTAGCATCACCTAGCCTGACAGTGAGCACCATGAGGACCGAGGAACCCAGTCATAGCAATACCACAGAAAGTCCTTAGGAATAAAAAAAAAAAAAAAACTGTTCACTTGGGATTTTTTTCCTCATTTCCCTTCCCTTTTGCAACCTTCTTCCATCTGGAGAAAAGAGAAGCTGCAGAAGATGTGTGACCCCTGACTTTCCAGGGCCTAACATGCCAGCTTGAAACTGGAGCCCTGAAACTACGATGCTGAATCTCTGCACCTTAAGACAACACCTACATTGTCCTCATGGAAGAATAAGAGGGGTCTTCAGAGTGTCCTCAGAAGGTTCCAGAGACAGGCATGACCACTCTCCAAGCTCTCCCTCTCTGTCTCTCCTCTTCTTTCTGAAGCATGGTCTAGAGACAGAGGCAAAGAGTAGGAAAAAAAAAAAAAAAAAAAAAAAAGGAGGTCTTTGTATCCTGAGGGACCTCACCTTTCAGAAATACCTTAATGACTGACCTTTAGACACCACCCTAAGGAGTGGCCTTGGCTAGTAACCATCAACTGTCAGTAAGGCAGGCCCTGATCACTAAAAAGACTAGAGAGAAAGTCTTAGTCTTTTACTCGGAAGGGCCTAGGGTATCTGAATTTCCATCGAGATAGCAATCGGTCCACTGGAGAGTGGCACTGTCCAGGGACTTTCAGTTGTTTCAGGATATTCCTCCAGTCACCAAGAGTCCAAAATGTGAAAAGTCCAGAAGAGATCCCAGGTAAGGCACCAAGATGATACCAGAGATTTTGTTGTGTCCTTGGCTCTTGTGCTCTTGCATGAGAAAATTCAGGGAAGACATGAGACTTGGTAGAAGTATAGCCAAGTTTATTAGAAAGAAAAGAAAAATGGAAAAAAAGACACTCTTAAGAAAGAGTGTAGGTCCTTCATACAGGAGAGTGCCCATGTCACACTAAATCTGGAAGGAAGAAGTGCCTAAGAGGAGGCAGTAGTTGGAAAATGCTGGGTCATCCATAGTTCCCTGCCTCTTCTCCAAGTCCTAGAGCTGAAGTCTCTGACTTCCTAAGAACAGCTTATCATCTCCCTGTGGGTCAACTTCCAGTTTAGAAAACACCAAGAAAACACTGAATGTCTATTTGGCATAATGATGATTCTGTGAGTTAAACAGAACCCAGGAATACTAAAACAATAGGATTTGTCAAATCTGCTAAAATGGTAGCATAAAAACAGCAGCAATAAATATGGGCAAGTATTTATTGCTTGTTATTATTAGTCCATCTAAATATGCCACCTTCATTGGAGTATCATAAGCTAAAAAGGTCATTCATTTAACCTCTGGTTCAACAAATATTTGAGTGCCTATTACATGTGAATTATTGTGCAAGTCACATGGTGAGTAAAACAAAATTTCTGTTTTTCAGTAAATGAAAAATCTAAAAAATACCCTTGTAAAAAGGCAATATGGTGTTATAATATGGCATGATGGTGTCTAGAGTAAGCCTGGCACTCACTGTCAGAATTCACATGGGCCTGATCATAGCCGCAGACTCGATGTGATGGGAGTGCAGGAATCCAGTCCATGAGGCTCTCCCTAGGAAGCACTGTCATGAAGACAGAGCTGCCAAGTTAGCCTGGTCTGAAAGAAATGCCTTCAAGGTTAGAGGAAAGGTGCAGTCTATGGCAGTCAACTGAATGTTTCCTCTGTCCTTTGAGTAACAGAAAGAGCTTTGCACTAACATCCGCAGGATACTGGGCCAGAAAAGAACACAGCTTGGTATCTTTTCCTCAAAGAGAAAGGTCTGTTGATATCAACAAATTTTAAATTCATTCATTTAACAAATATTTATTGAGAATCTACAATGTGTCAGAAATAGTTACAGGATGTTAGGACTAAGTAAAAACCAGATAACAAATGAACAATATGCATAAGCCAGGAAGAAATCAAGTTGATACATTTAAAATTAACAAGATCTATATTCAAATGGAGTGATAATTTTTTTCTTTTTTTAATTTATTTATTTTGATTCATTGTACACAAATGGGGTACGACTGTTGTTTCTCTGGTTGTACACGAAGTAGAGTCACACCATTTGTGTAATCATACATGTACATAGGGTAATGATGTTTGTCTCATTCTGTTATTTTTCCTTCCCCCCAATCCCTCCACATCCCTCTTTTTCCTCTACACAATCCATCCTTCCTCCATTCATGCCTCCCTCCCATCCCCACTTATAAACCATCATCTGCTTATCAGAGAAAACATTTGACATTTGGTCTTTTGGGATTGGCTTATCTCACTCAGCATGATATTCTTCAACTCCATTCATTTACCTGTGTGATGGGCTGACAGATCTGACTCCATGAGAATGTTATAGGCCAGACTCTAAGGGAAATGACTAAACAGACTCCAGTTTGCTCTGAGACTCCATGTTTTGTAGGAAATAAGCTTCTCCCATGGGAACACTCCGCCTCTGTGCCCATCATCAGTTACTTAGTGTGACATGTTTAACAACACAGAATGATAATTCCTATGTAAAGAAACATTGCTCTCTTTTGGTCACTATTGCTCCTAAACAATGTACCATGTGAACGGTGATTGTGTGGATGTTAGTAACCATTCTTTAGTTTGTACCTAGGTAAGGGTCATTTTGACCCACTTCTCCCTCTGTCGATGATCTCATGATGTTAATGTGTAATTTCGAATCATAATCATAGCAACAGACACTTATGATTAATGTAATTTTTGGTATAAGAATCCCTACAACCCTTTGGACAGGGCTGTTCTCCAAATAGCCATTTTTGGGGGCATTGTGTGAGATAGTCAGCCAGCCAGCTTAATAAAGACTCTCAAATTTGGACTTCTCAGTGGTGATTGGTCTGTTCTTAAGTTGCACCCCATAACACCTGCAAATGCCATAATTTTATTCTTATTTATGGCCGAGTAATATTCCATTGTGTATATATACCACAGTTTCTTTATCCACATCAATTGAAGGGCATCTAGTTTGGTTCCACAATCTAACTATTGTGAATTGAGCAGCTATGTACATTGATGTGGCTGCATCACTGTAATATGCTGATTTTAAGTCCTTTGGGTATAGGCCGAGGAGTGGGATAGCTGGGTCAAATGGTGGTTCCATTCCAAGTTTCCTGAGGAATCGCCATACTGCTTTCCAGAGTGGCTGCACTAATTTGCAACCCCACCATATTTTTAAAAGATATGTGGAGACTAAAATGTATTCAAAGGAGAATGATGAGAATAACTAGGAAAGAAAATTAGGTTTTATGAGAAAAAGTTAAATTAATCTCAGATATACTTAACTTGGAGAAAAGGGGATGAGGGGCTTATTTGGTTATATCTTCATGATACAGAGGGCTCCATGTTATTCTTTCCCTTAAAGGCCCAGACATGAGAAAAGCAGATAAAGTTAAAACATCCATTTAACCATTGATTCAGTCAATAAAAACATATGATATGGGCACCTGCCTTGTTACTAACACAATATGAGATTGCAGAATCACAAAGATGAATAAAACACCCTCTGCCAATGGAAGGCATTTCATTTGACATAGAAGAGAATTCTTGGAACAACCAGATGATAAACTCAAAAATTGACTGAAGGAGAGTATATAATGTAAGTGCCTAGAGATTTTTAAGATTATTGAATGCTCTTCTAGAACATTGTGATCAGAGAATAGAGGTAGATGATTACTACCTATGTTCCTTTCTGGATCTGTGACACTAAAGTTCTAGTTGTAACTCAAAAGTTTCCCACAAAAAGACCTGAAAAATGATGTGTAGAGTTGTATGTATATTTGTTCCCTGAAAAAAATCATGATTTCTTGTCAAATATTCTTATATCTACTTATAATTGCTCTTTAATTAAAAGTAAACCCTAACTCCTTAGATTTAAGGAGTGTAACAAAGAATTAAAGACATAAACTGTACATCAAGAATATGCCCTTTAATTGATGAATGGATAAAGAAATTGTGGTATGTATACACAATGGAATATTACTCAGCCATAAAGAAGAATAAAATTACAGCATTTTCTGGTAAATGGATGAAGTTAGAAAATATCATGCTAAGTGAAATTGGCCAAGCCCAAAAAACCAAAAGTCGAATGTTTTCTCTGATAAGTGGATGATGGTACATAATAAGAGGCCGGGGAAGAGAAGAATGAAGGAACTTTGGATGGTGTAGAGGAAAATGGGGTGGGAGAGGGTGGGGAAAGGAAAGATAGTAGACTGAGACAAACAGTATTACCCTATGTACATGTATGATTACATGACTGGTGTGAATCTACATTGTATACAACCATAGAAATGAAAAGTTGTATCCCATTTGTGTACAATGAATCAAAATGCAGTCTGTAAAAATAAAAATGATTTTATTAAAATAAATAAATAAATAAATAATTTAAAAAGAAATGGAAAAATGCAAAAAACTAGGTTTGTCAAAATGTGTCAGTCTATTTTAAATTTTTAGTCTTCACTTCTTTTTAGTTAACCATAGTGTAGATTTACTGTTTTCTCATAAACATTTAAACATGATAAAGTATTCAAAACTGTTTCTACACAATAGAGTCATGATAAAAAGAACAAAGAAGACAATAGTACTGGAGTTTTAAAAACACCTCCTAATATCTTCAGTCATCGAATCTGCCTCTGATAAATTTATGCAGATGCACAAAGTGAGTTGCACATCAATAATTCTGTCAGTTCCAGACACTTCCCAAACACAAGGTCACAAATGACAATACTACTGAGGTCTAAGTGACCATTTCTTATCTCCAGGATGTAGCCAAACTATTTTTTAATGAATGTCATTTAACAACAATAAAAAACATAATCAGAAATCTTAGAACAAATGTATAGAGGATATAAGGAAAAAACATATCCCTTGGTAATGAGACTATGAATGTGTTGGTATAATTTGAAATTTATCAGGAAAGAGTTGACACCTCCTGCCTTTTTTAAAATTTACATAAATTATTCCCTAAATCAAGAGCAAGTAAATGTCACCCATTTCTCTAAGAGAATAAATATCTTATTTCTTTAGTATACTGATGGCATTCAATGTATCTTCAATTTAAAGAAAAGGAGAAAAGAAAATATGTCAAACTGACCTCCTGAAGTGTTTAAAATAAATATCACAAGTATGCGAAGGTTAAATTAGAATTACTAGGTTCTCTTCTACCCCAGACACACAATCATTAGAAGCTGATCACTAGGACCATCTTTGGAGTTCTCATATGAACTAAGTTTTTATTTGTTTCTATTTCCTCAGGTCAATCAAACATTCATAGTTTCAGAAGAAATTCAGGCATATAAAGGTCATGATTTTTATTAACTCCTAAAATTATTGTCAGTATCTCAAATGCATTCTTTGATAGGCCTTTTATTAGTTTTAAATCGCATTTACAAGAGGTACCAGCCACTATAATCAAAATTTCTCTCTAACTTATTGGACCTGAAAGGAATATATTAGAAATCCCAACACATACTTAGTTGAATACCTGGAGATTTCCTTGGAGACAAATTTTACTTTGACCATCTTTTCTGATAAAAATATTTAACTCTTAGGTGTATCAGAGAAATTGAATGACTGCACCTTCAAAGGAAGGTTCTGCCGGCTGTATCACACCTGCACATGTCAGTGCTACAGAGGCTCAGTGTAGCCATGAGGAGGGTGATGGTCACTCATAAAACTGATGTTTAAAAATGTTTCAGTTTTTGTATTTCTTTCCTTTTTCTTTAATATTGAAGACAATCTGAAGGAATTTTAAGAAGAGGTTACAGGAAGAGAACAAAGAACCACGCTGGAGAGTAGAGTCACAGAGGGTGCAAGAAAGAGCCACGGCAGGAAACCGCGACCAAAGTTTTTGATGGATCTATTTCATCACATGAAAATGTAATAAAAAAAATTTTCAAACAAGAAAGGAGAGAGCCTTGAAAAGTCTGCCATGGTTTCAAAAACAAAAACAAACAAATAATGCTAATACAAACTCTTCCCATCTGATTAGCGTTTGGAATTTACATTTCACTTCTGCCCACACACATTTCCTTTCCTAATAAATCAAAGAGTTTAAAAAAAAAATAACTTAGTTCTCTTCATTTGGCTTATCACTGCAGCATTCAACTGTAAGAGTGGCATACCTTTTCTTGGTGGCTCTATACACAGAATCTGCCTTCTTTATCTAAATATGCAAAGTGGTAGGAAATTCCACCCTACACAGCATGAATAAAGTCTGCTAAGACTGTGGTTCTGACAAGATTAGGGATCGTTGATCTCCTGTGTGTAACTGACCTACTGGTCAGAGCTGTGTCAATTGCTGTACCCCAGGGGTTGCTACTCTACTTCAAGTGACTGCTGATGATACATGCAGTGTAAGATGTTCTCTTGATGATAAATTCAATAGGACCAAAGGCATCACTTGGGCCTTCTCTGTAAATAAGACAAATCTGTAAACTGTTCTCAGAAAAATCACATAATAAATTCCACGTGAATGGAACAGCTGCAATGTAACTGCAAAATTCTTCCCAAGTTCCTCATCCTAGTTGTGAAATTTAAGCCTTCCAATAATGGATTGGCAGGTCAGAAATGAACGATAACTGTTACTAATAGGGTTGGATTTCCCAAAATATTTTACATCTCTTGTTAGTTTGTCATCTAAGACATGTTTAGTCTGAAATGAAACCAAAGTCGTGAATATGATTATTGTGGCCTGAATTCTGGCCACGTGAGGCTCTTATGGGCTCGGATGGAGCACAATGAGTCAGCCTTGTGGCCTAGAACAAGGAGGAATGAGTCCTAGGCTGGACTCAGGTCCAAACTGATGGAGTTGAGTCGTCAGTGACTATGAACCAAGCCCATTATCTCCAAACGGACGAGCATTTTAGAATATAAATTCTCAGATCACATGCTGGATCTAAAATACTCACAGCCCTTGGAATAGGGCCTATGCCTGGGTTTGCACTTTTCAAAATCGTCACAGGTAATGAGTATAATCATCTAGGTTTGAATCAAAGGAGGAAACTAGAATTAATGCTAGTGAGTATGAGGGGTGGGGGAAGGGAGTCCTCCATCTCCTCACAGATGCAGAAAACTGCTTTAAACTCCTCTGCATCCTGCATCACCAACTAGAAGTCTAACTACAATTTGACTCATTCCTTTCTCACCTATATCTTTGATTCCCCCCCCCCCCCCCCCCGGAAAAATTTTACAATTTCTTCTTAATCCTTGAAGACTGGAAGTCTCAGAAGGATATAGCTAGATAAGGGCAACCTTTTAATCTGAAAACTAAATCCTTCTGCTCGAGGGAAATTCCCATTATCTTCTTTTCACCTGTTCCATTTCCTATGTTCAGGTTCTTTTTTCCTGGGACTCATATTAAGTGGGTGCTGAACATCATGGATTAATATGTTTCTGTTTTAATTTTTCATCATATTTTTACCATCACTTTCTTTCTTCTTCCAGGTTTTGGATTATGTTATTACTGAGACTAGCAACTCAGCCTGCAGCAATATTCACTCTGCTTTTTACCCTTGCATTTATATTATTTCTGCTTTGCCAATCAGATGTTTAATCTTAAGAACCACTTTCGTGTTCTCTAACTACTCGTTTTCATAGGAACTTTCCCTCCTCCTTCACCTCCTCTTTCTCTTCCTTTTTCTTCTTTTTCTTTTTTTTTTCTTTTTTTTTGGGGGGGGGGTACCAGGAATTGAACCCAGGGACACTTAACCACTGAACCACATCCCCAGCTCTTTTTTATGTTTTATTTAGAAACAGGGTCTCCCTGAGTTACTAAATGCCTCTCTAAGTTACTAAAGCCGGGGCCTGGAACTTTAGATTCTCCTGCCTCAGCCTCCGGAGCAGCTGGGGTTATAGGCTTGTAGCACCATGCCTGGCAACTCTAAATATTTTTAAGAAGCATCATTGTTAAATTTTCGTTCGTTCCTTGAATGCTTTCTTTTATAACCTTGATTGGTGGTTCAGTTAGTTCATCTTGATCCTTCCATTGGTTTTCATCAACTATCTGCTAATACAGGACTTCAATTCATAGCTCTGCAGTGATGCCAGGTCCCATCTTCGAGTGAAGAAAATGACTTTTGTATTCTACACAAATGATTAAGATGGAAAACAAGAGGCTGAGGATTGCGTTAGCGATAAACCAGTTCACGCCGGAGCCCAGGGAAGGAAGCTTCTCTGTCGGATCCGGCCGCTCTGCGGGACTCTGAGGAAAAACTCCCACCAGGTAGAGTGCGGCTGCCACCATGGGTAAAGGAGACCCCAACAAGCCGAGGGGCAAAATGTACTCGTACGCCTTCTTCGTGCAGACCTGCCGGGAAGAGCACAAGAAGAAACACCCGGACTCCTCCGTCAACTTCGCCGAATTCTCCAAGAAATGCTCGGAGAGATGGAAGACCATGTCTGCAAAGGAAAAGTCGAAGTTTGAAGATATGGCAAAAAGTGACAAAGCTCGCTATGACAGGGAGATGAAAAATTACGTTCCTCCCAAAGGTGATAAGAAAGGAAAGAAGAAAGATCCCAATGCTCCTAAGAGACCACCATCTGTCTTCTTCCTGTTTTGCTCTGAACATCGCCCAAAGATCAAAAGTGAACACCCAGGCCTGTCCATTGGGGATACTGCAAAAAAACTGGGTGAAATGTGGTCTGAGCAGTCAGCCAAAGATAAACAGCCATATGAACAGAAAGCAGCTAAGCTAAAGGAGAAGTATGAAAAGGATATTGCTGCATACCGTGCTAAGGGCAAAAGTGAAGCAGGAAAGAAGGGTCCTGGCAGGCCAACAGGCTCAAAGAAGAAGAGTGAACCAGAAGATGAAGAGGAAGAAGAGGAGGAAGAGGAGGATGAAGATGATGAGGAAGAGGAGGAGGATGAAGAATAAATGGCTGTCCTGTAATGATGTGTGTGGAGTGTGTGTGCGTGCTCAGGCAACTGTTTTGCTAAGAATGTGAATTCAAGTGCAGCTCAACATTAGCTTCAGTATAAAAACTGTACAGATTTTTGTATAGTTGATAAGATTCTTTGTAGAGAAAATACTTTTTTAAAAATGCAGATTGTAGCTTTTTGAAGGGCTACTACATACAGTTAGATTTTAAAGCTTCTGATGTTGAATGTTCCTAAATATTTAATGGTTTCTTTAATTTCTTGTGTATGGTAGCACAGCAAACTGGTAGGTATTAGTATCAGTAGTAAATTTTGGGTTTTTTAGGATGTTGCATTTTGTGTTTTTTTTTAAAAAAAATTTGTAATAAAATTATGTATATTAAAAAAAAAAAATGATTAAGATGGCCTAATGAACAGTGTCCTTTAAGGTCCAGGAACATGACCTGAAAGGGAAAGCAGGAACCAGCTCCCTCTCTCTCTTGCCAATTTAAGATCTTTATGCTGAGTATGCCTATAATCCCAACTACGCAAATGGACCATATCAATGCCAGCTGGGCAACTTAGTGAGACCCTGTCTCAAAATAAAAAATAAAAATGTTGGGAGTGTAGCTCAAATGTAGAGCATGTAAGCCAGATCATGGATTCAATACTATGCACTCACAAAAGATCTTTACTTCAGCAGAGAAGCAAGCCAGGGTTTTAACCTCCTGGCCAAGTACCCTGTCCCTATTGTTTTTTCTTTTCATGCTTGTATCTCAAGTCACTGCATAATCTGTTCTTTTTCTCACTGGATGTACAACCCCTACAGGATGTATTTTAAGAATACTTCCCAAGCTTATTCTTACAGTGAGTTCCCATATTCCCAGAGAGAAGAGTAAGGAATCACTCATAAGTCATAAACCCATTCCATGTGTTCACTGCAACATTAATCATTAGTATGTGTATCACCCAACTGTGAGGTAAGCTTAAAGCTAAGGACATTGGAATATCCTAATCTATTTCCAATTTACCTCGCAGAGGTAATACGTGGTACAAAATTTGACCTGTGATAAGAACCTCTCTGTCATGCACTCATGCATTCAATCTGATATTGAAGTGACAGGATGGTAGTCTATGTGGACAAAAGTATGAAAGAAAAACAAACAACATTTAGAGTAAAAGGTAAGTTGTCCAGATGCCCAGAAAAACAAACTATAAAATTAACCTGTTGGCCAAAGGCCATCAGCACAAGATAAATTCATTCTAAAAATCAGGATATTAGATACAGCTATATAGATAATGCCAAAAATTGGATTATTTATTTTCCTGTTAATTTACATACATTTTCATATCTGTAGGTCCCCCAGAAATATGAATTAATAGCAAACAATCATTAAACTAAAAAGAACCTGAAGAAAGTCAACACACATGCTAGGGGAAGATTCTATGGTACATATGCAATATAGGTAAACCTGACCCAGCTGCCAGACAGGGACCCAGGGATATAATAATTTTAAAATGATACATAAATCACATGCAAAGAAAGCAAAGGTCATCACAATAGCCTGATTTTAAAATATTTTCTAATGAAGTTTATGCATCTCATGTCATGTTGTATTTGGAGAGAGAAACTATTTTATAGTGATCTTTTATTTAGTGTGGGGAAATGTAATTCTGAAGTAAATCTAAAAAGCATAAGGAGTTTCAGGCAGGAAAGTCTGAGGAATAAATCAGTACTAGTTTGCTAAATTTGCTGTAACAAACTACAACAGATGAGGTAGCTCAAACAAATACTTCTTACAGTTCTGGAGTCCAAGATGGAGGTGTCAGTATGATTCGATCTTTCTGAGGGCTATGGGGGAAGGATCTGTTCCAGGCCTCTCTCCCTTGGCTTGTTGATGCCCAGCTTCTCCCTGTGTCTTCATATAATTTTCCCTGTTAGTATTAGTGTGCAGATTTCCTGTTTTAGTAAGGACACTAGTCATATTGGATTAGGGCCCACTCTAATGACCTCATTTTAACTTAATTACTTCAATAAAGTCCCTCTCCAAATACAGTCACATTCTGAGGTACTAGAGGTTAGGATTTCAACATATGAACTTTTGAGGAAACACAACAACACATGGCATGTATTTTTGCTAAGTTATTTGTTTAGGGTTTTGGTTTTTGCTTGTTTTCAGAGAGCAACCATGAAAGGGGTGAGACTTACTACTCAATTCAGGAACAAATAAGTTTCCCGGAACTCACACAGCTGAATTAAAGGTCAAGCAAGAAACCAAACTAGATGAAGGAATTCTAGATATGATTGATAGAAAAGAAACAATGGAAATTTGAACAAGACTCATTGGTCCTTGCATTTCATCCTTACTACTTAACATTAACAATAGTAATCTTCAAATGTATAGATTCATCAACTAATTAGATAAATATTTTTGATTATAAAATAAGCAAATAATCTAGAATTAGTTAAAATGAGATTAGGATTATACTTATGTATGAAACTGATAATGTACTTGTGATGTTACAATAATATGGGATATCAAATCAGTGATGTTGTTTATCCTAATTTTTATCCTAAATTTTATTTCTTGATGTCTATTTAGAGGTTGATTTTCATTATTAGCATAAGATCATTGAAGCATTTTCCTTCTTTGTTTTCAGATTTGTCTTTTTTTAATGTCATTAATGGGATATAAGTAGGAATGTGAGTAAAATAAAATTTCCTGCCTTAAGGCAAATTAAAACTACACTGAGATTTCATCTCACTCCAGTCAAAATGGCAATTATCAAGAATACAAGTAACAATAAATGTTGGTGAGGATGCAGGGGAAAAGTTGCTGATGGAACTGCAAATTGATACAACCACTGTGGGAAGCAGTATGGAGATACCTCAAAAATCTAGAAAGGGAACCATCATTTGACCCAGCTACCCACTCCTCAGTTAATATCCAGAAGAGTTAAAATAAGCATACTACAGTGATGCAGTCACATCAATGTTTATAGCAGCTCAATTCATCAGAGCTAAGATATGGAACCAAACTAGGGGCCCTTCAACAGACAAATGGATAAAGAAAATGTGGTATATATACCCAATGGTATATTAGTCATAAAGAAGAATGACTTTATGATATTTGCAAGTAAACAGATCTGGAGACTATCATGCTAAATAAAATATACCAGTTCTCAAAAGTGAAAGATCAAATGATTTTGCTGAAATGTGGAAGCTAACCCACAATAAGGGGAGGGGGCAGGAATAGATATTCAGCAGATTAGATAGAAGAGAATGAAGGGAAGGTAGGGGGATAGGAAAAGGAAGACACTGGAATGAACCTGAAATAATTTTCTTATGTACATACATGAATAAAACATAGTGAATCCCACCATGGTGTACATCCATAAAAATAGGGTCCTAGTTAGAATGAGGTATATTCCATGCTTGTATAATTATATCAAAATAAATTCTACTGTCATACAAGACTACAAAAACCAACAAATAAACAAAAAACATAATTAAAAAATAAAAGATAAATAACACTTCCTGCCTTTTTTACCATCACTAAAAAGTCAGGTAGATCTGCCAAGATATGAGTGAGGACAAGTTTATCACTTCATGCTAACATCTGCCATTTAGAATTTTTCACCGTGAAATATCCATGCATTTAAAATAAAAATCTAAAGCAAACCTGTTTCAATAGGGCTTTGACTGTAGCTTTATGTTCTCCCCTCCGGACCTCACCAGCTCCCTGAGAATGCCACCAAGCAGTTTAGGTTGAAAGAAGTCAAAAGCATTGAAGTTTCTTGGCAAACATATATTTCTCCCCTTGGTTTTCAATCATAGCTTCAAAACATTGTGAGATGATACTTGATTTACCTTGGGATGTGGTCTGTTTTAGCTCTTGTGCCAGTGACTCACCAAACACATCTCTTTTATTAATCCTTATATCTATTAGATCAATCAACATTGAGACTGAAACAGCTTTCTCAAATGTCAGAAATAAATACAGTGTTTTCCTGTAAGCTTGGAGGGGGAAAAAAAGAGACAAAGTTATTGAATATACAAAACCATATGCTATATATGTTCACCATAGAAAACTAAATATTTTTGAGTCTATCCTTTGAAAGTTGGAGCCTCTTCTAAATTTTTCAGTGGCCTACCCAGATTTTGGAGTCCATAATTTGTCTGGTTTAGCTTTCTTCAATTATAGAGACTGATTTGCATTATTAGTTCAAGATTTCTGGTCAAGATATTTGGGTTTTCTGGTTTTTTTTGTTTTTTTTTTTTTTTTTCTCTCCCCCAGGTATATTTGTTTGTTTATTCAGAGGAATTCCATTTACCTTTCACTGATTGTCTTTTCTTGAGCAACCTTCTGTTTCTGTTTACCACAGTTCATTCCTATAGTTACCTTTTAAATTTCTTTTATTTCATCTTATTTTATTTTATTTTTGTACTGGGGACTGAATCCAGGGACACTTTACCACTGAGCTACATCCCTAGCCCTTTTTACTTTTTGAGACAAGTTTCGCTAAATTTCTGAAGTTGGCCCCAAACTTATGATCCTCCAACCTCAGCCTCATGAGGCACTGGGATTACAGAGGTGTGTCACTGGGCATGGCTCCTATCACTGCTCTGAATCTTCTCTTTAAGTGGGAAGGGATGTAAGGACATGGCCTCTCCAACATAAAGGCAAAATTCAACAAATTTGATAAAGAAGCTCTCCTTTGGCACGAATCCTTAAAAATCATGCTCAGGGATGTGTAAAAATGTTTATTGAAATATTGTTTGAAGTAGCAAGAAACGGGGAAACTATAATGTCTGCTGATGAAGGAGAGGGAGTAAATGATGGAATATTTACTCAGGAGCTCAGAAAATGAGGTGGACCTGAATGTAAGGAATAGACATTTACCAGATCTCTGTTTTTCTTTTTGGATATTCAAACAAGATTCAGACCCATCTTAACTTGAAGGGAATTCTCCCTCCATTAGATAGGAATATTTAGTATATTTAGCATGTGTAAACTGCCCATCTTTTACGTGTATCCCTGGAAGAGTACAGAAAAATATTTGTGTGTGTTTTTATTAGGGCATTATAATTACACATAATAGTGGGGTTCATTTTGACATATTCATACATGCATGGAATATAATTCGCTCCATTACAATCCCCTATACTTCCATTTCCCTCCTTGCCTCCTTCCCCTCATCCTCCTTCTTCCACATTATTTGGTCATCCTTCCCTTTATTTATTTTTTGTTTGTGTGTGTGTGTGTGTGTGTGTGTGTGTGTGTGTGTGTGATTTATAGACACATAAAGGTGGAATCCACTGTGACATATTCATATATGTACATAGCATAATTTGGTCAATTTCATTCAACAGTTCCTCCCTTTCCCCTTCTCTCCTCATTCCCCCTTAATACCATTTCTCTACTCTATTGGTCTTGGTTCTATTTTCATGAGATCCACCACCACCATGCCCCTTTTTTAACTTCTTCACTTCTCTCTAGTTTCCATATATGAAAGAAAACATTTATTGACTTTCTGAGTCTGACTTATTTCACTTAGCATGATGTTCTCCAGCTTTACCCATTTACCAGCAAATGCTATAATTTCATGCCTTTCCTGGCTGAATAAAACTCCATTATGTATATATAACACATTTTCTTTATCCATTCATCTGTTGATGGGCATCTGAGCTGGTTCCATAACTTGAGTATTGTGAATTGTACTGCTATAAACATTGAAATGCCTGTATCACTATAGCGATTTCAGTTTCTCTGGATAAATTTCAAGGAGTAGGAGAGCTGGGTCATATGCTGGTTCCATTCCTAGTCTTTTGAGGAATCTATATGCGGCTTTCCAAGCAATCTATGCTGTGATTATACTAATTTGCAGGTCCATCAACAATGTATGATGTACCTTTCCCCCACATCCTTGCCAGCATTTATTGTTATTTATTTTCTTAATATTTTACATTCTAACTGAAGTGAGATAAAATCTCAGTGTAGTTATTTGCACGTCCCTGATTACTAGGGATGTTAAACATTGTTTTAATGTATTTATTGTTCATTTGTATTTCTGCTTTTGAGAACTGTCCATTTAGTTTTTTGTCCATTCATTGATCAGGCTATTTAGGGTTTTGTTATTAAGTTTTTTAAATTCTTTATATATTCTGGGTATTAATCATTTATAAGAGATCCTTTGGAGATTTTGCAAAGGAGATACCAACATTTAGAACATTTAGAAACAAGTATTAAAGCATTTTCTGACTCATAGTAAAGGCTTAATAAAAGTTTTTGATTGATATTGTCCATCTACATAAGAACCTGTATCATTAACTGGGATAATTTTGCACTGGGAAATGTGAAACTCAAACTTTTTGTACTATTTCTTACTGGTTCTGAACTAACACAAATATCTGGAGATCCAAATATCACTATAGTCTACTATCCAGAGTGAATTAAGGCATAGGGGATTTGGGCTAAAAATGGAATGGTAACAGTCTTATAAATCTTAGGTGGTTATTTGCACTTACAAGCTCAGGAGCTGAAGAATAGATGTCTTTTATTTACAAAGCATGCCCCAACACCATGTTGTCTTTCTGATTCAAAGAATAAAGAATATAGGAGTAAGTAACAAATGATGTACTCTGGGCTATATCGCTCATATCTCTCTACCACAATATTTAACCAAAAGCCAAACTGAAGTTCTGATAACTAGCCAATATGATAGCTACAGTGTAGAATGGAAATATATACATGGTGACTTGTATTCTATCACCATATAATTCTCCAACTTGGTTAACTAAAGAAAGAGATGAATAGGTCCTGGAGAATAATAGTGGGTTGACATAAGCGGTGAAGTAAAGCTTTGCCCAGAAACATTTCCTCATTAAATAGAGGTAGATTTAGAGATCAGGTCTGAGTAATCCCCCAAATCCAGGTAAATTGAAAAAAAGAAGGTTGCTTACACTATTCTGGACCAACGGCAAAGCTGCCCTATTGCAGATCCGTTTCTTGGAAATCACTGCCATCAGACTATGGATACTCTGGCCCATCTGGCACAATCATTCCTCTCAAGAGATGAAAGCATCATGTGTCTCTAAACTGGTTACCACTGCAGAGTTTATTTAAAGTTCCCTTGTTCTAAGTCCAGTTTTACCAAGCACCTTCTGACTCCAAGTTGTTTAACCATGGGAAAAGAACAGACTGATGATACATAGTTTCTGAACTCATTGTACTTTGTCCATGTTTTCTAACCATGATGAAGCTTCTCATGGAAGTTCATCTACATGCACTCCCAACTCACAGTAGTTATATTTTCCTTTGTAAATAAATAATAAATTGTAATTCTTGTGCCTACCTCAGTCATGCAAGCATTTTGGTGAGCATGAATCATATTCTGAGGTCTAGTCACTTCTGAGAACTACAAGTCTTTAGGATTTTAAAATATGATCTCTCTCTTACATGATACTGGATTTAGCAGCATGTGTTCATTCAGAATCTTTTTAAACTTCCTCATTTCCATCCTATCCCCACTGCTGTCAGTAACATTCATTCTGGACCTGAAACTCCCATTTTTAGTCTTCTCTATTGCATGGTAATTTGATTCCCAGTTACCGTTCTATTCCTAAGTCTTCACTAAAGTTTGGAGGAGGGTTTTCTGGAAATCCATGGTTTTGCTGATATTATGGTCGTTGCTATTAGAGATCATGGTCATATGATGAACCTAGGCCAGAACCTAATTTTTCCTTCTCTATCCAACTGTGTCTAGAAATAATTGATATTTGATGTCTACCTAACTAGAAAACTGGCTTCTTTATGGGTTTAAAGGAATTTTCCCCAGAGATACAAATGCTCATTGGTGACTTTCTCAAGAATTCCCTGTATTTGCCTGTTGCCCAAACCTGCTGCCAAAGCCAGTACCCTTTATTTCCTGAGTCTTACTTGAATGCATTAATCTGGATTCAATAAAGCAGTTTTCTGCTGACCTGTCAAAAAATCAACCCCACAAATGATTAAACTTTTCTCAAGTCCTCTTCCAAACAAGTACTGGGCTGCCCAGAGATTTATCTTGGCAAAACTTGAACATAGCAAACCTAGTGAATGCTGGGTAGAAATCCCATCATTAATCCTGAGAGAGGTGACTGAGTTTACTTGGCATTCACCTTTGGCCTTTGGCCAGACATGCAGAAACGTTTTCTTAGTGACAAAATAGAACTAAAAGCATTCAGGAGAGAGGAGAAATGGCAAGAGAGAGGAGAAAAGAAGAAAGAATCACATAAACAAGAAGTATGTTTCTTTGGGCTTATGAGTCAAAGTAATATATTAGAACTGAATCCCAAATATGGACTGAAATTTATTTTATGTTGTATTATTCTTTTTTTCAGTTTTAAAGATGTTATGTTGTATTATTTTTATAATTGCTTTTCTAAGAGCAAATTCCCCAAGGAAACCTGTTAGATCTGAAGATTTCACAAAAGAGCATAGAAGTTTTAAAGATTATTTTTGAAATCATTACTTCTCTAATGCATAAGCTAGCATTAGAATACCAATAAAATGAAAGACTCATCTAAAATAAAGAAAAAGGTGTAGAAGTTCCTCTGTCATTTTTTTTTGTTTGGTTTTTGGGGTTTTTTTGTTGTTGTTGTTTTGGTTTGGTTTTGTACCAGGGATGAACCCTGCAGTGCTTAACCACTGAACCATATCCCCAGCCTGTTCTTTTAATTTGTTATTTTGAGACAGGGTCTCATTAAGTTGCTGAGGCTGGCTTTGTATTGTGATCCTCTTGCCTGAATGGCAGGCAGAAGAAGGTTTGGGGAAGGTGCACTGTCTTCTATGTAGATATGTCCTCCTGAGCCATTAGGATAAAAGGCCTGTGCCACTATGACCAGCCCATGTAGTATTTTTAACTATTTTAAAAGCAAGTAGTTGTATCACTAAAGAATATGTTTAGATTGATTACATTTTGGAAAAATCACTTTTTCCAAAGCTACAAGGATCTCATACTGTAGCAGTTAATAAATAACCACGTTTATTTTTTATAGTTTGGTATGTTTGGAAGAGGTCCCATTTAAAATACATGTTTCAATTAGTTAATCACTTTTACATGGGCACAATACAACATCATCATGGATACATTTGAACTCGTACTTATACACAAAATAAAAGAATTAACGTTTAGGATTTTTTAGGCCCCCTTAATAGAAAAAATGTGTCCTATATCAATAAAACTATAAGGAGAATACAAACACACACATCCTACTATATATCAGTATAAAGACAATAAAAATGAACTTATATCTTCAGAAACCAATTTAGTTTATTTTACAAATAAGAAAACTAAAATCAAGAGAGTTCTAAATTAGATGACATGATTTCAAGACAGTAAAGACATTTTTGCCCACTTCTTTTAAAAATTCATACTCAAAAACTGTGGGCAATAAAATCTTTAATTTTAGTAAAACTAGATCTATATAACCCTAAACTAAATACATGGGTTCAGAAAGCATAAGAAGTAGTATATGATTTAGCAGATGGAAGGAAGATTAAACCTAGAATAAAATGAGAGGCAAGCCTGTTCTCAGAATCACAAAAAGTCTCAAGAAATGGAGGAAGCCATCATCACTTAAGTCAATTTGAAAGCCTACATATAGAGCAAGAAGAACTTCAGGTCTAAAACTTATAGTTGGGCAACCATACCTTTCCCAATTCCCACCCAAATAATGAGCCAGAATGTTCTAGACTGGCACACCAAGCACAGAGGAGGCTTGGCTGTAGCGCCTTACTGAAAACTAGAGGATTAAATTTTATCTACATAGAAGGCAGTGAACCTTCCCCAAATCCTCTGCCTGCCATTCAGCATGCTAAAAATCATTAATAAATTCCATAGGAAGGAAATTGTAATGTCCTTTTTTTTCTGAGCATTGTTCCAAAGTAAAAATCTACAGAAACTCACAGCTGGAGAGAAAAGACTGCTGACCATATTGATGATATCAACCAGTCTATAAATTCCATCCAAACACACTGATTCCAATCAGTACTTTGCTGCTTCTCAAATATAAACAGATGGTCAAGAGTAATCAGACATTTGAGAAATGTAAAAAATGGAGATAAGATATGACTTGCTGGGCTTTGTGATAATTCGTATGAGCTTATAAATTCGCAACAACTGGCAGCATGAAGTTGCTTGTATTGCATCTTGGGGTTCTTATATAATAGGGAATTCAAGTGTACATTTCTTCCCCTCTGAAGATAAGCAAACATTTATCTTCAAAATACCCCCTCAGGGATAGATGGAGAATTTGTGTTGCCACTGCCTTTGTTGTAGTTGTTTCGTTTAATAAAGAGGAAGAATTGTGTCCTTAGCGGTTTCATGAGGGAAGCTTGGAGAAAAGATAACACAAAAAATGGAAAATCTGTTGTCTGTAATGTACATTTATGGATAGTATACATTTAGCATCACAAAGAGTCTAAAAATCTTTAGATTCCCATTCTTCATTATAGGTGTCTGCATTATAACCTCCTGAACTGGAGCATCTCAAAAGAGACCTGGGTAAATACAAATAATTTGTAAATTGAATAATGCCTTATAGGATGAATTTAAAACACATTTGTCCTGTGATAATGCTAAAAAAAAAGAAAACATTTCATATTTTTTAAAAACCTGGTGACAGCATTTCTACATAGGGTGTTGATCACAGATGGAAATGGTAAAAGACATGAGATAATGTTAATCCTCCCTGCAGTTTTGAACAGTTCAACGCCTGCCACAGGGATCTCTGCTGTGGGTACCTGTGTGACTGCTCACAATAGGTTCCTTTTCTTCAAGTAACAAGGCTTGGGTTCTATTTCTTGCCAACTCTCAAATTAAGTGGTTCTGATGGCACCATGTCTACCTCTAGGACTAGGACAGAACAGATGATCCATGAGAGCCACTCAGAACATTTTTTCTCAGCCTCCAAGCACAGAACCATACTGTATCAGAAAGAGTTATAGGTCTTTGAATGAGAAACTCCTTTCTACTACACTCAAACCTGGCTGTAAACAAGAAAAAGCCTGGACTCATGATCCAATGAGTTCCCCTTCTTGCTTAAGCCACTTTGGATTGCACATTCTATCACTGGAACGGCAAAAACTCTATTACAATCATGCATTTGTATGTAAGTGCAGTCAAGACAAAAACTTCATGGTATAATCTAATCTCCCTCCTCAGATCAAGAAAGCTAAACACCCCACAGATGTTTCACATCAAAATAGTCTTCTAGTGCAAATACATATCATATTAATAATAGAACCAAAAAAAATCCTTTTTTGTTTTTCTCCCCCAACATCAAGCATTTTTAATGAGTAAGGAGCACTCAATAAATGTTTATTGAATGATTTGAAAACAACAGGCTGAATAAGCAAATGAATCCATGACCTTGTCTAACATTAAGGCATGCAGTATGGATTCTCTGTACAGATAATCACTAATCCTAATTTAATGATTTCCAGGAATGGTTGGAAACTCCCAGTGTCCTTCAGTGGAAAAAAAGCATATTCAATTAGCTTTATCTAATCCAAGTAGAATGTGCTTATAATATACTAAGTGCTTATTTAGAGATTAGAAAATATAAGTTAAATTGGCATGGTTCCTGTCACCTAGAAACTTATCAGCCAGTATGGATAATATATAGGGAAGCTCTAAAGAAAATATGAATATATGTATTCATTGGACTCATGGAGCAAAGAAAGAAATATTATTGTCATCTGCTCCAGCCTCCCACCCCATGAAAACATCTTTCAGAAATACTTGTGATAGACAGGCACCATCTGCATTTGTACTTTTGGAAGACACAGAGACCTCACCTCCACTTAAGGCAGGCAAGGTCATATTTCAAGTAACTTCTTCCATATATTAAAATTGAAATCATGGTCCTATTTAGGCATGTTGATTCTGCATATAAATTGTAAGTTCCTTTCCTTATGAGAGCTTTTATTTTAATTTTCCCAGTGCATGCAAGGCAAGTGCTCTGAAACTGAACTACACCCCCATCTCCATTGGAGAGCTTTTCATGTCTGAAGACAGAGATATTATTTGCTTCCCTTCGCTTCTCTTAAGTTAAGCAGAATTTCTTTTTTAAAAAGTCCTTGCATGATATCAACTCTCTTAATAATCCTGGAAATTCTCCTCTAGGCATGCACCAATTTGTATAATAATGATAATTGAAAACATTTAGTAAGGGACTACTCCATGCCATGCTAAGTTCTTTAAATGCATTACCATTTTTTAAACTTCTTATAACAATTGTATATGGTACAATAGAAGATAATTTATTGGACACTTTGAATACTGTAAGCACTCAAATAAATAATTTATTCTCAATTATCAGCCATTTTTAATCACACCATGTAATAATAGAAAATCAGTTTGCTACAATATGCTCTCATAAGGGACAGTGTGATCTCCAAGGCTGCAAATGACAGGCAGGTGATAACAAAATGGACAAAGTGGTGCTGATCATAAAGGATGTCTAGAGAATGATTTTGATGAGGCTTATTGATGCTGTGAAATTTTCATAAATAACATGGAACAAAATTTATTCACTGTTGAGCAGAAGTTTCTCCAGATGGACAGGTTAGGAGAGAGCCTTGAAAAGGAAGGATTGCACATGCAAGCACAGGACACTGCCTGATCTTTTCCAAAAAACTATGGTAGCATCCTCTCTTGAGGTTTCCAGAAACAAAGTAAATCCTGGTGATTAGTGAACTTCCCAAACCTCTTTGTGTAGTTTAGAAACAAATTTAATGTATTTAAAATAAATAAATATTATGCCTAAAAATATTAAACTATGCTTTTTAAACTATTTTTAAATGCTTTTTAAACTATTTTTATTAAATGGATATGATTTACAAATTCTGGTTTTACAGAAATAATTTGGTAGGCAAAATATATTAATTATATACAATATTTACATAATCAAATATTTAGATTTTACGTAACATGTGTTTTCTTTTTTCAGGCAAACAAGATATTTCATTTGGTGCAAAACATTGGGGAAGATATACAATAAATTCTTTAAGTGATCTGCCAGATATTAAATCAAATAAAAGATTTTGCAAGACATTCACACTTTTTAAATTTGTTTATTTTTTTACCATAATTGGCATTTCATATTATATACCAAAACTGTCAGACTAAAATGTCTTTTATAAACCATTGTCTTCCTATGCAGTTAAGATATGTACAGTGGAGCAGGCCCAGACCTGTAATCTCAGCAACTTGGGAGGCTGAGGCAAGGAGGATTGCTAGTTCAAAGCCAGTCTCAGCAACGGCAAGGTGCTAAACAACTCAGTGAGATTCTGTCTCTATATTAAAAATACAAAATACACCTGGGGATGTGGCTCAGTGGTTGAGTGTCCCTGAGTTCAATTCCTGGTACACCTTCCTCCTACAAAAAAAAAAAAAAAAAAAAAAAAAAAAGATATGTACAGTGAGAAATATTAATCTGGAGTAGGTCAGGCATAGAGCTTAAGAAAATAATCCTTTGGTTTTCTGAAGATGGCGGACTAGAGGGTGGCTGCATTTCATGTTGCTCCAGGACTCAAGATTCAAAAGAGGAGATAGTGACTTGGGACCAACTCGAAGCCGCTGGGTGAGTTTCTCCCATTGGGGAGGCGTCCCAGATGGGGCAGTAGCCCCTGAACGCAGAGAACTTTGTGAAGTAGAGTGACTCGGCGGGCCCCCCTCCCCCGCCGGAGCGGTAAAAACGGACAGCGAAGCGGAGCGAAAAATGGCGGATTGAAGTTTCCAGGACTGCGGGCAGCTTCTCTAAGAAGGGACAACCTAAGGAGACTCGTCTACGAAGGGTGAGGCTCCCAGGCCCAGGAGGTAGGTCTGGGCTCCTGGGAAGGCTGCCCTGCCCAGGCAGCAAGACACACTTCCCCCCGCTGGAACAGTGAACTCGGAAAGTGGGGAACCTTGCAGAGGAGGCCGAGCAGCACACCGCTTGGTTTTTTGGTTTTTTGGAGCAATCTGCCAGGGCTCCGGGGGCTGCCAGAGAAAGAGTTGGGCGGCGAGCTATTTGGATTCAGCAACCGCCTGAACAACAGGGAGGGGGCTGTCCTGAGGAGGTGGAGGTGCGCAGTGAACGGCTTGGTCTCCAAGCGCCCACACAGAACACCGGGTGGCTGCCTGGAGGAAGAGATTAATGACGGGTCACTGGGGCTTGGAGCATATGTACGAGGCTCCAAGTGACTGCTCAGAGGAGGGGTCGCATAGCCAGACCGATTAGGTGCAAAGCACGGTCCGAGCCGGGGATCTAAGCACCTTTTCTTGAAAGAGCTACACAGAGACCAGCTGAGGGGTGGAGCGAAGGTTCCAGGACTGCGGGCAGCTTCTCTGAGGAGGGGCCACCTAAGGAGACTCGTCTGCGAAGGGCAGGGCTCCCAAGCCCAGGAGGTAGGTCCAGGCTCCTGGAAACGTTGCCTGGGAAGGCTGCCCTGCCCAGGTGGTAGTTGTGGACTGAGGGGAACCTCTAGGAGGGGAACGGACTAGCGAGACCTCCCCACCGGGTGGGTCTTCCCCGCCGAGTGAGGTTTTCCCACAAAGACGGTAAAACCAGAGACACAGGCCCAAACAGGCATTGCCTCAGCCCGCAGTCTAGTTCCCCTTTGGATGACCATTGGTCAACAAATAGAGGCACCTCTGCCCTCTAGCAGGGAATATACCCCACCTGAAGACCACCACCCCTAGAGAGGCAGCTACCTAGGGGAACACCAAAGTATCAACTTCCTCTAAGACTTCAGGCTACTGAAGGATAAGAGGGGATACACTAGCAATCTTCAGGGACATTATAAGTCAATAGAGGAAATCTGCAACATCTCTGCAGTCCACTGACACCTGAACGACATGAGAAAACAAGGGAAGAAAATGCCTCAAACAAATCTGGATGTTATATCAATAAAATCCAATGACAGCATGGCAGAAGAAATGACAGAAAGGGAGTTCAGAATGTACATAATCAACATGATAAGGGAAGCAAACGATGAAATGAAAGAGCAAATGCAGGCATTGAATGAACGCACCAATAGACAGTTAAAAGAGCAAATACAGGAAGCAAAAGATCATTTCAATAAAGAGTTAGAGATATTGAAAAAAAACCAAACAGAAATCCTTGAAATGAAGGAAACAATAAACCAAATTAAGAACTCCATAGAAAGCACAACCAATAGGATAGAACACCTGGAAGACAGAACCTCAGATATTGAAGACAAAATATTTAACCTCGAAAACAAAGTCGAACAAACAGAGAAGATGGTAAGAAATCATGAACAGAATCTCCAAGAACTATGGGATATCATGAAAAGGCCAAATTTGAGAATTATTGGGATTGAGGAAGGCTTAGAGAACCAAACCAAAGGAATGAACAATCTATTCAATGAGATAATTTCAGAAAATTTCCCAAATCTGAAGAATGAAATGGAAAATCAAGTTCAAGAGGCTTATAGAACTCCAAATACACAAAATTACAACAGACCCACACCAAGGCACATTATAATGAAAATACCTAACATACAAAATAAAGACAGAATCTTAAAGGCTGTGAGAGAAAAGAACCAAATTACATTCAGGGGGAAACCAATACGGATATAAGCAGATTTTTCAATCCAGACCTTAAAAGCTAGAAGGGCCTGGAATAACATTTTTCAAGCCCTAAAAGAAAATGGATGCCAACCAAGAATCTTATACCCAGCAAAACTTACCTTCAGATTTGACGACGAAATAAGATCCTTCCATGATAAACAAAAGCTAAAAGAATATACAAAAAGAAAGCCAGCATTACACAACATTCTCAGCAAAATATTCCATGAAGAAGATATGAAAAACAAAGAAGCAAATCAGCAAAGGGAGGAGATATCCTAAAGGAACTCTCAAATAAAGAGGAACAAAGTCGTGTCAAAAATAAGCAAATAAATGAATAAAATGAGTCAAATGACCGGGAATACAAACCATATCTCAATAATAACCCTGAATATTAACGGCCTGAATTCATCAATCAAAAGACACAGACTGGCAGATTGGATAAAAAAGAAAGATCCAACAATATGTTGCCTGCAAAAGACTCATCTCTTACAAAGAGATACCCAAAGACTAAAGGTGAAAGGATGGGAAAAAACTTACCATGCACATGGACTCAGCAAAAAAGCTGGGGTATCCATCCTCATTTCAGATAAAGTGGACTTCAAGCCAAAGTTAATCAGAAGGGATAAAGAAGGACATTTCATAATGCTTAAGGGAACCATAAATCAGCAAGACATAACAATCATAAATATCTATGCCCCAAACAGTGGTTCACCCATGTATGTCAAACAAATCCTTCTCAATCTCAGAAACCAAATAGACCACAATACAATAATACTAGGTGATTTTAACACGCCTCTCTCACCACTGGACAGATCTTCCAAACAAAAATTGAACAAAGAAACCATAGATCTCAATAACACAATCAATAATTTAGACTTAACAGACATTTATAGAATATACCATCCAATGAAGAGTGAATACACTTTCTTCGCAGCAGCACATGGATCCTTCTCTAAAATAGACCATATATTATGCCACAAAGCTAATGTTAGCAAATACAAGAAGATAGAGACTCTTCCTTGTATTTTATCAGACCATAATGGATTGAAACTAGAAATAAATGAAAGAGTAAAAAACAGAAATTACTCCAACACCTGGAGATTAAACAATATGCTATTATATGAGGAATGGATAACAGAAGATATTAGGAAGGAAATTAAAAAATTCCTAGAGGTAAATGAGAACAAAGAAACATCGTATCAAAATCTCTGGGACACTATGAAAGCGGTACTTAGAGGAAGATTTATTTCATGGAGCGCATTTAATAAAAGAAGTAAAACTCAACAAATAAACGACCTAACACTAGAGCTCAAAGCCCTAGAAAAAGAAGAACAGACCAACACCAAAAGTAGTAGAAGACAGGAAATAGTTAAACTGAGAGCTGAAATCAACGAAATTGAAACGAAAGAAACAATACAAAAAATTGACAAAATAAATAGTTGGTTCTTCGAAAAAATAAAATTGATAAACCTTTAGCCACACTAACAAAGAGAAGACGAGAGAAAACCCAAATTACCAAAATTCAGAATGAACAAGGAAATATCACAACAGACACGACTGAAATACAAAACATAATTAGAAGCTATTTTGAAAATCTATACTCCAACAAAATAGAAAATTTCGAAGATATCAACAAGTTTCTAAGACCTATGAATTGCCTAAACTAAACGAGGAGGACATACACAATTTAAATAGACCAATTTCAAGTAATGAAATAGAAGAAGTCATCAAAAGCCTACCAACAAAGAAAAGTCCAGGACCTGATGGTTTCTCAGCCGAGTTCTACAAAACCTTTAAAGAAGAGCTCATTCCAATACTTTTCAAAGTATTCCATGAAATAGAAGAGGAGGGAACCCTCCCAAACTCATTCTACGAAGCCAATATCACCCTGATACCTAAACCAGACAGAGACACATCGAGGAAAGAAAATTTCAGACCAATATCCTTAATGAACATCAACGCAAAAATTCTCAACAAAATTTTAGCAAATCGCATACAAAAATGTATTAAAAAGATAGTGCATCATGATAAAGTGGGTTTCATCCCAGGGATGCAAGGTTGGTTCAACATCAGGAAATCAATAAATGTAATTCACCATATCAACAGACTTAAAGTCAAGAATCACATGATTATTTCAATAGATGCAGAGAAAGCATTTGATAAAATACAGCACCCCTTCATGCTCAAAACACTAGAAAAAATAGGGATAGTGGGAACGTTCCTTAATATTGTAAAGGCCATCTATGCTAAGCCCATGGCTAATATCATTCTAAATGGTGAAAAACTGAAAGCATTCCCCCTAAAATCTGGAACAAGGCAGGGATGCCCTCTCTCACCACTCCTATTCAATATCGTCCTTGAAACTCTAGCCAGAGCAATTAGACAGACCAAAGAAATTAAAGGGATACGAATTGGAAAAGAAGAACTCAAACTATCCCTATTTGCTGATGATATGATTATATACTTAGAGGAACCAGGAAATTCCACCAGAAAACTCTTAGAACTCATAAGTGAATTCAGTAAAGTAGCAGGATACAAGATCAATGCTCATAAATCCAATGCATTTTTATACATAAGTGATGAATCTTCAGAAAGAGAAGTTAGAAAAACTACTCCATTCACAATAGCCTCGAAAAAAATAAAATACTTGGGAATCAATCTCACAAAAGAGGTGAAAGACCTCTACAATGAGAACTACAGAACACTAAAGAAAGAAATTAAAGAACACCTTAGAAGATGGAAAGATCTCCCATGTTCCTGGATAGGCAGAATTAGTATTGTCAAAATGGCCATACTACCAAAAGTGCTATACAGATTCAATGCAATTCCAATTAAAATCCCAATGATGTACCTTACAGAAGTAGAACAAGCAATCATGAAATTCATCTGGAAGAATAAGAAACCCAGAATAGCTAAAGCAATCCTTGGCAGAAAGAGCGAAGCAGGGGGTATCACAATACCAGATCTTCAACTCTACTACAAAGCAATAGTAACAAAAACGGCATGGTATTGGTACCAAAATAGACAGGTAGATCAATGGTACAGAATAGAGGACACAGACACAAACCCAAATATAATTTCCTCATACTAGACAAAGGGGCCAAAAATATGCAATGGAAAAAAGATAGCCTCTTCAATAAATGGTGCTGGGAAAATTGGAAATCCATATGCAACAAAATGAAAATAAACCCATATCTGTCACCGTGCACAAAACTAAACTCAAAATGGATTAAGGACCTCGGAATCAGACCAGAGATCCTGCATCTTATAGAAGAAAAAGTAGGTCCAGATCTTCAACATGTCGGCTTAGGACCAGACTTTCTCAACAGGACTCCCATAGCACAAGAAATAAAAGCAAGAATCAACAACTGGGATAGATTCAAACTAAAAAGCTTTCTCTCAGCAAAGGAAAATATCAGCAATGTGAAGAAAGAGCCTACAGAGTGGGAGAAAATCTTTGCCAATCATACTTCAGATAGAGCGCTAATCTCCAGAATCTATAAAGAACTCAAAAAACTCAACACCAAGACTACAAATAACCCAATCGACAAATGGTCTAAGGAAATGAACAGACACTTCACAGAAGAAGACCTACAAACAATCAACAAACATATGGAAAAATGTTCAACATCTCTAGTAATAAAAGAAATGCAAATCAAAACCACCCTAAGATTCCATCTCACCCCAATCAGAATGACGATTATCAAGAACACAAGCAACAACAGGTGTTGGCGAGGATGTGGGGAAAAAGGTACACTCATACATTGCTGGTGGGGTTGCAAATTAGTGCAGCCACTCTGGAAGGCAGTATGGAGATTCCTTAGAAAACTTGGAATGGAACTACCATTTGACCCAGCTATCCCACTCCTTGGCCTATACCCAAAGGACTTAAAATCAGCATACTACAGAGATACAGCCACATCAATGTTCATTGCTGCTCAATTCACCATAGCCAGATTGTGGAACCAACCTAGATGCCCTTCAGTTGATGAATGAATAAAGAAACTGTGGCATATATATACAATGGAATATTACTCAGCCATAAAGAATGATAAATTTATGGCATTTGCAAGCAAATGGACGAAATTGGAGAATATCATGCTAAGTGAGATAAGCCAATCTCAAAAAACCAAAGGAAGAATGATCTCGCTGATAAGTGGATGATGATACATAATGGGGCGTGGGAGGGGTTAGTTTTAGGGTTAGAGTGAGGGTTAGGGAGCAGGGTAAGAATGGGGGAAGGAAGGACTGTATAGAGGGAAAAGAGGGATGGGAGGGGTGGGGGGAAGGGGAAAAAATAACAGAATGAATCAACCAACATCACCCTATGTAAACGCACGATTACACAAATGGTATGCCTTTACGCCATGTACAGAGAAACAACATGTATCCCATTTGTTCACAATAAAAAAAAAAAAGAAAAAAAAAAGAAAATAATCTTTTGCTGTAGATATCAGTACTCACATTTTATAGATGAGGAATTGGGGGCTCAAGGAATTTAAATAACTTGCCCAAGATCAAACAGGCAATAGGTAGCTTAGCCAAGATTCAGATCATTTTCTTTTGAATTCCAAAGCCCATGCTCTTAACCAGTTTGATATACTATTCAAAGAATAATGGCCAAGAGAAATACAATATGACAGGTCTGTAAAAACCCATATGCAACACAGTATAGTATTATACTAAATACTTCAGTGTATAATAAAGGACACAAGACTACAACCATGAGATCAAGAGTATTTTTCTATTTTGTTCACTACAAGATACTGACAGTAACTATTTGTAGGACAAGTGGAAAAATGGATTATTGCTTCCCTTTACTTAGTATTTACATAGCCTAATGTTTGACCTGCTTAATAAGGGGAGGATAATAGTGGTTTTTATTATATTTACATCTGACTAAAATGCTTATGTTTTTTACAAGCAAATGTTAAGTCACAACTCTTCCATCATGTAATTGTGAAGCGCTTTAAAATTAATATTTGTTTATTCATCAAACAAATATTTATTAGGTGCCTATAATATACTATCATATCTAGGTATTTGAGATTCATCAGTTAATTCCTTGTGGAATCTGCATTCTAGAGTGGAATGGGGGAAATTAGAATAAATTTTATAAACTTATAAATAAGTATACTGGAAAATTGGTAAGTGTGATGTATGAAAGAAAAAAAAGGAGAACAGGATCTGAAGCGCTAGGAGTGGGAAGGCAATTGTTAGTATTTCATGTTATGCATGAGTAGACCTCATTGAGGCAATGACACTTGAGCAGAAGGTGACAGAATTAGGCATGCAGGTAATTCAGGAAAGAGTGTTGCAGATAAAGGAAACAGCCAACTCAAAGACCCTGAGGTGGGAAAGCAGCTGGTGTGATTGAGCAACAGCAAGGAGGCATGGCAACTGAAGCAGAGGGAGCAAGGGGAAGAGGAGGAAGAGGTGAAATGTGAAGTAGGTAGGGTCTTGTGGCCACTGTAAGGGTTCTGGCCTGCCCTCCAATGAAATGGGACAGGGTTTTGAGGAAAGGTTGCAATGTTAAGCATGGAGTGAAAGAGACAAATAGAAGCATAGGAACTGTGAAGTTTACTGCAGTCATGCAGCTGGAGATAAGAGTGATTCGAATCAGGGAGATAATAGTGGAGGTGATGAGAAACAATGAGATTCTGGATTTTTTTTTTAATTTGTTCTTTTCAGATATACATGACAGTAAAGTGTATTTTGGCATATTATATATACATGGAGTATAACTTATGCTAATTAGGATCCCATTCTTGGGGTCATACATGATGTGGTGTTTCACTGGTCAAGTACTCATATGTGAACATAGAAAAGTGATGTCTGATTCATTCTGTCTTTCCCATTCCCATCCCCCCTACCTTCCTTTCATTCCCCTTTGTCTAATCCAGTGAACTTCTATTCTTTCCTCCCCCTGCCTTTTTGAGTGCTAACATGCACATATCAGAGAAAACATTCAACCTTTGGTCTGGAGGGGATCGGCTTATTTCACTTAGCATGATAGTCTCCAGTTCCATCCATCTACCATCAAATGCCATAATTTCATTCTTCTTTATGACTGAATAATATAAGATTCAGTATATATTTTAAAGCTAGTGTCATGTCAATATAATTTCTTGGAGACTAGAGGTGAGTATAAGAAAAAGGATGATAACATCAAAAGTTTCAGGCCTAATAAACTACAAAGATAAAATGCCTTTAACTGAAATGGGAAGCACTATAGATGAAGTAGATTTGGGCCCAGGAATGAGATCATTCCTAGACATGTTGTGAGAATCAGTTATTTGGGAAAGAGATCAGAACTGGACATGTAAATTGGGAGGTCATCAATGTACATATCTGAGTCTTAAAGTCATTAAACTGCCTGGTCATCAGGGCAAAGAATGCAGAAAGAGAATAAAACCAAGGAGTAATTCCTACTTCTAGTCCATTAAGAGGCCCTAGAGAGAAGATAAGCAGGGGAACTGAATATGAGTATCTAATAAAGTAATAGAAACTCAAACTAATATAGTAGAAAGCCAAAGGAAGACAGTGTATCATCAGTGAGAAAGGAAAAAGTAATCAACAGTGCCAGAGAATGTTGACAAGGAAGATGAAGATCAAAAGCAATTTTAATAGAATTTTAAGGGCAAAATCATGATTAGAGTAGATTTAGAAGAGAACAAAAAAAAAAAAAAAGAAAATAATAGACAATGTCTAACATTAACAAATAATTAACAAACAACTTGGAAGAATTTGCTGCCAAAAAAAGCAGGGGTACAGAACTAATTTGTTTTTTGTACTGGGAATGAACCCAGAGGCATTATACCACTGAGTCATATCCCCAACCCTTTTTATCTTTTATTTTGATAGGGTCTCAATAAGTTGCTAAGGTTGGTCTCAAATTTGTGATCCTCCTGCCTCAGTCTCCTGAATCACTGGGATTATAAGCATGAATGGACCTCTACAACTGACAGAAATAAAATTTAAAGAAAGTTTTGGGGGTTTGGGTTTTGTTTTCACTTGTTTGTTGATGTTGTTGTTGTTGTTGTTTTCTCTGGTACTGGCAACTAAATCCAGCCCCTGGGGCATACTATTGACATGCTCTACCCCTAAGCTATATTCCCAGTCCTTTGTTGTTGTTGTTATTGTTGTTGTTATTTTGAGACACAGTCTCACTAAATTGTCCAGGCTATCCTTGAACTTGGGATCATCCTGTGTTATCCTCCCAAGTAGCTGGGATTACAGGTGTGCCCCATCATGCCTGACTAAGAAGGTTTTTGGTTTTTCATTTCCAAGAAAGAAATAATGGCATGCTCATATGCTTATGAATGTGACTATTTAATAGAGTATAAAAAATGACTTTGTATGAAATTCCAGAATTCTTGGAATGATGTTCTTGATAAATAAGATGGGTGGGAGCCAACATACAAAGGATGCTCTCTGAAGGATCATAAATAGTTCCTCTCCTAGGAGCATAAAGAAGGTGATATATATGGATGGAGAGGAGGTAATGATGGTGATATGGAGGTTCTCATGGGATTTCTTCATTTTCTCATTGAAGAAGAAGGTAAGTCATCTTATGACAGCAGGAATGAGAAGGTAAAAGTATTTGAGGAGAGAGAAAGTCTAAATTGGCCACCTGAGAGAGTTGGGGGAAACAAATGAGGGATGTATAAAATGATTGGCAGCAGCAGTGAGGGAAGGACTACCACTTCAGGTTGGTAGTCATGAATTCAAAGTCAAACAGGTCAGCACCATTGTGGGTCTTTTTTCCAGCAATATAATCCATGGATGTAAATAAAGAACTGTATTTACCTAGAGTCACAGTTTTGTCAAGACAAAGACAAAGAGGTACAGGGAGTGATTATTATGATTGACCATGAAATGAAGCATTGTGAGCAGGTGACAGAGCAGCAAGGGGGAAGAGACAACAAAATGTGATGAGATCAATGGAGCAGAGATACTGAACTTCATCTTTTTAGTTGGACCAGTTTTTTCAACCACTCCCTTCTTTCTGAATCTTGACTGTGTTATCATATTATGTCCTTTTTGCATCATGTGAAAATAATGATAAATAGAGAATTCATTCATTCATTCACCTATTTAAAAAAATTTACTGCTGGATACTAAGTGCCAGATGCTATAGGATATAAAGTTAACAACATTGGTCTTTTATCCTGGAAAAAGACTACAGGCATACAGAGCAGAGATTTCCAAATCAGATCTGAGGGTGACTGATGACTTCCTCACATGAAGGGGATTCTGGAACTGGAGTTTTGAAGATCAAATAGGATTTAAAATAGAAAAAGACCTTCCCTGACTGTTACAAATTACAAATAAAAATGTTGCCTGGGGCTGGGCTAAAACAAGAGGCTTGTGACTTACCTCTAAAGACTACCTCCTAAATTTATATAATTTCACTAATAGCTACAACTATTCTACCAGATGTGGCCATTTCACTCAGATCTATTTTTTTACACCTCATTCATGAAGCTACTTTTGAGCAAGTTTCTCTGACCTCCTGATTAGGTTACCTCGCTAAGAGGGAGATTGATTTGCCATTTGTTATCTGTTCCTGGAAAATTCAGACAGGCCCTCACAATTCAACACTGACCTTTTCCCCAAGTGCCAACAAACAACTTGTTTAATATTTTGTGTTAGGGCTTTACCACTAACTGACATCACACTCATCAATCTGTAACCTGAATGTTCAGAGGATGAAATCAAGTTGGAAATCAATAACCCTCTCTAAAAATGTTTGAAGGAGATGACAGCATTGCAGAATCACTTTCATGCTAAGGGTATTGAGGAGGGAAATTATTGCCTAAGACAAAGGTTGAAGATAGGGCAAGATAAGGAAAGAAAAGGCAGGACATTGGCCTAGAGACATGGAGTGATATTTAAGAGGTTTGTATTCAATTCGTGAAGGGGAGTCATCCAGGTCAGCCTGGATAAGGTCCTTAGAAGTCAGAGATAACGTCTGGGATCTGACATCTGGTAAAGGGCTCTCTTAGAGCCTGAGATCAAGGCCAAGTTTACTGGGGAGAAACTTGGAAACCTTTTTTAAATAAAACAAAGGAAATTATTTTCTATGACATCACACTAACTCTGCCAACTCCTAGCTTGCCAAAGCTTGTCACAATGTTTACAATTAAGAATTCAAATACACAAAAGTCCTCAGTTGCACTGAAGTTCTGCAAGACTGCCAAGAATCAGGGATAACTCCTTCAAGGGAAAGGAAAAAAGCAAACAAACATTAACTTGATGACAGAATAAGAATTGCAATTCAACTCTGAATAAACACTAGAGGGTTAAGGAAATTGCATTTAAATGGGTCAGCCCAGGGCCTATTTGATATCCAAGCCACTAATCACTTTTTCCCCTTCTTAATTATAAGGGTTTACTCCTAAGTTTTATTTGGGACCTCTAATGCCTACCTTAATTTTTCTATCTCGAAAGCAAAATACAAATACAATACTATGTTTTACTAATGTTAAAAGCAGTGCGTAAATAAAGGAGAGACTTCCTTTGATTACCTTTTGGTTAAATCTTATCTTAAACACAAAAAATAAGGTAATGCTTGAATGACATATCTGATGAGAAGAAAACCCAATTCTCTGTTCAGTTTTTGCTGGGAAAACAGAATATGGAAACTACAAATCCTGAAATTGCCAAATCTCAAAGAGTATGATTAAGTTTCTTTTTGAATTAACATTAGGAACAATTTCTTACTATGCCAAGACTATCCAGCCCTGAAAACAAATGTTTCCTTTAGGGAAGGCAGCTAAGATAATTAGAACAATATAGCAATTGCTGCAGTTTAGAAATACCATTGAAATAGTCTGGTTCAATTTCAACAAACAAACCTTTTTTAAAATACCAGCATTATTGATGTAACAGCAACACAAACATTGTGAATAATTATATAGGTGAATATCCTATTCTGCCTCTGTATTGTCCTGAATATTGTTTTATATACTCTGAGCATCCTATAAAAGCAAGAAATTTTTAAAACTGAGCTGCAGAAATAGTTTAGATTTAAATGAAAGTACCCATATGTTAAACTAATCTGACATATTTAATGATGAATCATTATTATGCTACATGGTAATTGTGCATAATTGGTAATTTATATATTTTTGTAACTAGTATTTTTAACAATTTCTGTTTTTCATTTCTCAGCCCCTACCATCTGAGTGTCTTGAAAGTGTCTTCCTTCCATGACAGATTTTAATTCTTATTACTTTACTTTCATCAGACAAGTTAAAACAAGATTCTAGACTTGGCACCTCAAAGTTAGGCCCAAGGTCTATTCTAATGATCTCTGTGCCCCACCCCCTGGGTTCTCGGCACCCCACAACAACACAGTAGTCTGCTGAATGCGGTTTTAACTACTCTTCCTCCATTCAGGACCCTAGAAGTCCTGAAACTGAAAACGCAGGTTACAATTCTGGAAGAGCTGGTGAAGCAGTGAACAAATACTGGAAGCAGCATAAGATGAAAGGGTGAGGGTCAGCCAACTTGGGCTGCAGGAGAAGGGGAGCAGAACGCACCCCAAAGGGAGCCTTGGGGAGCAGTGGGCCTGCACCCTGATGCCTTCAGAGTAAATGCAAAGCTATTCCTTTGGGCTGTTTTGTTTTTATTTTTTCCCTTCCTCACATTTTTACACTTATATCATGAAACACTTTGAAAAGAAGGTATAATTTCCTCCACGTTATTTCACACACATCCTTGCCATCTTATGCACCACCTGGTACCAGGACCATTCAATGCCTGATATACTATAGCAAATCAGTAAATAGTTACTGAATGCATTGTTTTAAATCATTTTTTAAATAAAATATTCAGTATTGGATGTACATTTCTCTGCAGAATCAGGGCCCTGACGTGATCGATGATTAACCATACTTTATTAAATCGTTGATGAGGAATAGTCCTGGCCTGTAGGGCACAGAAGGAAGAGCTCTGCCCAATTCTAGTTCTGGTTTATTCACTTAGTGTTCTAGATACAAAACAGGTAGAAATCTGTTTTCCGCCTCAAATCTACTCTGTTATAAATTACTGTGTGAATCTGATCCTGTTAACAGCTATGTGATCTTAGAGTGAACAGTTATCATACCACTCCAGTTTTCTTGTCTTCAAAAAAGAGAACTTATTTATTTAACTAAAATTTATTGAGTGGTCCCTGCCTATAAAACGTGTTCTGGACACTTCTGCAGAAGATAAACATGATAATCTGGTGCTTCCTGTTTTCTTAAGGAGCTGAGATTATCCACAACAGGTAGATAGCCTAAACATTCACAAGGAAGGGTGTTTAGGAACACCTCTTAATAAACAATGTTAACAATAAAAGGAATTCTTCACTTGCAATTTCTTTTCCTTAAATCTTTTTTGGAGTTAACAAGGCCACTGGTAAACCACCTTACATTCCCTAAAGTTTGAAAGCATTTTTATTTCTAATCTAAATCCTACCTGCTATAGCATAAATCCATTTCCTCTTATTCTATTCTCATGGAAGACAGAGAAAAACCATTCATCCTCTTCCATTTAATAGTCCTTCATGCATTAAAGATTTCAGCCTTCATTTCTCCAGGTTACATAATACCAATCCCTTTCATTTTAATTATATATCTTATTTTTCAAGTTTTCAAATTAATTCCACTACACTGCTTTTGGAGTCTATAGGTTATGAAACAGTCATGCAGCCCCTTGCAAATTCCAATTGGGTAATAAACCTTCGAGGGGAATATTTTAAAATCTTAAATCAGAATCTCACATGATCTGGAACTTAAAACACACTTGGAGAGCAGGAGAAGACTGGAAAATGCATGTAAAATTGGCACATAAAGCATGGGGGGAAATGGGTAAGTACCATTTGGGTGTTTCAGAAAAGAGAAAACTAAGGAATGTATCACAGAAAATAAGCAAAAGATGCAAGATGAAAATTATAATTAAAATTCCTGATTTTCTACCAAGTTGCTGTCAAGTAATTGAGATATCCAATCATAATAATCTAACCTGAAGTGTAAAAAGTAATGAGTCACATTATCACAGTTTAATCAGGCAGTGGGAATGCACTATCCACTGAGTTGATATTATTTTTCTGAAAAACTTTTCAGTTCTTTCTTCTTGCCTTTCCAAGTAAGTTCTGCAAAAGAGTCCCTCTCCACTGCTGTTACAGAGGAAAACAAAACCTCAGGTTGTTAATGTCTTAACCTCTATATATCTGAAATCAATTAGCATATATATAAAATATTATTTGTCTAAATAGCCATCAACTAAGTGTTTCCACACAATGGAATATTAGTCAACCATAAAAAGGAATGAACTTTTGGTACAAGATGAATAAACCTTGAAAACATGATGCTAAACAAAAGAAACTAAATGCAAAAAGAGTTTGTACATATTATATCATTCCACATTTAATGAAATGCCCAAAATAGGCAAATCCATATAGACAGAAAGCAGGCTAGTAGTTGCCAAGAGGATTGAGGAAGAGGGATGAGGAATGACTGTTTAATAGGGACAGGATTTCCATTTGTGGTGATTTTTTTAAAAGTACTAGACCTAAACAGTGGAGATGATTACATAACATTGTGAATGTACCGAATGACCCTGAACTGTACATTTTAAAGTTATTAGAACAGTAAATTTTGTGCCGTTTTACCATAATTAAGAAAATATTACATGCATTCCTTGATACTATATGTGTTAATGTGAAAGGAAACAGAGACAGAGGTAGAAGACAAGAGGAGTTCTTGCAAGCTGGTAATCACCCAGGTAAGTATTTATGGAATAGCTACTGAGAAGCAAAGTATTGGGCTGGGTACTGAGACACAGCAGTGAACGGACACAGATGCAGCCTCTGCCCTGTACAGAAGACAGTTTCATAGGACAACCACTCTCCTGTTTCTTTTTTTTATCAAAGATATGTCTGCTCTTAGATTAAAAAGAACAGGAAGAAGAAGAGAAGGAGGAGGAGGAAAAATGAATGGACTTTATCAATTCACTAAATGTATATAAATTTAAATAGCTGTAAACAAAGCAAATGGCTGCTTAAACACATAAAAGTTAATCTAAGATCCTAAAATAACAATTAGCAAATTTATTCACAAATTTACTCTAAACTGTTTTCAGGTATCTGGAAAAAAAAGTTAGTTTATATACATATTATTTCACAGAAAAGGATTCATTCAATCTTACACACTGTTTAGCATAAAGAATAAAAACACACAAGATAGTATGGATGTTTGGATGACTGTTTGGTAAGTTCTCATTTCTACTTTTCCCCATGGTTTAGTCGTGTGACTGATTTTTGGACAATGAAAGCTTAGAGGAGGATGGACATGGAGAGTTTGCAGAGTTAAGCATGGTTCTTGTTTTCCTGCTCTTTGACAGAAGAACCGCTGATTAAACACTGGTCCAACAACAGTACATGAATGTAAAGCAGATATACTCCAATCGGCAGCCTAAAGAAGAGCTGCTCAACTGTTCCACACTAGATCAAAATGTGGTCATATGCACTTTACAGAAGAAGATCTACAAGCAATCAACAAACATATGAAAAAATGTTCACCATCTTTAGTAATAAGAGAAATGCAAATCAAAACTACACTAAGATTCCATCTCACCCCAATTAGAATGGTGATTATCAAGAATACAAGCAACAATAGGTGTTGGAGAGGATATGGGGAAAAAGGTACACTCATACATTGCTGGTAGGGCTGCAAATTAGTGCAGCCACTCTGGAAAGCAGTGTGGAGATTCCTTAGAAAACTTGGAATGGACCTACCAGTTGGCCCAGCTATCCCACTCCTTGGCCTATACCCAAAGGACTTAAAATCAGCATACTACAGAGATACAGCCACATCAATGTTCATAGCTGCTCAATTCACCATAGCCAGACTGTGGAACCAACCTAGATGTCCTTCAATTGATGAATGAATAAAGAAACTGTGGTATATATATATATATATATATATATATATATATATATATATATACAATGGAATATTACTCAGCTATAAAGAATAATAAAATTATGGCATTTGCAGGCAAATGGATGAAATTGGAGAATATCATGCTAAGTGAGATAAGCCAATCTCAAAAATCCAAAAGATGAATGATCTCACTGATAAGCAGATGATGACACATAATGGGGGGTGGGAGGGGGACAAGAAAGGAGGAAGGAGGGACTGTATAGAGGGAAAAGAGAGGTGGGAGGGGTGGGGGGGAAGGAAAAAATAACAGAATGAATCAAACATCATTACCCTATGTAAATGTATGATTATGCAAATGGTATGCTCTTACTCCATGTACAAACAGAAACAACATGTATCCCATTTGTTTACAATAAAAATAAATTTTTAAAAAATGTGGTCATATGTAGACCTTTGAGCATAGAATAAATTCACATTATTGTAAGTTATAAAATTTTGGAGTACTTTAATTTATACATTACATTTTGGAGTAATGTATAATTTAATTTATACATTTTGGAGTAATATAATTTAGGCATTACATTATTGTTATAATATCTGATTAACGCATTGAAATAAATTCCAGAATTCTCCTACAATGTATGATCTTTTAAATACTTAGGAAGTTAACCACCAATATATATTAGTTTTTCTCTTCATATTTTTCTATTTAGTTTTAGATTTAGTATTAAAAATTGTTAACTGTGTAAAATGTAAATTTAAACTAAACAATCTAACTTGTAACTACTAGTAGTATATCTAGTAAGATCCACAAAAATGTACTACTGAGAGGTTAAGAAATATATAAAACCTAACATTTGCTGCATATATGCTGATATAATCAGGTTTTAATAAACATCTTAATGAAATCAAATTAATCATTAATTTGACATTTTCTTTTGGCAAATTAGCAAAATTAGATTCCTCATTAAATAAAAACATGTGTAAGGACATCAGAAGTGCCAAAAGGATATAATTCTAGCAATATTCTCACTATATTCTTCCATTTCTGATATTTCTATTCCTGAGTTTCATGTTTTCATACCTCAGGCAGTGATCATAAAGCAATGTCACCTTTTTTGTGAGACTTTGCTTATGAAATATTCAAGATGTTTGTAGAGAAAGTATTTGGCACATTCAGAAACCTTATGATGTTATTCTTTTAACCTGTGTTCCTCCATTGATCCAAATGGAAAATTAAAAGCACTGTACTTGGTTCTCCCAGTGAATATTAAGAAAGAATTTATAAAAAGCAGAGTCTATTAAAGAAACATAATTCACTTTTAACTTTTCACCACACCCCAAGTTCTTTTCCTAATAAAGTGCTAGTTTATCAAATAAACATTTTACAAACTATGATGAAACATTTAATAGAAGGGAATTTACCTTCTTTTGTACACTCTCTTTCACAGAGTTCATGTAAATAGGAGGAAAAATGCAAAAAATACACAAAGGAGAAAATTAAATGGTTTCATTAGGAAACACACCAAAAAAAGAAATATAATCTGATGAGAATTGGGAAAAATACTTAAGGAGGTAGGAAAATAGACATAGTATCCTAGGAGTTGGGGGTGAGTCAAAAATGACTGCAAAAAGAAAAAAACACCCTTTAAATAGCTACGAAAGGAAGTATAGAGTCAATAAAAACTCCAAAGGCATGCCTCCAAAATAAATCCTTTGCAAATGTCCTTGATAAATTAGAGCCATGGAAACCTTTCCTGGTATGTCATGCATTATAAAGCAGCAGCCTTGTGATCAGGAAGAAAACTTAGAGAAAGCAAGGAAAGAAAGTATTTGGAGAGGACTGTCACTTTTATTGCTTTAGAAATTGGCAGATTAAATATTTTGCTATAAAAATTCAGAATTGCAGAGGACTCTTAAAAATTATTCTCTAATATTCATAAAACCAAGTAAATTTAAGTTTAAATTATTTTAAATGTTTAAATGATTCCCAAAACACTTTAACAATGTTAATCTCCGTGGGAGGCAGAACCCTTAAGACAACCCCTAAGATTCCTGGCATCTGGTTTGCACATATCTTCTCCCAACTATTCAATCAAACATTAATCTAAGTGCTTCTATGAAGGGATTTTGCAATTGTAATTAAGGCCTCAAATCAGTTGACCTTAAATTAGGGCTCAACTATGAGTGATCTGGACTTAATTACATGGGCCCTTTAAAAGCAGAGAGGTTCCTCTCGTTGGTCTCAGAAGAGGAATTAGAGAGCTTTCAAGTGTGGCTACATAAGGAGCCATTTCCCATTGCAGGATATATTCACTTCCTATTGCTACTATAACAAATTATGATGAATTTAGTGGCTTAAAACAATTGAAGATTATTCTTTTATTGTTCTGGAGGTCGAAAATTCAAAATGAGTTTTAGGGGATTAAAACTGAAGTATCAGCCAGGCTGGTTCCTTCTATAGTCTCTAGAGAAGCACCTGTTCCTTGCTCTTCCAGCTGCAGCATTCCTTGGATCCTGGTTGCCTCACTCCAATCTCTGCTTCTGTCAACTTGTTGCCTTCTGCCCCAGATGGACCCTTGTGATTACATCAGATTCACCTAAATTATCCAGGATAATCTCCCTATCAAAATCTGTAATCTCATCTGCCAAATTCCCTTTTGCCATATAAATTAACATATTCACAGATTTCAGGAATGAGGACATAGAGATCTTGGGATGGAGGGTCATTATTCAGTCTACCACATTGAACAAAGATGAACGAAGTAATGTGGTATGATGATTAATTTTGTGTCAACTTGACTAGGTCACAGGATGCCCAACTGTTTGGTTAAACATTGTTCTGGGTGTGTTGATAAGAGTGTTTCTGTAGAGTTAGTGTTTTCAATCAGGAGACAAAGCAGATGGCCTACTTCAATATGGGTAGGCTTCATCCAATCCATTGGAGGTCTGAATAGAACAGAAGGCAGGGTAAAGGAGAATTTGCTCGCTCTCTCTCTCTCTCTCTCACACCGTTTTCAAACTGAGATATCAATCTTCTCCTATTCATAGAACTTACACCACCAGCTCTCCTGGGTCTTCAGTCTCCAGCTTACAGAATGCAGATCATGGGGCTTCTCATTGCAGTAGACTGTCTAACACATGGTAAGGAATGTGAATAGCCTGTAGGATCTGAGAGTAGCATCCTGCTGACAACCAGCAAGGAAAAGGGGACAATAGTTCTACAAGGAACTGAATTCTGTCAACATGACAAATGAGTTCAGAAGCAGATTTTTCCAAAATCTTGAAATTAGAACTTTTCCAAACCAGGGCCATGATTTCATCCTTGTGATTACCTGAGCAAAGAACTCAGTAATGCCATAAGCAAAACAATACTGTTATTGTTCTGAGCCACTAAAATTGTGGCCATTTGTTACTCAAAAATAGAAAACTAAAACAGTCTCAAAATATTTAACCTAAAATACTTTAACATATTTAAAACATTTCATTAGTCATAGTTTTTATGATGCTATGCATTTCAATTTCACCAAGTCATTTTAAAATGTGAGTCATATGGGTATGTGTAGATGTCAATATTAACTATCTATGTTTTTTGTTGACATCAGCCTAATGAATTTAGTCTACACATACTCTAGCAACATATAAATGAAAGCTTTCAAAACCATAACACTCAGTTATCTAGTTAGGAACCTGAGACACAGAGCAAGAACTTGTAAGACGGTACGGTGGAAACATGTTTGCATAAATACACTTTGACCCCACTATGACTCCAACTCATAGTCTTACCAATATTCCCCTGTGCCTCACACCTCTTGAGAGTCTCTCTCTTCCTTACGCAGCTTTCCTTTATGGTCAATCATTATAATTCTTCTTGCGACATGCCCTGATCTCCCTTGCCCTTTTCCCCCAACCTCTGTAAACACTTGGCAAATTTATAACCCTAGTAAAATACAACCTCTGAACCACCCCATACCTGCACTCCTGCAGCTGAACATGACTAGAGAAAAACACACAACTACCCTGACTAATTTCATTTTGAATTCGTGGTTACAAACCTCAGACAATCCCCTATCGTTCCCTATCACTCATGCCACATTTCTATAGCTTTCTATTTGCTCTCCTTTTAGAAGACCATTTTACTTTTCGCCTTTTCTTTCAAATTTCCATCATCTCTCCCGGAGTCCTCACTCTTAGAAGATCTTACTTCCAACTTCAATTTTCATAAAATTGAAGCAATAAGAAAACAACTTTGGCAAACTCCTACTACATCTACCCAACCATAGTGCCTATACCTGCCACCTGTTTCCAAGCAGCTTCCTGTCATGAAGGGAGCAGCTCTCATGGTATACCAGTTCTGGTATACTATGATACCAGATACCATGGAGAATTACCATGATAGTAATTCTTGGAATAATTTCTGATAGCCCAGCCTAAAACCTGATACTCCTTCCCTTCCAGTGATGCTAAATACAGACTATACAGCTATAAATTCCTCATGCTTTAAATAACTAAAGTAGCTTCCTATATCTACACCTGAACCCCAACTTATATATCAGTCAAAAATTATTGATAACACTAACCCCTCCCACCCCCCATCACAGAATGAATCAAACAACATTACCCTATGTAAATTTATGATTACACAAATGGTATGCCTTTACTCCATGTACAGAGAAACAACATATATCCCATTTGTTTACAATAAAAAAAGAAAGAAAATAAATAAATAAATAAACAATAATTTTTTCTTTGAAAAAAATTAATGATATGCACTGGTACAGTAGTACACACCTATAATATCAGCTGTTCTGGGGGTTGAGGAAAGAGGATTGAAAGTTTGAAATCAACCCAGGCAATTTAGTGACCAATATCAAAATAAAAATTAAAAAAATAAGACTGCAGCTGCAGCTCAGTGGCAGGGTACATTTCTATGCTTGAAACTCCAGGTTCAAAATGAATGATATGCATAAAAGCATTAATAAGGTTGATGGTATTGGGGGGAAAAAGAAAAGAATGGAACATACCCATCAAATGACTAATGAAGAAATGATTTTAAGATTTTAGATGAAATATTTCAAATAGGTAATGATATCAAAGAAAAGGAATGCAAGAGAACAAAGGTGAGATGCTGTTTCAACTGAGGGAGTTTTAAAAGAAAAATAAGGAAAAAATGCAATTACAGAATTAAAAACCAAGCTGGAAGCAGCAAGATGGTGAACCAACACTGTGACGTGGAGGTGAAGTTCAAGAAAATGACACAGCAATAAACATAGTTGGAAGCCAGTCATTATGTAAAGACAGGAATAAAATAAAATTATTCATCAAGAAAATATTCCTTTTCTAAAAGACCTACATGTTCACATTGAAAGGGTTTATTATGTTCCATGAAAAAATAAGGAAATAATCTTGGTAATTCCTAATAATGTTATTGAATTTCAAAGACAACAATAGACTTCAATAAAGTACCCAAAGAGAAGAATCAAATAAACATAATTCTTTTAAAGCATAATCTCAGACTTCGCTTCAGCAACACTAAAGACCAAAATACCAAAGAAATGTGCAGTGTTGAAGGGGAGGGGACAAAACTTGAGAACTACATATTCAGGTACAGTATCATGCACAGAGCAAGAGGAAATGTCCAATTTTGCAACACCTCTAAAATAAAATCACTTAAAATTCTTCCTTAAAAAAATTTATATATATACATATATATACATAGTGAATCCTTAATAGAGCCAACTGAAACACGATTCAAAACGCAGAATTCACAAGTGAAGAAAATGCACTATGAAAGAATTTGTGATACATACTGACTAAAAATATTCACAATAACCTCACCAGCAATGTTATAATTTTTAAAAGATGTAAGTGAATTTTAATAATAGACCTAGATAAAAAATAAAGCAATGTCATTGTTTACAGACTGTATGACTGTGTATCTGGAAAACCAAAGTTAAGCCACTGAAAAACTGCTAGAAGAAAAGAAGGTATTCAGCATTTTGCTGGATCTAAAACTAATATGTAAAATTAACAGTTTTCTACGTTCTTAGAAAATATAATAGAAAAATATATTTATACCTGAAACAAAAACTACAAAACATTCTAAGAAAGCTTAACCAGAAAGACATAGTTCTCACAAGAAGGAGAGTATAAAACTCTGCTGTGGGACAGAAGACTTGAAAAACAAGTTTCATTTTATTTTAAGACTCAATTTAAAGGTATAATATTTCCTCAAATTAATCTTTAAATTCAATGTTATAAAAATATCTCCACTGGTTTTTGAAGTTGACACTGTATTGTAGCAAAGGGAAGTGAAAAACCTCTTAAGTATTCAAATAAATTAAAGCTAAGATCATAAAAGATATTCACAGTTTCAGCACAGAAATAGACAGCCAAAATTAATAAGACAAAATAGGCCCAACTACATGGAAATGTAGTATTTGATAAGGATAGTATTGCAAATTAGCAGAAGGAAAAATGAGCTATTCAGAGAAGCAGCTTGTACAATGAGCCAGCCCTTTGGAAAAGGATAGCAATTTGGAAAGTAATTAAATTGATTCCATGCCTTATATCTTACTAAAAAATAAATTCAAGAAGCATGATAAAATTACATACAAAGCAAAAAAGTAAATTCACAAAGGAACTAAAGGAAAAAATGGTATCTGTTCTAAACTGAGAATGGAGGAGGAATTTCTAAACATTGACACAAAACTGAGAAAAAATTGTAGATACACATGTTCACATGAAAATTTGAAAAATCTGCAGAATATACCATAAACAAAATGAAGAAAAAGGCAATAGGGAAAAGCATAGTCAATACACAAAAGAAAAAAAAAACCCTCTAATATCCTCCATATATGTTAATATATACCATTAATATATAACACATTAATACACATTAAAGTTGGTATTTTAGGCAAATAAAACCAATAGGGAAAAGATATACATGAATAGGCAAATCATAGATTGTGAGTCAATAAACTTATGAAGAAAGTTTATGAAAAAGAATAAATTCAAATTAAAACAAGATTGCCAAAGATTAAAAATTGATACTAGCCAGTACTGAAGAGTGTCTGGAGAGATGCAGCTTTAACAACTTGATTTAATAGAGCAATTACTAGTATTTACTAGCAATCTGCTGAGATTTTAAAAGTTAAGAACTTTTGACCTAGCAATTCTGTATGTACCAATTTAAAATGCAGAAACAGAAGAGGACAGAAACAAGACAGAGAGATATGAGGAAGAGAAATAAGAAGGAAAGGAAGAGAATAAAGAAGAAAGAGAAGGGGAAGAAAGGAGAGAAATCCAAAGGAGGAAGAGAAGGTGGAGAACAAAAGAGGAGGAGGAAGCTAAGAAAAATCACTGCATAAAAATTTAAAAATAAATTCTGGAAGAATATATACAAACTATTAGTGACAGTTATTTCTGGGGAGTGAGACTGTAGGAGATTTTCATCTTATTAAATGTTTGTGAAGCATTTCATTCTTTTTATAACAAACATCTATTATTTTTGAAATTAATATTTCAAAACAAAATGAAAATGCAAGAGAGCTCAGAAAGACACCATTTCTTCCACTTTGGTTTCTTTGCTACTTTTTTCCTGCCAACTCCATATTTTGAGCCCCCATTGATACAATTTCTTATTTCCATCTGAGAAATCTTTTCACTGACTGAAAAGATAGAAGAAAATGGAATGGTTTCCATCAAAACTTTACACTAACACCCAGCCCTGACACAATCTATCTCCTGAAAGTGCTCAAATTGTTGATTTTAAGTGCCATTAGGCAAGAAATGTTGGAAAGCTAGTACTGAGTTACATAAATAACGATATGAAAGGAATGGAAATAATTGTGTTTTGCCAAGTCAGCAATCTAAGAATTCTTTTGGGGAAGCAACAGAAAGTTATTTATATCAAGATAGTTTGTGATGTTTCCAATAAAACTAAGAATCAAAGAATATACTTGAACGAGCCTACTCCTTCTTAATCCTTTGGAGATCTCTTATAAGCAAAAAGTCTCCTAGGAGTTGTCCTTACTCAGCATGGTGAAGAGGAGCTTGCACCATTTGAACTAAAAAATTTGAATCTTACCTTGCATTCATTCAGTAGCATAAAAATTAGCTTCAATATTGACTTCTACGTACTAAACAACATGCTAAGTGGATTTACATATACTTATCCTGTATGTTTCTCCATACTTTTATTTCCACAGAATAGACAATGATGAAAATGGAGAAAGCTTACAAAAATGTCAGTTACTAACCAGTTTTCCCAATCAATACATAAGTTATTTCTAAGACAGTGAAAGTTACCTAGTGAAATTTTCTTTTCTTTCCCCTGATAAACATAGGGATGACTCACAGAAATAGAAGTGAATATCCACCCATCTTCTGTAACTTGGTAGTAGTTTAAGAGCATGTGCACAGATGGACACATGCACACCTCAGGTGTTCCTGGGCATCCTTCATGAAGAAAAGTTAACAGCCTGCTTCTTCATTCCCTTCTCATCTTCTGGATGATGTCTCTCAGAGTTGCTAGATAACTGCACCTTGCAGTCCCTTTAGTGCAAGTCTCACTGTGCAATTTAGAGGGAGATATTCTTTTGCCTTCCCTCATCTGCTTCTAGATTCATCTTCAGATGAATGTGGTCATCTTAAAAAGAGCTATAATTCAAAATGAGGACTTCTCTGTAATCAAAACTTCACAGGGGCTGACCTAGGTAAGAAGGGAATCCTGGCACCAGATCTCCAAGGGTTAAAGTTAGAGGTAGACAAGTCTATCAAAAATACACACACACACACACACACACACACACACACAAACACACACACAAGAGGAAAGATTAATTCATAAGGTGTCATGATCTCATTTGACTTAAGACAAGAAAAAAACCTTGTACCATGGTAGACATTATCCAGGCTTGCTAACATACAGCTCTGCCTCCTAGACTGCACTTCCTGGCACACTATCACTGGGAAGGGCCAAGAATCTAATTCCGGTCAATGTTATGAGTGGAAGTGCTGAGTGTTTCTTCTACTCAGAAACATTTAATTACTGGTCTGACACTCCCCAGAGCTCTCTGTCTGCTGGGTTAATCAAATAAACTCATTATGAGATGGCACTGTCTTGAGACAGTGGTGAATTCTTCACCCTGGTTCTCTGAGTGACTGAGAAGAGCAGATATCTGCTGCTGACCCTCATTGTGCATATTCTTGTTTTAAGCCACTGCAATTTGAGGATTAACTGTTACAGCTATATAACCCGACCTTGACTGATACATATGCTTAACCAATTATCACAGTAGTATATGGAAAATTTTTTGATGTTATCATTATGACCAACAAAGATGAGCTGAGGACTTAGTATTTATTGGCTCAAATCTATAGTAAGGTTCATGATATTGTTGACTCTGTGTGTGTGTATGTATATACAAACGGTCATGTCCCACATGACATTTCCATTATCAACAGACAGCATATTTAACTATGGCCCCATAAGATTTTTATAGAGCTGAAAAATTCCCATGACCAAGTGATGTAGGTGTTATAGCATCATAGCACAATGCATGACTCAGGTCTGTAGTGACGCTGGCGTAAATAAACCTACTGTGCTGCCAGCTGTATAAAAGTATAACACAATTATGTACAGCATATAATACTGGACAATGGTAACAAATGATCATGTAGTTAGTTTATGTATTTACTATACCATATATTTCATATTGCACTCTTTCTACTTATAAAAAAGTTTACTGTAAAACAACATACCATGTTACACCAGCAGCAGCATCATACATTTCACGTTTACTGCATCTCTTGACCACATCATCACTGACCTATGCCATTCAGGTTTATGTACATATATTCTATAATGATCTCATAAGATATATACATATGTATGTATTTATGTCTTTTATCTACATATATATATTTCTATATTTTGCAGGTAATATACATAGTCTAATGATTGGGTTTTTTCACATTTGCTTGTGAGGTTTTCCCTACATAATAGGAGAAATCACATGAATATTTTAAACTTAAATATATGTGTATATATGTTCATACATATATCATGCATACATAGGTACAGGCATATACATAGTTTCTTACACAGAATACATGCCAGAATACATATATGGCAGAAAGCTAGGGCAATGAGTGTTCAGTGTTAGTTTACTGTCCTGATAGGAATAAAGTGGGCCACATAGATCAGTCCACTCTGAACATGATGTTCTGCTGACAGGACCATCTTCCCAGCAGCTGGAGCTATCTTTGAAATGATCCAGAAAAAACTACAGGGCTGGAAAATGCAGCTATTCACAATGCGTGTATCAGAAATAGTCAGCAGTTAGAAGGGCCAGAACTGGTGAATTTGGCAAGAGAGAGCTGAAAGCAGCTGCCTCCTGCCAGATATGGCCTTGAGAAACAGCAATGTCAGGTACTTCCAAGACAGACCTAGTAAACACCAAGAACTATTCATACCTGAATAATCTTATCTTTCTTGTCATCTTAAACCTCCAACTCTTTCAATTAACCTAAAGAGAGAAAGATAATTTTGGAAGAATAAATTTTCTAAAAACAAGAAACTATTCCTTTCTACCACCCACTTAGGACAATGGCCAACACTTATCATAATGTTGCTGTTTGGATCAAAACCAGAGCCTCACACATGCTAGGCAAGTGCTTCACCACTGAGCTACATCCCCAGCCCAATCATGTCACTGTTTTAAAAACACATATATTTTTATGACTCTGGAACTACAGGATTTTAAAAATTCACACAAAAGCAGAAATACAGATTTGTGCTATGTATATCACATCACTTTAAAAAGAGATAGCTGATACTTTTTAAGAAATCAGGGAATGGATTAAAAATCCCCAACTTGCCTCTATTACTCTGATAGATAACAAGTTATATCTAATAGTGCATGTATATAGAAAGCTAACATAACTAAATATAATTACTGTACACATATCTTAAATGGTAGGTGGCATGATCATATGTTTTTATGTTTATACTGTTGTGTTGGGGTTCTGAGAGTGGGTACAGTAAATCATAAGTGATAGAAGGGAATAAGTATTGGAAAATGTAAAATAAATTTGACATTTTGTAGAATTCTATAACAGATCAGATTTATTAAAAGAAATATTTAAAATTAGTTATCACTGGCTGATTTGAGGAATCAAATGTTATTACATTGAATCAGTGTGCTTGATCTTCTTAGAGAATAGCAATAATATTTTTACAGGAATTTAATATGTCATTTCAATGGGGCTATCACTTCATGTAAAACACATTTATAAAGAATTTCCCTACATTAAAAAAAATTAAGTTCAATGGAAAAACAAAACAAAGTTTGAAAGAAAAAAAAAAAAAAAAAAGATAAAAGAGCCCCATCGGTTGCCCAGTACAAGCAGGCAATGGTAAACTAACAACATCCACAGGATCGACATGGTGCCAGTGTCTCTGTGGGAGAAGGCAAAAAGAAACCTTGAGTGTTTGATTGATCTGGGAAAGGAAAAAAGGAAGCATGAACAAAGATTCCCTGGAAAGCAAAATCAGGTGATATGAAAACAGAACTGAAATTGGACAGCATTTCACCCAATCCAATAGTGGATGATTGCATAGTAAAGACTGAAGTAGTTTGACTCACATGAATGGTCAAAAGCAAACAGCTAGAACTCCTTCTCTGGAGAGCCTATAGTGAGGAAAAACTTCTGGGAGTGAAATCTAATTCAGCAAGTTTTAAGCAATAGAAATGAGTGAGAGGGTCCTGGTAAGCAGAAGAGGAAAACAGAATCAGGAAATCTGAAAAAGCAAGTGAATGTATGTTTTAACACTTCAGAATAACAATAGGAGACAGCACTATAGAACTAAGAAAGCTGCTTGAGTCACATCTTGTAAAAGTTCTGGAAAACAACTTTCACATAAAATATGAGCAACAGAAAAGTATCTTGGCTATATCTAGTACAAGGTTATTAGATGAGAAAGAGAGAAAAATGCCAAGAACTACATCACTCTAGCCAATGAGTGGATGCCAGAAAGATTTGCCCATAAAACACATCCAACTATAACCTACTAAATCAAATTCAGTCAAAGTTGTTTTAAAAAATTATACATAAATTAGAAAAAACTCAGAAATAAAGTAAAAATTTTAAGAAAATAAATAGAAACTAAATAGAAAGTCATTTCGGAAATGACTAAACTAGAAGAAACACTAAAAGCAAATAAAGACAATACATAATAGCTTAAGAATAAGAAAAGTACATCACACACACATACGTGTATATAATTGATTGTTTAACAATGGTTACTATAATAGTATTCTTAGATGCGATAAAAACATCATTTAAATTAAAAAAAAAAAAAAACAGAATAATGGGAGGAGGAAAAGACTCACAAGTTAAAAAGTAGCAAATATAGAAGACAGACAAAAAGATCCAAGGTAGAAATAACAGAACTCCCTGAACATTAAAACAAAAGTAACAGAGCGAACACAAACTACCCTATATAAATGAAAATAATGAACCAAACAGCCAGCTCAGAGACATGTTCTTGTAGCAGGCAACATGATTTGACAAAGTGGATATTGTAAACCCACATCTTTAAATGAGGGACAAAGGCATTTGTCAAGAAATAGTTGACTGTTTTCAGAAATCATAAAGGTAGTGGTAGAGGCATTATCACTGGGAGACTTGTGTTTGGAATGGGGTATGTTTTAATTTTATCATCTATTGTGTCCTTGGAATCAGTCCTCAAAAACCCAAGAGTGGAAGACAGAAGATCCCAAATCCAAAGTATTCTAGAATAAGCCTTACAAGTAAAATCCCTCAAGTGATTTTTTTTTTTTTTTGTACTGGGGATTGAACCCAGGGGTGCTTTACCACTGAGCTACATCATCAGTCCTTTTTATTTTTTTATTTTAAGTTTAAGTTACTGAGGCTGGCCTTAAACTTGCAATCCTCTGTGGGGTAAAAGGTGCACTCATACACTGCTGGTAGGACTGCAAATTGGTCCAACCACTTGGGAAAGCATTATAGAGATTCCTCAGAAAACTTGGAATGGAATCACCATTTGACCCAGTCATCCCACTCCTTGGCATAATCCCAAAGGACTTAAAATCATCATACTACAGTGATACAGCCACATCAACATTTAGAGCAGTTCAATTTATAATAGCCAAACTATGGAACCAACCTGGATGCCCTTCAACAGATTAGTGGATAAAGAAAATGTGATATGTATACACAATGGAATATTATTCAGCCTTAAAGAAGAATGAAATTATGGCATTAGCTGGTAGATGGATGGAATTGGAGAATATCATGCTAAGTGAAATAAACCAATCCCAAAAAACCAAAGGCTGAATGTTCTCTAATAGGCAGATGCTAGCACATAATCAGTGCGGGGGGCAGGATGGAAGTTCATTGAATTAGAAAAGCGGGGATGAAGGGAAATGAGAAGGGATGAGAAAAGGAAATATAGTAGAATGAATTGGACATAACTTTCCTATGTTCATATATGAATACACAACAGTGTAGCTCCACATCATGTATAACCACAAGAATGGGAAGTTATACTCCATGTATGTAAAATATGTCAAAATACACTCTATAGTCATGTATAAATAAAAAGAACAAATAAAAAGTTTTTAAAAAATTCATGGGTGAATTGAGTTATTTTCCATGCTTTTTTACTCCATTTCTCATCCACAACTTTCTAATCCACTCTTATTTTCCTAGGTATTTCTAGATACAAAATAGTTTGTCAGCATAAAAACCTTGACATTTTACTTTTAACTTGCATAACCTTGTGAGTGTTCTATTTTTAATTACTTAATTCAGATTCCAAAGAAATAAAACATGATTGGCAAAAAATAAAAATAAAAACTTGTGATCCTCTTGCCTCAGCCTCTCAAGTTGCTAGGGTTCCGGCACGCACCACCACACCTAGCCCAATATGTGAGTCTTATATTTTAAGACACACAAGAATTATCACTTCAGTATTGGCTGAGAAACTTTGCTTTCTATTGCTATATATATTTGGATTTTGCACTGTGGTTTTCTTGCATTGGGGGTTACTATCATTTGACTTATACTTGGATTGGATTACATCTGGATTAAACTAGATATTTTAATGAAACTTCTGCAACATCTTGGCCAATGCCATATTTTTAGGGCCCAGGCTACATGCTGATCATATCCAACAAGTTCCTGGCACCCATTCCCTTTAGTGAAGATCACATTTCATATAAACACTGAATAAGAAATGTTTGTTTGCATATGTCATCATGAAACACAATACATATTTTACAAGATGGAAAAAATTATTAAGATCACCTCATTTGATATTTTTATTTCTTACAGGAGAAAACTAAGTAGTTAATACAGTACTAAATATGTGATAAGACTTGATAAAGTTTTGATGAATAAATCAGCAAAATCTAACTAGGGACAGAATTAACTGTACTCACTCATTTAACAAATACTCATTAAACACTTTCTAGATGCCCACCACTGTTCTTGGTTTTGGAAAAACTATGTTGAACAAGACGAAGCTGACCTCAAGGAATTTACAGTCTACCTTAGCCAAAGAGTAGTGAGTGCTATGTCAAGATTTTTTAAAGGATGGTGGTGTGACAGGAAGTGGATGGACAGCTACGTTAGGCTGCATGGACAGGTATGGCAAGGCGAGTGTGTGGTTCACGTCATGATGCCTGAGAGCAAAGCTACTCTGATCACCTATAACATAGGTGTTTTGTTTTGTTTTGTTTTTTAAATATGGGTCATTTTAAAAAATTGCTTACATAATATTTCCATTGACTTATGCTTCCACCCTACTCTAGAGCTTAAGTTTCTTATTGATCTCCTTCAGGTTGGCTCCTCAGAGAAGCTATAAATTTATTTACTTTTCTAGTCCCTCTGAAATAATTCATGACATTTAAACAGTCTCTTAATTAAAAATTAGAATTTATAACTTAAAGGAGTTAAAATATATGCCACTGTGACCAAAATCATCACCTTGCTATTTATGTCTTATTAATTTTATGTATAGGTAGGGCCTTATTTTCTTCTCTCATAAAAAACAAACTGAGCTTTTTCCTTTAGGTATACAACAAATATAAAAGTCCAGCCAATATAAAAGTATAGAACAAAAATCAAAAGAAAAACTTTGTCAATAACCAGTGCCCACTTGCTGTCCTAAATGGAGGGTTTGCTGGCTACTCTTCCAAATGCCTTCTGAGTACATATGTGTAAAGGTAAAAGTACATGAGACTTTGTATATATTGTGCTGAGATGTGCCCCCCTGACACACACAAAACATTTTGGAAATCCACATAAGCAAACAGATCTACCTCACTCTCTTTACCAATGGTATTATATCCACAAAATGATTTCATAATTAATCACTCTGTTGAGGGCTATTTAGATTTCTTACTATGTCTGCCCTTTTCAAACATTGTTTTGATGATCTTTACTCATGTATGTTGTGCATATTTCTGAACAATGGTGCCTTGAGCAAGTTGAGCAGGGCCCTGGCACTGGCCTATATCAGAGCATGAACAGGGAGATTTGGGAGAACCTGTCCTCTCCCCTAAAAGGAGGGATCACAGAGCCTGGTTTATGTGAAGAAGTCGGCCGGCCCTGATAGTGAGAAAGTCCCCATGGAGGGAGCAGGCACACACACACAAATGGCAGACTAGACATGGCCTTCAGGGAACCAGCTCCACCAGGAAGGCTGGCAGGGGACCATCAGGGCCAGACCTGAGAGGAAGTACAAAATCATTAGCAAGAAAAATACCTTTCGCATCAGGGAACTGCAGGTGGAAGTTTCCCTTCAGTGAGACTCCCTAAGAACCTGACAGAGTGGCCTGGAGAGAAAGAGTCTTGCAGCAGTGGCCACACCAGGGCACTTTGCCAGCCCAATCGACTTAGACACTCATGTTCCATTCCCTCTCCTTCTTTCCCTCACCCTTGCCATGCAGGAACCAGATACCTCAAAGACGGGAATGAAGACCTGAAAAATCCAAAAGGAATTGTCAAGGGTGAACTATGTTCCCCTTCCCTACTGTGGATTTCCTTCCAATCTAAGGAAAGATCTAGGAAAGTGGGCAAACATGTAATAGAGAAGTTTGTGGTTAGATAAGACTGCAGTTCTGAAGATTCTGACATCTGAAACTGGGAACGTCCCTAATTCTTGAATATGATTAGAAAACCATAGAATCTCTCCAAAATAGTTTGGAGATCAGACAGAAAGGGCCCAAGGACAAAATTAAATTAAAAAACAAGATAAATTTCCTTCCTACTGTTATCCTACTGGGAAAACAGTTACAGTAACATTTCTAGATCTAGCACAGATCTGGTTCTCTCCAAGGAGGATAATTAACACTTGGTAAGCAGTGACTCTGTGCCCACCCTCAGTATATACTCTCTGTCCTTCAACCTAACAATGATGAGGTAAGCATCAGCCTATCCCCAATCTCACAGATGAAGAAACCGAAACTCCAGAAACTTACATAGATTGCCCAGGGTCACAGCTGATAACAATTACAGCTGTAACATTTGCTGAGGACCATGTGCCAGCTCTATGCTGAGAGTTTTTCACATGTTTCTCACTTAATCCTGGCAATAACCTTGGAAGGTAGTGCTAGTATTATCCCCAGCTGAAGTCTCACATCTCTCTTGTCTCTTCCTGCTTGACCATTCTGGGAAGACTAATGCTCTTAGAAGCCAAAGAGAAAACTAACTCAAGAAATCTTACCCTTCTATCTATCTTTCAATGAGGAAAAGTATCTGTCATCCTTGAAGATAAAAAAAAAAAAAAAATGTGATTCTAGGTTTAATGCTCACTTGTCTGTCAGGAGCAGGTAGCTGCAACAAAATTACCAAAGAGAGTAGGTCTTACTCACTACCCATCCCTAGCCCAAAATTACTTGATTCATACCAAAAGTTACTGGTCTGCTTTAAAAAGTACTCATGTTCTCTATTTAAAGCTGTCAGACACAAAACTCTTGAGTTGCAGCATGGAATAAAATTAACCACCAAGCACATTTCTACTGCCAAGAATAAAAACTTAGAGCCATAAAATGTGGTTTACTGTGCTATAGTTAACTTTATAGTTAGCATTATTAGTTTCCTTCCTAAGGAAGGGCACAATATTAGGATGGACACATTGCTCAGTGCCAGGCAGTCATAGGGAAACATATTTCTAGAATATGTACATGAAACTGTACCAGCTGGAGAAGGAAAAACAGAGTTACAGTACACAACCACACAATTCACACAAGAAAGACAAGGAAGTAGACAGGAAGATGATCAACTTAGTTTTGTTGTGTTGTTGTTTCTTAAGAAGCATAGAAAATGGCATTTGTAAATCTTAGTTATGATGGTACTGAAATCAATAGACACCATCAGTTACCACCTTAGCCTGTTATTTTTATCTGCAAAGCAAGGCTACATCCTGTTCTGCTTCAGTAAGAAACAAATTTTTATCATATACTATGTATTAGATAAGAAATTTCACTATATGCAGATTTCAGTTAATTTTAGAAATCAATTTCACAATCAAATTTGTGTCCTCTCCATCATTTTGCTGAACTTGTTTCCAGTAAAATGTATTTTGTAGTCTGGATCTTTCCTTCGATGTGTTGGTACTTATTTTCTTAGTTCATGGCACATAAGATTTAATGTCATACTTTTGCCATTATGGAATTTGTTTTCAAGGTAGACAATTAGAAAATGAAGGATAAAGAAAGAACCCAGAAGAATCAAAAAACTGTCAGATTTCTTAAATACTTTCCAACAACTTCTCAGAGTTTGATCTTTTTATTTTTCCCCTCCTTTATCTCTTTTCACAATTATTTGTTAAGTCATTAAAATAAGAAGATTCTGTGTTTTGTCTTTGAAGCAAAAGGGAAGGAACTGCATCTAAGTTCTCAGCCAAATCCTTGAAAAGGGGAAAACCCCCATCACACGTTCATGCACAAGAAGCAAGTGGTAGCATCATTGAACACAGAATCCCAGGCTCAGCTGGAAAGGAAGACACACAAGGAAGAACTCTCTTGCCCTTAGATCATATCTGGGAAACTTGGGGTGCCTAAGGGGAAGGCCATGTGACAGCAGTGATAAATGCACAACCCAAGGGACTGCCCAGCTCTTTTTTTTTTTTTTTTTTTTTTTTTTTTGGCTTTCTCTTTGGAGAGAGTATTGGTGAATTTGCATTTAGGAAAATTATCATGCCACCATGCACACACTAGAACAGCAAGGTCATGTTAAACAAAACTGATAATGACTTCGTCTTGAAGGAGGTCTGGCCAGATTGCTTCTGCCTACTCAGAGAATTTGGTAAACAATGTCCAGGAACTAATTCTTTTCTGGTACTATGTATCTGTTGAACCAAACCAAATAGCCAAAGTCATTTCCCACAACTTAGGTGCTGAGTAGTCTCAAAATCAAAGGAAAACAGGTACCAAGTTGAAAAATGGATAGAAAGAGAAAGACAACTGAGTGAGTCATTACAATAAAAAAGTTTCCTATAATGTAGTTTTTTAAAAAATAATCTGCTCAGGAGGAAGGGGGAAAGGATAGGGGCGAAATGCTTGGGTACCTTACTCCTATTTAGATATTCATATTTGGAACAGCCATAGAAAGCTGGATAAACACTGGCAACTGTAAAAGTAATGACTGTTCCTCCTAAACCCATCTCAGAAGCAACAAGGAATACAGTACTGCAAGGAATAATTCTACCACCCATAAAAACAATTCTGCTTTATGAAAATGAGTGATACAGGAAGCACACAAACACTCTCTACATCTGAAGACATAAATGCTTATGGTGCACATGTTCATATTTATACTGATCTGGATTATTCCCTCTTTAATTTCAAGTAACATAATGTTACCTAAATTTAGGCATGTCCTTTCTTTGTCACATGTTTCTTATGTTGCACTTGCATTTGGGTTGACATCAATGTCTCAGTGCTGAAAAACACATGCTAATAATTATATTATCCTTACTATGTGTTTCTTCTCTGCTATGAACTAATTCTTCTGATCTTTTTCATGAAAGTCAAGCAAATCAAATTTATGCTCGTGGAAATATAACAAGAATTTTGGAAACATTTGTGATCGATCCCAGATGTTCTGTTTGCTTAGATTCATAAAATTGGAAGAGAATTGCAAGAGATCACTTGGGGGCCTTTATAAATGGAATTTTATATGTTTTGATATCATTTACTAATGTTCCAGAAGGACAGATTACCTGAGGAAATGGGTTGTTTCACTTAAGCCCCTAGAGTTCAAACTGATGAAATCAAACCCACTTTTGTGTAAGAGATTACACTGTTTACAGATAAAGGGAATTCTGGCATACCCCTCATGAGGGTACCAGAAATCAAGTGGCAGATACCACAGAATACTTTTAAAATTCTGGTGTCAAGAGAGATAAAAACAATAATTCCCACCAATTAAAAGCATAAAAACATCTATGAGACATGTAAAAATAGTCATTATTGTTCCCTAAATGTACTGATGATACAATATGTAATACAGAATAATATATGCTAAATGTCTGTTCTCTGCACCATGAATCTTATAAAGCATAATTCTGCTCAGTTATTTTTCAATCAAGAAATTGTTTTATTATTTGGCCTTCCACATAGTATTTGCCTTGAGGGAACTGAAGAAGTTCACAATCATTTATCCAGCCTCCTGCTGCTCAGATGACTATATTTAAATCATCTGCAATAGTTGGTTGTTAGTCTAATTGTTACAGCCCTTCAGAAACAGGAATCTTTAATCTCCTAATTATACAAAATGATCCTTCATATAAACTTATTTTTTCTGGTTACTTTAAATCCACAGTAATGAAAGTGGACCTCATCAGGGCAGCAGATAGACTTTATTAGTTGGTACAGAATTGACAATGCATGAGAGGAACAAATAGACTGCGGTAGGAAATAATACTGGGAGTAGCTCAAGAATGCCCGGTCTACAGCACTGGTTTCCAAACTAGCCTACGTCAGAATCACCTGGAGGACCAGGAAACAGATTGTTGGTCCCACCCCCAGAGTTTCTAATTTAGTAAACCTGATGTAACCTAATGTCTGAAAGTTCACACTTCTATAAACTTCCCAGTGATGCTCGTACTTCTGGTCCAGGGACATTTTGAGAACCACCAGCCTATGATATTAGCTCCTGTAAAAAACTCTAGCCTCCTGAGACAGAAATACATGTAACAGACAAAAAACTCTCAGGAAAAAAAAAAAAAAAAAGATTTTCCTTTCTTCTAGAAATATTTTTTCTTTACCATAAGGATTACATCTATAATCATTTGTTTCCCTAATGTTGGAGCTAAATTCTCTCATCCAGGACCACAAGAGTGCCAAATGGTTACTGCCCTGACCAGAGTATTGTCTCCCTGGGTATTTACATTTCAAGAGAGAATAAACTCAGAACACTGAGACATCTCTTGGTGCTAAAAACCAAGATGCTGGGCATTCTGTCCCCTTGGGAGATGGTATTTACAAACCAAAGGGTTGAAGTAAGAATTAGGTACTTTAGGATTCCAAAGAGACCCTTGCAGAAAGGAGGGAAAGTTCCTTTCTTTCCCATTACAATCACAGAAAACTCTTTTCTTGTCATTCACCTACGGAGTATCCAGTCACTCAGGTGGAACATTGTGCCTGGCTTTTATCAGGTTATACCAGAAATAAAGTCTGGGGCAAACCGGATTGATGTGATAATATCTTGTGTGTGCTTTCAAGATAAATTAATAAAAATTAATATTAAAAATCCAACAGCAACCCAGCCCTGTAACACCTTTGTTGAGATTAGGTTAGCTAGCATCTCCTGATAAGAGGTAGGACTACACCCAACTGATTTTCTAAAAGAAATATTAAGAAATTTCATCCAAATGATTTCTGCCAAGTAGAAAAAAAAAAACTGTATGTTATGACTATGTTATAGTCTATTGCCTGTTAGATCATTAACCAGTTTCCAATCTAATTTTGCAATCTTGTCAAAACATTCTTTTATTGAATTTCCTAAAAATGCCCAGTCCCTCAAATACTTTTAGAATCAGTGTTCCATCTTAGTGGTTCCTACATTAATTGAAGAGTCTAGTGAAATTGGTGACATGTGTTTATATTTGTGCATGTAAGTCACCTTTTTAACCTTTTGAAATTATATTAACTGGCATGTCCAATAGCCATCAACTCCAACAGAATACTGAGCAGGGGTAGGTGTGCCTACACCTTGCTTGTACTGCTTTTGCATCTCTACCACTATGGAAAAACTATCTCATTTGTTGACAAGACAAAAAAGAAGACTCAGCTTACCTAAGACAGCACCTTCGTCCCATCTCTAATATTCAGCATGCACTTGAAATGGGAGAAAATTAACACTTAAATCTATTCTTGGGCAAAATGAGCCTCCTAGAATTTCTAGTAGCACAACTCCAGATATTCCTGGACTTTCACATAAAATTCCTTTAAAATGATGCCTTCTTGAAGTTGTGCAAATGGCTCTGATTGGCCCCACTGGGTCTTAGAAGGACAGGAAAGATCACTGAAATGTATCTGTATTTTATCCATACTCTATGAGTCTGTGCTTATATAAACACCCACTCATCTAGAGGATAAAGAAACAACCACAGGTTGTTTATAATAAATGAAGAAAGGGGTAGTTATGGGTTGCTAAATGAGCCTCAGTCTTTTCCATTTCTCTTGCTTTTATACAGAAAACCACTTCCCTCTCTGTTCAAGTAACTGCATTTCGTCACTTCTTGATGTGATGCTCAAGTAATGAAGCAGCACAGAGGGCCAGAAAGACAGGGCAAGCCCAGCTGTCTCTACTTCTTTTTTTCATAGTGCATTTATTGAAGAAGCAAGTTCTGGTCTCTCTATCCAGCTACAAACATGGTCCATAGTGTAACAGCCCCTGTAGGAATAGTTTTGCCAAATTGTTTTTGGGTTTGGAGTTACTCACCTATGTTGAAGCTTACACAATGACCCTCAGAAGAGCCTGGTTGAGAATGTCATTCACTGTGTCACACAATGATATGTCCAGTAAGATTTCAGGAAATACCTGCCTGTTCCCAGGTGCAGGGATACTTGCGCATCTAGAGTCATAAATACACTTGCATGTTATATAAAATTCACTCCAAATATTTCTTTTCTGAATGGCTGGCAGAATCTCAGACTCAAACCTAAGGCCCTTCTTGGATCTTTGTGGTTGGTGATTAAAAACTCATTGAAAAACTGGCACTAATTTTTAATTAATGTCATTTCTTGCTTCATTTTAATATCAATGGTTTTTGTGTTGATTTCTTCTCTTTTCCCTTAACATTGTATTATTTTGCTCTCTCTTGCATTCTCTCTCTCTCTCTCTCTCTCTCTCTCTCTCTCTCTCTCTCTTTTTCCTCTCTCTTTCCTCAAACACATAAACACACATCTGTTAACTTTATAACTTTCTGGACCAAGGCAGACTGTAAAAGACAGTTGTTTATTCCCTAAGGCCAGGATTTAGCACACTAGCCCTTTGTTAATTTATGCCCTCCTAACTCCATATATAAATTTATGATCCCTCCTTTCTTTATTGCCCAATATCTCTTCCCTACTTTTACTATGAGCACTAATCAGAGGTTTATCCAATATTCAGTGAATTTTCAAGAAATGCATTTTTTAACATTAGGTGGTTCTTTCAATGTCAAGAAATGGGAAGATATTAAGGGGGATTGTTTGGGAGAAGTATTTTTAATTAATTATCAATAGTTTTATATTCAAGTCTTTGTGTAGTAAAAGTAAAATTTATTACTGCAGAACATGTTTTTGGTTGTGTTTCAAACTTTCACTGACAACCAGGAGCATATAAAACAGCATAAAAAACAGCATTAGACCTAATTACAGCCCAATGGGCATGCTGCCTAAAATGGTAATTTTATTCCTCTAATATAATTCTGCTTATTTGGCCTGGTCTGTCAATTTTGGTTTTGTCATCTCTTATTTATCACTGTTTTTAAATATCTGTATCTATCACTAAACTATCCCAAGCAATTCTACTCATGAAGAAAAGAAAAACCTAATTTGCAGAGAATGTCTGAATCCCAACTCTGTTATAAATTCTGAGATTTCTCTAATAATGTATCAATACAATTGAATAACAGTTCACATTTCAATGGTTTTAATGTTGCAAATTCCAGACACTGAACGTTATGCTTTAATTCCTGTTATTTCCAAGAATTCAGAAATTATTCCCCTCTGGGAATAATTCCCATATACCTTTCTAAATGCATTATAATTTCTCATGCAGTTTGATTACTTGTATAAGAGCAAGGACAGGGTGGGAGTTCCTCCTCCCCACAAATGGCTGCAGTATGGAGCTTCACACATAGTGGCTGCTGCCTAACATTTGTTAACTGTGAAAGGAAGACAACTTCAGGGCCCACTTCCATCACTCAGTCTCTCCACCTGCCCTGTGGTGACTGCACGATGCTGCTGCAGCTCCACCTTTCAAATTCATGTTCCCTTGCAGTTTTCCGTGACCTCCGGCTCACACAAACACAGGTGAGAAACATCGCCAACATCTAACAAGGAAAGGGGGAGGCAGCACTCTCTCCTCTCTTATCTAAACTGCATGCAGGTGCATGGGACCGTCATTTAGAAAGAAATCACACAGCTCAAACAGACAACTGTGTAATTTCTTCCACAACAATAGAGCAACACAGCAAAAACTGAAATACATCTCCTCTTCTCAGAATGGGTGAATTCCAAACCTTTCCAAGTTTCAGGGCTAAACAAATTCATACTTGTCATGTAACTAGTTTAAAAATCTCAGACAAGTTATAACCATTTTGATGAGTTTCTTTCCTTAAGAATCCAAAAAGGAATTGACTAATATCTAGGATCCCTGCAGATATCTGAGCCCCACCAAACCATCAGAAGAATTTTATTCTGGTATAATTTCTATTCTCATCTCCTTGCCTCATTTTCATGGAAGTTAGAAACTCACTGAAAAACTTTTGGTTACATCTGGCATATACAGACTATATACATTTACATAGTATATTTCTCAGACCCCCTCTAACATAGAAGGATTTAAAAAAAAAAAAAAAACACCTATGCCTTTATTAGTTTCCTGAGGTTGCCATAACAAATTGTCACAAACTTGGTGGTTTAAAATAACAGGAGTCAGTGCCCAGTGCGGTTGTGCACTGAAATCTGAGGCAGGAGGATGGCGAGTTTGAGGCCAGCCTCTCCAACTCACTGAGACCCTGTCTCAAAACAATAAATAAATAAATAAAAAGAACTGGGAATGGAGAGCAGTAATAAAGCACCTCAGAGTTCAATCCCCAGTACCACAAAAAAAAAATTTTAATAAAATAATAGAATTCTGGTAGCCAGAAGTCTGAAAGCACCATCACTGGAAGGAAACAAGGTGTCAGCAGTGCCAGGCTTTCTCTGGAGGCCCTGGAGGAGCCCTTCCTCGCCTCTTCCAGCTTCAGATGGCTGCTGGCATTCCTTGGGTTGTGCATCATCGTTCCAGTATCTGCCTCCATGTCACAGTTCCTTCTCCACTGCTGCCTGTGACAAACCTGCCTCTGCCTTCTCTCCTATGATTGCATTTAGGGCCCACCTGAATGCAGAATGCTCTCCCATTTTGAGAAAACTGAAGTTCATCTGCAACATTTTCACCACATACAAGATCATTCATGGTTTCCATGGATATTTATTGAGGGGGCAGCACACCACATGCCTAAAACAGTATCAGCAGAGGAACCACCAGAGTTCAAGTACAACTGGTTGGAAAATTAAAATAAATGGAGCAGTGGGAGCTGTTAGAATAGAATAGAGTAAGAGGGGTCTGCTAACAAATAGCGAGTCGCTGCATATATCCACCCTCCTTAACCAAACCCGACAGGAGAGTAGAGAGTACACTTGGAGGAAATGAAATCATAAGACCTGAGTCATGACCATCTAATAAAATGGAGGACAGGAGTGTGGCACAGAACTGAAAAGAAGGGATTCACCCAAAGCCTACATAGTGAACTAAGGGACTTACAAACCCCTGTTCTGACCTACTCTCAAAAGGCTATCAGAGAGCCCCACATCAGGGTTTCCAATATGAAAAAGATGAACGATTTCAGAGAAATACACTGATAAATCATAACAGCTGGTCACATCCCAATGAAAAGACTAGCTTCCTCCCTTAACACTATAATAGTAATTCTCAGACATTATGGTAAGAACTTCTATAACACACTTAAAGAGCTCTTTTTATTCAGGTTATATCAAATTTTACCATATTAGAAATTATTGAAATTTTTAAAAATGTTAATTTCAGAATAATAGCAGCTCCACCTTTCAGATTCAGATCATTGTATATTGAAATCATACCACCACTTGAAAAGCAGTAGTTTCGTAAAGGCTAATTGCTTGGCAGAATCCGAAACCATTTCAATAAACTTTTTGACTCTGTTACATTAAAGTCTATTGGTGTATCTTGCACTTTCAATGTGTCATTTTGTAACACTGTGCATTTATCATTTGGAAAGCCTTTGTTCACTGAGCAATACAGATCTTCCAAATGTTGGCAAATTTCATTTTGCAATATTTTTAAATCAATCATATTTCCTAATATTTCCAGTGATCTCATCAGTAAATTCTGTAAGTATTGGGAAATCATCAAGTTCCCAGTAGCCAATACAAGTTTTCCAAACCTTTAATTTTTCTTTAAAGCTTGAACTTTATCATTGGAGGTAATCAGTTGTTTTCCTTAAGTGATAGGCTCATTTTATTCATTTTCAAGGAAATTTCTTCCAAAGGTCCACATCTGAATGACCATAGTTTGTCTGTCAGTCATACTTTCAAGTAAAAATGGTCTCCTGGGAGGGAGGAAGTGGTGATTTCAACTCTCACCTTAAACAGTTGCACTAGTGCTTTTCCTTGAGAAAGTCATTGATTCTGTATGCAGAAATGCAAAAGGCATACTTCTCATTTTCTCACATAAAATATTAAAAGCTGTGTACTTAATCCACAAGTTTTACTGTGTCATCAAGGTCAGTCTCAAGGGAAACTAGCATTTTCTTTATGACAGGGTGTGGTGCTAAAGAATACTGGTATAGCTTAGTGCCACTTCCTTTGTTCACAGTAAAGATTTCAGCAGTTTTATTCATCACTGTTTTGGACCATTAGTGCAAATGTTATCATAGTGAAAGAAGTAAATAAAATCTGGTATTAATACGAAACAATTTCAACTTAATGAATTCCCTGCAAGGCTTTCTGAGACCTCAGGGACTGTTGAACAACCCCATGAGAACAACTGCCCTATTATGAAATGAACAAAACTTGTCTTCATATTCTGAGGACCCAATATGCATTTAGTTCTTTACACAAAATATGAAGAGACGATAATCCCTTATGTGCTGGGGATTCCCCAAACTATCCTCAGGCTGGATGATTCACTAGGTCTTGCAGGACTCAGAAAAACTGACAAATTAATGGTTATATTTTATTACAATAAAAGGATACACATTAAAACGAGCAAAGGGAAAAGGCACATGGGGCAAAGTCCAAGAGAAAAAAGGTACTGTCCCTTCCTGGCATAGTTACAAGGGAATGTATTTAATTCTCTCAGCAATGAAGTGGTGACACAATGAAAGTATTACCAACCAGGACAGTTTACCTGAACCTTGGGATCAGAGATCTTATTGGAGAGTCAGTCACATAGGCAAGGCAATTACATCACTGACCTCGGCTACTCAGACTTCAGCTCCCTCCTCCAGGGCAAAAATAGGTATTCCCTATAAATCACATCATCAGCCTAAGTTATCTGATCAAACTGCTGTGGTGCAACCCAAGGCCTCAAGCTTACCAAATCAATCTTACCAGGCAGAATATTTCAAGGGCTCAGAGTTTATCACCCAAGAGCCAGCCGAAGGCCAATCCTGACAGCAGGTCTTTCTTCAAAATTTACAGGGTTCGAAACCCAGACCTTCCAGAGTTAATCCTTTTCTGTTCAACCTCCCATCACCATGAAAGAAAAAGATGGGGGGGGGGGGACTTCAAATGAAGTGTAATTCATTTTCTTAGTGAGAAAAAAGATATCATATTAGTAAAACAATATAAGGAGGCTACATAATGATCTAAAGATAAGAAAGAGTTCTTGGACATTGACTCTTATCATAAAACATCCAAAATATGAAGTCGATCAAATGACTGAATATTAAAACAGAAGAATTTGCCAAGAAAATGAAACAACAACAAAAATTCAGAAGATAGAAAACATGAAAGAAAACGTAAAAACAAAACAAAAACAAACAAAAACCAAACCTTTGTATTTATCCAGGATATCCAATAAATAAGAATACCAAAATGAGAGAAAGGAGAAAATGGTGGAGAGAAATAATTCAAAGAAATAATACATTTTTTAGAACCAAAAGCATTTACAGTTTAAAAGAGCCAACCAAGTGAAGAGAACAATGAAAGAAGATGCATCAATACAGAATTTCAGAATGCCACAGATAATGAGATCCTAAAAGTTTCTAAAGAGAAAAAAATCTGTTAATACAAAAGAATGAATATGAGAATGGTATCATAACACAATAATCACATAATCACAACAGCAATACCAAACACTAGAAGTCAGTGGAACCAGGCTTCAGAATCTAAGAGGGAATATTTTTTCTACTTAAAATTCTGTTCCAAGCCAAACTATCAATCAAGTGTGACAATGAAATAGAGAACGATTAAACACAAAAGGGTATTTTAGGTGATGTCCCAAGCACCATGCCCTTTTGAAGGTTATGCTTCAGCAAACAAGGGAGTTAAGCAGTAAAGAGAAATTCATAGACTACAGGCTCCAAGAAAGTGACTCCAACCAAAGTGAGTAAGAATATCAAAGAAAGGTCCCACAGAGATTCCATGTACCACTTCCTTTCCGATTACAGCTAGTACAACCATACGATCTTTGTTTCCTAAGTAGTACCACTTTATACAAGTTAACCATAAAACCTTCCTAACTGCAAGCCACCATCCCCACAACCTGGAGGAGAATATGTTTCCTTTCATTTTCCCAAAGCTAAACATCACAGAGGAGTAGAGAAAGATGAAAAGATACAGGAAAAAACCTTTTGGGAGTTATGCTTTATTTCCCTCTGGGAATTGCTCTGGTACTTTTCATGCAACATTGCATTTTAACTTCTCAAAAAACCCATGGGAACAGTCTTATCCCCAGTTCACCAATGAAAAATGGTATTAGAAAATAAAGATAATTCTTTACCCAAGTTCAATGACTAGCAACTAGTAGAGTTGAATTTGAACACATGTGAACCCCAGGGTCCATGCCCTTGACCATACACTATACTGTTTCCATGACCACAATTATGGGAAAGAATTGGTGGTAGAAATACTAACAGTAGCACATGTAAGTATCAAATATACACCAATCCAAAGTCAGTCTTCAGCTAGCTCCCAAGTTATGGTTAGAAATGCCTGTACTATTTTATGCTGATTATATATACCTTCCCTTTCAAACACCCAAGCTAGAAGAACAATGGGTAAAATGGTTAAAAAATAGTAAGAACTGAATAAATATTAGCAGGTTGAATTAACTCAACAATCTCAACAATGCATTTATCCAAAACATCTTAAAAGTAAAAACATTTTCATAGTTTATAAAGTTGATATAATGAGCTTGATTTATAGACAACAATTTGTTCCTTGTAAAAAAAAATCTTACCATAAACTAGATCTCATATGCATAATCACTCCCAAGTTAGTAACAATGTGGATTTTAAACGTAAGGATTGTTGGAGAAAATAGTGTTACCTTCTTAATTGATAGTAAAATGCTAAGTTTTGAAAAATATCATTTGTGTTCAAGTTGCAATTTATAAATATTAAAATGTTGTCTTGATTAATAATTACATAGGATCAAATTTTATTTATATTTTAATCTATTATGAATAAGGAAGAAGGTACACTTTCAGCATTTAAAATGTAATTTTCAGCAGAGATACTTATGAGATTTGTATTTCAAATACTGCATGTGCTCCAAATATCTAAACCAATTTGTATTTATTGGATAAAGGAAAAAAGGTCAATTTCTAATTTCACAGAACATCAGTGTGTACTTTCAAGGTATTGATTTTGTCTCTGACAGTTATTGTATTCCATTAGAAAATTATAGCTTAGAGGTTATTAGAAACATTACAGAATATTACATGTGCACTATGGCAATTTATTACTGAGCTTTCTCAACTTCATTCCCTTGAGATTTTTACTGTCTTTACTATAGACTGCTAGACATACCATACTACAAAGAAATAATGATTAGAATTTTTAACTTGTTAATTGGATCAGAAGAATCTACAGAATCATGAATCAGACCATTGGTATATTTCAAGTTCTATTTAGTTACAATCTAGGAATAAAAATAACAAAAATTTCACCTATGTTCATGAATCTATCCTTTGTGAAATTTTCATGGACTTATTCAAATTAGTTCAGTATAATAATTTCTTCAAAAGTTTGCTACAATTAGCAATTACTGTCTCTAAAATATTTTCATTTCCCAAATTCCACTAAAGATGGAAAATAATTTCATTTTTAGAGGTATTAGTATATTATCACAAATATATTACATGTTATTTTTTACAATGGGCAAAGCCAAATAATGAACAGGAAGGGGGGAAATTCATTTATTCTTTTTTTTTATATAGTTCTTTTTTTTATTTTTACAGACTGCATTTTGACTCATTGTACACAAACAGGGTACAACTTTTCATTTCTATGGTTGTACACAATGCAGATTCACACCATTCGTGTAATCATATATGTGCATAGGGTAATGATATCTGTCTCATTCCAACATCTTTCATACCCTCACCGCCTCCCCCCTCTCATTTCCCTCCATGTAATCTAAAGTTCCTCCATTCTTCTCTTACCCCCCACTCCTCACCCCCATTATGTATCATCATCTACATATCAGGGAAAACATTTATCCTTTGGTTTTGGGTGATTGGTTTATTTCACTTACATATTCTCCAATTCCATCCATTTACCTGCAAATGCCATAATTTTATTCTTCTTTATGGCTGGATAATATTCTTTATCCATTCATCTGTTGAAGGGCATCTAGGTTCTTGATCTGTTTAATCTGTAAAAAGCAAAAGACAGGGAGAAGCTAAAGACATTATATAAGATAGTATATACAAATACTTGTTAAACTATATAGCACTATGCAAACTAACGGTGTTATTGACATGGTAATCTTGAGACATTTCCTCCTTTAATTGTTCAGCATCAGAAAAGACATTAGAATCCTTACAATTTTGGAACTGCACAGGCCCTATTTTAGTCCTTCTAAGAAAGGTGATGTGAGTTATATAACTAGTTGACATAAGAACTAAGTTTCTATCATTTCAGAAGAAAACTTAGGAATAAATTTCTGAGAGTCCGAATTAGACAGTAGCAACACAAAGCAACCAAAGAAAAGTAAGTAAATTACAATTTACCAGAATATAATGTGCTTCAAAGGACTTCATCAAGGAAGTAAAAGAGACAATCCAGAAAATAAAAGAAAATATTTGCAAATTATATAACTGATAAGAGACTTATATCCAGAATAGAGAAAGAATTCGTATAACTAAATAATTTAAGGACAAATGGTCAAACTTTTAAATGGCCAAAGGGTTTGAATAGACATTTCTCAAAAAAAGATATATAAAAGGCCAATAAAAATATGAAAAATGTTCAACATCATTAGTCAATAGGTAAATGCAATGAGACATCAATTCATGCCATTAGGATGGTCATTATTAAAACAGTTGGTAGAGAAACTGTAGCTTTCATACATGGCTAGTAGGAATATAAAATGGTACAGTCACTTTGGAAAAACAGTTTGGAAGTTCCTCAACATATTATGTATGAAGTTATCATAAGACCCAGCAATTTCACTGCTAGTTATCCGAGTATGAAACTTATAAAAACTATGTCCACACAAAAATTTGTATATGAAGAGCAACATTATTCATAACAGCCATAAAGAAGAAACAATTCAAATGTCCATCACTCCATGAAAGGATCTACAAATGTGGTATATCCAAACAATGGAATATCAGTTGTCAATAAAAAGGAATAAAGGACTGACACATAAAACAACAAGGACAGACTTTGAAAACATTATACTAAATGAAAAAGTCAGACACAAAGGCCATATATTATATGATTGCATTTATATAAAATGTCTAGAACAGTCAGATCTATAGAGATGGAAAGTAGATTAGGCACTTGGAGAGAGTCAAAGGGGAAGTGGGGGAGTGAATATTAATTGGTACAGAGTGGGGATATGTTCTTAAATTAAATTTTGGTGATGGTTGCACAGTTTTGCAAAACCATTAATGTGTATATATTTTGAACGAGTGAACTTTATGGTATGTAAATTATTTATCAGCAAAGGTTTTAAAAAGAAAGTTCATAGCAATAGCGTCTGTAGTGTTAGAAAAATGAACTTGCATAATACTCTGAAATGTCCACAGCATAAAAATTAATAAATTGTATAAAATAGCATGAATAGAGTAATCTCAAAATCATATTACTGAATAGCCTAATGGACTCACAGAAACACAAAGAATATTTCCATTTGTAGAATTCAAATAGGTAAGATTAAATGAAGTACTTCTTTTCTGACTCTACTACTCAATCAAAAGGGGGAAAATGTCATAATTAACAATTTGCTTATATTATAAAGTCTTTAATTTTTAACATTAAAAACATTTTTGCTGTGAAAAAGGCCTGTGCTTTGTAGAAATAGATATGATCAATATTTTAATCTTCATTCTGTACTTTATCTTACCCAAATCTTATTTATTTAAAAAAAAGTTAAGTAGAAGAAAATTCTCTTGACATCTGAAACTTAGGCAGGTGAGTAAATTCTAAACATTACGAAAACATTCCTTAAATATTACAATGGTGATATTTAAGTCCACATGGTCCCACAGTGTGGCTCACGGGTTAAGAGAATCTGATTGAGTACATCAGGACTTCCATTTCAGTTGGCCATATAAACCTTCCTAGAGCCTCCTAATACTTTAAGTCCTTCTGTTCATAATAGAAACCAGTTATCAAAAAGAAAACCTTTAACTCTCTTTATTTTAAGGCAGTTTTCCCTTTTCAAAATTCTCTGATCAGTTGTTTAAAGTCTAAAGGAAAACAAAGCCAAAATAACCCCATTTAGTTTCTTCAGTGGTTGGTAGATGGATTTATGTGGTACCATCTCTGAGGAGATTCTGATTTAATGAGGCTTAGACATTTGTATATTTTAAAAGGCACTACAAGGAATTTTAAAGAAATCAATGAATTGGAGATTTCTTAATGTCCTAGGTCCAGTTTCAGTTTTATATTATAAAACAGTTTAACCATGTAAAGCAACTAATTGGCAACATCAGAGTAGTCCTGGGTTGGTCAAGTCTTGAGATCACAAGTCTTGGAAGATAAATACACTTTGCCTGTGATAAGGAGAAAAACTGTATTTTTTCTAGTAAGCAAAGTTGGAATCCCGTCCCACGAAGAAAGTCCAACAGGGGTTGGACACAGTATCAGTAACAAGAATTCATTCCTTAAATAATGTGTACTCTTACAGAGAAAATGAGGAATTATGTGATAAGGAGTTCTCATTCCTTAGGCTTATGGTAATATTTTTCTTTTAGGTATGTGTAAACAATCTCTACATAATTACTGGGTCTCAGGTTTTACCCAAAAGTTTTCATGCTTTTCTGTAAAAACAGAAATTAATAATCAAGAGAAAATTATGAAGCTCCAGATTTCTGTTTCTCCAATTTAGTAATGAAGCAATAGTATGATATGTCAAAGACACTTAGAATTAAGTCACAGAGCTGAGCCTGGGACTCAGTGGAAGAGTGCTGGCCTTGCGTGCTTGAGGCCCTGAGTTTGAACTTCAGCACCACACACACACACACACACACACACACACACACACACAGAATTAATGCACAGATTTAACTCAGCGTGCCTTATGTGGTTGTTAAGAAAATAGTTATCTCCTACAGATTTCCCAGAAGTGTTAGAAGTCATCTCACATTTTTTTAATGATTGTCTCATAAAGTCCTTAGATTCCTTTGAAGGGTAGATTTTTCTCTTGGGTTTTCCATGGATGTCACTTCCTGCAGACACATGTTAATGGAAACCAGAAGAACTGTCCAAATGGAGTGTAGAGACGTCACACAGTTGTCCAGGCCTATAGTAAAGAGCTAAACATTTTTTTGTTTTCTGCCTAATCCCACCATAGTCCCACCAGCTTCCTCTCCAGCAGAGTGGGTCCACTTCTGATGGTCCTGCTTCTACAAAGCAGCATACTGCAATGAGGCTTCCTCTCATTCCCTTATTTATGCCTGGGGCAGATTTATTGACTCAGCTTTCTTTCTTTAGAAAAGAAGTTACATAAGTAAAACTTTTGTCTGGTTAGGGTGACAAGACCACAGTTATCTTAAATTCCTAATATATTTTGAGGGAATGTTTACTAACCATTAAATACTAATCATCAATATGTCTTTTGTTTTTAATCTTCCAAGGAATAAAAAAAATAATATGAGACTGAAAAATTTATGAGAACAATATGTGTTTTTTATTCTCCTCAACACAGGTATTTTTTCCCTGCTTAATCCCAAGAGGGTTTCTAAGCTTGCATTTTTCCCTTGACTTGCCTCAAGTGCTTTTAAGTCTAAATATAAAACAAAAACTACGGGAATGACACCTTTTCCTGGTTTTCATGTTCAAAAACATAAAAGTCATAGAAAGAACCACTGGGTCATCTCAGAGAAAGAAAAGAGGAGGTGAGGGCTTGGGGTGAGGGGAGTAGGAGAAGTTCTCTGAAGAGTGGGAGGACCACAGCTCATCTCCACAGAATGTAGGCACATGGCCCCGCCCCAAAAGGTAGCTGGCTCTCTGATGTACCTTAAAGGTGACCTGTGGAGGAGAGATGAGCATAGAATACTAAGAACATGTCCTTGGGTGCCCTACGGAAAGATCCTATGCGTGTTTTAGCACAGAAGTGACGATGCTGATATGTGGCTTAAGAAATGAGTCAGGGATCAAAACTGAAGACCAGAGGAACATAACAACCGGGACTGTGGAGGACCCTAGAACATCTGGGTGCTCAGAGGGGTAGGGAAAGAGAAAGAACCTTCATGATGATTGTAATTGAATTTCTAAGCGGCCCACCTTGAAAGGGAGCCTGGAGAAAATCTGACTCAGAAAAACAAAGGGGATCTAACTGTTTCTTACTTACCCAAGTTATGGAATAAATAGGAAATCTTATATAGTAACAATATTTGATAGTAAAATTCTTTGTATATATGCCATACCTTTGCAGACAGGTATGCACTAATCAGTGAAAACCACTAATCAGTGCTTTCAATGTAAAGAAAGGTCATCTGTAAAATCATGAAGATATTTGATGCAGTGGCCACAGCAGAAACATGCTTTTGTGTATACAACATGGATAATGAAATAGAATAAATTACTCTGAGTTATACATAAAAGTCAATCATGGCGATCCAAGATGGCGGACTAGAGGGTGACTGCATCTCCTGTCACTCCAGAACCCAGGATTCAAGAAGGGGAGGCATTGAGAGACTCAGACTAAATAGAGCCACGGGGTGAGTCTCCCCTACTGGGTGAAGCTCAGCCAGGGCGGCAGGCCCAGACAGGCAGCTTCTCAGAGCAGGGCAGGGCAGCTAGAGTCTTCCCCAGGAAGCCGGGCACCCTATGGCGGTGGGCTCCTCCCACACGGCCAGCTTCTCAGAGCTGGACCCCCAGTGAGAGCCTTTCTGCACAGAACCAGCTCCAAGTCCCGGAGCCAGCAGTGAGCTCCAGCCCGCAGGCAGCTTCAGGAACCAGGACGGGGCAGCCAGGGACTTCCCCAAACAGCCCTGCACCCTCCTGCGGCAGGCTCCTTTCATGGCCAGCTTTTCAGAGCAGACCGTCCAGGGAGAGCCTTTCCACACAGAGTCAGCTCCAAGCCCTGGAACCAGTAACGGGATACGGGCAGGTTTCTTGGGAAGCACTGCATTATCAAGTTCCTCCAAGACTTCAGGTTACTGAAGACTGGGAGGTGATACACTGGAAATTTACAGGGACACTATAAACCAATAGAGGAAATCTGCAATATCTCAGAGTCCCACTGACAATCTGACCAATATGAGAAAACAAGGGAAGAAAATGTCCCAAACAAACCTAGATACTATATCAATAAAACCCAATGACAGCACAGCAGAAGAAATGTCAGAAAGGGAGTTCAGAATGTACATAATTAAAACAATCAGGGAAGCAAACGAGGAGATGAAAGAGCAAATGCAGGCATTAAATGATCGCACCAATCAACAGTTAAAAGAGCAAATACGGGAAGCAAGAGATCATTTCAATAAAGAGTTAGAGATACTGAAAAAAAAACAAACAGAAATTCTTGAAATAAAGGAAACAATAAACCGAGTTAAAAACTCCACAGAAAGCATAACCAACAGGATAGAACACCTGGAAGACAGAACCTCAGACGTTGAGGAAAAAATCTTTAATCTTGAAAACAAAATTGACCAAACAGAGAAGATGGTAAGAAATCATGAAGAGAATCTACAAGAATTATGGGATATGATGAAAAGGCCAAATTTAAGAATTATTGGGATTGAGGAAGGCTTAGAGAAACAAACCAAGGAATGAACAATCTATTCAATGAAATAATATCAGAAAATTTCCCAAATCTGAAGAATGAAATGGAAAACCAAGTACAAGAGGCTTATAGGACTCCAAATATACAAAATTACAACAGACCCACACCAAGGCACATTATTATGAAAATACCTAACATACAAAATAAAAACAGAATTTTAAAGGTCACGAGAGAAAAGAATCAAATTACATTCAAGGGGAAACCAATAAGAATATCAGCAGATTTTTCAATCCAGACCCGAAATGTTAGAAGGGCCTGGAACAACATTTACGAATCCCTTTTTTTTTTTTTTTTGGTAAACAAATGGGATACATGTTGTTTCTCCGTTTGTACATGGCGTAAATGCATACAATTTGTGTAATCATGAATCTACATAGGGTAATGTTGTTTGAGTCATACTGTTATTTTTTTCCTCCCCCCCACCCCTCCCACCCCTCTTCTCCCTCTATACAGTCCTTCCTTCCTCCATTCTTGCCCCCCTCCCTAAACCTAACTCTAACCCTAACACTAACCCTTCCCACCCCCCATTATATGTCCTCATCCGCTTATCAGCGAGATCATTCGACCTTTGGTTTTTTCAGATTGGCTTATCTCACTTAGCATGATATTCTCCAGTTTCATCCATTTGCCTGCAAATGCCATAATTTTATCACTCTTTATGGCTGAGTAATATTCCATTGTATATATATACCACAGTTACTTTATCCATTCATCAATTGAAGGACATCTAGGTTGGTTCCACAATCTCGCTACTGTGAACTGAGCAGCTATGAACATTGATGTGGCTGTATCTCTGTATTATGCTGATTTTAAGTCCTTTGGGTATAGGCCAAGGAGTGGGATAGCTGGGTCAAATGGTGGTTCCATTCCAAGTTTTCTAAGGAATCTCCATACTGCTTTCCAGAGTGGCTGCACTAATTTGTAGCCCCACCAGCAATGTATGAGTGTACCTTTCTCCCCACATCCTCGCCAACACCTATTGTTGCTTGTGTTCTTGATAATCGCCATTCTAATTGGGGTGAGATGGAATCTTAGGGAAGTTTTGATTTGCATTTCTCTTATTACTAGAGATGTTGAACATTTTTTCATATATCTGTTGATTGCTTATAGATCTTCTTCTGTGAAGTGTCTGCTCATTTCCTTAGCCCATTTGTCGATTGGATTATTTGTATTCTTGGTGTAGAATTTTTTGAGTTCTTTATAAATTCTGGGGATTAGTGCTCTATCTGAAGTATGAGTGGCAAAGATTTTCTCCCACTCTGTAGGCTCTATCTTCACATTGCTGATAGTTTCCTTTGCTGAGAGAAAGCTTTTTAGTTTGAATCTATCCCAGTTATTGATTCTTGCTTGTATTTCTTGTGCTATGGGAGTCCTGTTGAGGAAATCTGGTCCTAAGCCGACATGTTGAAGCTCTGGACCTACTTTTTCTTCTATAAGATGCAAGCTCTCTGGTCTGATTCCAAGGTCCTTAATCCATTTTGAGTTTAGTTTAGTGCATGGTGAGAGATAGGGGTTTTATTTCATTCTGTTGCATATGGATTTCCAATTCTCCCAGCACCATTTGTTGAAGAGGCTATCTTTTCTCCATTGCATATTTTTGGCCCCTTTGTCTAGTATGAGAAAATTGCATTTATTTGGGTTTGTGTCCATGTCCTCTATTCTGTACCATTGATCTACCTGTCTATTTTGGTACCAATACCATGCCATTTTTGTTACTATTGCTTTGTAGTAGAGTTGAAGATCTGGTATTGCGATACCCCCTGCTTCGCTCTTTCTACAGAGGATTGCTTTAGCTATTCTGTGTTTTTTATTCTTCCAGATGAATTTCATAATTTCTTGCACTATTTCTGTAAGGTACATCATTGGGATTTTAATTGGAATTGCATTGATTCTGTATAGCACTTTAGGTAGTATGGTCATTTTGACAATATTAATTCTTCCTATCCAAGAACATGGGAGATCTTTCCATCTTCTAAGGTTTTCTTTAATTTCTTCCTTTAGTGTTCTGTAGTTCTGTTGTACTACTACCTCTGTAGAGGTCTTTCACCTCTTTTGTGAGATTGATTCCCAAGTATTTTATTTTTTTCAAGGCTATTGTGAATGGGGTAGTTTTCCTAACTTCACTTTCTGAAGATTCATCACTTATGTATAAAAATGCATTAGATTTATGTGCATTGATCTTATATCCCGCTAACTTTACTGAATTCACTTATGAGTTTTAAAAGTTTTCTGGTGGAATTTCCTGGTTCCTCTAAGTATATAATCATATCATCAGCTAATAGGGATAGTTTGAGTTCTTCTTTTCTTATTCATTTCCCTTTAATTTCTTTGGTCTGTCTAATTGCTCTGGCTAGAGTTTCAAGGACAATGTTGAATAGAAGTGGTGAAAGAGGGCATCCCTGCCTTGTTCCAGTTTTTAGGGGGAATGCTTTCAGTTTTTCACCATTTAGAATGATATTAGCCATGGGCTTAGCATAGATGGCCTTTACAATGTTAAGGAATGTTCCCACTATCCCTATTTTTTCTAGTGTTTTGAGTATGTAAGGGTGCTGTATTTTATCAAATGCTTTCTCTGCATCTATCGAAATAATCATGTGATTCTTGACTTTAAGTCTGTTGATATGGTGAATTACATTTATTGATTTCCTGATGTTGAACCAACCTTGCATCCCTGAAAATGGATGCCAACCAAGAGTCTTATACCCAGTGAAACTTACTTTCCGATTTGACGACAAAATAAGATCCTTCCATGATAACAAAAGCTAAAGGAATTTACAAAAAGAAAACGGTGCTACAGAACATTCTCAGCAAAATATTCCATGAGGAAGAGATGAAAAACAATGATGCTAATCTCAACGGGAGGAACTAACCTAAAGGAATAGCCAAATAAAGGAGAAACCAAATCATGTCAAAAAAACAAAAATGAGTCAAATGACTGGGAATACAAATCATATCACAATAATAACCCTGAATGTTAATGGCCTGAACTCATCAATCAAAGGACATAGACTGGCAGATTGGATTAAAAAGAAAAATCCAACAATATGCTGCCTGCAAGAAACTCATCTCATAGAGATATCCACAGACTAAAGATGAAAGGATGGTAAAAACCATACCATGCACATGGACACAGCCAAAAAGCTGGAGTATCCATCCTCATTTCAGATAATGTGGACTTCAAGCCAAAACTAGTCAGAAGGGATAAAGAAGGACATTACATACTGCTTAAGGGAAGCATAAATCAGCAAGATATAACCATCATAAATATCTATGCCCTGAACATTGGCTCAACCATATACATCAAAACAAATCCTTCTTAATTCCAGAAATCACATAGACCACAACACAATAATACTAGGTGATATTAACACACCTCTCTCACCACTGGATAGATTCTCCAAACAAAAATTGAATAAAGAAACCATAGATCTCAATAACACAATCAACAATTTAGACTTAACCGACATATACAGAATATACCATCCAACAAAGAACGAATACACTTTCTTCTCAGCAGTACATGGATCCTTCTCTAAAATAGACCATATTTTATGCCACAAAACTACTGTTAGTAAATACAAGAAGATAGAGATACTACCTTGTATTCTATCATATCATAATGGATTGAAATTAGAAATAAATGACAGAATAAAAAACAGAAACTTCTCCAATACCTGGAGATTAAATAACACGCTATTATATGATGAATGGATAACAGAAGACATCAGGAGGGAAATAAAAAAATTCTTAGAAGTAAACGAGAACAAAGACACATCATATCAAACTCTCTGGGACACTATGAAAGCAATCCTTAGAGGAAGATTTATTTCATGTGGCACATTCAACAAAAAAAGTAGAAATCAACAAATAAACTACTTAAAACTACAGCTCAAAGCCCTAGAAAAAGAAGAGCAGACCAACACCAAAAGTAGTAGAAGACAGGAAATAGTTAAAATCACAGCTGAAATCAATGAAATTGAAACAAAAGAAACAATCGGAAAAATTAACAAAATAAATAGTTGGTACTTTGGAAAAATAAACAAAATTGATAAACCCTTAGCCACACTAACAAAGAGAAAGAGGGAGAAAACTCAAATTACTAAAATTTGGAATGAACGAGGAAATATCACAATAGACACGAGTGAAATACAAAACATAATTAGAAGCTATTTTGAAAATCTATACTCCAACAAAACAGAAAACCTCGAAGACATCAACAAGTTTCTAGAGACATATGAATTACCTAAACTGAACGTGGAGGATATACACAACAAAAATAAATCAATTTCAAGCAATGAAATAGAAGAGGTCATCAAAAGCCTACCAACAAAGAAAAGTCCGGGACCAGATGGGTTCTCAACCGAGTTCTACAAAACCTTTAAAGAAGAGCTCATTCCAATACTCCTCAAAGTATTCCATGAAATAGAAGAGAAGAGAACCCTCCCAAACTCATTCTATGACGCCAATATCACCCTGATACCTAAACCAGACAGAGACACATCGAGGAAAGAAAATTTCAGACCAATATCCTTAATGAACATCAACACAACAATTCTCAACAAAATTTTAGCAAACTGCATACAAAAATATATTAAAAAGATAGTGCACCATGATCAAGTGGGTTTTATCCCAGGGATGCAAGGTTGGTTCAACATCAGGAAATCAATAAATGTCATTCACCATATCAACAGACTTAAAGTTAAGAATCACATGATTATTTCAATAGATGCAGAAAAAGCATTCGATAAAATACAGCATCCCTTCATGCTCAAAAAAATAGAAAAAATTGGGGTAGTGGAAACATTCCTTAACATTGTAAAGGCCATTTACGCTAAGCCCATGGCTAATATCATTCTAAATGGTGAAAAACTGAAAGCATTCCCCCTAAAAACTAGAACAAGGCAGGGATGCCCTCTTTCACCACTTCTATTCAACATCGTCCTTGAAACTCTAGCCAGAGCAATTAGACAGACCAAAGAAATTAAAGGGATACAAATTGGAAAAGAAGAACTCAAACTATCCCTGTTCGCTGATGACATGATTATATATTCACAGGAACCTGGAAATTCCACCAGAAAACTTTTAAAACTCATAGGTAAAGTAGCAGGTTACAAGATCAATGCTCATAAATCCAATGCATTTTTATACATAAGTGATGAATCTTCAGAAAGAGAAGTTAGGAAAACTACCCCATTCACAATAGCTTCAAAAAAAATAAAATACTTGGGAATCAATCTCACAAAAGAGGTGAAAGACCTCTACAATGAGAACTACAGAACACTAAAGGAAGAAATTAAAGAAAACCTTAGAAGATGGAAAGATCTCCCATGTTCTTGGATAGGAAGAATTAATATTGTCAAAATGACCATACTACCTAAAGTGCTATACAGAATCAATGCAATTCCAATTAAAATCCCAATGATGTACCTTACAGAAATAGTGCAAGAAATTATGAAATTCATCTGGAAGAATAAAAAACACAGAATAGCTAAAGCAATCCTCTGTAGAAAGAGCGAAGCAGGGGGTATCGCAATACCAGATCTTCAACTCTACTACAAAGCAATAGTAACAAAAATGGCATGGTATTGGTACCAAAATAGACAGGTAGATCAATGGTACAGAATAGAGGACATGGACACAAACCCAAATAAATACAATTTTCTCATACTAGACAAAGGGGCCAAAAATATGCAATGGAGAAAAGATAGCCTCTTCAACAAATGGTGCTGGGAGAATTGGAAAACCATATGCAACAGAATGAAATAAAACCCCTATCTCTCACCCTGCACAAAAATCAACTCAAAATGGATCAAGGACCTTGGAATCAGACCAGAGACCCTGCATCTTATAGAAGAAAAAGTAGGTCCAAATCTTCAACTTGTTGGCTTAGGATCAGACTTTCTCAACAGGACTCCCATAGCACAAGAAATAAAAGCAAGAATCAACAACTGGGATAGATTCAAACTAAAAAGCTTTCTCTCAGCAAAGGAAACTATCAGCAATGTGAAGATAGAGCCTACAGAGTGGGAGAAAATCTTTGCCACTCATACTTCAGATAGAGCACTAATCCCCAGAATTTATAAAGAACTCAAAAAATTCTACACCAAGAATACAAATAATCCAATCAACAAATGGGCTAAGGAAATGAGCAGACACTTCACAGAAGAAGATCTATAAGCAATCAACAGATATATGAAAAAATGTTCAACATCTCTAGTAATAAGAGAAATGCAAATCAAAACTTCCCTAAGATTCCATTTCACCCCAATTAGAATGGTGATTATCAAGAACACAAGCAACAATAGGTGTTGGCGAGGATGTGGGGAGAAAGGTACACTCATACATTGCTGGTGGGGTTGCAAATTAGTGCAGCCACTCTGGAAAGCAGTATGGAGATTCCTCAGAAAGCTTCTAATGGAACCACCATTTGACCCAGCTATCCCAGTCCTCGGCCTATACCCAAAGGACTTAAAATCAGCATACTACAGAGATACAGCCACATCAATGTTCATTTCTGCTCAATTCACCATAGCCAGACTGTGGAACCAACCTAGATGTCCTTCAATTGATGAATGGATAAAGAAACTGTGGCATATATATACAATGGAATATTACTCAGCCATAAAGAATGATAAAATTATGGCATTTGCAGGCAAATGGATGAAACTGGAGAATATCATGCTAAGTGAGATAAGCCAATCTCAAAAAACCAAAGGTCGAGTGATCTCGCTGATAAAGCAGATGAGGACATATAATGTGGGGTGGGAGGGGTTAGTGTTAGGGTTAGGGTTAGGTTTAGGGTTAGGGTTAAGGAGGGTGGCAAGAATGGAGGAAGGAAGGACTGTATAGAGGGAAAAGAGGGGTGGGAGGGGTGGGAGGGAAGGAAAAAACATAACAGTATGACTCAAACAACATTACCCTATGTAAATTTATGATTACACAAATGGTATGCTTTGACTCCATGTACAAACGGAGAAACAACATGTATCCCATTTGTTTACGATAAAAAAAAAGTCAATCACTTCTTCTCAACTCACAGTGAAATAAAACCAAAAAGAAATGAAATATAGGCTGCAATTATGACTCGCCTAGCATATATGAAGCACTGGGTTCAATCCTCAATACCTTTATAAAAAATAAAGGTATAAAAAAAGATGAACAAAATCAGGGGCTAACATTATTCAACTTTAAAGGATAAAGAAAGAAATGAAATATAAAAATGACAGATCCCCAATTCTAAAAGTATCTTTGAATGATACCTGATGAAGATATAATGTATACTTACCATGATACTTATCAAGTATATAATGTATACTTACCCACCGTGCAAACATGATTCAAGTATGTTTTCCTCTTTCTTTTGAATAAAGAACTTAAAGTGTTTTAAGAATATTTGGTGATTGCACATTTACTTTTATAAAGAAAGCTGTAAATATATCTACTCTTTTATACACCCCCTGGATTTCTCTCTCACCCTCTTGCATCTTATTCTCTTCCCATTTTTACTTTAAATTTTTCAATTGAGTAAACCTTAAACTCTAAATACAAGACTTTCAAAAATATTTTCCTTTTTCTACAGTAAGCTAACTTTGCACCAGGTGGGCTGCCCAAACCCACTCCACAGGAATAGAAAGAATTCTCCCACAACTTTATCCTGAACTAATCCTTCGTTGAAAAAGGAATACATGTAGATTCACAGTATTTTAAGTTCTCTAAGAAGCCTATGTGTATGAGATGAATTATCACTCACATATGCCATCTCTCACTTGTACGGAGCCAAAAGGCTGACTTCCAAACAATTGCCAACTCCACAGAGCACTTCCCACGACCTGACACCAAGCGCCACCTATAGGTTAGAATTAGAACACACAATTGTAAGTAAGACTAATGAGTAACTAGGGACTGTCCCTGGAAAGAAAACAAAGGACTATTCCTGATCCTACGCAGAAGACCCTAGGCTTGACATACATTGTTGAGGCACATACCAAAGATGCATAAGCCCCTAAATTTCATGATTGAATTTTTTTAAAACTTTGCCTGCTCAGTAACCTCTGAGACCCTCAGTGAGGTAGACTCTGTGGCAGAACAATTCAGTCACCAAAAGAAAGATTGTAAAAGGTAATTGCTACTTAAAATGGTATGCTTTTCCTGGGAAACTGCTCTGCTCACAAAGTAGTGGAAACTGTGGAATACAAATGGAATAAGACAAAAAAAAATCATGTCCTATTAAGACTGTAACAAAGATCTTAAGGGAAACTTCTGATTTTCCTCTGTAAAATGGGCATAATAGCTCCAAATCTATTTCACCAGCACATAACAAAATAGACACATAAGACAAATGTATGCAAGACTTTGTTTTTATTGATTAACACTGAAGGGGCCTGTTCACTTCTTAGTTACTTAGTGACCCTAGGTCACAAACAGATCATTTATTAAATTATTAAAGCACAGATATATCATTCAAGGGATTCATATCCTACACTTGGTTAAAGGTATTCAATGGCTCTTTTTACATGCATTTTACTAAACTATAATCACAAGATCAACAAACTGCCTTTCATTTTCAGTTACAATTAAATATAAAATCTACTTTTGCTAGAATGAAATCAGTCTTTCAAAAATGTGTGGTTGGCATGTGTGTGTGTGTGTGTGTGTGTGTGTGTGTCCTACCTCAGACTCTAAGAGGGTCAAAATTCAATGACATGCCAGTAGTGATTAAGCATCTCTGGCCACCCAGATCTTGATTTCCATATACTATTCGCCACTCAAAGGCTCCTTGTTGTCATACTCCAAGCCAAGTTTCATTGAAGAAAACAATATTAAAGACTGACTCACACTAACAATTGACCAAAATATACAGCCCTATAATATTATATAGTAGCTAAAAGTTAAGACTAGCTATAATTTTCCTCAAAACATTACAGTATAGAAATAAGGCAGTTCTATATAGTAAAATAAGTTAAGCACATTACATTTTAAGAAGATAATTAAAATTATTACAGATAATATTAATACATTTGGAATAATTGTATCTTAGAACAAATAAGGCCACTCAGACTACTCAATATGCTCCTTGCCCTAGGGAAGTCAAACAAAGATATCAGGAGAGAACAGTGGTCCCACAAGACTGTACTCTATCTACATGATGAAATTTTATGTAAGAAAAACAATGAGTGAAATAGGAAATTATTTTTATTTCCCCTGAAGGAATACATCACAGCCCAGGACTAACATATTGACCCAATTTCTTACTTTAAGCACCAGCAACAAGTCTCTTATCCCACAGAAGAAATTAATATTTTCCTTTCCACGTAGGCTTATACCAACTACTGAAATAGTCAAGAACTAGAGGAGCCATGAAAAAAAAAAAAAAACATTTTTAAAAGTCTTCTAAAGTAAATAATCCCTCTTCTGCTCAGAACACAAGGCTGAACCCCCTAGGCACTTTATGGGCATTAATGTAATTCAACAAGTATTTACCAAGTACCTACAATGTGCCAGACACTATGCTAAATCCTGGGGATACAGTTGACGGTAGGCAGCCTCTCATTCCCCAGTGATCTCCCCCTGATGTTCACCTTTGTGTAATCCCCTCTCCTTGAGTGTGGGTTTGACCTAGTGATTCTCCTCTAATGAGTAGACATGTCAAAAATTATGTGATGTCACTTCCAATACTGGATTATGAAAATACTGTGGTTTCTGTCTTGGATGCCCTCTCTCACCCTAGGGGAAAACCAGCTGTGGATAGGGAGGCAGCTTTGGCCCACATGAATTAACTCAAAAGCAGATTTCTAAGCCTGCCAACAACCACAGGAGTGAGCACGCAAGTAAAACCTTCAGCCCAGCCTGACTACAACCTCAGGAGAGATCTGAAGCCAGAGGCACTCAGCTAGACCACACCCAGATCCTGACCCACAGAAACTGTAAGATGATAGATGTTTACTGTTTTAAGCTGCTAAATTTGGCTGTGATTTGTTATGCAACAATAGAATACACAATGGTTTGTAAGGCAAATAAGGTTCTTGCCTAAGTGGAGTTGATAATTGAGTGGGTAGAGGTGGGTGACAAACATGAACATGGTAATATAATTTCACATAATTTTCAATGCTATGAAGAAAGTAAAAACAGGGTAATGGATTTGAAGGTGACTGCATAAGTGGATGGCAAAAGAAGACCTCACTGCAGCAATTTAGTAAGCCTAAGTATTCAAGGCAAAAGGTGTATGGTATTATAATAAGTTAAATGAAAAACCATATATGAAAATTCAACCATCTTCTGCTAAACACTAAAGAAACTTGCAAAAATGTAAACCACCACCATTCTTTTTGATATTTTCCTATTTGGAAAAACGTAGTTATTTTTAATTAAATATATTGTATATTATTCTTTTTAAATAATGAACAAATATATATTTTTAAATTTGTTTTAAATTTTAGTATAACAAATGTTAGTAGGTATAATTCACATAAAGTCTATTGCAAAACATCAATAATGTTCAAGTATTAAAGGATTCCGAGACCAAAATGAATGAGAACCACTAGTGTAGAATATGAAGCAGGGTATGGAATGTGTATGGATCTTGTTCTAAGTTGAATGAGACAAGAGCCATTGAAGTATTTCTAAACACAATGATGAGATCTAATTCAAGTATTTAAAAGATTTTATTTGGGTTTCTATAGGAGAAAGGACTTGGAGGGAAGGAAATGAGGTCTATGAACATTTGACAATTGCCCACTGAAGTTTTAATGGGGACCTAAAGAGCATTGCTCCAAAACTGAGTTGAATTTCACATGTTAGAAAAAAACAATCCCATGTGAAAACAACCCATATCTATATCTCTATTATGCAACTGAAGAATTGCTATTATCACATTCATTTTAAAAGACAGATTATATAAATCCTGATAATTTAGCATTGCAATATTCATTGCTCTTTTCACTTGTTTCTGGTAATTTATCCCAAGCCTGGGTGGACTTTACCCAGGTATACTATGTAATTACTAAGTGAAATTATACTTTGGTGACATTTTCTACAAGAAGAAACAATCAGGAAACAGGGCTACCTGCCGGTTGGAGTAGGTTTGCCATTTTTTTTTTTTCCTAAGAGAGAAATTTTATTTTAAGAACTTCAAAGAATTTATGAACTTAACAATATCAACACTTTAAAAAACAAGGCGTGAAAAACATACTGGAAAAATACAGCCTTTTTAACACATAGTCTTAGGGAAACTGGTTATCCATATACAGAAGAACACTAGATCTTTATCTTTCACCCTGCACAAAAGTCAAATTATGCAATTTGCAGGAAATTGTATAAAGTTTGAGAAAATTATGTTAAGAGAAATAATTCAAACTCAGAAAGTCAAGGATCATGTTTCCTCTCACACATAGAAGTTGGTGATGAGAAAGGAAAAGAAAGATGGTGAGTAGAGGATCTCATGAAAATTGAGGGGAGATCAGTAGAGCGGTCAGTGGAAGGGAGAAGGAGAGGAAAAGAGGAGGTGCTGGAAAATTATTTGAGCCAAATTATATTGTTGTGGTGTGTTCATGAATGAATATGTAACAATAAATCCCATCATTATGTATAATTATAATACAACAATAAAAATATGGAAAAATAGTACAAATGATATGTTGCATAGAAATAGATGAAATCAAAGACATCAAGTAGACATTAAGTTGACCTTCTCAGCTTAATGGCACTCCTGATACATGTGATCAGGTTTCCGATTGGTCCTGATCATAAGGATCCAAAAGTCTGAGAGGCAAAGAGAAGGAACTTGGGAGGAGACTACAAAGGGGGAACTATTGGCCACATTAACAAAGTTCACTGTGCCAAACTCATAATCCAGGAACACCCCTACCAGACCAAGAGGCCTTCCTATGTACTGAGGTACTAGCGGGGAGGAGGTAAAGAGACGGCACCCATTGTCCTCTTTGACAAAGAAAAGTAGAAAAACTCCCTCGGAGTTAACAAGCATGTCATTCCTCACTGTCCAAGAATCATGACAAACTCCAATGATCCAGTTCCAACAGTCCCTCACATCTACCTCCCAGTATTACCAGCCAAAAGTGAATGGCTGGTCTCCTCATGTAAGAAAACATGTAGATCTTGCTGGATTATGGGTTGTAGGGAACATTCCTCAAGCTTATCTGACAGCAGTCACTGACACCATGGTCTAAGTAAGCCAAACAGTCTGAACAGAGAAACTGAGGTCATGGTAAAGACTCGCCATGGAATGAAGGTCTTTGCAGCTGTTGAGGCTGAGTTTGAGCTGAGGGAGGCCTCGTTCTGTCATGCGTCCCAGAAAGCTGTGGTGTGAGCTCGCCCGTGCTGCCTTGCCTCATGCTGTGTGCTGGAGCTTGCCATTCCCCCAGTCCTTTGTCTCAGACGTGTTGCTGGGCAGAATTACTTAGGCATATAGTTCACCTATAGGCTGACTCTGCTATACTTTAACAAGTGTGTTAACCTGATTGGATAATGTGCCTATATATGTCCTGTACAACCCTAAATAAAATTAGATCCGTGCCTTCAGAGCTCGATCTCGGATGCCTGAGTAAGCACGCTAGGTAAGGTAGGCAAGGTAGGTGTTGGTTCATCCTCACCCTCAGCGAACCCCATCTCCGAACATCTACAATGGGTGACATCATGATGATCAGAACTGACAAGCAAATGTCTCAGGTCTTCAAACGGGGGAGGTGACAAGTAGTTATTTCATTATCCCAGGAGATATGCATGTCCATCAGTCCAGTGATTGGCCAGGAGGTAAGCTCTGGGTTCAGAGGCTGGGGCTTGTGCCTCTGCACAGACTCATTCCTTTTCAACAAGTTTTCGACATGCTGGAGCAACTCCATGTCATGGAGTTCATGGCACATTTCCTTTAGTTCCTCATACATCTCTCATAGGAGTCTCACTTTTAGAGACACAGTTTTCACTTCACTCGAGTTTTTGAAAAATCTCTTTGCTTTGCTTTTCCAATCACTCTGAATGATGATGCCTTTCCTCCTAGAGCAATTGGCACACCCTCCAATAGTCAGCACAGATTACCTTCCTCTGCAGATTCACATAACCCTTCCATTTTTTAAATTATGCTGGGTTCTCAGTGTAGATTTCTCTGACTTTCTTGTCTTTTTTTCCTATAAAGATCTCATTTGCTTCAGGAGCTTTTGCCAATATTCCTCTGCAGTCCAATCAATGGAACAGTGTTTGTGGGTCTCATGCTCCTTAGACCTAGAACAGAGCAAACACAGCTGGTCCTTGGCAAGCTCAAAGAAGAAGTCCTTTGTTTTTTAATGTATTCCACACATCTGTTCTTCAGAGCTGGGAGGTTGGGAGGCTTTTGCCATCTATCAAGAAACACTCATGCCTTCAAAACAATATTGGTTTTAAAGTTGGTTTGATGTGATATTTCCTTGCACACAGGAGAGCCAGAAGGTTACTGGGCTTCCTCCCAACAGATACAAAAGAAAGGCCTACAAAAGCTGTGCCCACAATCTGTGGTGACTGGGTCAATGAAATAATCCTTGCAAATGGAGCACTTGAATTTATTCTGAAACTTATTGGAATCCATGTTTCTGAAGGCAGTTATCTTCTGAATGCTCACAATACTTCTCAATCAGATTCTGTGGGTACTAGTAATGGGATTTTCCACCATCATTCAATAAGAAAATAAATGGGCTAAGAAACTGAGCAGAAATATCACAGAAGATATATAATTGATAAACAAATATATGAAAAAATGTTCAACATCTCTAGTAATTAGAGAAATGCAAATCAAAACTACCCTAAGATTTTGTCTCACTCCAATTAGAATGACAATTACCAAGAATACAAGCAACAATAGGTGTTAGTGAGGATGTGGGGAAAAGGTACACTCATACATTACTGGTGGGATTGCAAATTGGTGCAACCACTCTGGAAAGCAGTATGGAGACTCCTTAGAAATCTTGAAATGGAACCACCATATGACCCAGTTATACCACTCCTTGGTCTATACCGAAAGGACTTAAAATCAGCATACTACAGTGATGCAGTCACATCAATGTTTATAGAAGCTCAATTCACAATAGCTAGATTGTGGAACTAACCTAGATGCCCTTCAACTGATGAATGGATAAAGAAACTGTGGTATATATACACAATGGAATATTATTCAGCCATAAAGAAAAATAAAATTATGGTATTTGCCGGTAAATGGATGGAGTTGGAGAATATTATGCTAAGCAAGATAAGCCAATCCCAAAAAACCAAAGTTTTCTCTGATGAGTGGATGCTGACAACATAACAGGGGATGGGAGTGGGTGGTAAAGAAAGAATGGAGGAGCTTTAGATTGTGCAGAGGGAAATGAGGGAAGGGAGAAGGGGTGAGAAAGATGTTGGAATGAGACTGACATCATTACTCTAAGTACATGTATGATTGCATGAATGGTGTGACTCTATATCATATACAACCAGAGAAATGAAAAGTTGTACTCCATTTGTGTAAAATGTGTCAAAATACATTCTGCTGTCATGTATAACTAAATAGAACAAACAATTTAAAAAAAAAAAGAAATTCTGTTAAATTCCACTTAGATGTTTACCTAGTAGTTGCAGTAAACTTCAGAGGTCTCCACAGTCCAGCCAAACCCAAACAGAGTAGCTCTGGAGAAGCTAAGCTTTACTTTTGCCTTCATGAAATTCATATTTCTGTAAACTGACAGTAATGGAATTTCACCTACCTTATAAACAGCATTTTTCAAGATGGATAAAATGTTAAATCTCTAGCAATGGTATAACACAAAAATAGAAAATAAACAAATCAGACCTCAAACCCTCCAATTTCATTTCATTGTTGTGTGAAATGCAGTGGATTTTTTTTTCCTTGCCAAATATCCACCTACAGAAACAACAGGATCTAGTCCGAAGTTCTATAATGTAAAAATCTCAGTAAAACTAAATTACTTAGTTTTTAAAAATATCTTTATTAAACTTTTCTCCCACCTCTAAGGAATAGTTGTTGACTAAAAAGTTCTAGCTTTATTTTTCTGCCTAAGCAGTGTGTCAGAAAATATAGCTAAAATGCTAGGGAAAACCAAAATTATGTGTCTTTCTGAATTATATGAATTTCTGAACTTTGTTCATATTCACCTTTGTGAATTAATCACGCATTGAAATAAATGCCTCCCTAATGTATTCTAAATGCAAACTCCATATGCTACATTTTTCTCACTGTCTTCAGTAAATTTTCCTGACCTCTAGAAATATAAAAAGAAAAAGAAAGGGAAGAGGAGGAGGAAGAAAGAAAGAATTTATAATTTTATTTTTTCTAAGTAGAAAAGAAGCTGAATAGCATTAAAGAATAAAATGTAATGGTACAGAGAGAAGTGAAGGTCTGCTAAGAATCTGGTATAGTATAGCTGATTTGGGCTAGCGTACTATTTTAACCTAAAATTGCTCACCAGCTTTCAACTGAGAAAAGTAAGCAGAAGAAAGACACAGTTTTTATTAATTCTCTTTGAGCCAGCTTTAAGCAGGCAGTTTAATATAGGTATTGACCAATGACAGAACAGAAATTACTTCCCTAGCTATGTGATTATGAAATCAAATGTGGAATAAAGGCAAACAAACTCATTAAAAGATATAGATAGCTTCTCTAAAATAAAAAGTATGGTATTTTTTAAGCAGTCTTTGCAACCTAATGGAAATTGCCAGAGCAAATATTAAATAGTGGATTTGAAGTAGAGCTTGATTTGCAAAGAAAAAAATCATTTTATGCAAATTCTCAAAATTGTATTAAAAGCAAAGCATATCAGGCTTATTAACTTATTTGCATATAACTAGGACAAAAAAACCCTGGAACTCAGTTTAATTTCCTTCTGCTTCTCTCTATCCAATATCCTTTTCTCTCACTCTTATTGACAACCTCTGAAGACCCCACTGTTCCTGTTCTTGAGGGTGTTAATTGCCATATGAAGCAGGAAGGTTTAAACAGAAGAGGTATTAATATGCCAGGGCCAAGCTTCCATGTGGCAATTGCCAGTTTCATGTGATTTTGAAAGTTCCAAAAGGTCCCCCTGCCTCCACCCCATTTTATCCACTACATTCTATCTCGGAGGCAGAAACTTACATAGCTTCCATTTCAACCCAAGATAGTAGTGACATTTTACTGAATATCAATATTACCTAGGCAATGTAGCATAGCAGGCTTAAGTGAATGGTAAAAGAATTAATCTCTGAGAGTTGTTAACTTGCACATTAGTGAAAGACTGCAAAATTCAGATTAACTAAAGTGGAAATTTCATCAACAATAAACTTGTGTGAATGAAATTAGGCAGGTATAGGGTCAATAAACTGGGATCTCGATGGATAAGTAACATTGTAAGTATTAGTGGATGTTCACTTATGAGGAAAAGTGAACCTTCCCACTGGGGCGGAAATGCAAAATCTTGAGAAAAATCTGAGAAAGGAGATACAGGGAAAGTTAGGTATTGAAAAGGCAAATCATGTGTATATCAGAGGAATTTTGCTCTAAGACATCTTTAAAGATTTCATGCAAATCCTAGCACTTGATGAGAAAGAAAATGATCAGCTCTATATCAAATACTTTGAGATTATGGCATGGAAGTGAAGTGGTATTGTTCAGTAACTTGGCACTAAGGGTCTGTAACAGGACTGAAGTCAGGATTGGTGACTTAAGATAAAAAATTTGTCCACAGTGAGCTGATGGAGGAGGGTGAAGAAGTATCATCAACAAACTATATTTAAGGAAATAGGATATGAGCTATGGTTATGGTGACCAGGAGTAAGTACTGAGCTAAAAAGAGGCAAGAGACAGACTTAGGGATGAAAAAATGGAGACAGAAGGTTGTGGATAACTAAAGGAAAGAAAGAACTTTAAGAGGAAAAAAATGTGTAAGCAGTAATGTCAATCCCCAGAGAGACAAGCAGAGTGAAAACTATTAAAATGACCTGGATAGAGCAAAGTATTATTGAATGTTCACTACATAGACTTGGTAAGAAGTAAAGACTGAGAGGAAAAGGGGATGCTATAGTTTGGATATGAGGTTTCCCCCAAAAGCTCACATACAGGAATGTTCAGAAGTGAAATGATTATATTACAAGAGCTATGACCTGAACGGTGGCTTAATAATCTGAAAGGACTACTGTACTGGGTGGTAACTATAGGCAGGTGTTGTCTGGAGGAAGTATAAACCTTTGCAGTTTATATTTGGTTCCTGGTTCCTCACTGGTTTTCTCTGCTTCCCAACTGCTCCACTGAAGAACATTCCCTCACTACGCCTTTCTGCCATGATGTTCTGTCTTAGCTCAGGTCCAGAGCAATGACATCAGTCAACCATGGATAGAAACCTCTGAAACCACGAACCCAGAGTAATTTTTCCCTCCTTTATATTGTTCTTGTCAAGTATTTTTGTCACAGCAACAAAAGGCTAACTAATACAGTGGAAATTAAAGGAAATAAGAGAGCCAAATGATACCTCAAGAAAGGAGCAACATTAAACAAATTTTTTTCTCAAGGCAGAGGAAAACTAAAAGAGAATGTATATTTTATCTCCTCCTTCTGGTTCTGAAGAGGATAAAAAGGAAAATGAGTAGACAAGAATTATTCTGACCACAAATCTCTCTAGAAAAGGGTCCTGGAGAAAATTAACTACCACTTTAAAGTAACAGATGTTGACTTCAACTCCACAAAACATTTGGTATGGAATGCAGGCCATTCCTCCAAACACTCACTACCCCATCTTACTCCCATACCTGAGACACTACTTACTTTTTAGCGGTTTCCAGTTCGCCCACATCCTGCACTAGTCCTGATTTAAAGACCCCCTTCTCTTCCCATGTTTTCCACTGAAGAACGTTCATTTGCCTCTAAACATCATTTGTCTCTAAATCAGGGTTTCTCAACTTCTGCATTATTGTCATTTTGGACCCCATGAATTTTTGTTGGTGGAGGGAGTGGGATAGGTGGGTTCTGTCCAGTGCATGGTATGATGTTTAATAGTATCCCTGGCCTTTCCCCACTAGATGTCTACTGCACTCTCCCTTACAGTTCTGAAATCAAAAATGTCTGTAGACATTGACTAATGTTCCTTCCAGGGCAAAATATCCCACCCCCCCTCAGTGGGAATCCCTGCTATAGATAATTTTCTTCCTGATTCTGTCTGCAGACCAGTATAGGCACCTCCTCCACCTCCACTTCCCTCATACTGCCTGTCTCTGAAAAAAGTAAATGACTTTATTTTTCTTTCCAAAAATTTTTCACTACAGGTAATTGATAGGCTTAACAAGTATAATCATGACAAAACCCCAGTTTCAAGAAGGCTCACAAAGTTGCCATGCTCCCTGGATTCTGGGGAAACATGAACTGAAAGAGGGCCGCAGTTTCCACACCCCCTTCCTGCCTGGCCTTCCTTCCTAGTTAACACATAGGATATGCTGCATCCCAGTTGATAGTGAAACCAATGCTGTGTCTACCTCCCAGTTCAGATCCCGTTGGACACAGGTATAGACTGGCATGGCCATTAGATCTGGTAGGCTTTGCAGCACAGTTCTCCAGGAGGCCTTGGACAGACCCAGTTCTCTCCCAACCCTTGTTTCTCATAGTTCTCAAGAACAAATGTAGAATGTGCTGAGAATGTAATGTTCTGAGATAAGAAGGGACTAACTGGTCTCCCTGGCCCTGAAACAGGATGACTTTCAATGTTGTAGCCCAAAGACTAATGTTTTTCCAAGGTATAAAACTCAGAGAGGAGTACTGTCTTAGACCCCTCAGTTGGGGTGCAAGCGGGCTGGTGAACACACTCCATCCCCACACCCCACCAGATAGCTTTCGAGAGTCTTGGGAAACGAGTTAGTAATGAATTGAATCCTAGGCCTCTGTTACCCCTTGCTGCTACTGTCAAAATCCTGTTTCCCATAACTGTGAGTGGATGTTTTCAGATTTGCTTCATTTCATTGTCAAGTATTAGCTGCAAATCACCCCTTTTAAATCTTTTCTTCATTGGTGCATATTAATTATACAGAATGGTGGGTTTTATTGTGGCATAGTGGTACATTCATGAAAATATAATTTGATCAGTTTCACTCCCCACCTCTCCCAACCTTCCCTCCTCCCTCCTGCTTCCTCTACCCTACTAGTCTCTGTTATGGTTGGTATATGTTGTATCTTCTAGAAGCTCATGTGTGAGACAGTACAAGAACATTCAGAGGTGAAATGATTACATTACAAGAGATGTAACCTAATTGATGACTTGATTTACTGATATGGATTAACCAGGTGGTAGCTGTAGGCAAGTAGGGTATGGCTGGAGGAGGTACTTCACTGGGGACATGCCATTGGGGCATCTGTTTTGTCCCTGGTGAGCAGAGTTCTCTCTCTCTTTCTCTCTCTCTCTCTCTCTCTCTCTCTCTCTCTCTCTCTCTCTCTCTCTGCTTCCTTGTGGCCACGTCCTGAGCTGCTTTTCTCCATCATGTCCTTCCTGCCATGATGCATTGCCTCACCTTGGGCCCAGAGCATGGAGTCAGAGGTCTGTGGACTGAGAGCTCTGAAACTGTGAGCCAAAATGAACTTTTCCTCTTCTAAGTTGTTCTTGTCAGGTCTTTTGGTCAAAGCAACAACAGCAACAACAAAAACTGACCAGTCTCCCTTTTTGGGAGTCCCTTTTTTCTTCTTCTTCTAGCTTCTACATATGAAAAAACACATAATTTTCTCTCTGAGTTTGACTTATTTGGCTCAAAATTATAGTCTCCAGTCCATCCATTTTCCTGCAAATGACATAATTTCATTCTTCTTTACAGCTGAAAAAACTTGTGTCATTTTCTTTACCCATTCTTCTGTTGATGGACACCTAGGCTGATTCCATAACTTGGCAAGGGTGAACTGTGCTGCAATAAACATGGATATACATGTATCTCTAAGATATGATGACTAATTCTTTTGGACAAATAGGAATGGGATAGCTGGCTGATACAGTAAACCTATTTTTGTTTTGCAAGGAATTTCCACACTGAATTCCACAGTGTCTGTACTCATTCATATTCCCACCAACAGTATATGAGTTCTTCTTTCTCCTTCATCCTCATCAGCATTTATTGTTATTTGTATTTTTGATGCCTGCCATTCTAAGTGGAGTAAGATATAATCTCAGTGTAATTTTGATTTGCATTTCCCTGATGACTGAAGAGGTTAAACTTTTTTCATATAAATGTTGGTCAATTGTATTGTACTTCTTCATGTCTGTTCAATTCATTTCCCCATTTGTTAATTGGTTTATTTGTTTTCTTTTTTAATGTTGAGGGTTTTTTAGTTCTTTATATATTCTGAATATTAGTCCTCTGTTGGAGGAACAGCTAGCAAAGATTTTATCCCATTCTGTCTTTTGTCTCTTCTCTCTGTTTACTGTTTCCTTTGCTGCAGAGAAGTCTTTTAATTTGATACCATTCCTCTTATTGATTCTTTCTCTTATTTCCAAAGTTATAAGAGTCTTATTCAAGAAGTCTTTGCCTATGTCTATATGTTGAAGTGTTTCCCCTATTTTTTCTTCTAACAGTAGGGGTTTCTGGTCCTACAGTTAGGTCTTTGATCCATTTCAAGTTTACTTTTGTACAAGGAAAAAGATAAAGATCTAGTTTCATTTTTCTACATACAAATATCCAGTTTTACCAGTACCACTTGTTAAAGAGACTGTCTTTTTTCCAGTGCTATGTTTTGGGTATTCTTATGAAGAATCAGATGGCTGTAGCCATGTTGGTTGGTCTCTATGTCCTCTATTCTGTACCTTGGTCTATATGTTTGTTTTAAGTCAATAGTATGCTGCTTTAGTTACTAAAGCTCTGCAGTATAATTTGAAATCAGATATTGTGATGCCTCCAGTGTTGCTCTTTATGCTCAGGATTGTCTTATGTTCCTCCATATAAATTTTAAAATTGTTTTTTCTAGTTGTGTTAAGAATATCATTGGTATTTTAATGGGAATTACATTGAAACTATAGATCACTTTTGGCAATATGGCAATTTTAACAATATTAATTCTGCTTATCCAGGAACGTGGAAGGTTCTTCCATCTCCTAGTGTCTTCTTTAAGTTTTTTTTCTTCAGAGTTTTAGAATTTTCAATATAGAGGTCTTTCACCTCCTTGGCTAGGTTTATTTCTGGGTATTTTTAAGTTATTATGAATTGGATTGTTTTTCTGATTTTTTTCTCAGTGAATGATCACCCGGTTTGCCAAAAATCATGTGTAGTTTATCTGCAATTTATTCTCATTTTTCTTATTCAGCTGTTCCTACACCCACTCCTGAAATCTTCAGCTTACCCAGGTTTCAGTTCATCCTGTGTTGACTTTTCATCATACTTAGAAACTTTCATGATTCCCCACCTGGAATACAAACCATTCTCTGGCCCTTGGCATGTAGGCTGCTCTCAACCCCTTAGTCCCCCTAAAGATCTTCAAGCTCTGATGGTGATTTGTCCCTCCCTCCCCACCAAATTTTTCTCTGTACTTTTAATTTGCCTAAAATATCTTTTTATTTTAAGGTTGAGACTTGTTTGACATGTAAGACATTCAATACATTCTTCTTACAGCCCAAGAAACATCTTGGATCCTTAGCTCATTTGAAGAAAAATGATAGATGTGCCCTAAATTATCAATAAATTTCTGCTTGATTATACAGGCTTTGCCTACTTTTTGAAAGCTCCTCTGGGTCATTATTTATGTCCTTTCCCTCATCCCCTTAAGGAATTTGTTCTTTACCGGTTAAGCATTCTACACATACAGTAATGCTAACTGATATGGTTGAGGGAAATTACATCTCTGACCTGACCAACAAGGACATTAAAAGCTCTGGCTTCTAAACTAATAGTCCCTTTGTTTTTATAAATATATTTGCATTTCTCTTTATAATTGTCTTCCTGTTTTTTTTAGTTTTATTTTTGATTGACATACAACATTTGTACATGTTTATGAGATACAAAGTATTGTTTTGATTCATGTATACATTGGGTAGTGATCAAATCAGAGTAAATAGCATACCCATCACCTTCAACTTCAATCATTTCTTTACAGTAAGCACTTTGAATGGCTTACTTGGTTGAAATATAATATGATACTGATTGTACCTGTAAAAAGAAGAGAAGTATAGTCTCTCTTTCTAATCTTTTTATCACCATGAGGATAATTATCATTTACCAAGAAGAGTTTATCCTTAGCAGTGTTCTCCAATTGGCTCCTAAGTCAACATACCTGTAAATATCTTACTTTCAGCTTTCTGCCTTCAAATAAGCACCAAGAGAAATAAATCCCTACTTTACTGGCCACTTTGTGTATAATTTATTTACTTTTTTGCTACAAAAAATAAGCAGAGGTTATTTTTTAAACTTCCCAAAGGTTTTCATTTTTTAAAAGAATCCTATCTAAATCCTACCAATTCTTTTCTCAAACTGTAGTGTCCAACATACCCACTAACTCTAACTTTTAACTTGCCTTTAATAAACAGTAAAGAAAAACCCAGAGAAATCAGTCAGAGACGAGGATATCCGCCATCTTACCACACACAAGGAGCCAGCCCCCTTCCCCTTCCCTGAGCCAGGACTCGAGAATCTAAAGCACGTGGAACTTATCTATTCCAGTCATGGGTGAGATTGACAGGAGAGAGCCTTGAGATCATCCTGCTCCCTCACCTGCATAATGGAGAATGGTCATTTATCACTGTAGTCTTTTTCCCCTTATTGAAAAGTCCCTTGCAGGAAACTTCATAAATAAGAATAACTATAACTCTTGGATTTTATCCAAACTTTTTATTTAACTGACTTAGGAAGCTTGATTTAAATTCTGTTTGGTGTTATAATTTAAAACAAGTGAGATGACACCTCTAAGAATACATATACATTCACATTTTTGAGTCATTTGGAAGGATTTTAGAAATAAATGAAATGTACAACCAAAAGAGTTGAGGTGAGAATTGGTCCCTGTAGGTGTGTAGAGATTGAGTAGAAGAGAGGAAGTAATAAATTGGGAAAGAGGATGCATCTTTTTTTGGTCATAGAAAATAACATAGGAAACTGGAGAAGAGTGTAGGAAGTTATTTTTTTTCCTACTTCTTACCTCCCACAGGAAATCACTAATATTTTCTGAGAAAAGGGATAAGTTGCCCAGTTTTCACCAATTAATGAAACAGCAACTTGTAGATTTAAGCATATTAATGAGCACCGTACTTTTTAATAGCTCAAGAAAATTCTACTTAGAAAGAAAACACTTGACAATAATTTCCATCATTTCCAAGACAAACTAACCCTACTTTAAGTGTGACTCAAAAAAAAACGTGACTTCTAAAGCAAAGCAAGCAGATTAATATAGGGAATTCTAATACCCAACTATGATATAATTCTCCTTATTCAAAACTAGCCCAAACAAAATGGGCAGCCTACAGAAATGTTTGATTTTCAAGGAGCATTTTTTCAGTGTGTGATATATAATCCTTTATGAGACCCTTTGGTAGAAGCACTGAGTGAAGATTTTAGTCCCATTTCCTTTCTTGTGCCCTCTTCTAAATGTGACCACTATGAAAGAAGTAAGTCCAGCTCATAACAGGTCCTGATCTGGCATCCTTAATCCTTCATGAGGCCAGGTCAATTTCCATGTAGGAAGAAGCCAGAGAATCTTCCTTTCACCTCTCTTTCTCTAATACTAGTTCTTGTCCTTGAGCTGTCCCCAGAATTAAAAGGGAAGCCCAGTGATCAGAGCAGACAGACATAGGTTTGATCTGGTAAAAACCTCCAGAATGGGCCACTCTATCTCTAGAACTTACCCTCCACTAACCTCCCCCTAAGTCATTTCTACTAGATAATGAGGAAAAGACATTCAGATTTCTATAGAATTGCAACTTCTTATTCAGAGGAGGAAGCAATGGCACTAAAAGTCATAAGCTTCTGATCTCACCTGCCTTCTAGTAATAACTGATTCTTGAAATAATTCTGTGTTTTATAATAGTTCCCATTCATTTGGCCACCTTGGAATGATTGTATAATCTTTTACAATTATTTATGGGTCTCTTCTTAAATTTAAAGACTTTACAACAATAGAGAAATAATTGACTCCTATGAAATAGTATGTATTCAATGCAATACAATGTTGAAATTTTGGGATGGGCAAGTATTGGTTTGCATGTATATATTGTAATCTGTATAAAAATACAATTATCTCGTTAAAATAAGTATCTTTCTTTACCATTTCTTGTGCAAGGCTCTGAAGGATCTCTTTTCTCATTTCTGTTTTAGGTTCCACTCTTCACATACTTGCTACTATGTGAAGAGATTTGTCCCCTCTGAAACAGATGTTAGAGTCTAATTCCCATCATGAGGTACTAAACAGGCTAGAAAGTTAATCCAGGTATGGTGTTTAGAAGTAGGGCCTTTGGGAGCTGTTCAGGATTAGATAAGGTTATTAGGGTGAGGCCATCATGGTTGCATAATGATGACTTTATAAGGAGAGAAAGACAGAGAACACATACACACATATGCACATATGCACATACACACGAACACACTCACTGTCTCTGGATATGTGATTCCCTGCAGTGCCTTGGGGCTGTCCCTGCAAAGAGACCATCCTCAGAAGCAGCACCTTCACCTTGGACCTCCAGAATCCAGAGTTAAAATAAACCTCATTTCTTTAAAACGTACCCAGTCTCTGGCACTATGTTATTAGCAAGAGAAGACAGACTAATCACTTGTTAATTTAGTTTGTGCTATTTTCTTGTCATGGAACAGGAGAAAGAGAATAATAAATCTTCTCAGCTTAGCATCTCAACTTCCAGAAGATCACTATCACTAATGTAAGTGACTAACCCTGTTTCTAGCCTAATAATTAAGATCTATATTTTACATAAAATCTAAATATCTCAGAAATATCATCTGACATTAAATAATTCTATGCTATTCTTTCCTCCTACAATAGGCTTAATTGTATCCTCACATCCTAAAATTCAGATATTGAGCCAGACAGGTGGCACATGCCAGTAATCCCAGCAGCTTGGGGGACTGAGGTAGGAGGATCATGAGTTCAAAGGCAGCTTCAGCAACTTACTGAGGCCCTAGCCAACTCAGCAAGATCCTGTCTCTAAACAAAATATTTTTTTAAAGGACTGGGGATATGGCTCAGTGGTTAAGCACCACTGGGTTCAATCCCTGGTGATGATGACGATGATAATAATAACAACTAATAGTAATTAATACTAATTAATTAATTATTAATTATCATTATTAATCAAATATTGTTATCCTAACCTCCAGTATCTCAGAAAGTACTGTATTTGGAGATAGGGTCTTTGCAGAAGTAATTAAGTTAAAATGAGGCCATTAGGGTAGACTCTAATCCAATATTACCAGTGTCCTTAATAGAAAGAGGAAATTTGGACATTAGCCCTTACAGAGGGAAGACAGCATGAAGACCCAGGAAAAAGATGCCATCTATAAGTCAAGGAGCAAGACCTGGAATATACTCTTCTTTCAAGATCCCCCCAGAAGAACTGAACAGTGTCAGTACTTTGATCTCTGACTTCTAGCCTCCATAATGGTGAGAAAATGAATGTCTGTTGTTTAAATTACCCACTCTGTAGTATTTTGCCATGGCAGCCCTAGCAAACCAAAACACCAACCAAAAAAAGAAGAGTGCAGGAAGTTTTAAGATGCCAAAAAGACAGATTGTAAAACAGTAGGAAATGGGGAAGTTCATTAGGATGACATGTGGGAGCCAAAGGTTACATAAGAGTACAACTGCTATGCATGCCCCATAAAGGAAAGAATTAATTTTAGATCCTGCTGGACCATGCAAAAGGTGTAAATTAAAGAAAATTATCTCACCAATCCTAGGTATAAAGAAGAAAAAAAGAACATAAAAGAACCAAAAAGATAAAGTAGCAAAAAAGAAATCAGCCATAATGAAAGTATAAGAGGGTATCAGGTTAAAATGAGTAGTTTTAATGTATGAATACACATGACATTTAAAAGCCTTTCAAGCAGCACAGTGGCAAATTCTAGGATTCTCTTTTAATGCTGAGAAAATTCTTACTGTCTTACTTTTTGAAAAATCACAGTGCAAAACAGTGGATGATTATAACAGTGCAACTCAGACCATTAAGAAATAAATTTCAAATGTATTTATTGATCATAGATTTTTCTCCTAATATAGCTTAAAGAATAAAATGTCTATAAATTTTCTTCTAAAAAATATAGATATATAAATAACAACCTGGAATAAATCATTGATCCATTGTTTGTTCATTTATAAAGTTGAAAAATTATGGGTTATAACTCCATAAATATCTGAGACACTCAGATGGAACTTTTTATCTTCCTGGATAGGAGTCACCAGTGGTGATAAACTATATAAGTGACTTTTATTTTTGCTCTGGTCATCCTCATTGTCCCATCCTATTCATCAGAGTGGTGAAATGTGCCATCAAATGTCTCACAAAAGAAAAATATTTCACTGTCACGGTAGAGAAAGTTGGATTCATCCATCATGATTTCATTTCATCAAACCCTCCCCTTGATTTTCTATTCATGTATCGGAATACTGAATTAACTATTATCCTTCAAGCACGTTCTCTGCCAAGGTTTACTAAGATTTTTCACTAGTTTAAATTACAGTGGAAAGAAGATAGAACTTATGCAGATGATGGATAAGGTTAAGGGCCCAAGGACTACCAGGATTGTATAAGAAGCTACTGCTGGGTGATATATGCACATATTGGAGTAATGCTTGCTAAAAGTGAGGAGGCAGCATGGAGCAGTTGGCAGGACAACAGGCAGCCTAAATTACATCATTCATTTGATAGGTCTAACATATGGCAACGATTAGCTCTCCAAAACAAATGTAAGACTAACCAGCACTCTCACAGAAAAAAGCTTCCATTTTTAACTTTTCTATTAAAAAGGTTCAGTCCGAGTTACTGCCAATTCCAAAACAACAGTAACAACACATAGTTCTAAATGCAATAATAATATAGACCTTGCTAAAAATTAATAACTTTATCAAATAACATACAAAATGTTAAATATTCTTGTTTTATGTCTTCAAAATATTTTTAAGAAGCTTGATTAGATAACTTAGTGGTTTTAAGCAACAGCAAAATTCTGTAATCTATAAATCAGCTGAAAATTCTTTTCACAATAAAGGATACAAATGCTCTACATTAAATCTGGCCTCTGCTTAAAGCAAGTAAAACATGTCTTCAATTCTGTCTTTTCAGTTAATCCCATTTTTGTGATAGAAAAAGCACAGGAAAATTTTTTGACGATCTTTTGGGGAACATAATTTTGCTCTTGTTCTTCAAGATTTTCAAATATTTACCCTAAGCAAGAAAAAAAAAGAGAAAAAGAGAAAGTAATAGAGAACAACGTACAACACACCATTAGTGATAATAATCACTGAAAATTTGTTATCATACTTAGGTAAAACCCTTCATCTCAATACTAGCTCTCCTGATAAGCTTCCTTTAAAGTAGCTTTGAAGTACCTGAGACTTCAGGTCCTCTGTAATACAGGAGAATAAAGAGCCTAGGACTAAAGCATGAAGGCAAATCAGCTTTGCACCAAAGCAAACAGGGACTCTGTTAATCAGTTTTCTGTTCCTGTAACAAAATACCTGAGATAATCAACTTATAAGAGGAAAGGTTTTACTTTGGCTCAGAGGTTCAAAAGTTTCAGTTCATGTTAGGTTGGCTCTGTTGCTTTTGAGCCTGTGGTGAGGCAGTGTATCATGGTAAGAACATGTGGCAGAGAAAGCTCATTTACCTCAAGGTTGGGAACAAAGAGAGAGAAGCAGCACTGGCATCCCAGTATCCCCAAAAGGGCACACCCCAAATGACCTAATTTCCTTCCATAGGCCCTGCCTTCTAAAGGTTCTACCACCTCTCAATAGTGGGATGGACTGGAGATCAAGCCTTCAATACATGGGCCTTTGGAGAACATTCCAAATCCAAACTATAGTAGGGACCCAAAAGTTAGCAAATTCCTCATTGCATGTCTCTGAATTCTATGCTTTATTCATGTCATTTCAGGATAGATCCAAGTGTAATTCCATTCTGTTCCTTAGATTTATTTCCATCCAACCTAGCCCTTTGAGTCTGTGATCTCACTTCTCCCATCTTACCTCCTTTTTTCAAATATCATTCATCTACCCAGAAGTTTTCCACATTTTTAACTTTATAAAAGAATGCCATTTCTCTAGCCAGTGACCATTCACCTTTGTCAGGATCACATTGTTCTAGTTTTCCTCTAGGAAACCAACTTGTTCCTCATTCAGTCCAAAGACTTGTAATGAAGTCAACTGCACCCCTATCTCCAGGGGTACACAAGCAATAGTGTTCTTCATTTCTGCAGTTTCACTTTTTGGATTGCAGTTACCCACAGTCCAAAAAATATTGCAATGCATACCTTTAAATTGTGCCATTCTGAGAAGTGTGATAAAATCTTGTACCATAATACTCTCTCTTTCTCTCCCAGAACATAAATCAGCCCTTCGTCTAGTGTATATACACCTCATATACTATCCACACATTAGTCACTTAGTCGCCTGTCCAGTTATCAGGTGCACTGTCACAGTAACAGAGTACTTGTGCCCAAGTAAACCTTACCTAGTGGCCTAATGCTATGTTGCAATGCCTACATAATCATCTCACTCCATCTCATCATTATTTCACACCATCACAAGAAGAGTGAGTGTGATAAAGTCAGCCCTTCATATTCACAGGTTCCACATCTGCAGATATAACCAATCATTTGGGGAAAAATCACATCTATACTAAATACATACAAATATTTTTATTCTCATTATTTTCTAAGCCATACAGTACAACCATTTATATAACATTTACATTGTATCAGATAGGTATAACGTAGTCTAGAGATACTTTAAAGTACTCAGATCTGGGCACAGCTATAATCCCAGCAGCTCGGGAAGCTGAGGTAGGAGGATTGCAAGTTCAAAGTCAGCCTCAGTAACTTAGTGAGGCACTTAGCAACTCAGCAAGAACCTTATCGCGTTCCCTCTGCCCGCAGAGAGAGACACGACAAACGTCTGAAGCTTTGGAAGTTTATTGTGCACAGTCCCTCTCCTACACTTCTCTTACTCCTAGCTTCCGCGCACTCCCAGCTTCCCTTCTCCCAGCTTCTTCCAGCTTCCGCGCACTCCCAGCTTCCAGCTCCGCTTCAGCCTCCACCTCCGCCGCTTCTTCCGCTTCTGCCTCTTCTTCCGCTTCTGCCTCTTCTTCAGCCCCCCTACTCTCTCACCCATCAGGCTTACATACACTTCAACCAATCAGGGGAGAGCACACGAGGTAAACGCGGACAGCTGCAAGCCTAGGATAGGTACACGAGGGGGGCATGCTCTAATCACATCGTTAACTAGCCAATCATTGGAATTCGCTGGTTGTTTACTGTATAGCTGGCTGCTTTTGGCTCAGCGTCAGGCGCCATCTTGACCATGCCCAAAGGCTGGGGGTCTCGGAAACCCCGACAGAACCTGTCTTTAATAAAATATGAAAAATGGCTGGGGACGTGGCTCTGTGGTTAAGCACCCCTGGGTTCAATCCCCAGTGTCAAAAATAAATAAATAAAGTGTACAGGAGGACATGCATAGGTTATATGCAAATACTACTGCATAGGTTATATGCAAATACTATGTATGAGCATCAGCAGATTTTGGTATCCTGGGGGGGTTCTAGAACCAATCCCCCATGGATACCGAGAGAACGCTGTGTAAGAAGATTTTTTTTTTCTTTTTTCTTTTTTTATTTTTATTATTATTTTTTATTTTTACTGACTGCATTTTGATTCATTGTACACAATTGGGGTACAATTTTTCATTTCTATGGTTGTACATTGCTCTTTGAACAGATAAGACTCATGTCTAAGTTTTCATGGTGAATTAAATTATATCATCACAAAGCAGCCATTTGTTCATTTTGATGCTCTTCCATGCATTCTATATTGTGTACAATGAATCAAAATGCAGTCTGTAAGAAATAAAAAAGATAAATAAATTTAAAAATCTAGTACAGCAGGCACCCAATAAATACTTATTAAATAAATTTTAAAAATATAAGATTTTTTAATTAATTTTGTTTATTTGTTCTAATTAGTTGTACATGACAGTAAAATGCATTTATACATTTTGATAGATCATACATAAATGGAGTGTAATTTCTCATTTTTCTGATTGTACTAACAGATGAATGGATAAAGAAAATATGGTATATACATACAATGGAATAGTACTCAACTTTAAAGAAGAATATTTTTTGAGCCAGAGAAAGAGATCTCATTCAAATAACTTTCATTGCAGTGTGTTGTTATACTCTCTTTTTAGTTAATTGTGTTAATCTCTTACTGTGTCTAATTTATCCTAGGTATGTTGTATAAGAAAAAGTAAAACATATATAGAGAGGGGTTGGTACTATCCAAGGTTTCACACACCTAAAAGCAGTCAGAGAATGTATGCCCACAGATAATGAGGGACAACTGTATACCCATCCCCTCCTCTGACCAACTACTTCTGCCACCATCACTCACTGATGATTTTAGGAATGGGTATGTGAGCCAGTCAAGATCCAAGGAGATGCAAGATATTCTGAACCTGTTGACAAAGACAAGCTCTATTCCACTGGCCTTGAAGATTAAACCTGGAGTATTGGGGGTAGACATCTTACCAATCCATGAAACCTAGGAATGCAGCCGCAGTGAATGATCCAGAGCCAAGATATGTGCAAGACATACTACTGTGGTGTTGATGTTGAGGGTCTATAGCATGAGCTTGATATGCATTTCTTTAAAAAATTCTACTACCAGAGAGTCTTAACCACTTCTCAGAGCCTGAAATCTTTGTCTCTAGAAACTCACTTGTAATGTCCAAAGTGCTATTGTCATAGAAGTGATTACAGTTTACATCAGCAAGAGTGGGTTCTGGCAACCACTGATCAGGTTGACCCATAGAAAATTCCCAATACAAGAATAAGACAAGCAATAATAAGTGTTGGCATGGATGTGGGGAAAAAGGCACACTCATACATTACTGGTGGAGTTGCAAATTGGTGCAGCCACTCTGGAAAGCAGTATGGGGATTCCTCAGGAAACTTGGAATGGACCCATCATTTGACCCAGTGATCCCACTTCTTGGTTTATACCCAAAGGACTTAAAATCAGCACACTACAGTGATGCAGCCACATCAATGTTCATAGCTGCTCAATTCACAATAGTTAGATTGTGGAACCAACCTAGGTGCCCTTCAATTGATGAATGGATAAAGAAACTGTGGTATATACACAATGGAATATTATTCAGTCATAAAGAAGAATAAAATTATGGCATTTGCAGGTAAATGAATGGAGTTGGAGAATATCATGCTAAGTGAAATAAGTCAAACCCAAAAAACCAAAGGCCAAATGTTTTCTCTATAAGTGGATGATGATACATAAAGGGGGGGAGTGGTGGACAAGAGAAGAATGGAAGAATTTTGGAGAGGAAAATGGGGCAGGAGGTGGTGGGAGACTGAGACAGACATTATTACCCTATGTACATGTATGATTACATGAATGGTGTGAATCTACATTGTGTACAACCATAGAAATGAAAAGTTGTACCCCATTTGTGTACAATGAATCAAAATGCAGTCTGTAAAAATAAAATTAAAAAAAATAAGAATATATAAACTTTTGTGTTTTTATAAAACTATGTTTTCCTTTTAAGCAGAACTTAGTGCTTTTCTAAGTCTCATTTTAATTTCTACTGAGGGGAGTTGATAAGTAAGAATCTAAGAATCTGAAGGTCCCCATACCTGGCATGAGAATGGGACCTCAGAAAGGTATTAGGGCTTCAGAGAGATTGACTTTGAGGTACACTGAGGCTTATGTTCCACAGATGGCCTCACACATATGACTGTGTCCTAGCATGGTTCATAAGGACAAAAAGACCCCTATCCTCTATACTGGCATTGAAGAAGCAACAGGGGAGGTCGACTGACCTGAAGGGATTAAGTAGACCCCTCACTGTAAAGAATATGCCATTGGAGACTCATTTGGACCACTGATCATAAGCCAGATGGGACAGGTAGGGTCTAAAGACTGCGGTATGGGAAACCATCTGCTTTGCCAGGCCCCCCTGGTGGATGGGAATATCTGAAAGTCATCTTTGGCCTATTTCCCAATGCAGAGGCATTCCATGAAGACATTCCTCTGAGATGGCACTCAGGCATTAGGACTCAGAGCCTCTTTCTGAGACCTACCCATGGCTCAGCAAGTTCCCCATCTCATACTCCAGAATAGGGATTTTTTTTTTATTTAATCTTAGGGAAAACCCTGTTCTCGTCCTCCTTCCTTCCTTCTAAATATTCTGTTCATTCCCAAAATAATCTTAGTTCTCTAAGGACTTAGGATTTTGGAACACAGTTCTGGAGAGACTCTTTCTACATTGTCACTTCCCTTCCCTGAGGTGATGAGCACAGAGTTGCCCATCTGCTCCAATGGGGAAAGGGAAGATGTTCCAAAAGAAACAAAAAATAAATCTCAAATATATTATTCCATCATATTCTCCTGCTAAATTAAATATTTACATCCCTGAAAAGAAAATTCAGTTCTTATCCAGGTGTTACTCTTCACACTTGCCAAACACCCCCCTGTGAATATACACACATGCCCCAAGCTAAGACCTGAGTCCAAATCCCAAAAAGATTAGAAAACTTCTTTGCACAAAGCAGCCCCTGACTATAGGAATGATATTTTCTTTGAGTTCCACAAAGATGAGATACGTAAGAATAGACGCTGAGTGTTTCTTCCCCTTATAATGCTCTTTATCTGAAGTTACCCACCATGAAATATTCCCACCAGCAGACCCTCAAACACCCATTACTTTCACTGAAGCGAGAGGAAGCCTTGAGAAACTCACTTTAACCACGAGGTGAAAAGCTGCTATGACTTACATAAGGAAGCAGACATTGTGGACAGGCACCCCAGCATGGATCTCCACCCTCATTGCTTCATTCCTGAAATCTCCATTATATTGTATCCAGGCTTCAGAGATCTGCAGAAAGAGGAGAAATGGGGATTCACTGAACCCAGACTTACCTTTTTTTTTTTTTTTTTTTGGTGCTGGGTATGGAACCCAGGGACTCGCACATAGTAAACACAAGTTCTACCACTGAGCTACATCCCCAGCCCCCAAGGCCAGACTCCTGAAGGTGCACATTTCCATTCTCTGCTCTTCTGCTTTTGGAGACATTTTTCTCCCACCCTGCCTGAGCAGGCCTTTCTCCAATGTTAGTGGCTGAGGGTTTTTTATATGACAAAATTATCATGAAAATGTTCTTTATTTTCCTACAAACAAAACAAAAGGTGCTTCATTGAGTCTTAGATGCATCACCTTCTGATGTAGAGAAATGCTCTTGAGTCTGTTAAGGAGACTCATCTCCTTCTCCAAAAGAGCCTCTGAATGTGACTCAGGACACCACATCTCCCCATCACATATTAAGGGACACCCATTTGTCAAGGCACCAGGAACTTTCTGTCTGGATAGCTATCACATAATCAGCCTTAGTCAAGGCAGCTGAAAAGAACTCTGGGGTAAATGTCCAACTGTGCCTTCTGGAGGGGCCTGAGTTGCTTCTGAACCACACCTCCCCATCCAGATGGGAAATTCACTCCAAGTCCAGAGTCTAAAGATAATGCCTTAAAAGAATATACCGGGTTGCCTGCCTTTATAACAGTTTTCCTGGTATGCACAGAACTCAAATCCATCCATAGACTTTATTAAGGTTGTATTTGCCCCTCTTCTCTAAGGCTGCCCAAAATGCTTAAAGTATTTTTGTAGAATTCCTTCCAACTTGGTCTCACCACAGACCACTGGTTTTCCTGAAATCACTGGTGCCTTTTCAGCACCTACATATCTTGTCTCTGCACACAAAAACCTCACTCACCACCTCAATGACAAGCCCTAATTCCAGAATGTGTCAGTATTCTGAAGTTCACAAATGTTCTGCCTGAAGAATCTCAGCAATCCCAAGCACCTGTGGAAGTGATGTTCTGATGGTAGGGTTACAAGTACACAGGTGGTATGTAACTAAGAAAAAAATGTTTTCCAAGAACCTTGAGAGTCAGAAAAAATACATTTGACTTAGAAGTTACATGTCATATACTCATAAGTGAATAAATAAATGCTTAAATGACCAATAAGTATAAAATGTAGATGCCATGTAGTATATGACAACATGTCAAAATATTCTAAACAAAATGTTTAATCCATCAAGGTTTTGGTTTTGAAAGCTTCACCTTTCTCTTCTCCCATTTTACATTCTAATAAATCAGAGCGACTAGATAAAACTCTAGAATACTGGGTGTGTGAGCAGCCTCTAAAACAGCCCTCTATGATTCCTATCTCCTCATGCTCATGCCCTTTTATAACCCCTGACTGTAGGGACTTACCCACCTTCTGGATAAAGTGAATCCCTGAAGGATTCCTCTCAGCTCAGTGAAAGTGATGGCTGGTAGAGGGATTACTGATGGGTTGTGGGAGAATTTCATGGGTACCTCGGGTAAAGAGCATTATAAGGAGAAGAAACACCCAGATTCTCTTACCTACCTCATCTTTGTGGAACTCGGAGAAAATACCACTCCTATAGTCAGGGATGCTTTATGTGATGCAGTTTTAATCCTTTGGGATTTGGACTCAGGTCTCACCTTAAGTGTGAGCTGAATGAGAGACTCCTGGTAGCAAATATAATATGGCAAAATAGTGGGATGTCACTTCCAAGATTCAGTAACCAAGAGACTGTGATTTCCATTTTGGACACCTCCTCTTTCACTCTGAGGGAGGCCAGTTGCCATGATGTCAGCTGTTCTATGAAGAGGCCAACATTGCAATGAACTAATATACAGCCATGTGCATGAGCCTGGACGCATATCCTTCCCAGTAGAGGCTTGAGGTACTTATAGTTCCTACTAACACCTTGATTACAGCTTTGTGAGGGACTAGAGGCACCTGTTAGCCACACCCAGGTTCAAGACCTACAGAAACTATAAAACCATGTTTGCTGTTGTATGCCACTAAGTTTTAGGGTAACTTGTTAAATAGCAATAAATAGTAAATAGACTAGACTGGAGAATGAAAAGAAACCTTAAAACAATACTATACAATGTAATAAATAAGTGGCATAAAAGTTGAAATAATTTGGGCAAAAAAATAATGCAATTAGGTTATAATGGTGAATTGAATTATAAAATAAGTATGCAAGCATTGACAGTGAGGTAAATGAATGATTAATAGAAAGAGAGAGAGAGAGAGAGAGAGAGAGAGAGAGAGAGAGAGAGAGAAGGGGAAGAATGAAGAGAGGAAGGGAGGGAGGAAGAACAGACAGGTCTTTCTTACAGAAATACATGTAGACATTCTCCCCACACACATCTTAACCAAGGAGATGTAGCTTAATCTCTTATCCTTATGTGTATGTGCTAGACTTAAAATTTGCTTCCAAAGAATAGCGTATGGGAAGATACTAACTTCACAGTGGAGAAATCTGAAAAAATCTATCTTATTAAGTGATTGAGGCTAGCATGAGTGATAAATCATGTGAATACATACCCTTTAATATGATGTGTGACTAGAATTCTGTATACTTGGGTTAATAAAAATAATACTCTAGAAAACATTCAGATTTTACACATATATATTTTGGTAAGGATGTCTAAGTCACTGCTATGCTTTGGAATATGTGTCCTTGAAAGATCCATGCATAAAAATCTTGGTCCCTAGCCCAAGGTACTATTGGGAGGAACCTTTAAGAGGTACAGCCTAGTAAGAGGTCTTCCAGTCACTGGGAACATGCCCTTGAAAGGAACATGGGGACCCCAGGCCCTTCTTCTTCCTGTCTTTCATGTCCCAGGCATGAGGTGAACAGGCATGCATTGCCGCCATGATGTGCTGCCTCATCCCAGATTCAAAAGCAATGGGGCCAATTGATCACAAGCTAAAACCTCCAAAACTACAAGCCAGAACAAATCTTTTCTCTTTATGATTATCTCTTGTATTTATTATAGTAATGGAAAGCTGACTTACACAGCCACCAAAGATGAAAAACCATCCTGATCGTTCAAAAATCTTCATCCAAAACTTGAAGATAAAAAATATGAAATTGTTTTAATGTTTGGTTGTTTTTCTTCCCCCTCTTAAATACAGATTGAGAAGGGGGCTGGTTAATTGCTGCAAAAATGCAAATTTAACAATTCTTTGATTTTCTTTGAGTATCTGTCACACATCATAGTGAAATTCCAAACATTACATAATTTCCTCTAATTTATTTAGTGCTTTGAAGGAATGTAACCTAAATGGTTCAAGTGGCTGGTAGTTCCTTTTTATTTATCAACAAAGGCATTCCTACAGCTCAAACCTAAGATTTATAAGCTTAATCTGATAAAGTGAGGTTGCCCTCACTGAATTTTTTTTTTTTGCCAGTTTTCACAAATACATTTCTATCCAATGGGTACTGCTGAACTGGTTTCTTTTCATTTCCTTGAGTTTTCCTCAATATTATAAAATGGAATCTATAGTCTCAAGTGAAAGGTGATTTCTGAATTTTTCTCGTGTGGTTAGAATTCTGTACCTAGCTGATGTAGAAGAAAAGGATTTGCAGTTAGATGACAACCAGATACAGAAAAAAATTCATAGATGTGGGATGTTAGGTACCACAGCCCCGGGATCCCAGCTCCACTGTGCCCAACTTCTCTGACCTAGGCTGAAATGTTACTCTTTCCTGAATCATCTGTGCTAGAATACAGATGGAGCTCAACAGAAAAGAAGGGTACTGATTCTCCAAATCCAAGGTTCTCTGTGCTTCTGAATAGACAATGCAAAACCCTTCTTAAAGTAAGTCACTTAAGAAATTCCAGGAAAGTGTAATCCCAGTCTGGGGAACACGCTGCAGTTCTTTCCAACCCCACCTTTAATGACCACCAAATCTCAAACTTTCTTTTGGTATATAAACTGTAATGAAAAGAATATGAAGATATAAGATCTAAGATGTTTAAAAATTATACAGGGGCCAGAGGTAGAACTCAGTGGCAGAGTATGTGTTTAGCATGCACAAGGCCCTGGGTTCAATCGACAGAACAAAAAAGGAAAGGAACAGAATTGAACTCTGTGTGTGTGTGTGTGTGTGTGTGTTTATATACATATATAAACTTAATGAGTTTTAAGCTGTATATTTACATATATATATATATATATATAAAAAACACCCTAGCTTAAAACTCATTAAACAATCTGCTCTCCTTACCAACCTACAGATTCCCTCCTGCTTATCCTCCCTCACCTCCTCCTCACTGCCTCACCTAAACCATTTAAACATCCCATTTTCTCATGCCTATATCCCAAAGTGAGAAGACCCCACTGCAATTGCAAGAAGAGAGTTCCAGGAAGTTGCCTTTTTTTGTTACTTTCCTTACCCTCCTGATATTCCTTTCTTCCCAGTAATCTGTGCATTTTTTAGTCATGTTTAAATATTTTATTGGTCCACTAAAATTATACATAATAGTGGGATTCATTATGCTATATTCACACAAGCACATAACAATTTCATTAAGCTCATTCCTCAGTATCTTTCACTTTCCCTCCTCTCCTCCCTCCTGATCTTCTTGCTCTTATTCTACTGATCTTCCTTCTGTTATTATTATTTCAATTCATTCATTATAATTACATATGTATGTCTGGGTATGATTCACTGTGGTGTAGTCATACATGGACATAGCATAATTTGGTAGATGTCATTCCCCAGTACTTCCCATGCCCTCTCATCCTCCTTTCTTTCCTCTTAAACCCCTCCCTCTATTCTCCTGGTAATTTATTCAGATAAAGCTGCCTGCCTGATCACTACTCCCATAAACACCATAAAGGCTGTTATAGATATAGGATGTATTACACTCAGACTTTCAAGAGAGGATGAGAAGGACATTTTAATAGAGGATCAGTGTGGGACATTTTAGTCTTGCAGTGCAATGCCAGGCTCTATATGCCTTGTCTCTGTTCCACATATTCTACTCTTTTGAAGTTCCCTGGAGACGCTGGCTCTGGGATATGCATGGAGTCTTACAAAGCTATAAGATTTCTCTGCTCAAATGATGGTCACTTGCCACTATTCCACTCCTTAGGCTATTACAGGATTGAGGGCCACTGTCCTACAACACTCTGGTTTGCCGACAGCTTGCTTCTAGCCTACTGTTTCAGCAGCTTTTTCCCTACTGTGATTGAAGGACCCAACCAGAACAAATGTAAAGGAAGAAAGGTTTATTTAGGGGCTTATGGTTTCAGAGGTCTTAGTCCATAGGCAGCTGGCTCCATTTCTCAGGGCTCAAGGTGAGACTGAACAACATGGCAGAAGAACATAGAGGGAAGCAGCTCACATGATGATCAGAAAGCACAGTGAGAGGTCCCCACTTACCAAATACAAATATATACCCCAAAGCCATGACCCCAATTCCCACCTCCTCCAGTCACAACCCACATGCTCCAGTTACCACTCAGTTAATCCCATCAGGGATGGATCGACTGATTAGGCTAAGGGTTAACCCAATCATTTCCCCTCCAAACCTTCTTGCATTGTTTCGAATGTGAGCTTTTGAAGGACACCACATCTAAACCATACACCTATCAATCTTTTCACTCATTATCCTCCAGCTTCCCACTTGCCTGAACTCATTATTTCCTCACTTCCTATAAGTATCATTTAAGAATTCACTGGGTACTATAAGCTAGTTTATCTATTCTTTTAAAATAACATCCAGTATTTCAAATCATAGCCATGTTACCAAATGTAAATATGAACCTCGGCCAGGCACAGTGATGCACACCTGCTAATACCAGTGACTCAGGAGGCTGAAGTAGGAGGATGGCAATTTCAAGGCCAGCCTCAGCAACTTAGGGAAACCTAGGCAACTCAGTGATATCTCAGCTCAAAATAAAAAATAAAAAGGACTTGGAATGTAGCTCAGTGGTAAAGTGCCCCTGGGTTCAATACCCAGTACCAGAAAGAAAGAAAGGTGGGGTAGAGGGAGGAGAAGAAGGAGGAGGAAGGAAGGAAAATCTGAACTTCATTTTTTTTTGGACATGAATATGAGTAAAAATACTTAACAAGTGTGGGTCAAGAATAACCTATTTATGGAAAGTTAATACTTTTATTACAACAAAGAACTCTTCATAGTAACTTAGAAATAATTCAAAAGTGATCTAAGAATAGAACTTTAGAAACTAATTACATTGTGACATCTGGACTGCATAGATCAATCAGCAAGACTAGAAAGAAATGTTGAAAGAGTGAGATTTTCAGTCAGAAGATTAAGGCTCAAATCCTGTCTCTGTTGCTTTCTAACATTATGACCTTGAATAAATTTCTTAACTTTTGAAGTGTATGCATATAAACCTTTTATAATAGATCAGTTATGTTCCCACTTTTTCCTTGCCTCCCTACACTTCTTGGTTTTTCAGCTCTTCTTACTAGAATAGTGATTACTTCCTCACCCCTGGACCAACAGAATGCTGTAGAAGTAGTGATGTGCCAGGGTCAAGGGTGAGTCTGAGAGAACTTACATGCCTCCACCATGCTCTCTCATGGAACCTTACAATTTCCATGTGAATAAGCCAGGGCTAACCTGATGGAGACAATGTCCTGTCACTCGTGTGTGCCCTGCTGAGAAGATCAGGAAATTCTAGACCTATTAGTAAATTCATCCTGGACTAGTCAGCGTGCAGAAATCTGATAATATATACACACTCATAAAATCAGCTCAACCTGGTCCAGGTCAGAAAAATCACCCAATCAAGACAGAGATTTGTGAATTAAGTAGATTCTTATTTTTTCAAGCCCCTCAGTTTGGGGGCAGACAGTGAGCAACAGATAACTAACATAGGTACTACAAAAGTTATTGTGAGACTAAGTGAAAAAAAATACATGAGTCTACAACAGTTCTTAGCACATAATAGTAACTACATTTTTATTATCGTCATAGCAAAAAGATCTGTATTTTTTGTTTATGAAACAATATTTTGTAATGTGATTTTTTGTAATATTTCTGTTTGAAGGATATATTAGTCAGGATACAAATGACAGAAATACAAATCAAACATACAAAAAAGGAGAGACATATCTGAAATGATGTCAGGCAGAACTCCATCCAGACCTCAAACACCATCACCATTTCTTTCCTCTCCTCTGTCTCTTTGTGTTGACCTTGTTCTGCCTACTGCAGAGAGACTTTCTCCATAGGATGGATGTCAAAGACAGTCATCTTCTGCTATGTTTCTGGCCCCAGCAACAACAGAAAGCAATAGCAGTTTTTCCCTATTGACTCCAACAGAGAAAAATTCCAGACAAGGGCTCCTATTGGCTCAGTTTGGTCATGTGTCATATCTGAGTCAATCACTGCAGTCAGGTAGATGGGCTATCTATCCACAGTTAGGTCATACACTTATCCAACTATAAGAAGCAAGACATCATTACCCTATATACATGTATGATTACACGAATGATATGAATCTACATCATGAACAACCATGGAAACAAAATGATGTATCCCATTTGTGTAAAATGAATCAAAATGCAGTCTGTAAAAAATAAAAATAAAAATAAACTAAAAAAAGAAAAAAAGAAACAAAAAGAAGCAAGAAATCAGAGTCCGGACTAAAGAAGTAGGAAAGCATGGGAAATGTCCAGGACTGCCAAAAATAACACTACCAGAAGCCTAAAACAATAAATTATGCTGCTGTCGCCTTTCAATTCTTTTAGGTACAATCATCCCTTATTATCACCAGCCTAGATCCTTGGTTTAGAATTCATAATTCAACAAGGCAGAAAATGACCTGCCCTCAGAAATGGAATTTAGGGCTCTGTGCTTCCCTGTCTCTATAGCTACTCTTAACCTCCATGATATGGAGTTGCCCTGAGAAATCAAACTAATATACATACTTTTAAGGAATGACATCTTATTTGACCTCTCATTCTCTTGGCAAAATACAAATATTCTCATCACATTCTAATAGGGTTTTGGGTGTTCCAGATACTGAGATTTTTAGAGGCTTTTGTTGACATGACTGAATTTATACATACGTTTAAAGATGATCTATTTTAAGAGCCAAAGCATAGTATTGTAAAGAGAGAAGAAAACTCTGAGATTATTTAAATCTAAATTTGGTGAAAATAACAAAAGACATCTCAGTTTGCAGGCACTGGGGCCACAGGTGTTGCAACTGTTGTTATTGCTGTTCTGACTTGACATGTGGCATAGGTGCTATATCTATAAATATGTAATCCACATACAGTGCTAAACTAGAAACCCTTACTCAATGTTGTTGAAAAGGTTGGATGTCTTACAAAATGTAAAATTAATAAGTACATAGTCAAGTAAAATCTATAATAAACTGTTGTTATTGCAATAGTCCAGGAATAAGAAATTCTAGCAAAGAACTGTCAGGTGAAGATTCATATTGCCCACTTATTCTGTCTACATTATGATGTTCTAATCAGTGTCTTGTTTTCATCTGAACTAAAGTGTGTACCTACTGTATCATGTAAAATAGCTCAACTGGATAAGAAATTATTTGACTATGGCAACTCTTTCCAGAACATGTCAGAGACTGACAGGAATTTATAGATAATTATGTTATCTGAGACAGCAGTTGTGTTATGAAAAGACTTAAAATTCAAAAACAAACTCTATTTTTATTGCAAATAGAAAGAAAATGCAGATCTCATGAATTTCAAGAGGTCTGAGGAATTCTTTAATATTCAACTGTGCTTAATTGACCATTCCTTTCACCTTCTTGAATTTAGTTTGCCTGAGATTTTTCATCTAGAAAATGTAAACACCACATGTAGACTGAATCAGCAGGATTTATATGGGGAAGAGTCTTAAAATACATGTGCTTGAAGAGCCATATCTTACTAAGCTTATTTATATAAAGTTTAGCAGAGAGGAAAACTACTGGAGAAACACAGAAGAAAACCTTAGCACTATATTTAGTATGTCAACAGAAAGAAAAATTCAGTTAACTCGATCTTTTCTGGAAAAAGTATTGGTATAAATAAATATTTGTACTGTGAAATTAAATATACACACCAAATTTTTATTGTGATGGGAAATTAAAATATAGAACTACAGAGTTGGAAGGACCTAGGAGGTCTTCTTATAGGTGAAGAAATTTAAGACCCAAACTGACAGAGTGACTTCCCATTATCACTGCTGTTTGGTAACAAAATCCTGTCCAGAATTCATCCACAGCCCCTGGCATTCCCACTTAAAGCTGTAGCTAGGATATTTTGATTGAGCTGGTCTCACAGGATTCAAGCAGAAGGCAGGTTTGTTCTTTCATCCCCTGTCCCTTGAAACCTACCTACTTCCTAGATTCCTTTTCCACCCTCGGATGAAAACTTAGGAAAGGGTAAGAGTTCTCTCTGTCCCTTCAAGTTGCAAATATAGTCTTACTTTAGTATTTTAAAAGTTCCTTTTGCCCAATTTAAATTGGTTCCCCTGAGATACCATCCTAAGATCAGGCAGGAGCGTGAAGTTAGTTTCTTCTACCATTTTTGCTCTACCTCTGCCCATAGTAGCACAGTGAACAAGAAGCCGAGCCAGGATTTGAACCCAGGTTTCTAGAGTTAAGTCTCTTAATCTCACATCTGCCTACTATCAGTGGCCTGTGTAGAGTATCTCGCATCAGTCCCTGATTGCTGGCAGCTCCAAGCAAACCTGTTGAGCAAGGTTCCCTTTAAAATTACTCCCTTCTGACCTAAGTGAAACATGCACATTTGTCACACCCCTTTGGTGGTGGTAGGGAATGTTCCCAACAAAGTCTTCTCATTTGTGTCACTGAGTAGCTACAGCTACTTGTGGATGTCACTGTCCTTGAGTCTTTCAAACTCCAGGGGATACATATTAAATGCTCCCAGCAGTTCACGTGGAAGGGACACCTGCCACACACTAATGCTCTCTCCCGAAGGTCTGCATCACCAACTCTTCAACCCTAACACCAGAGGGGAGCCATGGGGTAAAACAGGCAAAACCAGTCACATGATCACTTAATATAACTTGCCTGGGCAATACCTTTAGGATTTGGAGGTATGTGGTACCTATCATGTTTATCTTGACAGTTGGGGCTTTGATCATATCTCTGAGACAACAGGAATAAAGTTCACATTTAAAACTTAAAATTTCTTCTGCTGACTAAAGAAACTGAAAAGAAGAACAACACACATTGGTATTATTGGGATAAATTAATATTGAAAAATTTCCCAACATGCTTTCTCTCAAAGACTGATGTTAGTTTAATAATGGCTTAATAATTCCAAGCTCTCACAACTGAAAAGGAACTTAAATTCTTTCAACCATCTAGCAGTTGCTAGAATAATTCCAAGTTCATACCAATCTATGCACGACCATCTTGATGATAGAGAAATCACCATTACACAAAAGACTGAATTCCCTTTCATGATTGCTTCCAACCATCAGAAAGTCATTAAATGAAATTCAAAACTGTCTCTTTAAAGTTTCCACCCTCTTCATCTTAATTTGATCCCTCGGGCTCATACAGAGCATGTAACAGACACAGAGATACATGGGGCCACTTCACCCCTGTTTCTATATTGCATTTTCTAATGCAGCTAGCTCCTGCAGCAGGTCCTTTATCACACAGCTGTCACTGCTCTTGCTCACCTCTTGACCAGTGAGCAGTCTCCCAATGTCCCACTGGAGATACAGTAGCACCCAGAGGCTGGTCCAGCCAGCAGGAGAAAGGGAGGTGTCCCCTCTTTCTGTTGCAAAGCCGTAATTTTTGATCAATGAAAACTAAGTTAACATTCACTCTGCTGACATAGGATACACACCTGATATACATTATATTCACTGACAACTGCATTTCCTAAATCTTTTCCAGATGTACTACAGCTAAGAAGAACTTCTCTGGTATACATGCTGTTTTAGGACACAAATAGTAAGGTTTACATGTCATCTCTTTAAAGCCATTCATGTTATATGTACCTAATTTAACCAACCTAAGACTTTAGGATCCTGATTTGATCACTTAATTTATGCTCTTTAATTTCATATCGCCCTGAATTTGACGAGTGACTATAACATCTTCAACCAAATCACCAGTAAAAAGATTTTTAAAAGGACAAGAACATCCCTAGAAACATTTTTTCATTTAATATCAAACTCAGTTCTCCACCCTTCTCAGCTCTGAAGTGGACACCAAGGTAAAGAACAAAGTTTACTGTGATGGTTGCTAAACCTATTCTGGCTTCTCATGAGTAAGTGAGACACTTTCTACAGGGAATCAACAACTCTTTATCTGATTTTAAATTAGAGTAGAGACCACATTCATTATGCCAGACCAGAGTTTACTGAAATTGCTGCTTTCCCTTTTTAGAAGTTGGAAGATTCAGAATCCTCAGACTTCTCCCATTTTCTAACCCTTCCTGTTTTCTCCACGTTCTCTCTCTTCTGGAAAGGTTCTGCACTCTCAATTTCAAGTTGCCCCAATCCTCGGGGATGTAATTTATCCATTTGAGAAACTTCAAATCTAATGAAGCAGCTGGGAATTCTCTTTCAATGGCTAAAAACAAATGTTAACATTAATACAACTAAAGTCATTTAGAAACCAGGTTTTGTGTTTTGAGTGATTTATTTTGTGGCACACAAGAGTATCTTCCTCATAAAATATCCTACAGGGCCGTCTGCTCCCCAAAGAAAGGCCCTCATGCCAGCAAAAAGCAGTTACTCACATGGAAACTGATTTTTATAAAAATATCCTTGGAAATGTGTGGACATGAAAAACATGCCACATATATTTAGTCATGAAAATTACACACACACACTATTTATTTCCAGATGTGTGACTAAGCTCAAAAATCAAGTCATACCTGACTTAAAATAAAAAGACAGATTGAGCTGCATAACCTACTAAAGAAATGTCTATTAATAATTTAGCCCCCATTGCTATGTATGCTTCCTGATAGGCTGGCTCCTGACTAAACCACCAGCTTTATTTTAACTTAGGATATATATGTCTGTGTACAGAGAACATTATCACTCAGAGATACTTCCTTCCTGTCTGAACTGGATGCATAAGATGTTCTTTTGTGTTACTCAAGTAATATTAAAATGTATTTTCCATGTAACTAGATAGGATTTTACAAAAAAGAAAATCAATGCCTCATCTCTAAAAAAAAACACTAGTTTGAAAATCAAGTTTAAAAATTCCTAGAATATGGGATGGTTATATTCAAATATATATATTCAAATATGGAATTTGGTTGCTAAATTCATTCCAATTAAAGTGTAATTCTGTGAATGTGCCTCTATTAATCAATGCAGGTTCTGTGCTTGGCTTGTACTGCCACCTGGTGGTTTTTTACATGTACTGGCATCAGACGTGTAAATCTCTTGATTTAGGATTCATTTAGCAGTCTCTTGGCAGTTATCACTCACTGACAAGTCAATCCTTCCTGCAAGATCTCTAAAATAGTGGTACAGAAGAGATTTTACATGAAGGCTTTGTTAATCAAATTAAAATAAACCACACCTTACTTAATCACATCATTTACATGTGAATACATTTAGCATAATGATTAATACATCCATAATGAAAAATCTATAAGAAAAAAAAATTTGTTCAATGTGGAGACTCCCACCTGTAATCCCAGAAACTCAGAAGAATGAGGCAGGAAGGCCACAAGTTCAAGGCCAGACTCAGCTACTTAATAAGACCCTATCTCAAAACAAAAAATAAAAAAAGGGCTGGGGGTGTAGCGTGTAGCTCAGTGGTAAAGAGCCCCTTAGTTTTATCCCCAGTATCACCTCCCCCAAAAAAGGTCATTTACACCCCAAAATAAGAAAAAAAAAAAAAAAGAAAGCCTTTACAAACAGATTCACCTGTATTTTAATAAAAACCAATACATAAATATCAGAAAAACAAAATTAGGAGTTAAGCAATAGTGGTAGCACAAATGGGTAAAGTTACAAAAATATTTTTTGTAGGGTTCCTTGACATATTTTAGATTTGTTTTTGGTTTTTTTTTTTTTTTGCGGTGCTGGGGCTCGAACCCAGGGCCCTGTGCTTGAAAGTGTTTTAGAATTTGTGCTTCTCTTTTGTAAAATGTCTCTTTTTTTTCTTTGACTCTACTGATTCCTTAGTGTTCATATTAATAAACATGAATATTTTGTTATTAAAGATTATATTAGTTATAATTATATTTAGTTTGGTCAACTACTACATGGAATTTCTTTTTAATTATTATTTTATTTAATTTTTAGATTGGACACAGAGAAGTTTTAGATTTTTACCAAATCAAGATTATTAATCATCTTATTATTTATTTATTTACTAAATAAATTTTAATTATTGTTTTAAAGGTAATATTTTCTCATAGTTTAAAAGAGAAGTCTCTGTTATCCCATCAATCATTTTAGCTAGTTTCTATCCACTTCCAAAAAAATTGACTTGTGTTTTCCAATATGAGTATTTATTTGGGATAAATTTTTTCAACATTTAATAAAATGAACTTATTGCAAATTGACTTTTAAGTTTAGTAAATATTTTCTACAATCAAACATATTTTTACTTTGAGATTTTGCTATATTTTCTATCATTTGATTTTTTATTTATTTGTTAAACTACATAGGCCATATTTTGCTTTATATTGTCAAGTAAATTTCTTTTTTTCTAAATAGAAATCATACAATCACTTATGTGATAGCAACATGTGTTGGACAAGCACCTCTCCTCTGCTGGTATGGGATATTTGCTTTAAAACATATTAAGATCCAAGATATATTAGCCAGGAATGGCAACAGACATCTGTAATCCCAGCAATTCAGGAGTCTAAGGAAGGAAGACCACAAGTTTCAGGCCAGCTTTGACAACTTAGTGAGACCCTGTCTCAAAATAAAAACAGATAAGTAAAAAGGTCTAGGGATGTAGCTCAGTGGTAAAGTGTGCATGAGTTTAATCCTTAGTACAAAAAAAGAAAAAGAAATCCAATGTGCACTAAAATTATTTCTGATTATATCTTCCATTTCACTGGCCTACAATGACTGTGCCATTACCATGCTAATTTTATTATCTGGCAAAATTCAGAAAATGTTTTATATTTATTATTTATATTATATTTTATAGTTATATTTCATATTAAAACATGATTAACATTTAGTATCCTCCTTCATTAGTCTTTTTCTAAATTATTCTGATTATTCTCATCAGTTCATTTTTCCAAATAAACTTCAGAATAGTTTTGTCAGGTTCACAAAGAATTTGACCAAACAGACTTTGTGAAAATTGCCCTAAATTATGAATTACTTTGGAAAGAATTGCTACCTTACACATAGAACAGGATTAGTGATAAACCCTTCTGATGTTCTTAAGCTGGATAGTTTTTCAAGGAACAAACTGATGAAGAAATGCAAAAGGTACTTTGGGCCTGCAATAATGCCAGGAGAGATATGTCATATCTAAATCCTCTAATTCAGAACAAATAAAAAACTTGATAAAATATTTTTAAAGTGTTGTTCTGAATGCCTGGCTGAATTAGTTGAAAAATAAAGGAATTCCTCTGAGGTAACAAATGAGATAACATGAACCCAAAGTAAGTTCTGGAGTTGTCATTTTCCTGGGATATTAACCTATCTTTGGTGGCTTAGAGTTTAGGCTTCATAGAGTCACATAGAAGTCAGGAGATAAAACATGAGGGCTGAGCAAGGGAAGGTAGAATTAGCAATCCATGTACAAAATTGTGTCCCCTGAAAGGTAATATCCTCAATAAGTAAATGGGGAAAAGGATCACCCTCTGGAGAAAAACAGAAAGAATAATTAGCCTCCATATTGTGAAAAAGGATAAAATGGTGGGGGGCATCTTTGAAAATTACTGACATCAGCCCTCCCCTGTGTAAGATGGATTAAGAATTCACACTATCTATGTGATCTAAGAACTGACTTGGGCCAGGCACAGTGGCATACAACTGTAATCCTAGCAACTCCAGAAGCTGAGGCAGGAGGTTCTCAAGTTTGAGACCAGCCCTGGCAACTTAGTGACACCCTGTCCAAAAAAGAAGAAAGAAAGAAAGAAAGAAAGGGAGGGAGGGAGTAATGGGGGAGGGTGGGGAGGGAGGAAGGAAGGAAGGGAGGGAGGGTGCTCCCAGGACAGTAGTGCCCCAAGTACCCAGGAAAAACAAACATACATCCTTCCTAAAGAACAGATCCAAACAGCTACCACAAATTAATACCCAAACAACAGAGATTCACAGTGAAAGAAGGAAAGAAAGAAACCCACAAATCCATGAGCAAATAGACAACAAGTTAGAGTCAGCTGAAACAGAATAAGACTACCAATTTTTGGCCTATTGGACAAGTATCAGATAAGTATGTTTATTACATTTCAAGAAATAAAAGAGACTACACAACAAAGAAGCAAGCAATATCACAAATAATCTATATCTCTGAAAAAGGACCAGAGAACTCCTAGAAAAATAATTTTAGTAACAGACTTTAGGAGGCTAGTGCCTTATCTATTAAGCTACTAGGGCTGTTTCTCATTATTAGCAGCTGAAAAGAAAATTAGTGAGTTGGAAGACAGAGATGAAGAAGACAGACACCAAGTCTCAGATTCATGAATTCCATTTAATTATAGCAAAAATAAATGGTTTTTAAAAACACATATATTCATGTTGTAATAAAATTCAGATCATTCAAGAAAAAGAGAAGAAACCACTTATAACCATTAGTCTGACCTCTGACTTTTCCCATAAAATGAAAGATACAGTACAGGGAATAGTAGCTTCAAAGTTATAAAGAAAAAGTAACCCTCAAATTAAAATTGTTACCCAGCAAATCACTTTTAAAAACGAACATGAAACAAAGATATTTCAGATGAATAATGACTGTGAGAATTGACTATGAGCAGACCCTCACTAAATGAATACCTGGAGAATTTGTTAAAATACACTTAGTTCACTATGTCTGGGAGGGATCTGAGATGCTTCATTTCTAACAAGCTCCCAAGCAATTAGAATAGAAAGATTCTCTAAAGCAGATACATTAGAAAGAAAAAAATATATATCTTGAATGAATTGTCTAAGATGCAGGAGGGAATGATGATCAAAGAAACAATAACCTGTAAGAAAAGTTATTTAATAATGGTATAAACTAATAAGATCAGTGTTGAATTTTTAAGTTTAAAAATATGCACTGGAAGAATTTAAACCCCAGATAATAGCATACAAGAGGAGCAAGGGATGACTAGAGCCATAGCATTGTAAGGTCCATGTTTTGTTGTTGTTGTTAAAGGAGAGAATAAATATATTTTATGTATTTACATATATTATTTTATACATGTAGTCTTTGTTAAGTTAAATATGTGAGTAAAACTTTTGAGGAGAACCTCTCAAAGACTATAAATTGGCCACATAACTTCCACACCATGACAGGAGAAAATATTAAATGAAAACAATTTTCAATAAACTCAAAGGAAACTAAAATATAATAAATGAAAAAGGAGAAAAGTAACAATAGAAAAAGGGAAATGAAAAGGAAGCACAGAATAATATGGTAGAAATTAAAACAAATGTGTAATATTTGTATAAAATATAAATGAACTCAATGTTCCAGTTAAAAGACAAAGATTACAAATCTGAATTTTTAAAACATCCAACCTTCTGCAATTTTCATGACAGCTATGACCTGAATGCTTGTGTCCCTCCAAAATTCCTATGTTGAATAACTTCCAAGATGATAGTATTAAGAGGCAGGGCCTTTGTTAGGTGATTAGCCCCCAGGAATGATATACATACCTTTATAGAAGGACTTAAGAAAGCCTTTTAGTCCCTTCTGCCACGTGAGAAAGTGGCAAGAAGATGCCATCTATGAGAAATGGTTCCTCACCAAACACTACTGGTGCTTTGGTCTTGGACTTCCCATCCACCAGAATTATAAATTTCTGTTGTTTATAAATTACCCAGTCTAAGATATTTTGTGATCGTAGTAGGAATGAACTAAGACAGCAACAGAGTTATACTGTACGGGTGTAAAAATTGAAAGAAATAGGATGGAAAAAGATAAACCAAACGAAGACAACCAAAAATTCATGAAAAAAGTTATTAAAGTAAAAACACAACTAACCAGACCTGAAGATTATATAGTAATGGAAAACTTAATTAACTAGGAGATACATCAATTGTTTAAATATGGACACAACTAATAACACAATTTCAATATATATAAAGCAAAAATAAAAAATATAAATCAATAAATCCATCATCATAATGTAAGACTTTAAAACATACAATAACTGCTAGATCAAACAGATTACAAATCAGTAAGGATATAATTAATATAGTTAATAAGCTAGATCCAAAAGACATACTACAGAATATAACATGCAACAAGCAGAGCACAGAAAACATTTATAAAAACTAACTACAAAATATTATGAAATAGAAAAGGAGGGAATCCTTCCAAACTCATTCTATGAAGCTAGTTTCACTCTGACCAAAACCAAAGACACATCAAAGAAAGAAAACTTCAGGCCAATATTCCTAATGAACATAGATGCAAAAATTCTCTATAAAAGTCTGGCAAACTGCATACAAAAACATATTAAAAAGATAGTACACCATGATCAAGTGGGGTTCATCCCAGGGATGCAAAGTTGGTTCAACATATAGAAATCAATAAACATAATTCATCACATCAATAGACTTAAAGATAAGAATCATATGAACATCTCAATAAATGCAGAGAAAGCATTTGAAAAATACATTCACCCTTCATATTCAAAACACTAGAAAAACCAGGGATAATAGGAATATACCTCAACATTGTAAAAGCAATCTATGCTAAACCCAAGGCCAGTATCATTCTAAATGGAGAAAAATTGAAAGTACTCCCTCTAAAAACTGGAACAAGACAAGAATGCCCTCTTTCACCATTTATTCAACATCATCCTTGAAACTCTAGTCAGAGCAATTAGACAGAAGAAAGAAATTAAAGGGCTATAAATAGAAAAAGAGGAACTCAAACTATCACTATTTGCCAATGACATGATTCTATATTTATTTAGAAGATCCAAAAAATTCCACCAGAAAGGTTCTAGAACTAATAAATGAATTCAGCAAAGTAGCAGGATATAAAATTAACACCCATAAATCAAATGTGTTCCTAGATATCATTGATGAATCCACTGAACGAGAAATCAGGAAAAATACCCATTCACAATAACCTCAAAAAAATGAAATATTTGGGAATCAATCTAACAAGAGAAGGGAAAGACCTCTACAATGAAAACTACAGAAAAAAAAAAAAACTGAAGAAGAGCTTATAAGATGGAAAGAGTTCCCATGCTCTTGGATAGGCAAAATTAACATTGTCAAAATGGCCATACCACCAAAAGCATTATACAGATTTAACACAATTCCAATTAAAATCCCAATGACATTCCTCATAGAAATAGAGAAAGCAATCATGAAATTCATCTAGAAAAATAAAAGACCCAAAATAGCCAAAGCAATTCTGGGCAGGAAGATTAATTAGTACAGGAGGGATCACCATACCAGACCTTAAACTCTACTATAGAGCAATAGTAACAAAAACGGCATGGTATTAGCACAAAATAGACAGGTACATCAGTGATACAGACTAGAAGACGCAGAGACAAACCCACATAAGTACAGTTATCTCATACTAGACAAAGGTGCCAAAAACATACAATGGAGAAAAGATAGCCTCTTCAACAAGGGTGCTGGGAAAACTGGAAATCCATATGCAGTAAAATGAAACTAAACCCCTATTTCTCACCCTGTACAAAACTCAATTCAAAATGGATCAAGGATCTAAGAATTAGACCTGAGACTCTTCACCAAACAGAAGAAAAAGTAGGCCTGAATCTTCATCATGTTGGCTTAGGACCAAATTTCCTTAACAAGACTCCCAGGGCACAAGAAATAGAAACAAGAATCAATAAATGGGATGGATTCAAACTAAAAAGCTTTTTCTCAGCAAAGGAAACAATCAATAATGTGAAAATAAAGCCTACAGAGTAGGAGTAAATCATTTTCACACACACTTCAGAGAGAGCACTAATCTCCAAAATCTATAAAGAACTTAAAAAACTTTACACCAAAAATATGAAGAACCCAGTCAATAAATGGGCTAAGGAACTGAGCAGACACATCACTGAAGAAGATATACAGGTGATCAACAAATATATGAAAAAGTACTCATCATCTCTACTAATTAGAGAAATGCAAATCAAAACTACCCTAAGATTTTATCTAACTCCAATTAAAATGGCTATTATCAAGAACACAATTAATAAGTGTTGGCAAGAATGTGGGGAAAAATGTACACTCATACATTGCTGGTGGAGTTGAAAATTGGTGCAGCCACTCTGGAAAGCAGTGTGAAGACTCCTAAGAAAACTTGGAATGGAACCGCCATTTGACCCAGCTATTCCATACCTTGGTTTATACCCAAAGGATTTAAAATCAGCATACTACAGTAAAGCAGCCACATCAATGTTCATAGCTGCTCAATCCACAAAAGCTAGATTTTGGAATCAAACTAGATGTGCTTCAATTGATGAATGGATAAAGAAACCATGGTATATATACACAATGGAATACTACTCAGTCATAAAGAATAAAATTATGACATTTGCTGTAAATGGATGGAGTTGGAGAATATCATGCTAAGTGAAATAAGTCAATCCCAAAAACCCAAAGGCCAAATGTTTTCTCTGATAAGTGGATAAGTGGATGATGATACATAATGGGGAGACAGTGTAGTGGGGCAGGTAAGAGAAGAATGGAGGAAATTTGGATTGTGTAGAGGGAAATGGGGTGGGAAGGGTGGGGGAAGGAAAGACAGTGGACTGAGACAGACATTATTACTCTATGTACATGTATGTTTACACAAATGGTGTCAATCTACATTGTGGACAATCATAGACATGAAAAGCTGTACCCCATTTGTGTACAATGAATCAAAATGCAGTCAGTAAAAATTAAAAAAAAAAATTTAAAGAATGGAGAGCTCTGAAGTCTTAAAAAATGTTAACTCTCCTTTGCCTTCTACCAGTAGCAGGATGGGATTTTCTTTAATCTTCACCCTGAGAACTGAAGGAGCTCCTGGATATATTTCCCAAAGTGTGGGAATCCTTCCTGATGGCTCAGCTCCCTTGAACTTCCCTCTCTCCTGCTGTCTATGGTGGCCTGCCAGCAATGGGACATTAAAGCCTGCTCCTGAAGCATAGCAGGTATCCCCACCCAAAAGACCCTTGCTATAATTAAGTTTCTCTTCTTGGCAGAAAGATTTTCCAAAGGGTGTCAACAGAATATCAGTAAAAATTTCTGTAGAGGGCATTGTGATATGTAGCTTCTTCTTTCCTGTAAATGCCAGGTTTCCAGACAAAACTGGTGAAAATTCTGTCTAGTCTTGTTTTAGTCAGCTTCTTCACTGCTTTGACTAAAAGGTCCTGACCAGCATAATTGTAGAAGAGAAAAGGTTTATTAGAGGGCTCATGGTTTCAGAGGTCTTAGTCCATAGAAGGCCATCTCCATTCCTCAGGGTTCCAGGTGAGGCTGAACATCATGGCAGGAGAGAGTGGCAGAGGGAAGCAGCTCACATCACAGTGATTAGGAAGCAGAGAGAATGAGTCTCTACTCTCCAGATACAAATTTTATACCCCAAAGTCACTTCCCAATTCCAATTTCCTCCAGCCACACTCTACCACTTCAATTAATCCCATCAGGGATTAATTCACTGATTGGGTTAAGACTCTTACAACCCAATCATTTCTCCTCTGAACCTTCCTGCATTGTCTCACATGTGAGTTTTTGGGGTACACCTCACATCTAAACCATAATAAGCCTAAAAATGCTGGACAAAGAGTAACTGTTATGTACCCACCCACCAATATGTAACTAACCCAATGAATATAAATCTAAGAATTTTCAGACTCAGAGTCTAGAGATTTTTTTTAAGGCATTACCCCCCTCTGGACCACTGCAGCTAAATAAACATGCTTCCTGAAAAAAAAAATATTCATTCTTCATAGAAATAGAAAAGGCAATCATGAAATTCATTTGGAAAAATAAGAGACCCAGAATAGCCAAAGCAGTCCTTAGCAAGAAAAATGAAGTAGGAGGCATCACAATACCAGACTTTAAATCATACTACAGAGCTATAGTGACAAAAACAGCATGGTATTGACACCAGACAGGTAGACCAATGATACAGAATAGAAGACACAGAGACAACCCACATAAATACAGTTATCTTATATTAGACAAAGGTGCCAAAAACATACATTGGAGAAAAGATAGCTCTTCAACAAGTAGTACTAGGAAAACTGGAAATCCATGTATAGCAAAATGAAATCAAACCCCTCTCTCTCACCCTACACAAAACTCAACTCAAAGTGGATCAAAGACTTAAGTGCTAGAACAGAGACCCTGAGTCTAACAGAAGAAAAAGTAGACCCAAATCTCTACTGTTTCTGCTTAGGACCTGACTTTCTTTCTTTTTTTTTTTTTTTTTTTTTTTTTTTTTAGGACCTCACTTTCTTAACAAGACTCCTAAAGTGCAAGAAGTAAAATCAAGAATCAATAAATGGGATGGATTCAAACTAAAAAGCTTCCTCATAGCAAAGGAAACAATCAATAACATGAAGAAAGAGTCTACAGAATGGGAAAAATATCTTTATCACATGCACTTGAAATAGAGCATTAATCTCCAGGATATATAAAGAACTTAAAAAACTTAACACCAAAAAAACAAATAGCCCAATCAATAAATGGGCAAAGGAACTGAACAGACACTTCACAGAAGAAGAAATATAATTGATTAACAAATATATGAAAAAATGTTCAAAATCTCTAGCAATTAGAGAAATGCAAATCAAAACTACACTGAGATTCCATCTCACTCCAGTGAGAATGGCAATCAAGAATACAAGCAACAATAAATGTTGGTGAGGATGTGAGGAAAAAGGTACCCTCATACACTCATATATTGCTCGTGGGAATGCAAATTGGTGCAATCACTATGGAAAGCAGTATGGAGAGTCCTAAGTAAACTTAGAATGGAACCACCATTTGAGCCAGATATCCCACTCCTGGTTTATACCCAAAGGACTTAAAATCAGCATACTACAGTGACACAGCCACATCAATGTTTATAGCAGCTCAATTCGCAATAGCTAAATGATGTAACCAAACTAGGTGCCCTAAAGATGAACAGATAAAGAAACTTTGGTATGTATACACAATGGAATATCACTCAGCCTTAAAGAAGAATGAAATTATGGCATTTGCCATAATTGGATAAATGGATGGAGCTGGAGAATATTATGCTAAGCAAAATAAGTCAATCCCAAAGAACCAAAGGCCAAATGTTTTCTCTGGTATGCGGATGCTAATTCACAATAGGGTGAGGGGGAAGAATAGAGGTAATTTGGACTAGACAGAGGGTAGTGAAGGGAGAGGAGGGGACATAAGTGTAGGAATGATAGTAGAATGAATCTGATATTATTACTCTATGTTCGTATATGAATACATGACCTGTGTAACTCTACATCACATAGAACCAGATGAATGAGAAGTTGCACTCCATTTGTGTATGATGTGTCAAAATACATTCTACTGTCATGTATAACTAATTAGAACAAACAAAAAAGTAAAATTAAAAAACTACATAATAAGAAATGTAAAAAAAAAAAAAAATTTTGTATAATCAGAAGCCTACAGTTCAATTGAGTTAGCATTAGGTGATATAAATAAATAATGAAAAAAAAACATACTCAAAAGATCACATATGAAATTAAAAACATATTTCTAAGTAATTCACTAGTAAAGAAGAAGTCATAAAAATATTTTGAACCAGACGTTTAACTGGTACACACCAATGTGGCCAAACCAGTATTGAAACATTAAAAAATATTTGAACACGTTGGGAAATAATGTAACAATAAGTATTAGAAAATATAAAACTTCTAATGTGAATATAAACTGGTTAATTTAAACTACTATATGATATGACAATGCCCACTGACAACTGGGTCTTCCACCATCATGGCATCTGAGAACACTCAAATATTATCCTCCAGTTCACCTTGACTGGTAATAAGTTTTATGGTTCCACCGAAATTCTCTACAAAGTACTCAGGGCTTTAGAATGATCATTAGTTTTTCCTTCTGCTAGGATTATATACTTGCTACTAATTCTAA